>NC_058518.1:223096740-223722240 GCF_904849725.1 Hordeum vulgare subsp. vulgare
CACACATAATTTATGTGTAGTTGTAGGTGATCATGTGGTGTGTGTGGGTTTGAGTGCATGTGTGTTTGTGACACCCACATCCCAAGGCATGGTTTGCCTTGATGAGCACTTGGTGCAAGCTTGTATGTGTAGGTGTAGGTATGCATGATGTGAGTGTAAGTAAGTGTGTGTGTGTGGAACTAGCATGTGTAGGTGCTTGATGTGTGTGTGTGTGTATGGTGATGTGCTATGGCACACATACATGAGGTCTAAACCATCATATCACCATTGGTGTTGTGGGGATGTGCAAGTGCATGTGCAGGTGATGATCTAGTGAGAACACATCTAATAAAGCACTACTTGCACCTTTGTGATTCCATGTAGTTTTTCATCTTACCTTTGTGCCCATTTGTTCTATGCAAGTACCTAGATATTATATATGTTTTTGGGGTAGAATCATCCCAGGAATTCATTGGTGGAATCAGATTCCACTTTGGAACACTTTCTGGGGATGTCATTTTTCTGTTTTGTTCAATGTTTAGAGCTTGGTTCCATGTGATGTGATGAGCCCAAGAGGATGATTCCTTATTGTGGGAGTAGAGGGTGAACCCTCTACAACATGGTGGTTGATGGGGTTATAGTCCTAGGGTAGGGTCATAGGCCTGCCCTATAAGTCCTACCCAAGGACTACCCTTCATAAGGGATAAGGCCCTTAGTCAGTTCCGACTGAATTAAGGACTTCCCATCATCTAGTCGGTGACGAATCCTCCATCGTCCAGTCGGAGATGAGCATTCGGAGTGTATCAAACTAACCGACTGGATTCCACTCTGTGCATCGTAACCCCCCTGGAGGGAAACGGTTGTACGTTTCCATGTGCCTTTATTAGCATTTAAGACATACGTTACATGTAACGTAGGCATTTATTCGCCACTACTCCACCCCTGTGCACCGAGCCGTTGTGAAGGGAAGCGCATTCTATATAAGCCGCCCTTCCCCATTGGTGCAAGGGTTAGCAATTCACTGTAATCTATATTCCACTTGAGAACAAGCTCCCAAGAGCAATGAGACGTAGGGCTATTACCTCCACCATTGAGGGGCCTAAACTCATACAACCTCATCGTAGCTAAGGCTCTGGCCATCCTTTCGTACACTACACATCTACTGTCAGACTTATACCCACAACGTCGAGGCGCCCCCCCGTCGCGGGGCTACGCACTTCCGTGCCAGCGTCCGCGGTATTCTTCTTCTCCAGCAGTCGGCTCCGGTGTCGACCTACACCGCCGTCACGCGCCGCAACAAGCGGGCCCGCCGTCCGCGGCTCCAGCGTTGGGTGCAACACGCCCAGGCGCGCCAGAACGCGTCTTCACAAGTTGCGGTCCTGGAGTCGGTTGTGGTTGCCCTGCCATCCCAGTGCTCGGACTCGGTTCTGACTGAGTTTCTTTCCGAGTACTTGGGTCGCGGGCCTACAGCAGAAGTGCACATGGCCAACTCCCATGAAAGTCCCCGCCAACTGGCCAAAATGAGCATGAGATCGGCGAAACATCCGGCGCTCGCCGTCCGCCCCGCCGTTCTGCCAGTCGGCACACTCGGCAGAGCAACGTGGAGGTGTTCCGCACACCCATCCTCAACCTGGCTGCCGCCGCCAAGATAGCCGATTCCCTTCAGCCGACTGATTCAGAGGCTGGCAGGGGGATCGAGCAAATCTGCGCCCTGCTGCACACGGAGCAGCAGCAAAATTCGGCGGTCTCCCAGTCTCACAACAGGATCCACAATAGTTCTGTTCATGCGAACACGCATCGGTCAGTTCACAGCCCTGGTTCTCATCAGCGACACAGGGGAGGCAGCCGTTCCATAAATCCCGAAGATCGTCGCCGTTCACGCACCCCTCCGCGGGGTGGGCCCTACGGGACCCAACATCATGATGGTCGGCGTTCAGTCGGTGAAACTTACGATCCAAGGCCCGACGCGAGAGGGCATATCGCCCAGCGGAGGGTCGACAGGGGCCGAGCCCACCGCGATGGTCTCGATTTGAACCGTTCGAGTGGAAGCAGGACCATCGTCTCTGGTCCCGAGTGTTTCAGTCGAGCCATCCGTTCGGCTGACATCCGTCCCAACTTCCGATTGGCGACGGGGATCAGCAAGTTTACAAGAGAGTCCAAGCTAAAAACGTGGCTGGATGACTACCGAGTGGCAGTCCAGATCGGAGGAGGGGACGACCACGTCGCCATGAAGCACCTCCCTCTGGTGCTCGACGGCTTGGCGCGAGCGTGGCTGAACCAATTGGCCCCCTCAAGCATCTACAGCTGGGCAGATCTGGCCCGAGTATTCAACAGGACCTTCGAAGGGACGTGCAAACGCCCTAATGGCCTCGTGGAGCTCCAGCACTGTGTCCAGAAGCAGAATGAACCCCTGCGCGATTTCATTCAGCGTTGGACGACCCTCTACCACACGGTGGAGAACGTCAGAGAGCACCAAGCTGTCTGCGCTTTCAAGGCAGGCGTGCGGTACAGAGATCTGTACTTGAAGTTCGGTCGAACAGGCGACATCTCCATGAGCAAGATGATGGAGATAGCGGCACGCTCTGCAAATGGCGAGGAAGAGGACTGCATTCGTAGCGTCAAACACAAAGCAGTCGCCGATGGTGTCGCGACCCCGATCCTGAGTCATAAGAACTTAGCCTGTAACACATCACATCACTTTGCGGCCTCACGCACGGTAAACTCCATGGCTGCCACCTTACCTTGGCCGGGACCGTTTGCGTGTTTTGGCTCACGTATATGAATATGTTGCTAGCGTTCAAACGACAAAGAACCCGGGTCGACATGACTAGTTATAAACCCCAGCGGTACAACCGTACAGGGACAGGCATACATAACCCAGCAAAGCAGGTGTCGGTCATCAGCGTGTGTAGACGAGTCGTAGCAAGCTACAAGGACTCCATTACACCGCGTGACATTTCCCCGAGGGGACATACACAGCAGCAAAGAAGGATACATGTCGGTCAATCAATGTGTTCCGAGCAGTAGCAAACTACCAAGGCTCGATGGAATCACAAAGAGGCATTTCCCTGTAAAGAGTACTACTAAAGGCAAACAACTAGGTGTCGAATCCCACACATATAATGCATTTCAAACATACACACATTATGCACGATATGTGTAGATACAACATGGCATCACAACATGACTCTATGACTCAAGCATTTATTAAAGACTCATAAGAGTCAACATAGTATGATATTACAAACAGGGGTCTCATGACCCGACACTCAAGTCACACAAACCACAAGCGGAAGCAAATCATGTCTGGGTACAGATATCTACTAAAAGTGGTTGGAAGAGCCTGAAAAGCTACTACGACCCTACCAAAGGAGCCAGACCTCTGTCTGGGATTCCCAAGCTATTCCGGTCAACATCAAACACATCGCATAGAACCTTTAATGAGTCTAAGTCTTCTCTGGAAAAACATAAATAAAGCAACCGTGAGTACAAAGGTACTCAGAAAGTCTTACATCAGAACTATCTACATATGCATCATGTTTCAGTGAAAGGATTGTTGGGTTTGATTGCAGCAAGCCAGCTTTGACTCTTGGCTAACCTGTACTACGACTACAAGTTCTTTCTTTGAGGTGGGATGGCGCACACGAGTCCACATATTCACCAATTCAATACACCACTATGGATCCACTCTCGACTCCCTACGAGAAGGCCTTCCATAGCACTCACACTTATCTTGCATGTTTTAGAGTATACATTTAAATTTTCTACGTACCACGTAATGTTTCCAAGTAGTCCATATCCGAGGACGCGGCTATTCGAACAGATTGATTCACCCTGCAGGGGTATACTTCTTCACACATGCTCTCACCACTTAGCGCCATATGCACGTCATGCATCTCGGCAACCTTCAAGCGGAAGCACTTGCATGGGTGTCGGCCATGACCGTTAACCACACAAGACCCTAGTCCAGGTTTAACGCCTATTTGAGACTGAACCCGCAAGGAAGTCCGGCCGAGGTTTCCTCTACGGCCCCAAACGATGTGCGCAGGGTTCCCAAGCCCACCATCCGGGTGCCACTTGGTACACCGTGCCACTGTGTATCTACCGTAGTGAAGCCTACCCCGTCGGGCAGAGCTAGACACGGCCGCCAACACTTTTCCTACAAACACCAGAAACTAATTGCAACTCCTGGACAGAGATCTAGGCGATTAATAAGATGAGAGGGTCAATTAAGTATCCCAATGTGTGGTAGTATCTTGTCTTGGATAACACACACAGAACTCAGTTCTTAAGGACGGTCCCAATGAGACAACCCACCATGTAATCCTACATGGCCTCTCATTGCTACCTTTACCAAATCGGATTCACACTTTTACTCACACTGTAGGACATGAACACAACCATTCTGATTCATCATCCAGATGGATCAGACCCGACACGACTCTAAGCATAGCAGGCATTGTAAACAAGCATGGATGAGTAAGCACAACAAGGCTCAAGCAGTTGCTACTCATGCTAAGTGGTTTCAACTATTTACTGTGACAAAATCAGGTCATGCAAAGGAATGGGTTCAACTACCGATAACATGTACAGTTGAATCGTGTTTGTCCTAGTGCAATAAAAGAGAGCAGGAGCGAGAGAGTGGGTTTATTTCAATATGCTCAAGGGGGGGGGGTTGCTTGCGTGACACGTCTGAAGATAGCAATGAGACTTCATCAATGTCAACGATCACATCGTCGGAAACATCGTTTACCGAGGGGGAACAACACCGACAAACAAGAAAGAACAACAATTTCTTCACGGAAATGCAACAGTATGATGCATGCTCAAGACATGAAATGAAAGGTGGCAGGCTAATGTGGCTATCATTTCTTAAGTTGAAGTTGGTTTGAATTAGGATCCAAACATCACTTCAAGCCGGGTATCTTTCCAAGTACCCTTATAATTGATTCGACCTGATGCTCAGGCATAAATTGTTTTATCATGCGTGAAGATGGCATTTTGAGGTACTCGTTTTCCTAGCTCAATGGTTGGTATTCTTAGTTGAAGTGGAATCCAAATTTATATCAAATTCCAACTTCAAACTATTTATTAAATTTATCATAATCATCATTTTTCCCATTTGGTGTTGTTAACTTTTTCAAACATGCATGAAAATGCCATAATCAGATTCCTAGGATTTTTCTGATACTTTTTCATATATAAATTATTTTCATCCGAGTTATATTTTAATTTCTATGAATTTTACAAGTTTTAGGCATTTTCTAGAATTAATTAAAATCAGAAAAGCTTTATTGCGTCACTGCGACGTCAGACTGGCGTCATCAGTCAACAGCAACCGTCCGAGGTCAAACCTGACCAGTGGGGTCCTCTGGTCAGTGACCCAGGGCTTAATCCCGCGTTGACCCACCCTAATGGTGGTTTGACTCACCCGAGGGGCCCTATGTCAACGTCTCTCGGAAGGGGGGTTAGTGGTTAATGGATGGCCACGTCGACCCCCATCGGAGGGTGGTCACCGGAGACCATGGCCACGGCGGAGCACTCACCGGAGCTGGCCTAACCGCGGCTATAGGGGACTATTTGCGACGCGGTTTGCGGCTACGGGACGCTGGCGAAGCGCCCGTTCTGGCAGGGGGTAGCAAGAGGGCTAGGGTGGCCGGGAGATGTGCCGGCGATGAGCGTGCGCGGCGGTCGGAAGTCGGGCTCGACGGGGATGTGCTCTGGAGGGGCTTTTCGAGCGAGAGAGAGAGAGGGGAAAACATCAGGGGCTCACAAGGGATCCATTTGTGGCATCGGGGAGGTCGGAGAGACCCGGTGGCAGTAGATCGACGGCGGCGGATCCCGGAGGTCGGAGGAGCAAGCGGCGGCGGTGAGGGTGATGCAGGGGCTTTTGCTCGATTTCGATGACCGGAAGGTGCGGCACATCATGGAGGAGAGGATGGGCAGCTCAGGGAGGCGCTTCTGTGTCCGGAGGGGCGTCGTCGACGGTGAGCTGGCTACGGCGTCAATGGCGACACGGGAGAGGGACAGACGGAGAGATGGGGAGAGACCAGGGAGGGGTGGATAAGGGAGAGGCGTGCACGGGGTACTCATCCCCGCCCTCTGCGTGGCTCGGGCAAGCAGGAGGTGGCCAGGGGACGTGGCCGCGCTCGCCGGCGCGTCGGCACGCAACTGCTTCTCCTCCTCGCAGGAGGAAGAAGACAGTCGTGCCCCTGGTGGGCTGGGCCTGCAGGGGCGACAGGTAAGCGTTTCCTTTTTTTTCTTCTATTCTTTTCTGTTTTGTTATTTCTAACATTTGTTTTATTTGTTTTGGCTCCAACTAAATCAAAGAAAATAGGTAAACAACTCTGGGGTGTTATTTGGAATATTTCCAACCCCATGTGAAGTTTTCAACATTTTATAAAACTAGGAAGTATTTGAAATCAATTAATTAATTGATTTCAGTGGCTTTTGAGTTTAAAATAAAATGCCAAAAATATTTTGAAAATATATATCACCCCAGATATTTTCTTTCCAACATTTATCAAAAATGATGGACTTTTATGAAAACCATTTTGGTTTATTGATTTGTCACCACTTTTGAATTGTTTTGCATATAGAGTTGCTAGGGTTTTGTTTTGAATATAGAGTAGCTAGGATTTTTCTCTTGTTGAACCTATTTGGATGTTGTTTGGTGTTAAGGTTTGGTCATCCCCGTTTGTAGATCATCCAAAATTGAATTAAATTGATTTGAATGCATTCATGAATGCTTACTGATGCAACTAGCTACAAGATATAATTTTGGGCTGTGAGAGATGGAGATGGGAATAACAGTCGGAAGCAGAAGCAGAAAGCTCCGTCCACTCCGTAGGCAGAAGCCGCAGCTGTTACCAATGCCAAGTTCAAGGGCAAAGGGAAGGCTCAGTTCACCCCCAAGAAGAAGCAGTTCAGTAACCCCATCCTAGACCAGTCATGTTCGATTCACACGAAGATGGACGAAGAGGGCAACGCCATATATCCGAAGCATACCACTTGGCAATGTCGCCTCCTGATCCAAGGGTTCGGCGAAGGGAAACCGAGTGAAAAGGGCAATGAACAGGATGAGGAGGACAAGGAGGATCCGTTCCCCCAAGTCCATGCAACACTGATGATTTTTGCTGACGTTGAGAGGAAGAGTCGACTGAAGCTGGTGAACAGGGAGGTGAACATGGCCACGCCGACCAACCCCACGTTCCTCAAATGGTCTCAGACTGTGATCACCTTTGACCAGTCGGATCATCCAGCACACATACCCACCCCAGGGAGACGGGCTCTGGTCGTCGACCCGGTGGTGGAAGGAGTCCGACTGCGCAAAGTCCTCATGGACGGCGGCAGTGGCTTGAACATCATGTACGCCGACACTCTCAAGGGGATGGGCATTCCGATGTCCAAACTCAGCGAGAGCAGCATGCAGTTCCATGGAGTCATCCCTGGACGAAAGGCCAAGTCACTTGGCCAGATCGCGTTGGACGTTGTTTTCGGCTCCGACAAGAACTTCCGCAAGGAAAAGCTGACGTTCGAGGTGGTGGACTTCCAGAGCGCGTACCACGCAATTCTAGGCCGCCCGGTGTATGCGCGTTTCATGGCCCGTCCATGTTACGTGTACCTGAAGTTGAAGTTGCCAGGCCCGAAAGGTGTGATCACTATCACAGGCAATCGACAGCGGGCCGAGGAGTGTCTGCAGCAAGGTTCGAGGATCGCCGATCAGCAGATGGCTGTCTTCGAGCTTGACGAGTACAAGAAAACAGTCGACCCCGCTGACTTGATGCGTTCGAAGAAGCCAGCTTCGGAGTCTGCATTCCAATCGGCGGGAGAGACGAAGAAGGTCAGCATCCACCCGACGGACGACACCACTGCCCCGACGAACATCTCCACATCCCTAGATCCTAAATAGGAAGCCGAGCTCATCCAATTCCTCTGTGAGAACTGGGACATCTTCGCATGGAAGCTCTCTGACGTCTTGTACCCAGGGAGTTGGCTGAGCACCAACTACATGTGGATCCTGCCGCTCGGCCTGTCCGAGAACGCCTGCGTCGGTCCGCCGCGCACAAGAGGAAAGCAATCGGAGAAGAGGTGGCCAAGCTTTTGGCAGCCAACTTCATTCGCGAGGTTCACCATTCCGAATGGCTCACCAATGTTGTCATGGTGCCCAAGAAGGACAAGTCGCTCCGAATGTGCATCGACTTCAAGCATCTCAATAAGGTCTGCCCAAAAGACCATTTTCCGCTCCCCCGCATCGATCAAATTGTCGATTCGACTGCGGGTTGCGAGCGTTTGTCAATTTCTTGATGCCTACTCGGGCTATCATCAGATCCTTCTGTATGGCCCCGATGAATTAAAAACAGCCTTCATCACCCCATTCGGGTGCTTCTGCTACATCACGATGCCATTTGGTTTGAAGAATGCAGGAGCAACCTTTATGCGCATGATCCAAAAATGCCTTCTCGACCAGATCGGTCAGAATGTGGAGGCATATATGGATGATATCGTAGTCAAGTCACGCAAAGGTTCCGACCTGCTGACTGACTTGGCAGAAACATTCGCCAACCTTCGTAGGTACGATATCAAGCTCAACCCAGCCAAGTGTTCATTCGGCGTTCCCAGCGGAAAGTTACTCAGTTTCTTCGTTTCCGAACGAGGGATCGATGTCAACCCCGAAAGGATTGGCACCATCATCCGAATGGAACGGCCGGTCAGAATACACAATGTTCAAAGGCTCATAGGTTGCCTAGCGGCTTTGAGAAGGTTTATCAGTCGACTCGGCGAGAAGGCGCTTCCTCTGTACCGACTCATGAAGAAATCAGATACTTCCGAGTGGACGGACGAAGCCCAAGTCGCATTCGATGACCTCAAAGTCCTACTTTCCACCCAACCGGTTCTTACTGCTCCGCTCAATAAAGATCCCCTTCTTCTGTACATCGCGGCTACAAATCAAGTTGTCAGCACTGTTCTCATAGTCGAACAAGAAGAAGAAGGCAAAGCATACAAAGTTCAGCGGCCAGTGTATTATGTTTCCGAAGTCCTGACTCCTTCCAAGCATAGGTATCCCCACTATCAAAAACTTATCTACGAGATTTACATGACTCCGAAGAAGGTGGCTCATTATTTCCAAGACCATTCGGTGTCTGTCGTTTCTGATGCTCCATTGTCGGAAATCCTCAACAGTGGGGACGCATCGGGTCGAGTGGCGAAGTGGGCAATGGAGATGTTATACTGCGACATCAAGTTCGAGGCCAAGAAAGCTATAAAGTCTCAAGCTCTGGCTGACTTCATAGCTGAATGGGTAGAACAACAGCAACCGACCCACATCTACTCGGCTCATTGGACAATGTTCTTCGATGGGTCCAAGATGTTGAATGGCTCTGGCGCTGGCGTTGTGATCGTATCGCCAAAGGGTGACAAACTCAAGTATGTGTTGCAGATACACTTTGATTCCTCCAACAATGAGGCAGAGTATGAAGCTCTCCTTTATGGACTGCACATGGCCATCGCACTCGGCGTCCGTCGCCTGATGGTCTATGGCGATTCGGATTTGGTGGTTAATCAGGTGATGAAGGAGTGGGACGTCAGGAACCCCACCATGACCACATACTGCAATGCAGTGAGGAAGCTCGAGAAAAAGTTTGAAGGTCTAGAACTCCACCATGTTCCGCGACTGAAGAACCAGGCAGCTGATGAGTTGGCAAAACTCGGATCCACTCGGAGACCCGTCCCGAGTGACGTCTGCCTCGAGCACCTCCACCTTCCCTCAGTTAAAGAAGATCCTTTCACAGAGGAACCAATACAACCAAAGAGCTCGACAGATCCGACTGAAGTCGACGTACCTACTGTGGTTGATTTGATGATGGAGATTCTTGCTGTCATCCCCGATTGGACTGTGCCGATCATTGCATAAATCCTCAGGCAAGAATTACCAGAAGACGAAGTCCAAGCCAGACAGATCGTCCGCAGGTCAAAGTCGTTCACTGTCATCGACCGCCAGTTGTACAAGGAAAGCGTTTCAGGCGTCCTTCAACGATGCATCTCCCCAGAGGAGGGACAGTTAATCCTGGAGGAGATTCACTCGGTAACCTGCAGTCATCATGCCTCTTCAACAGCAATCGTCGCCAAAGCATTCAGAGCTGGCTTCTTCTGGCTGCAGGCAAATGAAATGGCGAAAGATATGGTCGACCGATGTGAAGGCTGTCAGTTCTACTCTAACAAGTCCCACAAGCCAAGATCTGCGTTGAAGACAATCCCTGTTGTTTAGCCGTTTGCGGTATGGGGATTAGATACGGTAGGTCCATTCAGGACAGGCCAAGGGGGATTCACATATCTGTTGGTGGTAGTCGACAAGTTCACAAAGTGGATCGAAGCCAAGCCCATCAAGAAGCTCGACGCCCTAACAGCCATCAAGTTTGTCAGGGACATCATCTCCAGATTCGGGGTACCTCACAGCATAATCACTGACAACGGAACAAACTTTGACTCGGACAGATTCAAAGGTTTCTGTACAGGCCAAGGTATCCGAGTGGATTTTGCATCTGTGGCGCATCCCCAAACAAACGGGCAAGCAGAGCGGGCGAATGGACTTATTCTGCAAGGTCTGAAGCCTCGACTCCTGCGAGAGGTGGGACATGCCGCTGGCGCATGGGTCACCGAGCTACCTTCGGTGCTTTGGGGTCTCCGCACAACCCCAAATACATCTACAGGGCGATCCCCGTTCTTCCTCGTTTACGGAGCGGAGACAGTCCTTCCGAGTGACTTGCTTCACAACGCTCCACGAGTTGAACTCTTCTCCGAAGCTGAAGCTGAACAAGCAAGGCAAGACGGAGTGGATCTTCTAGAGGACGAGCGCGAGATGGCACTGACTCGCTCAACCATTTATCAACAAGATCTGCGGGGTTTTCACACGCGACACGTCAGGAGTCGTACATTCCAAGCAGGCGACCTGGTGCTCCGATTGGATCAGCACAGACCTCACAAGTTGGCTCCCGCCTGGGAAGGACCCTTCATCATCTCCAAGGTGCTGAACAACGGTGCCTACCAACTCTACAACATCGACGGGGAAATGCACGAGCCGCGAGCATGGAACGGAGATCTCCTGAAGCGCTTCTACACGTGACCGTCGACTGAAGCAATGTAAAGAACAAGTATTGGTGAAATAATACAAAGCAGATTGAGTTTTCGCAGATTCAAAATTCTTCCGCGGTCGCAGACTCCAGTCTCAAAAAGAAAAAAAAACTTAGCTGCGATCACGAATCGCCTAAGTATTAACTTTCTCCTAGTGTGCACTAAACGTCGCACTCGGAGACTTAGCTGTGATCCAGAATCGCCTAAGTATTAACTTTCTCCGAGTGTGCACTAAACGTCGCACTCGGGGACTTAGCTGCGATCAAGAATCGCCTAAGTACTAACTTTCTCCGAGTGTGCACTAAACGTCGCACTCGGAGACTTAGCTGCGATCCAGAATTGCCTATGTATTAACTTTCTCCAAGTGTGCACTAAACGTCGCACTCGGGGACTTAGCTGCGATCAAGAATCGCCTAAGTACTAACTTTCTCCGAGTGTGCACTAAACGTCGCACTCGGGGACTTAGCTGCGATCCAGAATCGCCTAAGTATTAACTTTCTCCGAGTGTGCACTAAACGTCGCACCCAGGGACTTAGCTGCGATCAAGAATCGCCTAAGTATTAACTTTCTCCGAGTGTGCACTAAACGTCGCACTCGAGGACTTAGCCGCGATCACGAATCGCCTAAGTACTCAATTGCCTTCGAGTGTATCCTACAGATACACTCGGGGACTCAACAGACCCTCAGTGAGGCTCATGTAGATGTCAAGACAACTGACAATTACATGAGTAGAAGAACCTCATTGAGGCTCATGTAGATGTCAAGACCACTGACAATTACATGAGTAACAACTTTCTCCGAGTGTGCACTAAACATCGCACTCGGGGACTTAGCCGCGATCACGAATCGCCTAAGTACTCAATTGGCTTCGAGTGTATCCTACAGATACACTCGGGGACTCAACAGACCCTCAGTGAGGCTCATGTAGATGTCAAGACAACTGACAATTACATGAGTACGAGAACCTCATTCAGGCTCATGTAGATGTCAAGACCACTGACAATTACATGAGTAACAACTCGCTCCGAGTACGACCTTACAGTCGCACTCGAAGACTTAGCTGCAATCACGAATCGCCTAAGTACTCAGTTTCCTTCGAGCATATCCGACAGATCCACTCGGAGACTCAGCAGACCCTCAGTGAGGCTCATGCAGATGTCAAGACAACTGACAATTACATGCTCCGCATGTTTTCCATTGGCTTCACCACAAAACGCCAAACAAAAACCACGAGCCAAAATCATATCAACAACTCTTTGGCAAAAGATTCGATTCAAATTCAAAGTTCGCCTAAGGATAGTTGGTTCGGTGTAGATCAATCTTATCCACACCGAACCACGAATGTGACAGCCAACAGCAGTGGTCAAAGTTTCTTACAACCAACACTCGGCATACCGAGGTAAAAGTTTTCTTAAACGTTGTCAGGACTGGCGCTGGGACTGGCAGGCTCCACGAATGTGTCGAGGTCGATCCCGTCGGTGATACGAGTGGTGCTCTCAAGGAATGTCTCCATGAAGTCTTCGAATCGAAGCTTTTTGGTGTTGGCAACTTGCAACGCCATCAGCTTCTCTTCGCGAGCCTCCTTGCAGTGCACTCGGACCAGCGATAGAGCGACGTCCACACCACAGCGAGCCGCAGACTTCTTCCACGCTTGCACTCGGTTCGGGACCTCCTCCAGCCGAGTCATCAAGCCTTCCATCTCGTGCCGAGACTCGTCTTCAGGCCAAAGCTCCTTGTCGATTTGGCCGACGACCTCTCCCAGTCGACCGAGGAAAGGTCCCACTTTGCCCAGGCGAATGTGCGCTCGGAGCATATCTCGATTGGCGTCCTCGCCGAGTGGAACGTTCGCAAGAATCGACTGCTCAACGTCAGCTGCTTCAACCTCAGCGTCCATGCAAAAATCTGCAAAGACAGGACAAGCAAACAGTAAGCGCAGAATGAAATGCACAGTCCACAAGCACTCGGAAAAACAGAACTTACCACTGAGAAGCGCTATCCTCTTCCGGGCCCAGTCACTGACGTAATTTTCCTGTGCTATGAACCGCCTGTTCAACACTTTCATCTGTCCCATCAGCTCGGTCCTTTGTTTCCCCATTTTCTCCACTTCAGCAGTCAATGCCTTGTTTGCCTCACGGGCCTCCTCCAAGGACTTTTCTCGTTCATCTAGAACATCCTTCATACCAGCCAAGGCAACCATTACTGCATCCAGTTCCCCAACAAACTGAACCTTTTCAGCCCTCAGAGTCTCGTACGCCGCTCCCATCTCGCAAGTTTTCTGCAAGTAAGCGCCAAGAGACGATCAAACAAATTCAACAAGGACAACAATAAAAATTCTAAGTTCTTCAGACCCCTGCCGACGCAAGCAGTCGACAGCGGTCTCGGGGACTACACCCAGTGGGTTCACTAAGAGTGACCCCACTGGCATGAAGCTCAAACAGGTCCGCCCTATTGAGATACATGACAACAAACAAACCTATGAGGTTACTACTACCGGACCTGAGTAAAATTACTCTCGGGGTCTCATCCAGTAGGTGCACTCGGAGTGCCCCCACCGGTAACAGTCGAACAGATTAATTTTTGATCTGATCAAGTTAAAGAAAATGTGTATAAAGACAACTGCCGGTGCAAGCACTCGACAGAAGTCTCGGGGAATACACCCACTAGGTTCACTAAGAGTGAACCCACTGCAAAATAATCATACTATATCCAGGTGCATTGCTCAAACACCCAGTGGGTTACAAGAGGAAAGTAAATACTTACTAGCCCACTTACTCGGATATCGTCCCGCAGTTCCAAGCTTCGCTTGTACACGGACGCGATGGAGTCGTACGCTCTCTTGGCCTCTCCCGCCATCAGCTCCGCCTGCACCATGGCTCCCTTGGCAGCTCCCACCTGATCTTCCGGGAGGCGTTGGACGTTGTACTTGGCGGTCGACGGACCTGGCATCGTAGGAGGCTCCTTGGGAATCCCAAGGCCTGCTCCAGTCGGTTCAACAACGATCAGCGCCGTTTCAGTCGACGACATCGTCTCAGTCGGCGACGCGTCCATGGCGAGAGTAGTTACCGGCGGAACAGCCTCAAGGACTGGCACCGCAGCTTGCTCAGACCTCCTCTGGTCGCCCTCCTCCACATAAATCACTCTTGAGGGAAACCCGACCGAACGACGTGAGACCACAGGAAAAAGGCAAGACCAAATTCAGAATTCGTGATGCAATAATGTAAACTCTCGGAATCGCTACGACGCACCTGGCTGGGATGAGACAATGGTGTCCATGTCCATGGGATCGTCCCCCTGGCGTGCCGGAGAGGTGGCAGAGGTGGCAGCTCTGTCGAGTAAAATTCATTCGACTAATAAGCAGGAGTTCAATCAAATACTGAAAGAAGATAGAAGAACAATGCACTTACGTTGAGGTGACGGGAACTGTGACCCTCATCCGCGGCAAAGCCTTCCGAGGCTTAGATCCACTCAGTTTGGCCACCTTAGAGGGCTGACCCGCAGGCTCAGCAGCAGAGTCCCTGGTCCTCTTTGTGCTCCGAGCACTCGGAGCCACGGGAACGGCTGGCGAGGCACTCGGTATCACGGGAGCAGCTAGCAGCGCACTCGAGGATGCTGGAGGGGCCGAAGGAGCCACAGGTTCATGACGGCGCTTGGTTCGAGGCTCTGGCGGTGGAGGTGGCGAGCTCTGCTCCTCATCTGCCTCTTCTTCTTCTGCGGACTCCTCCTCCGTCTCCCCACTTTCGGAGACGTACTCGACGCTCTCCACGCTGCCCTCCTGGCTGCCTTCCTCCTCCTCGGCCGGATTCCCGTTCGAGATGGGAGAGAACCAATTAGTCCACTCCTGCACAAGATATAGTCGACAACATCACACGTCAGACAATGATTCAAGAAAGCGATAAATCTAAGACAGTTGTGTGCACTCAACAAGTTATACTCACTTCGTTCGGAGGAGGGTTGTCCGCGCGGAAGGCCTTCACTCGCCGGGATCCTCTAGGGTTTTCGCAGGCGCCTGTGATGTTGAGGACCCACGACGCCACCGTCTCCCCAGTCACGCACTCGACGTTTGTCCGAGTGGAGTCCTCAGGCCCTGTGTAGTGCCACATGGCGTGGTGTCGAGCTTGCAGAGGCTAGATACGCCGACCCAGGAAAACCTCCAGCAAATCTATGCCGGTGACTCCCCTTCGGACGACCTCTACAAGCGCATCGACCAGAGGCTGGATCTGGGTCTTCTCCGCCTTCGTGAGCGCGAGTTGCCTAGGCGGAGCCGGTCGGTCTAAGCTAAAAGGAGGCAGTCCAGTTGTGGCATTCGGGCAAGCAACGTCCTGGCAGTAGAACCATGTCGACTGCCAGTTCCTAACAGATTAACTCAACTCGAGAGCAGGATAGCTACTTTTACTCTTCTTTTGGAAGCCTAAGCCTCCACAGAGCTGGAGGAGGTGAGTTTTATCATCCGACTGGTTAAGTCGTTTGATGGTTTAGGATCTAGCAGAGAAGATGTGTTTGAAAAGCCCCCAATGGGGAGGACAGCCGATGAAACACTCGCACAACACGACGAAGGCAGAGAGATGAGCTATGGCATTTGGGGGAAAATGGTGGAGCTGCGCCCCAAAGTGGTTCATTATACCTTTGAAGAAGGGATGTGGAGGCAGAGAGAAACCTCGGTGCACGTGGCTGAGCAACAAGACACGGTCCCCCTCCCGGGGCGCCGGCTTGGTCTCGCCCTCCGCCGACAACCTCCACGACTTGTGCGCAATCATTCCGTGCTCCACCAACTCCAGCAAGTTCTCCTCCGTCACAGTGGAGGGGAGGAAATCCTCCTGGATCCACCCCGCCGGTAGCGCTCACTGCCGCCGCTGAGCAGGAGCCGCCGCCTTCCCCTTCTTCTTCTTCACCTCTAGCTTGCTAGTCTGCCCCTTTGTCATGGCGGAGGCTTCCGATCCGCAAGGGAGAAGGAGAAGGAAGGAGCTTGGGATGCGCAGGAGATGGCGAGAGAAGCGGGGCAAGTGCAAGTTATCCGGCGTGTGTAACGAAAAACCCTCGCTGCAGAAGTTTAAATAAGGTTCCGACTGGGTCACTAGCAAGTGGCCCCGAAATCTTATCCCCCGACTGGTTGCTGCATATTAGTGGAGAAGATGAAGGCGCGGGAATCGAGGCGTCAGGTACTACTCGATTGCAATGTCGTCATCCCCGTTGAGCGTGTGGCAACCGAAATTTGAGGATCCCAGAAAATCCGCCGCTGTCAGCTGACTGGTCACGTCAAAAGATACCATGGAAGCACTCGGTCACGGACAGCCCGTTTCACAAGTACATCCACTCAGATCGTTGGTCAAAGAAGGTAAAATGGATCGAGGCAAACAACGCCAAAGTCGCGTCCGTACCAGCCGGATCCGTACTCCAAGCATTGCTTCGTCGTTCCAACCCGAATCCATTCGGGGACTAATGATGGGGTTATAGTCCTAGGGTAGGGTCATAGGCCTGTCCTATAAGTCCTACCCAAGGACTACCCTTCATAAGGGATAAGGCCCTTAGTGAGTTCCGACTGAATTAAGGACTTCCCATCATCCAGTCGGTGACGAATCCTCCATCGTCCAGTCGGAGATGAGCATTCGGAGTGTATCAAACTAACCGACTGGATTCCACTCTGTGCGTCATAACCCCTTGGAGGGAAACGGTCTTCCATGTGACTTTATTAGCATTTAAGACATACGTTACCTGTAACGTAGGCATTTATTCGCCACTACTCCACCCCTGTGCACCGAGCCGTTGTGAAGGGCAGCGCACTCTATATAAGCCGCCCTTCCCCACTAGTGCAAGGGTTAGCAATTCACTGTAATCTATATTCCACTCGACAACAAGCTCCCAAGAGCACTGAGACGTAGGGCTATTACCTCCACCGTTGAGAGGCCTGAACTCATACAACCTCGTCATAACTAAGGCTTTGCCCATCCTTTCGTACCCTACACATCTACTGTCAGACTTATACCCACGACAGTGGTGTTGATTCATGCTTAAGAGTTTGTATGTGCAAGTTGTGCTTTGTCAAAGTAGGCATGTGGCTGAAATTGTCAATTTAGTGAAAATCTCAGTTTTCACTAAGTCTCAGAAACTGTTGTTATTTTCTTCCCTTGTAGTTGTGCTTGCAAAAGTTGATGTGTTGGGAATCAGCCCCTGCAATCAACTAGAAAGTTGGAGCTTTTGTGTTTGTCTAGCTCTCTGTCAATTTTCATTCCATTTGACTTCCTGTAGATATTGTTTTGGGTGCTGTCAAAATGCTTCAGAGCATAAATAGCTAGTGAGAATCTGAGAATTTCACCAAGTCCCTGAAAACTGATATTTTTGTCCAAGTTAGCAGTTGTAGATCTTTCTGTGTGTAACTCCTTTGTATTATCTTTTTGCTCATGATTGTAGAGATTTTGAATAGCTTCTGCGACATATCTTATGTGGCACAATTTGGTGGCTGTAGGTGCTTTGCATGTTGCTCTCAAATTGTTATGTTTCTGTTTAGGACAGATTGTATAGTTTTGTTGTTTTGATGCTTGTGAGTGCATAGTTGATGGTGTGGTGAGTTTATTTGAACCACCCCAACTATACTTGTTTCTTTGGTGATGTGGCAACCTGGGAATACCAGAAGTATGCCATTGGAGAGTGCTTGTGGTGGATTTGATCCGTAGAACTCCGTATCTTGTTTCGTAGTTTCCGGTTGATCCGTAGCTCCGATCGTAACGTTCTTTATATGCTTTTGCATCGTTATATCGTGATGCATCTATTCATGTCATCCTCATGCATGTCAAGATAGCTTAGAGTGAAGTTCTGTCCCGAAGTTTGTAGTTTCTTCTCATGCATATGCAAGAGATTAGAATAGAGATGCATGATCATTCCCATCTCATGCATCATGTGTTTGTTGCATCATGATGTGTTGTTGTTCATTGGATGCTATTTTGATGTTGGGTAGCACTGGGATCGGAGAGCGAGTACGTGGATCCAGGAGAGTACATCACAGGCAAGATGTCATGACCTTGATACCATATCTGGTCTTGTTGTGCCTAGATTCACGTTTCCTTCGTCATATGCTCGCTGCCTACCACTGAAATAATTTCCTCCTAATATTGCCATGAAACCCAAACACTTTCCCATCCTAGCTAATATTGAATGGCTAAGTAGGCTTGCTTAGCTTCTAATGTTAGTGTTGCTAGTTGTAGGTGCAGTTGTCTCATGTGATAACATGAGTTTTGATATCATTACATTAATTCTGTTATTGAATTAATGCAGCTACATACTTGGTACTGACGGGAGGCCTAGCCTTTTTCCTAGTGTTTTGTTCCGTTATTACCACCATTGTTTTCGGCTACCGGTGTTTGATTCCATACTGATCGCTCCTAACATGTTCGGCGTTGTTATGGGGACCCCCTTGATAAATCGTGTAGTGTTAAGACTTGTCCGGCAGGACCCAACTTTGGTTTTAATTTGCTAATTACTTAATAATAACTTGCATAGGGAATAGCTACCCCGAGGAATTTAAACAACACCCCAGGCCAGTGCTCCTCATGAGTGTTTGTCCAACCTGGTCTGCCTGCGGGGCCACCACAAGGAAACTTGAGGTTTGGTTCTCATAGCTAGTTCCATCCGTCGTGTCCTGAGACTGAGATACGCGGCTCTTATCGGGGTCGTCGACCCAGCGGGAGGTCCTGCTAGTCTTCTCTTACCTTAGCGATATATCTTGCATATAGGAATCCCGGTGAAGCTTTGGTTCTCCCTAGAGTTGAGGTTTTTCTGTAAGGAATCCGACGAGATCACGAGTTTCGTGATAGAGGATTATTTTGCGGCTCGTGATCGTTTGTGATGGACTAGTTGGAGCACCCCTGCAGGGTTTAATCTTTCGTAAAGTCGTGCCCGCGGTTATGTGGCAACTTGGAATATTTGTTAACATCCGGTTATAGATAACTTGAACCTAACATAATAAATATGCCAACTGTGTGCGTAACCGTGACTGTCCCCTTCGAAGGCCTCTCTTCGATCAGGAACACGGTGGGGTTATGTTTGACGTAGGTAGGTGTACAGGATCACTTAGTGATCAGCTAGACTTTGATCGCTAGCATAGACCACCACATATATAACTTGTTCTACGTAAGTTAGCCTCCATAAAAGCTTAGGATGCTGCAACCTAAACACCGAACCTTCCTTACCTAATAACTTGACTAGTTTTGGTACCGAGGTCATAGATTGCTGAGTCCCTGTGGCTCATAGATTACTTCAACAACCCAACAGGTACAGGTACGCCCGACACAGGTGATCCCGATAGCACGCAGCTGGTGTGGCAGTACGATGAGGAGAACGACCGCCTGTACGTGAACTATCCAGAAGACTGATGCGTGGTTGTGATCGTGGGCAAGCATGCAGGGTAGCATAGCCTTTTCTCATGTTATGTAGTCCGTAGCGGAACTACCTTGTCTCAATAAATGTGTGATGTAAACTCTGATATTATCTATGAGATGGCAAATGATTCCCTATTTGTCATTCTTTTATTATGTATGTGCTATGATATTGTGCTTGCGAAATGCTTAGATGCGCTTCTTTCCATTTTTGGGCCTCGTTCCCTAATTCAGAAAGGACCGCATCTTAGTCGTTGCAGGACAGCTTCGGGATGCTTATCCACGTTTCCAGCGTAACGGAGGGATCCAGGCAAGCAAGCACCTGCGTGCTGCTACCTGAGAGAGCGGCGGACACCTCCTCCTCTGTCGACTGGCAAAGGTGCAAGACGACAGGAGGAGGTGGTGGGCTGGGCTTGGGCGAGAGGTAAGGGTTTTTTCTTCTTCCTTCTTTTTCTTCTTTCTATTTTGTAATTCTGACATTTGTTTGATTTTGTTTTGGCACCAAACTTAGTCCAAAAATACTGGAATTATTTATGGGGTTTTATTAGGATTATTTCCAAACTCCAAAAAATAATTCAACATTTTATAATGGCTAAAATAGATATAGCTAAATATTTTGGGGATTTCGAGTGACTTCCGTGGATTAATTTAAATGCCAAAAGTGTTTGGAAAATATTAATCATTCCTGAAATATTGTTTCCAATATTTAACAGAAAAGTTGAACATTTTTTAAGGCCATTTTGGGTTCATTGAAAATTCACATCATTAGAATTGGTTTAATTAAGGTGAGGTGTTAGGGTTTATTCAATGCCCACTTCATTTTTAATGCAAAATAAAATATGATGCACAATCTAGCTAAACACCAAGTGGTAAATCTAGGTATGTGACACCTCGCCTTTCAGCGAGAAAGAAAAAAAGATTAAGGATATTATAGTAGCGTATCTTTTCATCATTAGTAAACATAGCAGCAATATCATTGAGCTTCATGAGATGTGCAACAACAGTTTCATTTTCATAACCATAGAAAGTATCGGACTCAACTATAGGAATCAGTTCAAGGTCTATAGAGAATTTGTAGTCCTTATAACTGACAAATATAGGAGAAGTGGCAAATTTAGGATCACATTTCATATTCTCCATCATCTATATTTCTCCAAGTTTGCATATTTGTTTCTTCAAATCATTCCTATGCTCACAAGAAATAAATTCCCTAGCTAATTCCCCATCCATAACATAATATTCAAGTACATCAGGCAATTCATATCTATTAGGAGAACAAGGTGTAGCCGGTGATTCAAAATCTTCATCAGTTTCAGCATTTACAAGTTCTTTAGCTTTAGCAAGATGCGCATCAGGTAATTCATTCAGTGGCACTGTTTCAGTTTCATATGATATAGAGATAGTCTCATCATTGATTTCAAAAGTAGCATCATCAAGTTCATGTGACATATCAGGACGAGCAATAGTTGGTGTTGTACCAAGCTGATTCAAAACAATAGGTGAATCAAAAACAGAGCTAGATGGTAGTTCCTTACCTCCTCTCGTGGGAGAAGGGATGATCTTAGTTTGATTATTTTTCACACTCTTCATAGTATCTTAAGTTAACACAATAAATATAGCTATGCTCCCCGGCAACAACGCCAGAAAAAGGTCTTGATAACCCACATGTATAGGGGATCACGATACTCTTCACGGGTACTATTTTACCCTAATTTATTGATTTGACACAAGGGGAGCCAAACAATATTTAGAGGCCTTCACAGTTTACTTTTCAATTAAACCGCACCTTGGATATCTCTCTGCAGCAAAAGATTTAGTATCACGGTGAATAATAATGGTATCACTCACAGTGATAGTAGTAGTTTTAGTAACAGCGGTAATAGTAGAAATTGAGTAGCAGGTGTGACCAGCATTAGTAGTAACTTAGCAAGATTCAATATTTTTAAATAGTAGGTAAATGGATCAGCGATGGAAAGATATGGATGACATCAATCATGTAGCAGTTACACACTAGAGAGACACAGAACTAGCTCAAATTCATCAATATAATGTAGGCATGTATTTCATATATAGTCATACATGCTTACGACAAGAACTTGCATGACATCTTTTGCCCTACCCTCTCGTGGCAGACGGGTCCCATTGGAAACTTAGGGATACTAAGGCCTCCTTTTAATAGAGAGCCGAAACAAAGCATTAACACATAGTGAAAACATGAACTTCTCAAACTACGACAATCACCAGAAAGAATCCCAATTAATGTCACTTTGGGTTATGCAGATCAAGAAACGTAATAGGTAACTACAACTTGCAAGATATGATGCAAATCACTCTTATATTCATGAAAACGTAATAGGTTCAGATCTGACATCGTGGCACTCGAGCCCTAGTGACAAGCATTAAGCATAGCAAAGTCATAGAACATCAATATCAGAACATAGTGGATACTAGGGATCAAGCCCTATCAAACTAACTCGATTAAATGATCAATTTCATCCAAACCTCATCACCAAACAATAGTCCTACTAAGGAATTACTCACACCCAGTGGTGGGTATTAAGGAAATTTTGATGGAGAAGGGTTGATGATGATGACAACGATGAATCCCCGTGTGTGGAGCCCCAAACAAACTCCAGATCAGTCCTCCCAAGGAAGGACAGGAGGTGATGCCAGCTCCGTCTTGTAAAACGTGATGTAACCTTCTCCCCTATTTTTTCTCTGAGAATAGGAATTTATAGGACTCAAACCATGGTCGGGAGAGCCAAGTGGGTCCCATAAGGCATTAGGGTGTGACTAGGGGCGTGGTTGCGCCCTGTTTCCTTCTGGACCATACGAAACTCCCTGTGGTGGTTGTTCACTCCCAAAACCCTTATTTATTCCATAAATAATTCACATAAACTTTCATCTAATTCTGAGAACTTTTATTTCTGCACAAAAATAACACCAAGGTAGTTCTGCTGAAAACAACGCTAGTCCGGGTTAGTTCCATTGAAATCATGCAAATTGGAGTCCAAAACCACAGCAAAAGTGTTTCAAAAAGTAGATACGTTGGAGACGTATCAAAAAGTTGTGCTTTCAGTCTCCTCCTTTTTGGTAAATGATGGCAACATATAGATCAAAGCTTCGATAGGGATATAAACAATGAATCGCATCGGCACTTTGAGAAGTATGTGATAAGCAAGAGCTCCCCATAAATTTGTGTGTTATTTAAAATTTGCGTTTGAATGCAAATTCACAATCAATTAGGATCATGGGTAACTCTTCCATGTCACATACATCTTGGTGATGCGCAGAAATGATACGAATGGATTACAATGCACATAACACCAAACATGTGTGAATGATAATCATATAAACAACACAAGGATATATGATAGGAAATAGTAGCATCAAGCTCAAAGTGTATGAACAAACACAAAAGTTTTAAGCCTTCCACATGGTAAACCAAATGTTTTTAAAACGAGAAAAGCAAACAAAATGCAACACTCTCTCTCAGAGCCCTATGATCTATAACATTTCTCCCCATTTGGCAACAAGTTACCAAAAAGCTTGAAGGTACAAAACTAAGCATCTCCTGCATGGGGCGATGAAGTTGCGTCGGTAGTCATGGAAGAAGTCGATAAGAGAGTGTTGGCGGATGCTTCTGCTAAAGTCCTCTAAGGTGGTGGAGTGGACAGTGGAGGTGCTGATGGAGCTGATGCAAGTGCTGATGAAGATGGTCTTGTCTCCAAAACTGGCACGACAGAAGATCTGGCGTGTGTCCTGAACTGAGCGTGAGTCTGGACAGGAGGATTGTCATCATCATCACTTGATCTGGGGCTTGGCACAACATCCAAATCATGCTTCATCCGGTTGACCGTGCTGGTTATCTTAGCCACCTTGACATCAAGATCATGAAACTTAGTTTGTACAATCCTCTCAAGGCTCTTCTACTTTTGGAGTATCTCACTCACGTTCTTTTCTATACCTTGGATAGTGCTGATGAGATATGCTATTTGGTCACCCTTTGTCCTTGGCATCTGAGCACTAGTGGTTATGGCTATTTCTACCTGGGCCTCAGCCGCAATCTCAGCATGTGCAACATCTGAAGTGGGATGACTTGGCTCCATCACCACGAAATTATCCTCAAATTCTAGCTGTAGGGGCAAGTGGTGTCTATCAAGCAGATATTGGCTCTTTCCAACTTTGGAATTGATAAGCATCTGAATGTACGGAGCATATCCACATGACCTCTTTTGGTAAGATGCGGTCCTCTTGATTGTATCTACAATCAAATCTATGACTCTAAATCTCCTGTGGCTATCCACATGATGGAGCATGTTAGTGGAATAACCACGTAACATCTTATGATCGCCTAACTTTTGCATCAAGGTATGCCTCAGAATAGTATTGGTGGTAGGTGGTCCGGCTTGCAAGAAGTAAACTGAGCCTAGCATGTGAGTCTTGAGATACTCTTTGGGAATTAAGTTATACATATTTGCCATGGAGTTGTGATTCATCTTGGACTGAGAATACATATTAAGATCCCCTTCTTCCACCTTCGGGGATCCTAATATGGCAAACCACTCATCAACTGTCGACTTGTATCTCATGCCCTCAGTCATCCACAAAATGTTACCATGTGGATAAAAGTGTGTTGTTGAATAGAACTGCATAATCATCTGATCATTCCAAGCTGTCAACTCTCTGCCAACAAAAGTAACATTGTAGTCTTCATTCTCCTTGATGAATTTCCAAGCAACTTATCACATGACAGTGATAGTTGGACTCTAGTCTAGCAACACAGTCTCATAAAAATATTGTTGATCCTTAGTGAGGAAGCAAGCATCGGCAACTTTCCTTCTCCTGATAGCATAGGGATTAGCAATTCTCCATTTTCTAAGCCCTTGATACTTTCTCTCCTTCATTTTTTCTGCCACTGGATGATCATCATTATGATCTCGCAGGTGAGGCATGATCTTCCTCAAAATAGCAAGTTCTTCTTCTTCCTCAGTAGCATCCTTGGAGGTCGAACCTTGTTTTTATCAGCAGCTGGAATGTCTCTGGTAGTCCTCTTAGGCTTGAAGGCTACTGGCTTAGTTGTTGTAGGCTTGGCCTTGGGAGCAGATGGTTTAGCCTTCAAAGCAGGATTGCTTGCCGTGGCATCCTTCGAAAGCTCCCTTTTCTTATAAGGAGGAGGATAACCAGCTGGA
Source organism: Hordeum vulgare subsp. vulgare (assembly GCF_904849725.1). Lineage (NCBI taxonomy): Eukaryota > Viridiplantae > Streptophyta > Magnoliopsida > Poales > Poaceae > Hordeum > Hordeum vulgare. The sequence continues at coordinate 223,121,408 of NC_058518.1, forward strand.
ACCTCCTCTTCCTTTTCCTCCTCCTCATCTGGATATTCTGGAGTAGAAGAGTGCAACACAGTTTTTACAAACCTAGTTCTCTGCCTTTTCTGCCTTGACTTCTTCGCCTTTGATTTCTTGGAGATGTTAGGGGCCTCTAGAGATTTTTATCCCCCTTTGTCAGACTCAGGAGCCTTGCTAGCATGAGGGCTATCACACACCTTTCTGACGGTTCTCCTCTTGAGCACATTTTCCTATGGAATGAAGTATGCATCCTCCTCATCATAGTTTCTTGCCTTCCTAATCCTAGTGGCTGCCTTGGGAAAGTCATGCGAGCTAGGGGTTTTAGGGTCTGAAGAGCTAGCTTCTGGACTAGTGTCAGCATAAGATCTGAACTTGGATCTGTGTAAGCATTGTGACTGTGCTCTAAATTTTACATAGCTTATCACTGACCCTGTGAATAGATACAAATGAGAAAACGGATGAGCATCACAAAATACAGAGTTTTCCAAAATTTAAATTCAAAAACTTAGTTTCAGATTTCCACAGTATGGGTTTCGGTTCCATCGAGTTTTAAATTTTGGAGCATCTGGGATAGACAATTTGTTTAACACAGACTTGGTCACTTCTGACTCGGTCTCATCGAAAGCTGACTCGGTCTCACCGAGACTGTTCTCACAAACCATAAAACTCCAAATCGGTAACACCGATAGGTACTTTCAGTTTCATCGAGAAGTCCTTCGTTTTTTGGGAGACCCACATCGGTAGCACCGATTTGTATCCACTCGGTGACACCGGAATGCATATGGCAGAAACCTAAACCTAAAATTTCTCGTTCGCTTAACACTATGGAATTTTCTAGTGGATGATATTGATACAATCCGTGGGAATACGGGGAACTCTTCGTAATGCACAAGAACCAGCAGTTGGAGAGCAAAAGGGGTCGAAGTCTTACCCTAATCCGGTGAAGACCTCGCTATGGCGGCAACGGCAGGGAGGTATCCCGTTGACGGTGGTGGACTCCCGCGGCAAGGGTGCGCGGGAGGTGAGGTACACATTCGTACAAACGAGCGGAGGCAGTAGAGGGGTGCAAGGTTCATCATTTCAAGATAGATTTCAAACGTCATATCCAGAAGATACATATATATATACCCGCATGCTGTTAGAGACACCAAAGCAGAAATTTTTGTTCCACCGAGATGCGTAACTAGCAAATCGGTGATGCTGAGATTTCAAAATTGGTGATGCCGAGATTGAAAACCTAGATCAACCCTAATACTTTGGTGGAACCTAGTTTTGTGAGTTGGTTACGCCGAGTGGCACATGGGAGGTTTTTGAAGTCAATCCTTGTCAAAATGGAACTACCGGTGCTCCTCACACAAAGGGTCGAAAAAGTTCTTGCTCAAATTTTATGGTGAAGCTTGAATAATATTAGAGACGAGAAAGCATATAGCAAGAGGGGGTACTTAGGCATTCGTGTACATCCAATTGCCCAAAGAAAATGAAAGCCAAATAACAAAAATTGGATATCCTCGAATGAAGAAAAATATGCATACCAACATGCTCATACAGTAAGATGTCAAGTAAAACATGGCAAACATGCAAAGTCACTCCAGTATCTACCAAGCTCTTTGTGGATGATGTAGTCATCTATATATAACTATATTAACTTTGGAGCCAAGTAAGAATACTTGATCATAGGTCATACTCATTGTTTAAGCACAAGTGGATTTGCCACTTTTACATAAAGCTTTTAATATCTTCACATCTTATGAGATGCTTTGACTCAAGTCTTAGAGTAAATCTCACCCTTAATGTGGCATCCCCCCTAAGAGGGATAAACTAAACTTGGGTTTATCATTGAAGACTTGATGTCGGTTTTGTAGTAGGGATACTCATGGTTAATGAAGATCATCTTGACTTAGGAGCAATCCCTGTTGTTTTGTACTCTTCTCACCTACATGGATTAGTCCCACACACAAGGTAGAAATACAATGATATCTATGGACACAGAGTAAAAACATGCATGATGATGACCATTGATACATGAATTACCTTATCCCTTGCTTACCTATGAGGGAATGTGTGCCTCCTTGAACTATTGCATAAGGTTGAAGTTGATTGCAAACAGTTCTTGCCAATGATGAATGCGAGTGATTTTTTACGACGGATCACCCCTCAAGAACTTCTCTAGTTCTTCTTCTTGGGGACGTAAATCAACTTTATGGGGATCCTTGGAGTTGAGCTAGCGCTTGATGAAGTAGAGCTAGTGGTGCACTTGGGAACCCACTTGACCATGGCTTGGGGTTGTTCTTCAAATGAGTCAATGTCTTCTTGAAGCTTGTCCTTTCCCTTGATCTTGTGGTCTTGTGGTGGAAGGTCATCTTGAGCATTTGTTCCCTTGGGGAGAGTAGGATCATACTTCTCCTTTTGGGTAGAAAACTTCGTATTGGGGTATTGACTTTCTTCCCATTCAACTCCATTGGCATTGAAATAGACAATGCCTTGGTTCTTTTGGTGCCATCCCTGCTTGCATACAATCTCATCAAATTGCATACTTCCGGCAATATCTTGTAGATACCTTCTCTATAATTCCTTTCAACAAATCATTTTATTGATCAAGTGTAACTTGGCTAAGAGAATCATTAGTGGAATCAATAGAACAACTAGAAGTAACATCATTTGATTTAACATTTATATTGTTGCTACTAGATGAAGAACCTTTCTTGCCTTTGTTACTATTTTGCTTAGATTTAACTTGTGGAAAAAAGTAGACAAGAGTAGTCGTTTGGCTAGATAAGAAGAACTCGTCTTTTGAAGATCGTCATTAATAGCTTTAAGAAACTCATGTTCTTTCTCTAAATTTAGCTTATCGATGTGTAACTTCTCATGAGTTCTTAGAAGCGCTCTATGATCGTATTCAATAGATTCCTGGGCTAACTTAAGAGTGTTAAGTTATTTAGTAAGACGCACAATCTCCTTGTCATCATCACACGACTTATCTTGACTAGCATGATTATTATCAAGTTCATTTTAACTAACATCACTAGTTTCATCAAAGAGCAAGTCATCATATCCTAGTAACTCATCCTCATCAGTATTAAAGTCAATGTATTTGGGGTGTGATACCTTGGGGCCTTTAGCCATGAAGAAACTTCCAGTTCCTTCATTTCATTAGTCAAATCTGTCACACGAGTTGGAGGAAACAAGTGCTAATCCGCCAACACCTTCATCTTGACAATGGTCAGAGTTGGAGTGGTAGCTTCTCTAGGATTGATTGTCGGATATGGAGCTAGAGACCCATTCACTAAAATGAGCCTGATGTCTTCTTCTTGAGTAGCTCTTTGTGTGCTCATCCTTCTTCTTTGAGTCCTTTCTTATTCAAGAGGGTCTTCATTCAAAATGATCTTCTGTACTCCTTCTCTCTCTTCAAGGTGACTCATCTCTTAAGGTTCTTCTTCTAGGTGACTCTTCTCTTCTTTTCTGGGGGGCATGCACTAATTGGAGTTTGGTCCGGGCCTTTCACAATTTTAACAATTCCAGTCACGACTAGATGAACGATTCTCTTCATATATTGAGTTGGAGCTTCTCTCTGTGCCTCTACTCTTGTATAACTTGTTGAATTTCTTGATCATGAGGCTTATCTCTTCATTGGTAACAAGGATATCACTGTAGGTAACAGGATTTTCACTCGAAGCTTTGTATGGACTGCTTGACTTGTTATGAAGCTCTTCTTTGTCTTTGAGTGACATTTCATGAGCAACAATCCTCCCAATGACTTCTGTAGGCTGGAGATTATTCTAGTTGAGCATCATTTGGATCAATGTGCACATGGTGTCCTACTTTCCTTCCAAGGATCTAAGGATCTTCTTGTGATGAGTTTGACGGTCATCTCTTCACTTCCTAAACCGGCAATTTCAATGACTCCTTCACCATCCTTCATCTTGAACTTGTCAAGTTGAATTGGTAGCACATCCAACTTAGATTCCCTGATGGATTCATTACCTTCATGCATATCAACCAAAGTATCCAAAATTTCCTTTGCATTATCAAGACGGCTAATCTTGTTGAACTCTTCGGGGCATAGGTAGTTGAATAGAATGCCGCATGCTTGAGCATTGTATTGCAACACCACAATTCTTTGAGAGTCTCTTCACGATTCGGTTCCTTAATGCACCTTGCAATCCAACAATAATAATAGCCCAAACGGCAGGGTTATTACAAAGAATAAGCGTTTTCATTTTATGCTTCCAACTAGCAAAGTTTATACCATCAAAATATGGACCTCACAATGATAATTTCCCTCACTAGACGCCATAATCTCCTAGGTTGTGAAACCAATGCAATGGAGACCAATGCTCTAATACCACTTGTAGGATCCAAAGTATGTCTAGAGGGTTGTGATTAGATTACTTGACCAAACAAAAACTTAGCCTTTTCCCAATTTTAATAGTTGGCAAGTTTTAGGATTATACCAAGTCAAGCACACCCTACACATGCAAGTCTAAGAGTATAGCAACGGAAAAGTAAAGACATGCACATGTAAATAGAGGGTAGGAATAGGAAGAACAAACGCAAAGATGACATGGAGATTTTTGGTGGGGTTCCGATAGGTGGTGCTATCGCACGTTCGCGTTGATGGAGACTTCGACCACGGAGGGTGACACCTGCGAGAGTCCACGGAGGGCTCCACCCACAAAGGGTCCACGGAGAACCAACCTTGTCTATTCCATTATATATTACGTCTAGGATGGACTAGCCTCACTCGGGGTAGATCTTCACGAAGTAGGCGATCTCCTTGCCCTAACAAACTTCTTAGTTCAACTCCACATGAAGTCTGAGGCTCCCAAGCGATTCTTAACCAATCTCGGAGACACCACTACCAAAAGGTAATAGATGTGGTATGTATGATGAACTTCTTGCTCTTGTGCTTCAAAAGATAGTATCCTCAACACTCAATCACTCTCTCATAGATCTAGCTTGGGTAGAAGAGAATGATTTGGTGGAAAACAACTTGGGGAGGCTAGAAATCAAGATCCATATGGTTGGAGTGGAATATCTTGATCTCAACATATGAGTATGTGGTTCTCTCTCAGAAAATAGATGGGGCAACTTGTGGCTTGTTCTGAGTGCTTCCTCTTCAAATGAGCGGCAAGTGGAGGGGTATGTACACGCATCTCCAAAAATCCAACCGTTACAACACTATTTCCCAATTTGGTGAAACCGAAGCCAAAAATTGGTTGCACCGTTTAGTGCAAAATGTGGCAACTTTTGGTGCTTCGATGAGATCGATATATAATTCTCGGTAAGTCCAATTTGGCTATCCTAGGTAGTTATCCAAACTCGGTGCCACCAATTTGCAAAAATCAGAAATTCGGATTTTCAGCAAATGGCTACCCGGGAATTTGTCACTATTTTTCTGTTGCACCGAATTCAAACTTGGTGGCACCGAAAAGGTTGGGTTGGCTCTAGATTATGTCTAGGGTAAAACTCGGTAGGGACGATTTTGGAAATGTTGGTGGCACCGAATTTGGACTTGGGGCTTCGATAGAATGTTTATGTCGGAGGAATTCACAAGGGTTTTTCGTGGCTAAATCTAAGCACTTGAGCAACGATATCATCATAGATATCTCATCCCTTTTTAATAGTATTGGCTTTCCTAAGGTCTGAACTGTGATTTCTCACATAAAAGTAAAATGTAGAGTCTTCAAGCTTGTTGCCAATAGATGTTCCTTGCATGTAGGGGATCTCCTCATAATCCTTTGCCAATCCATTCATTGAACTTTTCCTGGAATATACTTGGTAGAATCATTAGTTGAATGAAATATATGTTGTTATTAATTACCAAAACCACCTAGGGAGAAGTTGTTCTTTCATATGGGCATTCCCCTTCACCTTCTCCAGCAACCAAAATCTCTTTCAACTCTCTCTTTACCATATTTCCTACAACCGTGATTCCATCATTCTTTATTTGTCGCTTCTGTACTTTTCCTTTTTTTTGAATTGATGCTTATGTAGTACTTGAGTATACGTACATGTGAATCGAATTATGCATTCATTCTTCAACCTGTATTTAAACATGATTCAATATGAACTAAATTATTTCCAACTTTCAAATTTAAATTATGTGAATTATTAACGCGAGCATTCAACTAGGGGTAAATTACACTCCGTGTGCCATTAAATGCACATAGTTTGAGAAAGCAAAACGTTTGTGATCAACTTCAAGATCACATATGTTTCTCCACTCATGACATGTGCGATGAATCTCTGCTGCACACACGGTCAGCTGAACAATAACATGTGAGATTAACAACACCAGTGCACACAGTTACTTATCATCAAGTGTTTGTGATGGTCTCCTTATCACACATGATTTGGTACCGTGAACTGTTTATGATGACGTGCCCATCATAAACGTTGGTAAAAACAAACATGTGCGGTAGGTCTTCATCCCACACGGGCACTATGAATGACATGCTTGGGACATTTAATAAATCACAAATGTTTATTAATAGCGCAGCATGTGGGATAGGTTAAACCTTCACATATGGTTTTTAAGGATAAAAGAATCCACTATTATATCATGTCACAAACGGTCATTGTAGAATCAAATGTGTGTGGTATACTCCTTAACCAACACGATTTACTATCATGAGTTGTTAGTGATGTAGCGCGCATCATAAACGGTGTAGTGCATAATAGCGTGTGTGATGCTAATGTGATCCCACACGAGTAGCAAAGATGGGTCGTATCGGAAGTATGACATTGTTGGAAATATGCCCTAGAGGCAATAATAAATTGGTTATTATTATCTTTCCTTGTTTATGATAATCGTTTTTTATCCATGCTAGAATTTTATTGATTTGAAAGTCAAATACATGTGTTGATACATAGACAACACACTATCCCTAGTGAGCCTCTAGTTGACTAGCTCGTTGATCAAAGATGGTCAATGTTTCCTGGCCATAGACAAGTGATGTCACTCGATAACAGGATCACATCATTAGTAGAATGATGTGATGGAAAAGACCAAAACTGTGAACGTAGCATATGATCGTGTCAGTTTATTGCTACTATTTTCTGCATGTCAATGTATCTATTCCTATGACCATGAGATCATGCAACTCCCGGACATCGGAGCAATACCTTGTGTGTATCAAACGTTGCAACGTTACTGGGTGACTATAAAGGTGCTCTACAGGTGTCTCCAAAGGTGTCTGTTGGGTTGGCGTGGATCAAGACTGGGATTTGTCACTCGGTGTGACAGAGAGGTATCACGGGACCCACTCGGTAATACAACATCACAACAAGCCTTGCAAGCAATGTGACTAAGGAGTTAGTCACAGGATCTTATATTACGGAACGAGTAAAGAGACTTGCCGGTAACGAGATTGAACTTGGTATGGAGTTACCGAGGATCGAATTTCAGGCAAGTAACATACCAAAGGACAAAGGGAACAACATATGGGATTAATTGAATCCTTGACATAGAGGTTCGACCGATAAAAGATCTTAGTTGAATATGTAGGATCCAAAATGGACGTCCAGGTCCTGCTATTGGATATTGACCGGAGAGTGTCTCGGTCATGTCTGCATAGTTCTTGAACCCGTAGGGTCTGTACACTTAAGGTTCGGTGATGTTTCGGTATAGTTGAGTTATAGGTGTTGGTGACCGAAAGCTGTTTGGAATCCCGGATGAGATCCTGGACGTCACGGGGAGCTCCAGAATGGTTCGGAGGTAAATATTAATATATAGGAAGTCCTATTTTGGTCACCAGAAAGGTGTCGGGCTCATCGGTGGTGTACTGGGAGTGCTGGGAGGGTCCCGGGGACAACGGGAGGGGTGAGACGACCCAAGAGTCTTGTGGGATGTAAGAAGAGGTGTACCAGCCCCTGGTGGGCTGGCCAAAGCCTCTCTCAAAGGCCCATGCGGCTAGGAGGAGATATAAAAGGGTAAATGACTTTTAAAAGGAAGGGAAGGAGGAGTCCTCCCAAAGTAGTCCACCTTCCCACAAGGAAGATGGACCCTTCCTTTGGTGTTGCTAACCCCTCTCCTTGGAGGAGGGGCCAAGGCAGCCTCCTCCCCTCTCCTCCTATATATACTAGAGGTTTTGAGGTGTTTTGTGACACAACAATCGGCCACGTGCTACCCTCTCTCTAGATTCGTTTCTCCTCTAGTTTAGTTTCAGCAGCCCTTAGGCGAAACCGTGTTGGAATAGTTCACCACCACCACCACCATGTCGCCATGTTGCAGAACTCATCTAACTCTCCGCCCCCTCTTGCTAGATCAAGAAGGCGGAGATCGTCATCAAGCTGTACGTGTGCTGAACGCGGAGGTGCCGTTCATTCGGCACAAAATCGGGATGGATCGTGATGAGATTGCGGTACGTATCGTGATGAGATCGCGGGACGGGCTACGATTTCGACCGCGAAAATGTTCCACTACATCAACCGCGTTATATATGCTTCCGCTTAGCGATCTACAAGGGTATGTAGATTCACTCTCCCCTCTCGTAGATGATCATCACCATGGATAGGTATGGCGTGTGGGTAGGAAATTTTTTGTTTCCCATGCAACATTCCCCAACAGTGGTATCATAGCTAAGTTCATGCGTAGATGATATCTCGAGAAGAACACAAAAGTGTTTCTGGGTGTTGATGTTCAATTTGCTGCCCTCCTTAGTCTTTTCTTGATTCAGCCACATTGTTGGATTGAAGCGGCCCGAACCAACTTTACTTGTACGCTTACGAGAGACCGGTTTCATCGACTGACATGCAACTTGTTGCATAAAGATGACAGGCGGGTGCATGTTTCTTCAACTTTAGTTGAAACAGATTTGACCGAGGCGGTCATTGGAGAAGGTTAAATAGCAACTTGCATATCACTGTTGTGGTTTTGCGTAAGTAAGATGCAATCATACTAGATACCCATAGCAGCCACGTAAAACATGCAAGAACAAATTAGAGAACATCTAAATTGTTTTTGCAGGGTATGCTTGTGATGTGACATGGCCAATGACATGATATGATATATTGGATGTATGAGATGATCATGTTGTAATAGTTAAATATCGACTTGCACGTCGATGCTATGGAAACCGGCAAGAGCCATAGGGTTGTCTTTGAATTTATTTTGTGCTCGCAGATGCTCTTGCTATATCGCTAGGCAGTAGCTTTAGTAGGAATAGCATAGGTAGTGCAACAACCTCGATGGCAGCGCGATGATGGAGATCATGGTGCGGTGCGAGTGACGATGGAGATCATGCTGGTGCTTTGGTGATGGAGATCAAGAAGCACAACTTCATGGCCATATCATGTCACTTTTGATTTGCATGTGATGTTAATCCTTTTATGCACCTTATTTTGCTTAGGATGACGGTAGCATTATAAGGTGATCCCTCACTAAAATTTCAAGATAAAATTGTGTTCTCCCCGACTATGCACCGTTGCAACAGTTCGTCGTTTCAAGACACCGCGTGATGATCGGTTTTGATAGACTCAACGTTCACATACAACGGGTGCAAAACAGTTGCACACACGGAACACTCGGGTTAAACTTGACGAGCCTAGCATGTACACACATGGCCTCGGAACACAAGAGACAGAAAGGTCGAGCATGAATCATATAGTTGATATGATCAACATGGAGATGTCCACCATTGATACTAATCTCAACTCACGTGATGATCGGACTTGAGTTAGTGGACTTGGATCATGCGCCACTCCAATGACTAGAGGGATGTCTACTTGAGTGGGAGTTCTTAAGAAATATGATTAATTGAACTCATGATCATGAACATAATGAAAAGGTCTTTGCAAATTATGTAGCTTGCGTTCTAGCTCTACTGTTTTAGATATGTTCCTAGAGAAAATTTAGTTGAAAGGTGATAGTAGCAATTATGCGGACTTGGTCCGTAAACAGATGATTGTCCTCATTGCTGTGTAGAAGGTATGTCCTTAATGCACCGCTCGGTGTGCTGAACCTCAAGCGTCATGTGTGGATGTTGCGAACATGTGACATACACGTTTTTGATGACTATGTGATGGTTCGGTGTGTAATGATTAACGGCTTGGAATTGAGGCGCCGAAGACGTTTTGAACGTCACGAAACATATGAGATGTTCCAAGAGATGAAATTGGGATTTTATGCTCGTGCCCTTGTTAAGAGGTATGAGACCATCGACAAGATTCTTTGTATACAAAGTAAGGGAGAAAAACTGAATCCTTGAGCATGTGCTCAGATTGTCTGAGTGCTACAATCGCTTGAATCGAGTGGGAGTTAATCTTCGAAATGAGATACTGATGGCTCTCCAAAGTCACTGCCACCAAGCTACTAGAGCTTCGTGATGAACTATAACATATCAGGGATAGATATGATGATCCTTGAGCTATTCGCGATGTTTGACACCGTGAAAGTATAAATCAAAAAGGAGCATCAATTGTTGATGGTTAGTAAAACCACTAGTTTCAAGAAGGGCAAGGGCAAGAAGGGATACTTCATGAAACGGAAAACCAATTGTTGCTCTAGTGAAGAGACCCAAGGATGAACCCAAACCCGAGACTAAGTGCTTCTGTAATGAGGGGAACAGTCACTAAAGAGGAACTACACTAGATACTTGGTAGATGAGAAGGCTCACAAAGTCGAGAAATGTATATTGGATATACATGATATTGATGTGTACTTTACTAGTACTCCTAGTAGCAACAAGGTATTAGATACCGGTTCGGTTGCTAAGTGTTAGTAACTCGAAATAAAAGCTACGGAATAAATGGAGACTAGCTAAAGGCGAGGTGACGATATGTGTTGGAAGTGTTTCCAAGGTTGATGTGATCAAACATCGCACACTCCCTCTACCATCAGGATAAGTGTTAAACCTAAATAATTGTTATTTGTTGTTTGCATTGAGCTTAGACATGATTAGATTGTGTTTATCGCAACACAGTTATTCATTTAAAGAGAATAATTGTTACTCTATTTATCTGAATAATACCTTCAATGATCTTGCACCTAAAATGAATGGTTTACTGAATCTCAATCGTAGTGATACACATGTTCATAATATTTGATGCCAAAAGAGACAAAGTAGTAATGATAGTACCACTTACTTGTGGCACTGCCGCTTGAGTCATATTGGTGTAAAACGCATGAACAAGCTCCATACTGATGGATCTTTGGACTCACTCATTTTTGAATCATTTGAGACATGCGAACCATGCCTATTGGTATGAACGCATGAAGAAACTCCATACAGATGGATCGTTTGGACTCACTTGATTTTGAATCACTTGAGACATGCAAATCCTGGGCAATATGACTGAAAGCCTCGTTTCCCAGTGAGATGGTGATGATGAGGTGATGTATATGCTTCTCACCCCTCGTTGGACCCCAAGTGGAAGGTGCAGATGTAGTCAGCAGCAATATTCCCTTACACGAAGACTGTAAGGCTTATCGAACCAGGAGGACTCCTAAGCTCAACAAGTAGGTGTATTCCACCCTGGCACTAGCAGAAGACGTGGACCAGCACACACAACAAATAACTTTGCTCCCAATGAGTACAGAGAGGTTGTCAATCTCTCCGGCCTTGTAGTTTGCAAAGGATCAAAACACAAGCGGGAAGGTAATAGTGATTGCAACGGAAAGGAAAGAAAGCGGTAAATAGTGGAGGTGTAAGCAATGATGGTGATATGGACCGGAGTCACATGATGTTCACTAGTGATGTCTCTCCCCCAAAATACGATAAAAAACTATGCTAAGGTAAACAAATCATAGTTGGGCAATTGACAGAATTATGATCGCACCGCAATGCTAATTATGCTCCTTGATAGTTAGAGGTTCACTAGTAATGGGCAATACGCCGAGACAAGTAGACCGTTTATTCATCAGCATCTACTTACTAATCCCACCTTGAGATATCTATCCAGAACATCTCTCCGGTATTAAGTTGCGAGCCCCACCCAAAGTGTAAACTCAAAGCAACGAACAACTGCATTAACGAACTATGCGTAAGGTAAACAATTCTTGCAACCATGGTCACAAGCACCGTTGTTTTCTCCCCGGTGGCAACAAGCACATCCCCTAGTCTCATGTTTCTCTCACTCAAGCTAGACATCGAGGGGCCCAAACCCACAATCATGCATAATGCTCCCTCTTGGAGTTAGGATCTACTACTTGGCCAACGCAATAAAAAGCAACGGAGAACATGCAAGAATCACTAAGGAACATAATATAAAAGGATAATCAAATATATAACTCATAACAATATGAACATAATCTCATAATCCATCAGATCCCAACAAACCGAGCATAACAATAGTAAGAGAATTACATAGCTGCCTTGAAAATGTAGGGCAGCTCACAAGGACTAACCATTGAAGCATAAGATTGGAGAGAATACATCACATAGCTACTGGTCATGGACTCATGGTCCAAGGGAAACTACTCATGGCACATCTGGGAAGCGTCCATGGTGGTGGAGAAGCACCCGGAGGTCAATCCTCCCTCCGGGAGGGTGCCGTTAAGAGGTCTCCTAACACTCCCGATCTCGGAAGCGCTGCGGCGGTGGAACGATGAAGAAATTTGCGATTCCAGAAAGTCTGCGAGTGTTTCCTCACAAAACACTAAATATAGGCCAATGGAGGGCACCGGAGGAGGTGGGGCCCACCCAGGCGACCTCCTGGCGTGGCCTGGGGCCAGGCCACGCTAGCAGGCCGCCTGGGAGGCCCTTGGCCCTCCATCGGTGATCCCTAAGCTTCTGTTTCGCTGCTTCTTTATATATTTTTCTAGATTTTTTCGGGCTTCGGAAAATTGGGTAAAAGCCCTTGCAAAAATAACACCAGCAGACAAAAACTGGCATTGGGTGCACTGAGTTAGTAGGTTAGTCCAAATATGTGTAAAATATAAAAGTGTAGCAAAACATATAACAATATCAGCCAAAAGATCATGGAACAAGCATAAATTATAGATACGTTTGGGACGTATCAACATTCCCAAGCTTAATTTCTGCTCGTCCTCGAGTAGATAAATCATAACACAATAACTTTTGTGGTGACATGCAAACACACATATAAGAACTTCAAAGTAAAGCAAGTGAGATATGCAATTTAAGTCAAGACAATAACAAGCAAGAGTATATCTATTATTGAGTTTACAAAGTAAGAACACAAGGTGCAAGAGCTCTCGATGTATGTGACTCGAATGTCTCCAAATGGTGTTTGCATGCAAGAAGTGGGAGATGGGTTCAGAGATAAAATATTTTTTAATTGATAACTCAATCTACTAAACCTCACACTTAGTCTCCTTCGGAATCTTATTTTGACTCATCCCCAGACCACTTGTCAGGCATAAGTCAAAATGATCCTCTCCCTTTTGATTTGGAGCACTCATGCAATGAATGAGCGTAAGCAAGATATGTTGGCACTTAGGATGGCAAATAGAATAATGATGGGGAAGGAAGACAAAAAGGTGTGAAAGGCTCACATCAATGAGGACCACCATATGTGAGAGAAAGCCAAATGATAGATCTGATGTGAGGAGTAGGGATTTCCATGTAACGGATGCACATATGAGCTAAGGTAAGCTCTCCAATGGAACTAGTGGGGGTGCATCCAACTTGTTTGTTCATGAAGACCTAGAGCCCATCTAAGGAGGCTCTTCATTGGAATATGCAAACCAAGTTCTATAGTGTAAGGATCCCCACATAGTTATGCATGGATGATAATCTCTATGTAGTGCCAATATAGCAATGGAGTACGAGTGTGGATCTTTCAAAAGGAATAGTAGTGTTGCCCCCTTATCTCTTTTTATTTCTTTTTTTTTCTTTTTCTCTTTTATTTTTATTTTTTGTGGCCTCTTTGGCTCTTTCTTTTTATCTCTCATTTGTCCTCTGTGGGATCTTTTGTTTGTCCTCTTTGGGATCTTTTCCTCACTTAAGGGCAACACTCTATATTTTACATGAATAGAAAGAAAAATCATCACACTTTATAAGTACTCAACATAAGGACAAGTGAAAACTATCATGATGTATGCAAATGTATGCCTCTGCCAGTGTAGCACGATATGCAATGATACTTGCGCGTCATGTAGCAGTAATGAGGGCAAGGCCCAACTATCATGCGGCTCTATGATCAAGCAAAATCATGTACGACATGAAGATGAAGTCATGAGATGATGGATGTTACATGGCAATGTATCTAGGAAAGGCTATGGGAATGCCTTAATAGGTAGGTTGGTGGCTGTTTTGAGGAAAGATATAATGAGGCTTATGTATGACATAGTGTATCATGTCATCTGTTTGGATGCCCTAGAGGAAATAATAAATTAGTTATTATTATATTTCCTTGTTCACGATAATCGTTTATTATCCATGCTAGAATTGTATTGATTGGAAACTGAAATACATGTGTCTATATATAGGCAACACACTGTCCCTAGTGAGCCTGTAGTTGACTAGCTCGTTGATCAAAGATGGTAAAGGTTTCCTGGCCATAGACAAGTGTTGTCACTTGATAACGGGATCACATTATTAGGAGAATGATGTGATGACTATGAACGTAGCATATGATCGTGTCAGTTTATTGCTACTGTTTTCTGCATGTCAATGTATCTGTTCCTATGACCATGAGATCATGCAACTCCCGGATACCGTAGGAATACCTTGTGTGTATCAAATGTCACAACGTTACTGGGTGACTATAAAGGTACTCTACAGGTATCTCCGAAGGTGTCTGTTGGGTTGGCGTGGATCAAGACTGGGATTTTTCACTCCGTGTGACGGAGAGGTATATCGGGGCCCACTCGGTAATACAACATCACAACAAGCCTTGCAAGCAATGTGACTAAGGAGTTAGTCACGGGATCTTGTATTACGGAACGAGTAAAGAGACTTGCCGATAACGAGATTGAACTAGGTATGGAGATACGGACGATCGAATCTAGGGCAAGTAATATACCAAAGGACAAAGGGAACAACATACGGGATTAATTGAATCCTTGACATAGAGGTTCAACCGATAAAAGATCTTCATAGAATATGTAGAATCCAATATGGACGTCCAGCTCCTTCTATTGGATACTAACCGGAGAGTCTCTCGGTCATGTCTGCATAGTTCTCGAACCCGTAGAGTCTGCACACTTAAGGTTCGGTGATGTTTCGGTATAGTTGAGTTATAGGTGTTGGTGAACTAAGATTGTTCGGAGTCCCAGATGACATCCAGGACGTAATGGGGAGCTCTGGAATGGTCTGGAGGTAAAGATTGATATATAGGAAGTCCTATTTTTGTCACCGGAAAGATTTCAGGCTCATCGGTAGTGTACCGGGAGTGCCAGGAGGGTGTCGGGGGACCATCGGGAGGGGTGTGTTGACCCAAGAGTCTTGTGGGCTGTGAAAAGATGTGGACCAGCCCCTGGTGGGCTGGAAAAAGCCTCTCTCAAAGGCCCATGCGGCTAGGGGAAGAGATAAAACGGTATATGACTTTTTAAAGGAATCGAAGGAGGAGTCCTCCCAAACTATTCCACCTTCCCACAAGGAAGATGGACTCTTACTTTGGTTCGGCCGACCCCTCTCCATGGAGGAGAGTCCAATGCAACCACCTATCCTCTCCTTCTATATATACTAGAGGTTTAGAGAATTTTTGTGACACAACAATCAGCCACGTGTTGCCCTCTCTCTAGATCCGTTTCTCCTCTAGTCTAGTTTTAGCAGCGGTTAGGCGAAGCCCTGTTGGAATAGTTCACCACCACCACCACCATGCCTCCGTGTTGGAGAACTCATCTACCTCTCCGTCCCCTCTTGATGGATCAAGAAGGCGTAGATCTTCACCGAGCTATACGTGTGCTGAACGCAGAGGTGCCATCTGTTCGACACTAGATCGGAATGGATTGTAATGGGATCGCGGGACGGATCGTGATGAGATCACGGGACAGGCTACAATTTGGATCGTGAAGATGTTCCACTACATCAACCGACTTATATACGCTTCCGTTTAGCGATCTACAAGGGTATGTAGATTCACTCTCCCCTCTCGTAGATGATCATCACCATGGATAGATATTGCCTTGACGGGGAAATCGACACCTATTGGAAGCTAGAAGGGTCCCTTGATCGTTCGGCGGGGGGAGAGAGGTGGCGCTGAGAGCGGAGCTAGCGATCAACACCGGCAAGTTCGTTTACCAAGGTTCGGGCCGCTTGGCGCATAAAACCCTACTCCTGCTTGGTTTGTATTGGGGCTTACTGTAGGGTAATTTCCTACAGTAATTTAGCTGGTGGTTAAGGAGTCTCAAATCCCAAAAGGTCTAACCCCTAGAAAATGAGCCTTGGGCCTCCTTTTATACACAAGGGGTCACCAACAGTGTGCTCGCGGGTTGCAACATGAATAGGATTCACCGCTCATCTTCTACTGTTGTGTCAGGGGCATTAATTGCCTTGTTCGGCCCCTGACCTGTAGCAAGGTGGCTCCGACACATACCCAGGTGGATCGACACCTCGGTCTTGCGCAGGCGCATGAGGATTGCACTGGAGTGGTGGGACTGTGCTAGAAACGGGGGAGGACACCTGGCGAGCGAAGGGAGCTTGCTGGCCTGGTGTCCCTGTCGGAGGACTTGATTATCTTCCTGGCAACGAGAGCTTGCCGGGGGCTTGAATGTCTTCCCGCAAGGAGGGATTGTCGGGGCCCTGCGAGTCTTTGTGAGTCTTCCCGGCAAGGAGGGCTTGCCAGGGTCTTGCAAGTCTTCCCGGCAATGTGGGCTTGCCAGGGCCTTGTGAGACTTCCTGGCAAGGGGGGCTTACCGGGGCCTTGTGTGTGAAACTATTGTACTAGACGCCCTTGGAGAGGGGGCGTGGCCTTGGTGGATAGTTTTTCTTCCTGCCAGTCTTCCTCGTGTGCTGCCGCTAGGGGCGTTGGTAGTGCCCATGCACAAGTCTAGGGCACAAGCGACCCCAGTCTCTAGTGCACCGACAGGAGCCCCCGGGCCTGGGCCATGCACGCGCACGAGGCGTTGCTGGGCCAGGCCCAAAGTGGTGCACGGGCTACCATGACAGGGTACTCTCTAGCTTTGGAGCCGTTGTCAGCGGCACTTCCCCATGTCGCTAGCCGAGCGCGCGAGGTGGAGAGGTGTGCGCACAGTGGCCTCCCCACCACCCGAAGCATTACTGCCACGCGTGAGGCATGCGTAGTAACAGTCAGGCAAGTGGCGTTCATGGCCTTAAAGGCCGCAGTCGAGGTAGGGCCCACCCCCGCATGTATTGGTGGAGCAGGGCGGTTCCCTGTTCGCCCGTGATCAGGGGTGATTGGGCAAGAGGGGAGGCGGTTTCTGGAGTGAGGAGAGCTATCCCCCATGCCTTGCCCTATAAATTAGGAAGTCTGCGAGGGGGTTTTGCTCATCCATCCAACTCCCGAAACATTCAGCATCCCGGGCTTGCGTCTGCAGAGTTTTCTTCAGTCCCACGTGGCGCTCGCCCCTAACCATAGCTAGGGGACAAGGGCGCCAACCATTGGCCGCTAGGGCGGCAAGAGGATCCCATTCGGATCATGCCACGGCTTTAGGGGCCGTAGCTGCGAAGGGCAGCCCGAGCGCCCGAGATGGCGGAGGGGCGAGGTGCCGCGGAGGCAATGGCCGGGGAAGGCGGAGTGCTACTCCAGCACCTTCCTCTTCTCTCCCAGCGCCAGCTTCTCCTTTGTAGGGCAGGCACTGGTGTTCGTCGTGGAACTGCACGGCGTCCCACAGGGCCATCTGCACCTCCCTCGCCCTTTTTCTAGGGCGATGGAGGCCACCAAGCCACCCGTCTTGTGGTTGCGGGGGTACGGTTGCTCCCACGGCGCTATGCAGGTGCACGTGGAGTACACAAAACGCCACTCCATGTTGCTATGGCGGGGCTAGAAATTCTTCGCCCGTGCCCACAGCCTCAAGGATGGGCATGTCCTCCACTTCAAGCTAGCGGAGGATAATATGCTATCCATCAAGTTTTATGGGTGCTCAGGTGTGCGTCTCGGCTGCTGCGAAGACAGCTCAAGTGGTGCCGAATGTCCCTCCTCGAGGAATAGCGACGAGGTGGACAGCGGCGGAAGTGGTGCTCTTGGCAGGTCAGGATCTCGGGGGGTCAAGTTGGAGTACGACACCCCGAGGTCTGACTAACCATCGCCCATGCTACCGAGGCCCGCTCACGCCTCTCCCCCGCCTAGCAGGGTTACCTTGCCGGAGCTGGCGTCGGTGCCTCATTTTCTAGGAGGAGGCACCTCCGCAAGCTCTGACTTCTCCATCCCTCATGCTTGGGCCACCTCGCCTGAGCTGGTGTCGGTGCCCTGCCTCCAGGGGGAGGCGTGCTCGCGGGCTCTCGAGCCTTCCCCCTTCATGTGGCCCTGTCCTCTGGTACCAAGACAAAGGGGCCAGGTGGTGCTTGTCGGGGGTGGTCCCGTTCTCGTCGGCGCAGTGCTAGTTCCGGAGGAGCGGGCCTTGACCGTGCTACGAGCTCCACCTTTTTGTCTTCTTGAACTTCTGTCTGGCAAGCATGTTCCTCGCCAAAAGACAATATCATAGGTCAGAGTAGTAAAATCATCCATGTAATATGTTTGAGTTTTCCTCAAACAGATGAATGAAATGTTGTTTCCTTTGCGTCTGATCCTTCTCTTTGTATGATACCTCCTTTGCGTTTTCCGGAAGCTTGCCGGCGTGACTAGTCCTGACGCTAGTGCTTTGAGGAACGGATCCTTAGCAGTTCGCTGGAGGGTTCGTTACCGGTAAGGCTCCTTGCCGCACTCAGTGCAACCATTATATTGTCGAGCGTGACTTGAGGCGAAATAAGGTGTTGCGTAGCCGCTTGGTCTGTTGAACAGGTTTGGAACCGTGTGAAGGCGCTCTATCGACATTTAGGTCGTTGAACGAGTTCGAAACAAAGCCAAGGTGCACCGATCCTAACAAGGTTCCATCTGCGTGCAGGTTTATCAAACAAAGTTCAGGATTTTCAGAAAGGAAAGAACCTATCTACTCAAAAATTTCATCTAGAATCTCTCACTTATCTGTTGTGCCTCGACACTTCTTCCCGCGGCGTTTGGGTCTTTTGTCGGGACCTCAGATCCCCAGCAAGCAGGATGTTACATTCTCCCGGCAACTTCCCCTCCGGCAAGGTTCTTGCCAATAGTCCTTGACTATCGTATAGAAAGGGGGTTGCCGGAGTAGAACTCCTTTTCCTCTTTTGCCAGGTCGTGCTGGCGAAGCCCCTGAGCGCATCTTCGGCGGCAATGTGACGCTTCCAAGGGGGGAAAGCATTTCCGCTGGAGTGCGTGCCTGGGCTTCGGGGCCTGTTGGCGCATCCTCAACGGCTATGCATCACTCCGCGGAGGTGCGTCAGCCGGAGTATGCGCCGGAGGCCTTGCCGAAGCCCGCAAGCACACCCTCGATAGAACGCACTGTCCTGGAGCGGTGCATCAACCTAATGCCTTCAATCTTGGGTCTCCGCCTCCTTGGCCCACGCTCGTGCAGCGGGGCGCTCGTGCAGGCGTTAGGAGGCCATGGCGAAGTAGAGCGGCCACCGTTGTGCCCCGCTTCGAGCGACCACAGTGGTGCGCTCAACTTCCCAAGATCTGGTGCGGAACTCGCTCCAATCCGCGAAAAAGGTCTAAAACACCCCCCAGGTGGCGCGCCAAAGATGTCGGGGAAATCGACGCGCCTATAGGAAGCTCAAAGGGTCCCTTGATTCTTCGGCGGGGGGTGAGAGGTGGCGCTGAGAGCGGAGCTAGCGATCAACACCGGGAAGGTCGTTTACCCAGGTTTGGGCCGCTTGGCGCGTAAAACCTTACTACTGCTTGGTTTGTATTGGGCGCTTACTATAGGGTAATTTGCTACAGTAATTTAGCTCGTGATTAGGGAGTCTCAAATCCCAAAAGGTCTAACCCCTAGAATATGAGCCTTGGGTCTCCTTTTATAGGCAAGGAGTCACTAATAGTGTGCTCATGGGTTGCAAAGTGAACAGGGTTCACCGCTCATCTTCTACTGTGGTGTCAGGGGCAGTAAATGCCTTGTCCGGCCCCTGACCTGCAGCAAGGTGGCTCTGACACGAACCCAGGTGGATCGACACCTGGGCCTTGTGCTGGCGCATGAGGAATGCACTGGAGCGGTGGGACTGTGGTAGAAACGGGGGAGGACACCTGGCGAGCGAAGGGAGCTTACTAGCCTGGTGTCCCTGTCGGAGGAATTGATTATCTTCCTCGCAAGGAGGGTTTGTTGGGGGCTTGAACGTATTCCCGACAAGGAGGGCTTGTCGGGGCCCTGTGAGTCTTTGTGAGTCTTCCAGGCAAGGAGGGCTTGCTGGGGTCTTGCGAGTCTTCCCAACAAGGAGGGCTTTCTGGGGTCTTGTGAGACTTCCGGGTAAGGAGGGCTTGCCGGGGCCTTGTGTCTGGAACTCTTACTATACGCCCTTGGAGAGGGGGCGTGGCCTCGGTGGGTTTTGGTTTGTTTTCCTGCCAGTCTTCCTCGTGCGCTGCCGCCAGGGGCGTTGCCGGTGCCGGTGCACAAGGGACCCCAATGTCTAGTGCACAGACATGCGTGTGCGTAGGAAATTTTTTGTTTTCCATGCAACGTTCCCCAACAGACATATCTCAAATGGTTTACCGATGATGATTGCTTGTGATAGATATGGACATCCCATATGCTTAGTTTTGTCAAACGTTTGCGTTTTTTGATCACCATCACCGATGATTTTTCCATGTCATGTGGGATTGAACCGCCTATCACCCACAAAGGCAAGGAGATAATTCAAACATACGTCGTAGAAAGGGGTTAAAAACCATTTGTATAGCACGTCGTTGCACCAGTGTAACGAACTTCGTATCACATGAGTGCCCACAATTCTGCGACCTCACCAACTCAGGTGTACACAGGTTTGAACTTGTATCTCACTGGTCCTCTTATGATGTTGTACTTGATCTATATGGAGGATCCTTCCACATGAACATTGAAGAATTTTGCAATGCATGTAAAATACCTTGTTGGGGCACTTGTCTTGAACCACGGAAGAGAGATTGCCATGAATTTCTCATGGGTTTCTCTCAGGGGGGAAACTAGAATAATAACACAAGGTAGAGTTGGTAGCATCCATTTCCCTGCAATCCAATATGTTGCTCTATTTATAGGAAGATGCATAAATGGTAAACATGACTTGAGCACCCTTTTCAGGACTGAACTGAGTATTCTTAAGAGTGTTATGAGGGGAGATAGAACATTTAATATTTGGTCCATCATTGCCCAATGCTTACTCTTAATTCTAAGGTTGGGTACATTTATGGTGGAACTTATGCTACTCTCTTAGCTACTAATTTAGGGGTACACATAAAGGAAAAGGATTCTATGCTACCACCTAGTTATCTTGATTATCATTCCATGGAGCGCCACCAGTTTCTCGAGAGAGTCGATATACCATTCCGATATAGGCTAGCCTTTAACATGCGCGATATCTATCATATTACCTTGCATGCTCCTTCATTATTCTATTTGAGGGAGAACACTAGAATTATATACTTGAGGAGGAATAGTGGCGTACATGACTCGAGAGGATACTTCTCATCAAAATGCGGCAGCTAACCAATCTCTCGCAACAGCAATGGAGTACAACCCCAGCTACTTTCATTGGTTCTATGCAGGCCAACTGTGACCTTAGACCAAGTTAAGCCAAAATCCTTAGCTTTGGGGAGTATGTATTTCTCATTGACATTACATTCACGAACCACACATTCATTCCATCGGTGCTCATCCTTTTCCATTGTCTATCCATGTCTAGTTTTATTTCCGCTTTTCTTTTGTGTGTTTGAAGAACTCTTAGAAAACCTAAAAATATTTCTTTCTTCTTGTCATTTTTTCTTTCTTTCCTTTCTAGTTTGTAGTATTAAAAAGAAAACCCAAAAATATTTCCTATTCTTCTTATGCTTGTTGGGAGTTTTCCCTTGTAAATAGTTTATCTCGTTCTTGTTTCTTTTGATCCTTTCACTTCTCCATAAAATTAAAAATTCCAAAAATATTTTTGTGTGTTTATCTAAAATTATTTTCTCTTCTTTGAGCCATTGCAAGGAGAAGACTATGCTAGAATTTCTGAACGGCTCTCTTATGCAATATTAATCATCAACAAAGAGCCAATGTTACTCATGTCTTATCCTTTGAATAGATTGTTTCGCATTCTAGCTTAGTCGATGGCACACTTGTACTATTATCATTTTCACATCATTCGGTCATGCAAGTAAAAGGAAATACTAAGGATGATTTGATGATGTGACCGTGGTAAAGGAAGCTGCTATGAACTCTTCTTGTTTTCCGTTTTTCGTAAACATGTTTAGTTTATTCGATCTTGATTTAGTATATTATGAGTAAACATGTTTGTGATGACAATTAGTGATTATATTTCATCATGCCTTGCTTAAATAGCTAAGAGTGGATAATGACTTATGTTGTATGTCAACAAGCATTAAAATGGTTGTGATGTAGTATGTAGTATGTTAGTATGGTATCCTCCTTTGAGTAATTCGAGTGGATTGACTTGTCACATGTGCAAACATGTAGTTGATTCAAAACCAATGCATCCTTCATGATATGTATATTATGAGTGCTTATATCCTACTCATTCTAGCATTCAATGTTAATTATTCTCAACGCATGATTATGATTGTTTTCACTCTCTAACTGGTTGCTTCCCAATCTATTTGCTAGCCTTCACCTGTACTCAGCAGGAATAGTGCTTGTGCATCCAAATCCTTAAACCCAAGTTGTTCCAAATGAGTCCACCATATCTACCTATATGTGGTATTACCCTGTCGTTCCAAGTAAATTTACAAGTGCCACCTCCGATCATTCAAATAAACATCTTTTTTGTGAGATCGTACCTCTCATGGAGCAACGAAGCAGCCAATAACTTCCATGCTAAGTGGGTTATTCTCAAGATAGGAGTTTATTCATGTGTTATTGAATGAGACACGCTAGCAAAAAGGACGCTAGTCCCGCGTAATCAAAATAAATTAAGAAAACTCCCCTTTAAAGGTAATTGTTGAAGGGCACCGTGAATTCGGTTAGCCATGGCTTGTGTATGTATCGTCGTTGGGAGTAAACTTTACATTTCTACTTGGGAACCGCCAATAATGTGATTGGCATGGAAGATGCTCAAATTTCTTGTCGTGGCCTTGACAGGAAAATCATACCACCCAACATTACAATTTTATCTTAGTTTTAAACTTTGAGCTCTGATGCCTATGCAAATCGATACTTCCCTCTGCAAAGGGCCTTTTTATTTACTTTCATGTTATTTATCTTCTATTGAGTCATCACCTCCTCGTCAAAGCACCAGACATGAGACCACTATTGTTATTTTTGTGCATTGAGTCTAGTTAATGTTGTATGTGAGCATGACTCGATCTTCTCTACCCTGAATTACAATATTTAGTCGCTACTTGAACCTAAAATATGCTCTCCATTTATGTTTTGCAGTCTCAGAAAGGGATATCGAGATACCATATCATCAAATTATATCATGATTGTTTTGACAAATTATTGGCATATGAGATATTTTATTATTTATCGCTAGTTGGTTATGTTATTGACAAGAGTAAATATAATGCTTAAGTTTTATCATTGATATGGTTGGTCATGATATTTGCATAAAACCTGAACATTATCTAAGCATATATACATCAACGAGAAAAATAAGTTTGTGAAAGTTTTTTTATCACTTTGAGTTATCACGCTGGAGGACAAGCAATGAGTTAAGATTGCGGGAGTTGATATGTCCCAAACGTTTATACTTTTCCAAACACTTCTGCTCTTGTTTTGGACTCTTATTTGCATCATTTGAATGAAACTAAAATAGACTGACGATGTTTACAATACAACTACCATCGAGTTGTTTTCGTGCAGAAATAGAAGTTCTCTGATTGAGCTGAAAATTTATGAAGAATTAGTTTGGAATTAATAGAAAATATTCGATCAAAATCCACCATAGGGGGGCCACCCAGGAGTCACAAACCTGGAGGGTGCACCCCCTAGGGCGCACCCTCTAAGCTTGTGGGGCCCTCGTGGCTCTGGCTGACCTAACTCCAATGATATAAGTTCTGTTTCATGGAGAAAAGATAGAGAGAAGATTTCATCATGTTTTACGAGACAGAGCCATCTCCACCTCATGTTCTTCCTCGGGAGGTCTGATCTAGAGTCCATTTGGGGCTCCGGAGAGGGGGGTTCGTCGATGTCATCATCACCATCCATTCCCCATCAACAATTCCATGATACTCGCCATCGAGAGAGAGTAATTCCATCATAGGCTTGCTGCACAGTTATGTGATTGGATGAAATTTGTCATGTAATCGATTAATTTTTATAGGGCTTTACCCTAGTACGTATCCACTATGTTCCGAGATTGATGTTGCTATGACTTTGCTATGCTTAATCCTTGTGACTAAGGCCCGAGTGCCATGATTTCAGATCTGAACCTATTATATTTTCACAAATATGAATGTGTTTTGGATCCTATCTTGCAAGTTGTATGCACCTATTATGTGTTATGATCCGTAGACCCCATAGTGTCAATAGTTGCAATCATCTCCAGTGTTGACTGTAGTATGAAGATTTCATGTATTCATCATGTGTCAATGCATTGTTCCGGTTCTCTGTTAAAAGGATGCTTTAATATACTTTAGATTTCTTTATGGACCCCGCTCCCACGGGAGGGTAGGACAAAAGATGTCACGCAAGTACTTATTATAAGCATGTATGACTATATGCGGAATGCATGCCTACATTAGATTGATGGATTGGAGCTAGTTCTATGTCGCTCTAGTATGTAACTCTTACATGCTGAATGTCATCCAACACAATTATCCATCATGGATCCAAGGCCTACGTTTTTCGCCTATTGATATCCCCTAAGTTACTATTGCTACTTTTGTTGTTACAACCATCATAATCGCCACTATCACGGTTCTTAATGCTCTTGTTACGTTGCTACTAAAGCTTCGTTGCAGAAAGAAATTCTAAGTCTGGTTGAATTGACAACTCAACTACTAAGACCAATAAATATTAATTCACTCCCCTCGAGTCAAATCAATAAATTAGGGTGTAGTACTACCCGTGAAGACTATTGTAATCCCCTGTACTTGTGGGTTATCAAGGATGATGTGGAGCATCCTACATATATCACCATGTCAACAGTCCATTTCGCAAGTGACACATGCGGCATCTACTTCTTACACTAAAAGGTGAATCATCTCCTTTACATGTGTTGACTTGACACCTTCGCAGATGGTATACTACTTCACATTCCTATTGTGTGCATGCATAGATATTATTGGAGCTTCATGAATTAAAAGGAGGAGTGCAAGCACCAAGGAACAAGTACAACATCCAAGATGCAAGCATCGAAGCGAAGATGAAAGGAAGGAGAAGAAGGTGGAGCGGTTGCTGGAGTTGGGTCGGATGTTCGAGCACCAAGTAGTGCATCCACGCATTTGTGCATCAGTGGGACCATCTGAGTAACAAGTCAGACAACCGGATACATCAACTAAAGGAACCCTAAGCTCACGCATGAAACAAGATCATCTAGGACCCCATATGGATCATCCCGAAGATATTCGGATCGTCTGGGCCCTGTCTACGAGCTGAGAGGGTCTTGGGCCTTGTATCCCTACCTAGCTTACACCCTCGCCCCTAGTACTATATCTAGAAGTCATCCACGTCATTTCTAGGGATAGCTAAGAATAGATCTCATATGATAGAGCTTAGCACATGTATCTCCCCTTGTGGGGTTCCTCCTAGAGAGGACACTCCATTGAAGCATGATACATATCAAACGTATCTACAACTTTTGATTATTTAATGCTATTATATTATAACTTTTCTGGACTACCTTCTTAATTTAGTGTCCAGTGCTGGTTCTTGTTTTTTCATTTCTTGGTTTCACAAATAGAGCATATCTACGAAGGTCCAAATATGATGCCAATTTCGACATGTTTTGAGTATGAAGGACCCTAGAAGCTTCTGGAGACCACGAGAGGACCCACCAGCCACCCACATGGGCACGTGGCACGGATAGGGGGTTTTGTACGACTTATGGTCATGGAACCCTGGCTGCTCTGTTTCACATAATTCATCTGCCTTCATAATTCCGGAAACCCTTAGAGAGACACATGAGAGAAACCGCCAGAGAAATATTCTGCCAACATCTGGTTTGTTTGACAGAAAGTTGCTAGTTGCTTTGTATCAATACTTGTGTTACAATGTTGCTGTTTTGTTTACTTCACTATTTTTCCATATCATCTATAGTTGTTTGCTTTCAAACTTGCCACTAGCAAGATGAGGGGATTGACAACCCCTCGCCAAGTTGGGTGGAACCTTTTATTTTGTTTGTGTGCAAGTCTTGCTTATGTTGTTAGGTTGTAGATTCCTACTGGTTTGATTAAACCTTGGTTCTTAACTAAGGAAAATACTCTATATTGTTGCGCTACATCACCCTTCTCTTTGGGGAAATCCACACCTCCTATGGGAGTATTACCGCGCAAGGCCTCTACTGGAGAAAATCCTTAGGGATTCAAGGCCCTTCATGGGAAGATCCATCCATGAATTCCACACCCATCTCCCCATGCGAGTTGGATGAACTACCTCTCAAGAACTACATTGTATCTTTATTCCCCTTTATATTGTTAGATATTGATGCATCCCATGTATTGCTTGTGATCTGAGGAGTGCTTGATGTGGATCTTGTCCAATATAGTGTTTTCCCCTCGATTTCTCCATGTTTCTCTCTGTGTTCCTTATGTTCGTCGTGTTCTTTCTCAAATCAACCTCCAATTCATGAACATCGGGACAACATTGTGATACGTTTGTCCGTACCTATATCACATCCCAAGCACACCATCCCATGCCAGCAAAATAGAGTTAAGGTCATGCAGATATATCAACACGTGTGATCCTGGAAAATGCTCTTTTCAAAATGCGGGCACAGATCCCAAGACTGGACTTCCGTCTAGACTAGGGCATTGAAAGTCCGGGCAGATATCCCAACCCATGCCATAGGCCAGAATCGTGTGATGTGGGGGTTGTGTCCTGCCTTTCTATGGGCCAATCTATTTGGTTGCTTTGATCGGCAAAAGAAAGAGATGGGCTTCTATAGGGTTGGTGGTGGTTTCAAAGAAGTTGTCCAATGCCACCACAAGAAATGGCTCAACACCTAGCAGCGAGCTATGCCTAAATTATATGTCACAAGACATATATTTTTGGATTCATATTTGCAAGAGGTTTCGAACATACTACTTTTGTGTTATATAACATCTTGTTTGACATTTAAATCAAAGTTTCAAGACTGGCCCAAAATACAATGGAGAGTAATGAACTAGAATGAAGGTAGTAGTTTGATACGTCTCCAACGTATCGACAATTAATGAAGTATTCATGCCATGTTTGCCTATGTTTACAATATTTTTATATGGTTTTGATGCACATTAGATGATTTATTTAGAACTAACCCGGACTAGCGTTGTTTTCAGCAAAACTACGGTGGTGTTGTTTTTCTGTAGAAATAAAAAGATTCGGAATTGGGCAAAACTTTTTAATGATTTGTTTTGGAGAAAAAGAGAAATATTGGACAAAAGAAACACCAGAGGAGGGCCCCCTGGTTCCCACTAGAAACTAGGTCGCGCTAGCCCCCCCCCCCCCCTCTCGTGGCCTGATGTCTAGTGGGCACCTCGTGGCCCATCTTGGCGTGATTCCAACACCCAAAAATCATATAAATATAGAAACCTCCAAAAGTAACCCTAGACGAGAAGTTATGCCGCCGCTGGGCTTTGTAGCCAAGCAAAACCAATCTACAAACGTTCTACTACCCTGTCGGATATGGGAAATCATCTCCGGTGGCCATCTTCATCATCCTGACGGAGGCCATGACCTCGGGGCTGAGGGTTTGTACTAGTAGATATTTGTTTAATATCTCTCTCTTGTGTTCTTTAGATGTCATGATCTTGATATATCACGGACCTTGTTAATATAGTTGGATCATATGGTGTTTGTCCCATGCTATTGTTGTGATGAGTTGAGTCTTTCTCTTTAATATCTTATTATGTTGGATTGAATATTCAGGTTTGAGAGCACATGATGTATGTCTTGCATGCGGATATGCATAGTGACATTAGGGTATTCAAGTGATTCACTTGATATATGTTGTGGCATCAACTCACGGATTCCCGAGGTGACATTAGGGTAATCTAGGCATAGGGGCTGATTGCATGTTTTCATACTATGTTTTCTGATAGAAATCTTGGTGTTCTCCTTGAAGTTCTTTCTGTTGGATTGTGTATTATGAATCTAACTTTTTTATTGTGTTATTTTAGTACGAACTCTTGATAGATATATCGGAAAGGATAACTTTTTATCTTAGTGCAAACTCTTGCAAAGATTGATCGGAAAGAATAACTTTGAGGTGGTTTCGTACCTGACAAACATTTTTTATTGTGTTCTTCGCTAGATAGGAACTTTGGAGTGATTCTTTATCGCACATTGAGCGATTGTTATATGATCTAACTATGTTAGCATTCTTGAGAGATTGCACTAGCGAAAGTACGGACCCTAGGCCTCATTTTCAAGCATTGCAACAATGTTTATGCTCACTTCTGTTACTTGGTACCTTGCTGTTTTGATTTATTCAGATTACAAAAAACTATATCTACTATCGTTACTACATGTGTATGACCATCTCTTTGTCGAACTAGTGCACCTATTGTTGGAAATATGCCCTAGAGGTAATAATAGAATAATTATTATTATCCATTCTATAATTTTATTGAATGGAAACACACATACATGTGTGGATATATAGACAAAACAATGTCCCTAGTGAGCCTCTAGTTGACTATCTCATTGTTCTAAGATGGTTGAGGTTTCCTAGCCATAGACAAGTGTTGTCACTTGATAACAAGATCACATCATTAGGAGAATGATGTCATGGACAAGATGCAAAACATAAACGTAGCATGTGATCATGTCATTTTTTTGCTATTGTTTTTTGCATGTCAAGTATAAATTCCTATGACCATGAGATCATGTAACTCACTGACACCGGAGGAACACCGTGTGTGTATCAAATGTCGCAACATAACTGGGTGACTATAAAGGTGCTCTACAGGTATCTCCGATGGTGTCCGTTGAGTTAGCATGGATCAAGACTAGGATTTGTCACTCCGTACGATGGAGAGGTATCCCGGGGCCCACTCGGTAATACAACATCACAAACAAGCCTTGCAAGCAATGTGACTAAAGAGTTAGCCATGGGATCTTGTATTACGGAACAAGTAAAGAGACTTGTCGGTAATGAGATTGAAATAGGTATGGAGATACCAATGATCAAATCGCGGGTAGGTAACATACCGAGGGACAAAGGGAATGATATACGGGATTAACTAAATCCTTGACATAGAGGTTCAACCAATAATATCTTCGTAGAATATGTAGTATCCGATATAGGCATCTAGGTCCGGCTATTGTATATTGACCAGAGAGTGCCTCAGTCATGTCTACATAGATCTCGAACCCGCAGGGTCTGCACACTTAAGGTTCGGTGACGTTTCGGTATAGTTGACTTATTGATGTTGGTAATCGAATGTTGTTCGGAGTCCCATATGAGATATCGAACGTCATGAGAGTTTCTGGAATGGTTCAGAGACAAAGATTGATACGTAGGAAGTATCCATTTGTCTTCCGGAAGGTTTTCGGGCATTACCGATAAAGTACCGGGAGTGACGAATGGGTTTTGGAGTTCAGCCGGGAGGGGCCACCCACCCGGGAGAGAACCAAAGAGGCCCAAGGGTGGTGCACCAGCTCTTAGTGGGCTGGTGGCCAGCCCAAGAATCCCACTTCGGCCGAAAGAAGGAGAAAGGAAAGGAGAGGAGGCCAAACCGAATTGGGGAAGGACGACTGCTCCTTCCAAGTTGTGTTGGAGGAGGACTCCTCCCTCTCCTCTCTCATCGGCCGACCCTAGGGGTTTTCCCTAGGGCGCCACCCCTCCCTCCCACCTATATATAGTGGAGGTGAGAGATGCTTTTGGCACCACAAGCCATAGTGCAGCCCACTCTCCCTCCACCACTTCGTGACACCCCGTAGTTAGTTCGGTATGGCACAGCGAAGCTGTGCCGGAGTGGCTCCACCACCGTCACCACTACACCATCGTGTTGTCGCCTTGTCGGAGAATTCAGCTACCTCTTCGTCTCTTACTGGATGAAGAAGGCGGAGATCGTCATCAATTTGTACGTGTGCTGAACATGGAGGTGACATTCGTTCGGTACTAGATCGGGACGGAGTTCGTGGGACGCTTGCGATTTGGATCGCGAAGACGTTCGACTGTATCAACCGCGTTTCTTAACGCTTCCCACTTAGCGATCTACAAGGGTATGTGGATCCGATCTCCCCTCTCATATATAATCATCACCATGATAGGTTTTGCGTGTGCGTAGGAATTTTTTTGTTTCCCATGCGACGTTCCCCAACAGTGGTATCAGAGCCAGGTTAATGCGTAGATGATATCTCAAGTAGAACACAAAAGAGTTTGCGGGCGTTGATGTTCAATTTGCTTCCCTCCTTAGTCTTTTCTTTATTCAGCGGTATTGTTGGATGGAAGCGGCCCGGACCAACATTACTCGTGCGCTTACGAGAGACCGGTTTCATCGACTAGCATGCAACTTGTTGCATAAAGATGACTGGCTGTCTGTTTCTTCAACTTTAGTTGAATCGTATTTGACCGAGGCGGTCCTTGGAGAAGGTTAAATAGCAATTTGCATATCACTGTTGTGGCTTTGCGTAAGTAAGATGTGATCATACTATATACCTATAGCAGCCACGTAAAATTTGCAACAACAAATTAGAGGACGTCTAACTTGTTTTTGCAGGTATGCATGTGATGTGATATGGCCAAAGACATGATATGATATATTGGATGTATGATATGATCATGTTCTAATAGTTAAAATATCGACTTGCATGTCGACATGTCGATGCTACGGCAACCGGCAGGAGCCATAGGGTTGTCTTTAATTATTTTGTGCTTGGTGATGCTTTGCTTTATCGCTAGTAGTAGCTTTACTAGTAGCAACATAGTTAGCGCGAAAACCTCGATGGTAGCACGATGATGGAGATCATGGTGTGACGCCGGTGATGATGGAGATCATGTCGGTTGTTTGGTGATGGATATCAACAAGCACAAGTTCATGGCCATATCATGTCACTTATGATTTGCATGTGATGTTAATCCTTTTATGCACCTTATTTTGCTTAGGACGACGGTAGCATATAAGGTGATCCCTCACTAATATTTCAAGATAAAATTGTGTTCTCCCCTACTGTGAACCGTTGCGACAGTTCGTTGTTTTGAGACACCAAGTGATGATCGGGTGTGATAGACTCTACATTCACATATAAAGGGTGCAAAACAGTTGCACACGCGGAACACTCGGGTTAAACTCGACGCGCCTAGCTTGTACAGACATGGCCTCGGAACACAACAGACCGAAAGGTCTAGCATGAATCATATAGTTGATATGATCAACATGGACAAGTTCACCATTGAAACAGTACTCAACTCATGTGATGGTCGGACTTGAGTTAGTGAATTTGGATCGTGCGACACTAGAATGACTAGAGGGGTGTCAATTTGACTCGGAGTTTATTAGTAATATGATTAGCTAAAATCAATTATCTTGAACATAATCTAAGTAATCTTTGCAAAATTTTATGTTGTAGATCAATGGCTCACGCAGTAGCAACCCTAAATTTTAATGCGTTCCTAGAGAAAGCTAAGCTGAAAGATGATGGAAGCAACTTTGTTGACTGGGCCCGTAATCTGAGGCTTATCCTCATGGCTGCCCAAAAGCAATATGTCCTTGATGCAGCGCTAGGTGATGCACCACCCGAAACGGTGACCCACGACGTTATGAACACTTGGCAGCCACGTAAGGATGGCTACTCATTAGTTCAATGTGCAGTTTTGTATGGCTTAAAACCAAGACTTCAAAGACGTTTTGAACGTCATGGAGCATATGATATGTTCCAGGAATTGAAGTTTATTTTTGTGAACAATTCCTGGATCGAGAGGTATTAAACCTCCGATAATTTCTATGCTTGCAAAATGGAGGAGAACGGGTCTATCAGTGAACACATACTCAGAATGTGTGGGTACTCTAACCGTCTAGCTGAGCTAGGGATTTCTCTCCCGCAAGAGGCTATCCCTGACAAAGTTCTTCACTCACTGCCACCTAGCTATAAGAGCTTTGTGTTGAACTATAACATTCGAGGGATGAATAAGTCACTCGCTGATCTGTTTGCAATGCTGAAATACGCTGAGACAGAAATCCAGAAAGAACATCAAGTGTTGATGGTCAATAAGGCCACTAGTTTCAAGAAAAATGGCAAGGGCAAGAAGGGTAACTCCAAGAAGAGTGGCAAGGATGTTGCCCCTCCGACAAAGAAACCCAAGGCTGGACCCAAGACGGAAACTGGGTGTTATTATTGCAAGGGGATTGGTCACTCGAAGCGGAACTGCCCCAAGTATCTGGCCGATAAGAAGGCGGCCAACGCCAAACAAGGTATATTTGATATGCATGTTATTGATGTGTACCTCACCAGCTCTCGTAGTAGTGCCTGGGTATTTGATACCGGTTCTATTGCTCACATTTGTAACTCAAAAAGATGAACTACGGAATAAACAAAGGCTCGCGAAGGATGAAGTGCTGATGCGCGTGGGAAATGGTTCCAACATTGATGCGATTGCCGTCGGCACGATCTCACTTCAGTTACCATCATGATTAGTGATGAACGTGAATAAATGTTATTTAGTGCATGTGTTAAGCATGAACATTATATCTGGGTCTTGTTTATTGTGAGATGGTTACTCATTTAAGTCAGAGAATAATGGTTGTCCTATTTATATGAGTAATATCTTTTATGGTCATGCACCCAATGTGAGGGTTTATTCATGTTGAATGTCGATAGTGATGATACACATATACATAACATTGAGACCAAAAGATGTAGAGTTATTAACGATAGAGCCACTTTGTTGTGGCACTGCCGCTTAGGTCATATTGGTGTAAAACGCATGAAGAAACTCCAAGCTGATGGACTATTGGAGTCACTTGATTTTGAATCACTTGACACATGCGAACCATGTCTCATGGGAAAGATGACTAAGACTCCGTTCTCCGGAACAATGGAGCGTGCAAGTGACTCATTGGTGATCATACATAATGATGTGTGCGGACCGATGAGCTTAGAGGTGCGCGGTGGATAACAATATTTTCTCACCTTCACTCGTGATTTGAGTAGATATGGTTATATTTTAATGAAGCACAAGTCTGAAACATTTGAAAAGATCAAGCAATTTCAAAGTGAAGTTGAAAATCATTGTAACAAGAAGAACAAATTCCTACGATCTGATTGAGGAGGTGAGTATCTGAGTTGCGAGTTTGGTGCTCACTTAAGACAATGTGGAATTGTTTCACAGTTGACACCGCCTGGAACACCACAGGGTAATGGTGTGTCAGAACGTCATAATCGTACTTTATTAGATATGGTGCGTTCTATGATGTCTGTTACCGATTTTCCATTATCATTTTGGGGCTATGCATTGGAGACAGCTACATTCACTTTAAATAGGCCACTATCAAAATCCATTGAGACAACACCATATGAACTATGGTATGGCAAGAAGCCCAAGTTGTCATTTTTTAAAGTTTGGGGATGTGATGCTTATGTCAAAAAACTTGAACGTGAAAAGCTGGAACCCAAAGCGGAAAAGTGTGTCTTCATAGGTTACCCAAAAGAGACAGTTGGCTATATCTTCTATCTCAGATCCGAGGGCAAAGTGTTTGTTGCTAAGAACAGAGCTTTTCTTGAGAAAGAGTTTCTCTCGAAATAATTGAGTGGTAGGAAGATAGAACTTGATGAGGTTGTAGAACCTTTGCTTCAAACAGATGGTGGCGCGGGACAGAAAGAATTTTTTGTCGAGGCTACACCAATTGAAGAGGAAGCTAATGATGATGATCATGAAACTTCAGATCAAGTTGCTATCGGACCTCGTAGGTCGACAAGGGAACTTACTACTCCTGAGTGGTACGGGAATCATGTATTATCAATCATGTTGTTAGACAACAATGAACCTGCAAGCTATGGTGAAGCAATGGTGTGCCCAGATTCCAACAAATGGTTAGAGGCGATGAAATCCGAGATAGGATCTATCTATCAAAACAAAGTATGGACTTTGAAAGTATTACCTGAAGGCCGAAAGGCCATTCAGAACAAATGGATCTTTTAGAAGAAGACATGCGTGGACGGTAATATTACCATCTATAAAGCTCAACTTGTGGCAAAGGGTTTTTCACAAGTTCAAGGAGTTGACTAGGATGAGACTTTCTCACCAGTAGTGAAGCTTAAGTCCGTCGGAATCATGTTAGCATTAGATGCATTTTTCGATTTGAAATTTGGCAGATGTATGTCAAAATAGAGTTCCTTAACGGGTTTCCTAAAGAAGAGTTGTATATGATGCAACTGGAAGGTTTTGTAGATCCAGAGAATGTTGACTAAGTGTGCAAGCTCCAGCGATCCATTTATGGACTGGTGCAAGCATCTCAGAGTTGGAATCGGTGCTTTGATGAGGAGATCAAGGTGTTCCGGTTTATACAAGTTTTTGGGGAAGCTTGTATTTACAAGAAAGTGAGTGGGAGCTCTATAGCGTTTCTAATATTATATGTGGATGACATATTGCTGATTGGAAACAAAATAGAACTTTCGGAAAGCGTATAGGATTACTTGAATAATAGTTTTTCAATGAAGGACCTGGGGGAAGCTCCTTACATATTAGGCATTAAGATCTATAGAGATATATCAAGACGCTTAATAGGACTTTCACAAAGCACATACCTTGATAATATTTTGAAGAAGTTCAAAATGGAACAATCCAAGAAGGGGTTCTTGCGTGTGTTGCAAGGTATAAAGTTGAGTAAGACTAAATGCCGAGGGACTACAGAAGATAGAGAAATGATGAGTGTCGTCCCCTATGCTTCAGCCATAGGGTCTATCGTGTATTTAATGTTATGCAATGTTATGCACTAGACTGGATGTCAGCCTTGCCATAAGTTTGGCACACGGGTTTCAAAGTAATCCAGGAATGGAGCACTCGACAACGGTCAAGAATATTCTGAAGTACCTGAAAAGGACTAAGGAAATGTTTCTCATTTATGGAGGTGACAAAGAGCTCGTCGTAAAGCGTTACGTCGATGCAAGCTTCCACACTGATCTAGATGACTCTAAGTCACAAACCGGAAACATGTTTATTCTTAATGGGGTGCGGTAAGCTGGTGCAGTTCCAAGCAAAGCATCCTAGCTTATTCTACATGCAAAGCTGATTACATATCTGCCTCGGAGGCAGCTAAAGAAGGTGTCTGGATGAAGCAGTTCATGACAGATCTTGGAGTTTTGCCAAGTGCACTAGATCCAATAAATATGTTCTGTGATAACTGAAAGCACATATGCTCCCTTGGTGATTTTAATAATTCATGAGACCATATATTGTCTCTTGGACTAACACTTTTACCTAGATATTTCAGGATTAGTCCACAGAGAACTATGGCTTAAGGTTTATGTGGAGATGCCCCTTGATGCAAGAAAGGAATAATATTGGCTCAAGTTTCAAGCTAGAAGACTCTTCATTTTATATTTGTGAGAAATCAATTTTGAGTCCATAGGAAAGCCAATATTATTAAAAGGGGTGAGGTAGTAAAATGAACTGATTGCTCAAATGCTCAAAGTTAGCCACCAAAACACCGAGTCATTTTTCCCACATGTCCACTCTATCAAGTTCCACATTCACAAATTCGGTGTCACCAACGTTTCCACATCGGACCCACTGAGTTTTATCCTCAGACAGAACCCTACCCATTCCTACCAAATCGGTGCAACCGAAACTGCATCGGTGCTACCGAGTTGAGTGTGACCAACATTCTGTTGCCAAGATAAACAAAATCGAAATTTCTGAGTTTGAGTATCGGTGCCACCGAGTTTGGTCATCTGACCATTAGTCTCCTTATTGGTGGCACCGAGTTCTATATATCGGTCTCACCGAGATTCAAAAGTTCACACCTTTACTATAAGTCGGTACCACCGAGTTGTCCACTTCGTTGTCACTGAGTTAGCACTTTTGTGTGTAATGCTTGGATTTTGGCAGCTGCCTATATATACCCCTTCACACACCTCGCATTCGTGGGAGAAGCACTCAGAACACATAGTTCATTTCGAGATCCATTTTTTGAGAGATAACCACCTACTCATGTGTTGAGACCAAGATATTCCAATCCAATCATTTGAAACATGATCCCTAGCCTCCCCAAACTGCTATCCATGAAATCAACCTCTCCTACCCATTCATATTCTGTGAGAGAGTGATTTGTGCTTAGTAGACTATCTTTGGAAGCACAAGAGCAAGGATTTCATTGATCTACAACATTTATTACCTTTTGGAGGGTGGTGCCTCCTAGATTGGTTAGGTGTTTCTTGGGAGCCTCCTACTTCGTGTTTTGGAGTTGAACCAACATGTTTGTAAGGGCAAGTAGATCCCTTACTTCGTGAAGATCTACTGTGAGTAAGGCTAGTCCTCCGTGGACGTAAGCCGTGGTGGGATAGACAATGCTGCTTCTTTGTGGACCCTCCATGGGTGGAGCCCT
Source organism: Hordeum vulgare subsp. vulgare (assembly GCF_904849725.1). Classification (NCBI taxonomy): domain Eukaryota; kingdom Viridiplantae; phylum Streptophyta; class Magnoliopsida; order Poales; family Poaceae; genus Hordeum; species Hordeum vulgare. The sequence continues at coordinate 223,158,101 of NC_058518.1, forward strand.
CCATGTACTCTCGCAGTTGTTACCCTCTGTGGGTTGAAGTCTCCACTAACAGGGATGTACGATAGCGCCACCTATCGGAACCATGCCAAAAATCGCCGTGTCAACCTCTTGCGTTTGATCTCCCTACCTTACTCCTCTACATTACACTTGCATGTTTTACATTCCGCTTATATACTCTTAGAACTGCATGTGTAGGGTAACTTAGACTTGTTACAACCGCTAGATTTCTCCCTTCCTTGAAATTGGGTTAGGCTAGAATTTTTATCTTGACAAGTAGTCTATTCACCCCACCCCCCCGTCTAGACACATCTTCTATCGATCCCTCAATTGGTATCAGAGCAAGGACTCCAAAATCTTGTTTTAACCACCATTGGAGGAAGATGAATGTGACTAGTTCCCAGATTTTTAGTTGTAGAGTGCCTATTCTTGATGGGGTGTACTTTAGACAATGGAAAGACGAAATGCTAGACATATTCATTAAGTTCCATTTGCGCAAGTATATTGAATGTCCCTATGCGCCTCCCATTGATCCCATACATCCTTCTCATGATGATGATGTTAATATGCTTGGTAACCTTAACATTGTCGATCTTATCATTAGAGGTTTATTAAGAAATTTTCTTAATCAGTTGTAGAACTTTGAGTGTGCTCATACCTTGTGGAAATACTTAGAGAAAAGATATCCAAACTATTCCTTGAAAAATCTTGATATCACTGTTCACAGGTACATTGCTTTCCATAAGATGAAGCCAATCGATCCTAACTTCGATAAATGCCTATTTGAGTTTCGTGACCTCATGCATGCTAAAGGAAATGTCATTACCATCAACAATATCATTGTTGAAGCCATTCGAATGCATAAATTTGAACATTGTAATAGTCAAATTTCTTATGGAACTTTTGTCTCTTATGGGGAAATTTCATCCGATGATGACTATGCCGAATGTGGCTACTACGATGATGATGAGAACTTTGACACCGAGTATCAGAATACCATGAAGAATCTCAGTCTTATGGCCTTAAGGACTACATGGTCGATGGAAAGGAGTGGGTTCTCGACAGTGGATGCACCGATCACATGACCGGAGATAAAGACATGTTCCATGAGATTACACCAAACAGCGGACCTCGAAGGTATATAACTTTTGGAGACAACTCCAAAGGTAAGGTACTAGGTCTCTGTAAGGTGGCCATATCTCATGATAGTTCCATTCAGAATGTCATGCTCGTTCAATCTCTTGGCTACAATCTACTTTCAGTATCTAGACTAGCAAATTTTGGTTTTGATGTGCCATTTACAAAAGTTGAATGCCAAGTGTTTCGTAGCGACAATCATAACATTCACTTTACTGGTTTCCGTAGAGGTTATCTATAGATTTTTTATTTCTCTAAGACATCCAAACCAGTACATGCCTTATTGCAAAATCTTCTCAAGGTTGGTTATGGCGTAGAAGGGTTGGACATTTTTGTATGCGTAATCTTGACAAACTTATCAAAGGTGATCATATTATTGGTGTTAAAGATGTTATCTTTGACAAAGATAGACTTTGCAGTGCTTGTCAAGCAGGAAAACAAGTCGGAGGAAGTCATCCCGTGAAGAACATCATGACCACAAGAAGACCCCTCGAGCTGCTTCACATGGATCTCTTTGGTCCCAACGCTTATAAGAGCCTCGGTGATAATTCTTATGATCTAGTTATTGTTGATGATTTTTGTAGATTTACATGGGTGTTCTTTCTCAATGATAAGTCGCAGGTACAAATGATGTTCAAGAACTTTGCTGGAAAATCTCAATACCAGTTTGAAGTGAAGAGCAAGAAGGTTCGGAGCGACAACGGAACGGAGTTCAAGAACACTAATGTGGATACTTTTCTTGACGAACAAGGTATCTTACATGAATTCTCGGTAACGTATAGACCTCAACAAAATGGAGTTGGTGAGAGGAGTTGGTGAGAGGAAGAACCGGATACTTTTCTTGACGAATACAAGACTCCAAGACACTTTTGGGCAGAAGCCGTGGAAACAGCTCGTCATGCCATAAAGCGACTCTACCTGCACCGAATTCTCGGTAAAACGGCATACAAGCTACTCAACGGTAACAAACCCCAAGTTGGATACTTTCAAGTATTCAACTCTAAGTGTTATATTCTTGATAAGCATAGTCAATCTAAATTTGAAACTAAATCCTATGAAGGTTTCCTTCTTGGTTATGGACCAAACTCTCACGCTTACCGTATCTACAACAACTTCACTCATAAAGTTGAAGAGACGGTAGATGTGAAGTTTGATGAGACTAATGGTTTGCAAGTTGAACAATTGCCAATTGATGTAGGAGATAAGGGACCTTCGGAAGCTATGAAAGATTTGTCCATTGGCAAGATTCATCCCATGGAGGTGAAGGAAATCACTTCATCAACTCAAGCAGAAGCTCCCACTTCACGTCAAGGTGAACCGCAAAACGACATGTAAACATCCACAAGCGGTACACGACATGATGAAGAAGAGGAAGAGAAACTTCCTGATGATCCACCTCAACCTTCCTCACCACCACCTGAAGGAGAAGATGACGCCGATGAAAATGCTCAAGATGATGATGAAGAATAAGAAGCTCCTCCATCCAACAAGAAGAAGCTATCAAGAGTAAGAGAAAGAGTGGATAGATATCAATCGCTGAAACAAATCTACAACGACATAAACAACGGGAGAATCACTCGCTCTAAAACTCGACTAGCTAACTTTTGTGAGTATTATTCTTTCATATCTACCATTGAACCCAGTAGAAGAAGCTCTCCAAGATCCAGATTGGGTGAATGCCATGCATGAAGAGCTACACAACTTCGAGAGGAACCAAGTATGGACACTTGCTGAAAAACCAGAAGGCGAGCAGAATATCATTTGTACAAGATGGGTGTTTTGGAACAAGAAAGATGAAGACGGCCAAGTTGTACGCAAAAAAGCACGTCTCGTAGCCCAAGGATATATGCAAGTCGAAGGTATGGACTATGGTGTGACTTATGCTCCTGTTGCTAGACTTGAAGCCATTCGTATTCTTCTAGCTTATGCCAATCAACATGATATATTTCTCTACGAAATGGATATTAAAAGTTCCTTTCTCAGTGGAGAAGTTGAAGAGGAATTTTATGTTAAACAACCTCCTAGTTTCGTGAACCCTAAGAAACCAGATCATGTTTACAAACTTCGTAAAGCTTCACATGATCTTAAACAAGAACCTCGAGCTTGGTACAAATGCATAATGAAGTTTCTAATTGAAAAGGGTTTTGCAATTGGAAAAATTGATGCAACCTTATTCACTAAAAGAGTAAATGTCAAACTATTTGTTTGTCAAATATATGTGGATGATATTATCTTTGGCTCTACTAACCCACATTGTAGTGAAAAAATTGGAAACTTGATCTCACAGAAGTACGAGATGTCCATAATGCGTGAACTGAAGTTCTTCCTTGGGTTGCAAATCAAACTATCGAGAGAAGGTACGTTCATCTCTCAAACCAAGTACACCAAGGACTCGATCAGGAAGTTCAACATGCAAGAATGCAAAGGTATGAGAACCCCCATGTCTACTTGTGGACATCTTGACCTCACTAAGGATGATGCACACGTTGATCAAAAGGTTTATCGATCAATGATTGGATCATTGTTATATCTATGTGACTCTCTATCGGTGCACTAGAGACTGGGGTCTCCTGTGCCCCAGACTTCTGCACGGGCACCAGCAACACACTTGGCGGCAATACACGAAGAACGACCAACAGGAAGATACCCCAGGCTCGCCAAGACCACACCCCACCAAAGGTGTGAAGAACCAGCCCAGGAAACAGGGCCCCGGTAAGCCCTCCTTGCCGGGAAGACCCACAAGCCCCCGGCAAGCCCTCCTTGCCGAGAAGACTTGCAAGGCCCCGGAAAGCCCTCCTTGCCGGGAAGACGTCCAAGGCCCCGGCAAGCCCTCCTTGCTGGGAAGACGGGCTAGGCCGCAGGCAAGGACGCCAGGCCGACAGGCTCCCTTCGCCTTCCAAGTGTCCCTCCTGTCACAGTGCCAGCGACTGCCACCACTCCAGCGCATCCCTCATGCGCCAGCACAAAGACCAGGTGTCAATACACCTGGGTACGTGTCGAAGCAACCTTGATGCTGGTCAAGGGGCCTGACAAGGCATTTACTTCCCCTAACACCGCGGTAGATAGATAAGCGATGAACCCTGTTCACTATGCAGCTTGTGAGCACACTGTTGGTGGCCCCTTTGCCTATAAAAGGAGGCCCAAAGATCATTTCTAGTGGTTAGACCTTTTGGGGGTTGGACCTTTTGGTGTTTAGACTCTTTGATCACCAACTAATTACTATAGAAAATAACCCTACAGTAAGCACCCAGTACAAACAAAGCAGGAGTAGGCTTTTACGCGCCAAGCGGCCCGAACCTGGGTAAACGACCTTGCCGGTGCTGATAGCTAGTTCCGCTCTTAGTGCCACCTCTCTATCTCTGCCGAACGATCAAGGGATCCTTAGAGTTTCCCATAGGTGTCGTTTTCCTGGCAGGGGGGGCTGCTGGGAGCTTCTTCGCGGATTCGAGCAAGCTCCACACCAGATCTTGGGAAGTTGAGTGCACCATCGCAGTTCCCCAAAGTGGGAAACAACGGTGGTTGCTCCACTTTGCTATGGCCTCCTAACGCTTGCGCGAGCGCGCCGCTACACAAGCACAGGCCAAGGAGGCGGAGACCCCGAGCTCGATAGCATCAGGCTGAAGCGCCGCTCTAGGACAGTGTGTTGCTGTCGAGGATGTTCATGGGGGCTTCGACGAGGCCTCCGGCGCATACTCCGGCTGACGCACCTCCGCGGAGTGATGCATAGACATCGAGGATGCGCCAACAGGTCCCAAAGCCCGGGCACGCACTTCAGCGGAAATGTTTTACCCCTTTGGAAGCGTCGCGTCACCGCTGAAGATGTGCTCAGGGGCTCCACTAGCACGGCCTGGCAAAAGAGAAAAATGAGTTATACTCCAGCAACCCATTTCCTATATGATAGTCAAGGACTATTGGAAAGAACTTTGCCGATGGGGAAGTTGCCAGGGGAGTGTAACATCCTGCTTGTCGGGGATCTGAGGCCCCGGCAAAAGATCCACAGGTCATGGGAAGAAGTGTCGTGGCACAACAGATAAGTGATAGAGATTCTAGAAATGCCAATCTTTGTTTGAGAAACGTGCACGCAGATGGAACCTTGTCAGGATTAGTGCACCTTGGCTCTGTTTTGAACTCGTTCAACGACCTGAATGACCACAGAGCGCCTTGACATTGTTTCGAACTTGTTCAACAGACCAAACGACTACACAATGCCTTATTTCGCCTCGAGCCGCACTCGACGATCTAATGGTTGCACTGAGTGCGGCAAGGAGTCTTGTCGGTAATGACCCCTCCGACGAACTGCTAAGGATCTGTTTCTCAAAGCAGTAGCGGTAGGAATAGTCACGCCGGCAAGCTTCCGGAAAACGCAAAGGGTGTATCATAACAAAGAGGGAGACCAGACACAAAGGAAACAACATTTCATTCATCTGTTTGAGGCAAACTCACACATATTACATGGATGATTTTTACTACTCTAACCTATGATACTGTCTTTTGACGAGGAATATGCTTGCTCGATGGAAGTTCAATAAGACAAAAAGCGGCAAGGCCTCCAGCACAACCCAGGCTGTCTCCTCCTGGACCAGCACTGCGCGGAGGAGAACTCGGCCAGAAGGGAAAGCGGAGCTGGGAACCAAGCACTGCCTGCAATATGCGGCAGCGTCGGTTCTTCCGCCTCGTTGGTCCCAACTCAAGAGGAGAAGAGTCGCGGACTGACGGTGATTGTGCGACCGACGGTCAGTACGAGGTGAGATCCTCATACCCAGGCTTAGCCTACCGAGGGTATGACCCGTACCCGATGTCGCTACCCACTACTAAGGAAAAGCCTATACATAGGACTTTAGTAGTGGCGCTGGAAAAAATAACACGCTGCTGCTAATTAGCAGTAGCGCGGATTGAGTTGAGCGCTACTACTAAGAGCTTAGCATTAGCACTGCTTGTCAGGAAAGCGCTACTACTATGTGGGACCAGACGATGCCACCAACAGTAGCTGTAGTAGCAGCGTTTTCCATAATCCAGCACTACTGCTAAGTTTGTAGAGGTAGCGCTTTGTTTTGCACCACCGCTGCTGCTAGTGGGCCCCAATTAATAGTAGCACGCTTCTCTAACAAGAGCTACTACTACAATAATAGCATCAGCGCATTCTGGTATGAAACGCTATTGCTAGTTGCGGCTGCTGGCACCTTTCTACCCCTGTCCCCCTCCTCTCCCCCACTTTGACCTACCTCGCCCTCCTTTCCCCTCTCCACTCTCCACACCATTGTTTCTCTTCTTCTCTCTTCCTCCTACCTATATTCTCTCCTCATTAATGTCCCCCTCCACCATAACTCTCCTTCATAAATGGCCTCAATCACATCTCTCTTCGTCCTAGCTAACTACCTCTCTTCCTCTCCCCATTAATGCCCCCACCACCATAACTCCCTCTCCATTAGTTAGATAACTAGATTCACCTCTCCTCCCCAACAACTAGATCTAGCTGACTATTTAGCCATCCAGGCGTGCTCTTCCGATCGTTCACTCTCTCATCATCTCTCTCGGGCCGGGAGATATATAGGTGAGTAAAAAAAGTTGTTCATTTGAAGAATGGGAATATGTGTGTGAATGAGAATATGTGTGTTTGGGATATATATATATATATATATATATATATATATATATATGGAGAGATTTGTGCGAGTGTGACATACCCTCGAGTTGCTTATGTTTTGCCGAAATGTTGATTTATTTCTGTTTCGATGAATTTCGAGAAAACTCAGTATGTCCTATTTTTAGTCAAGGTCATGCCAAAATTTTATATGACTTTGAAGCATGCATGCATGCATTATTTATTTTATAACCCTTTTGCTTGTTATATACCATGCAGTCGGTCATGAAGATGAGTGGATGGAAGGTGGAGTGGTACATGCAATCCGCGGTGATGGACATGCATGCAAATAAGCGGACTAGGATTAGATGTTCATGTGCAAGATGCAAGGAAGGAGTCCTTTTGGACCCTTTTGATCGTGGCACTTTGAAGGCGCACCTGCTGATGAATGGTTTCATGGCGGACTATACTAGGTGGATAAGTGAAGAAGAAGATGATTATGAGGACATCCAAATGGCAGGGAATAATAACATGGGGCTAGACGAAGAAATGACCGATCGACACGAAGACGATGGTGTCAGACATGGCGGCGGGGAAGAGTCCCGAAATGACGGCGGCGGAGAAGATTTCGGACACGGCGAAGAAGAGTCCGGAAATGGCGGAGAAGAGGCGGTGGTCACGCCGTAGTCTTCAAGGCTACTAAGTGCAGTCATGCAAGACCCTCATGTTCAAGACCTCCTTCGCAAGAGTACGACTAGAGAGAGAGCTGCTTCTAGAGAGGAGGCCAAGCTGGCTCAACTTGAAGTGGACTTGAAGACTCCATTGTATTACAGTTGCGATCATGAGGTGACCCGCTTGAGTTTCACGCTCGGACTTCTAAAGACGTAGGCTAAAAACAAATGGAGAGACAAAAGCCTCGATGAGCATTTGAAGTATCTACATAATAAAGTTCTTCCAGCAGGGAACCTGTGTCCTAGTAGTGTCGCGGAGGCCAAGAAAATTTTTTGCCCTTTTGATTTGCCGCACATTAGGTACCATGCATGCATCAATGATTGCATCATTTATCGGGGGGGGAGACGCGGAAAAAACCAACTGTCCAGCGTGCAATGCTTCTCGATACAAGAAGGAAGGAAAGAAAGCTCCTCAGAAAGTTGTATGGTACTTTCCAATCACTCCCCGTCTGGAGCGGTATTTCGTAGATCCTAAGGAAGCAAAGCTCATGCGCTGGCACGTGGAGAGGAAGAAGCTCGACGATGGAGATGATCCGAGGCTGAGACACCTCGTAGATGGTAGCAACTGGAGAGCATTCAACGCCGTATATGGATTTTCTAAAGAAGATCCAAGGAACATCGTGCTTGCTGCGAGTACCGATGGCTTGAATCCGTTTGGACACCAGAACACCAACCGCAGCACATGGCCCGTGTTTGCATGGATGTACAACCTCCCCCCATGGAAGTGCATGAAGACAAAGTACATACAGATGTGCATGCTGATTCAAGGGCCAAAACAATGGGAAATAGTATTAACATGTATATGGGGCTTCTACAAGAGGAGCTAGACACGTTATGGAAATCACCGGCATGGACATGGGACGCCGGGAAAGGAGAGTATTTCCATACGAGAGCCGCGCTGACGACGACAGTGCACGACTATGTCGGTTACGGGTACACCGCAGGCCAGGTGTGCCACGGATACAGCGGATGCATGAGGTGCATGGATGATACAACGTCTCAACAGCTTACGTCAACGAAAGATGGCGGGTCTCGGAAAATCGTGTACAAGGGGCATCGTAGATGGCTCGAGAAGGATGACCCGTGGAGAAAGCGTGGAGATATTTCAATGGGTTGGCAGAGCTTCGAGGACCTCCACGTAAGAGGAGCGGCGCCGAAATCGCCGCGTTGTTGAGAAACTAGGAACAATGCCCCAAGCCGGAAAAGATCAAAAAGGCGCGAGAGCTGCTCCTGAAGGTATGGAAAATGAGGTATGTTTTCTGGGGCTTGGAGTACTGGCCCAATCACGACACGCCTCATTGCCTTGATCAAATGCATATTACGAAGAATGTCCTCGAGAGCTTGCTTGGCACAATGATGAACATGCCGGAGAAGACCAAGGATGGGCCGAAGGCAAGGAAAGACTTGGAAGATTTGAAGATCAGGAAAGACCTCCACCGTAAAAAGTCGACGGAGGAAACAAAGACGAAGACAGAGGAGGGGGAAAGGGGCAGAAAAGTCAACAAGAAGGAGGAGAATTACTGCCCCCTTCTTGCTTCACCGTAAGTCCGAAGGAGATCCATCAATTCATCAAGTGCCTTATGGGAATCAAAGTCAATTTCGGTTACTGTGGGAAGATAAGCAGATTTCGACACCCCAAGAAGAAAACGTTCAGCGGGATGAAGTCTCATGACTGTCACGTGATGGTGACGCAGATACTCCCGATTGCCGTTAGAGGGATAATGGAAAAGCACGTCCGTGAGACACTTACTGGTCTCTGCAACTTCTTCGATGTTATCTCTCGAAAGTCCATAAGTGTGAAGCAGCTCCGAAGGCTACAGGAAGAGATCGTTGTCATACTATGTGAGCATGAGATGTACTTCCCTCCCGCGTTCTTTGACGTCATGATGCCGTTTGAGAGGATGAATGGGGTCATCAAAGGATTTGTTCGTAACAATGCTTGTCCCGAAGGGAGCATCGTCCAGGGGTATCTGACGCATGAGTGCATCTCCTTTTGCGAGAATTATATAAGCGTCGGAGACCCTGTTGTTGGTTTGCCCATGAAGAAGCACGATGGGAAGCTCGAAGGAGATGGTCACAACAACGGCCGGAGGGAATTGCACGTGGACTACTCGGATCGGCGGAATGCTTTGACAATGCTAACTTAGTAGTGTTACAACACCTAGATGTGGTAGATGATTATGTGGCACGACAGAAAGAAAACATCGCAAAGAAGTACCGTGATAAGTGGATGCTCAAGACGGACGACGAAATTACTGTACAGCACAACGCTACTTTCTTGCGTTGGTTCAAAGAGCAAGTTCTTGAAAATCCCCCGGAAGAGGGCAGTTCGGACGGATTGCCCATACACGCCTTAGCACATGGCCCTGCGCCCAAGCTCGCGACCTATTAGTCCTACGATATCAATGGGTACACGTTCTAACGGAGGCCGAAGACATGGACAGTGATTACCAGAATTCCTGGGGTGACAATTCAATGCGTGACCGACACCAATGGCACAACTGAAAGATTCTACAAAAGGGTCGAAGAGATGTGGGATCTTGACTATGCTGGAATGCACGATGCGACGATGTTCCGTGTCAGATGGGCCAAGGACATCGTAAGATAAAACAAGTATTTCACCACCATGTCTATACCCGATGCGAAGAGCACTCCCGTGAACGTTAACATCATCGCCAAAAATGAGCCATGGGTACATGCTAAGCACTTGACACAATGTCTCTTCATAACCGACCTGGCCAACCCCAGCCGTGTTGTTGTGAGGAGATCCAAAAGGAGCAACGTCGGAATGGATGGAGTCGCCAATGAGGAAGACTACGACCAATACGGCAACCCGATGAGGGAAGACGATGATGACGATGTAGTATACGTGAAAAGAAGATTCAAGACTCCATGGCGGCAGAAAAGATCGTACTCCATGGCTCCGGAGAAACCACAAGGAGGAGCTCAATTACTCGGAAACGAACAAGAAAGTGAAGAAGAAACTCAATGTGAACCGTCATCGACGCAGCTGATCAAAAACTTACATGTATATATTTTGTGTACGTACTTAAGTAACCGTTATCGGTCAACTGATATGTTACCACATGCATGATTCCGGTGATATTCGCGCATAGGGGGGAGACGAAGATGCAGTCGTTGTCGGGAGAAAAACAAATAAGAAAAAGTAAAGTAAAGTAAACAGAAAAGGAAGGAAAAATAATAAAAAGAAAAGAAAAATAATAAAAAGAAAATAATAAAGAATAATAATAAAAATTAAGTAGTAAAGAAAATAAAGTAAAGAAGTTATTTAGCAGTAGCGTTGGTAAAAAACCAGCGCTACTACTATATCACTTAGCAGTAGCGCTAGTACAAAGCGAGCGCTACTACTATGGCTTAGCAGTAGCGCTGGTGCAAATCCAGTGCTACAACTATGGCACTTAACAGTAGCGCTGGTACAAATCCAGCGCTACTACTATAGTTAACCCGGCTCAAAATTTCCTAACTCCCCCGCCCTCTCCCTCCACTCTGCCCTATCGATCCCCCCCTCCTGTTTTGCCGTCGCCGCCCACCGGAGACCTCCAGGCGCTCCCTCCCCCCCCCCCTCCAGGCGCTCCCCCCCCCCCCTCCAGGCGCCGCCGCACCCAATCACAAGGCGCCACCGCACCCCTTCACGACCGAAACCGGTGAGCGTGATGTCCTTGTTCCATTTCTCGGTCAAATCATACCGTATGTGGGCGTTGTCTGCTGATTGATTAGTGAGGCATGCGGTGGAGTTGGAATGCCAAGGAATCGGGATCTCCGCTGGTTCGGGTTATTGATGCGCCAACTAACAAAAATACCTAGTGTCCATTCTTCAGTTATTGATGCTAGTAGCAGTTATGGGTCTATCTGACCCAATCTGTTTGGACTGGACTCATCGAGGGTGGCAGCTTTGCATATTATTTTAGCTTATAGACACGACCGTATACTTCATTGTGCTGCATTTCTCAGCTAATGTTAGGATTCATTCCATGTCCGTTGACCGATTATGTTCTGCCTAAAGTTATTCACAAAAAAATGTACTCCCTAAAGTTATGGATATATGTTTGTAGACCAAATAATTTATGGATGCTATTACTAGTAGTTTTGAGTTCTGGCCCCTTAGTCTGTTTAGGCTCTTAGAGGGTGCCACCTTTGCATCTTGTGAAATCTAAAGATGGAACCGTTAGCTTTCTCATGTCCGCTTTCTTCCCTAACAATTCAGCTCGCGCACGAAATCATTAGCCGCCTCTTCTTAATTTATCATTTACCACATTGATTCCTGCATTTGTCAGCTATATTAGGACTTACGTTTCATGCTCTTTCCTAATCAGTACATGCCACACATGGTTATGTAAACCCACACTGTGCTGATACATGTGGCCATCACACATGGTTTAGTTATGGAGTCTCAACTTGGTTGCCTAAATGTGCTGGTGCAAGTTGGTTACAGCAGTACATACCTATGAGGTGTTCCATGACATTGATGTTTATATTTGTATAAATAAATAATCTTATTTTCATGTCCGAGTGGCCTATGTTTTGCCAGAATGTTGATTCACTTCCGTTCCGGCAAATTTCAGGCGCACCATATGTCCAATTTTTAGCAAAGGTCATGCCAAAATTTTCGGCATGACTTGTGCTAGAAACTAGGATATATGGAGTACCCGGGATTTGCCGGCAGGGTAATGAATCAACATTCCGACCAAATATAGGCCCCTTGTTTCTCTTCATTATATATTTTATTTACAATTGTTGCATAGGAAACATGTCTACCAACACCGAAGTCGTGGGTGGTTCTGCTCCCTCCGCAAACCCCATGGAGGCAGCAAATCACTATTTTGATTACCTAGACGAACACGCCTTGGGGTTACATGCTGGCGGCAGTGGTCCCAACCCCGACATCGGCACCGACACCAGCACTGGCACCGGCACCGACACCGCCCCTGAGACCGGCAACGATAATGTCTTAGCCGGTAAAGCACCGAAGAAGAAGAGGACAAGAAAACCAAACGCACTTGGCATCAGACAAATTGTGGTCACGGAGATTCACCCAACAAGTTAGAGCCAACGACGCCAGAGGAAGCGCGCAAGTGCTGGGGCAATAAACTTGGATGCCTCCTCAGGGAAACCGCCAACATCAATGACGAGAGGTTGAAGCATATACCACATATGGAGCGCATGCTCCTAAAGAAGTTGCACAATAGGTTCATGTTCCCCGGCCGGAATGAAAAGGAATATAAAGAGCCGTGGGATGATCCCGTCATGACAAAATTAAACGAGAAGGCGATGGTGACGTTCACCAACGACTTGTCCTCCTGGAAAGTTCGGGTGAAAAAAGCGGTTGGGAAGAATGAACCGTGGTCCAAGATTCATGTTGATAATCCGACAATAACGGAAGAGGACTTTGCAAAATTCCTGGAGAATTGCGAGAAAGAAGAAGTCAAGGCAAAGTCGGAGAAAATGAAGGCGCTCCAGGCCAGGAACACGCCTCCCCACCGCCTCGGAAGCCGTGGTTACGAGGGGAAGAGGCACAGGGCCAAGGAGGACGCCGAACGTGAAAGTCTCGGGATCCCAAACCGCTTGGCGGAGTTCAGCGACCCGCTGGAGCATGACTGGATCAGGGCCTGATACAAGTGGGACAAAGAGAGAAAGATCTTTTACACGGACCCGAACATGAGGGAGTTCATGAGACTTCTGGTAATGGTTATATTACCACATTATCATATTAATTAGCTTCCAATCATTTTGACCGCAAGTTTTGTCACATTAGTAAACCATCCACGTTCCTTTTGCAGAAAGAGCAGCACCAGAAGGCAGCTGAAAGTGACGAGTCATCACAGTCGTCGGCAAGGCCCAAGTGGGACACCCCATTCAACCGGGCGCTGAACATACTGAAAAAGGTCCCGGTGGACAAGCCGCCATCCAATGGACGTGTGCACTTCGTCAGAGATGGGGCCTCATGGAAGATGTGCTACCCCGATGAGCCAGAGGAGAGAAGGAAGAGATGGTTGGTCATCACTCAGGAGAGCATAGACGAGAAGGTCGCGATTGCGGTCAATAAGACCAAAGCTCAGACCAAAGAAGAGTTGGTCGGGGTAGTCAGTGGGTTGGTCACTGACGCGGTGGCCAGCTTGATTCCGGAAATTTTCAATTACACAAAGAACGATCCAATTGCACGGCCGGAGGACTTTCCAATTCCCAGCTTTGCCGGGAGCAACTCGGCAAACACCACAGCACACCCACCTGCCCAAGAAACCGCAAAAGGTCCCGCTCCTGTTCATAGCAGCGCGACCTCAGTCTCTGGCATGCTCGTGTTGGGTAACGTAGCATAAATTCAAAATTTTCCTACGCATATTCAGATCTTCCTATGGAGAGACCAGCAACGAGAGAGGGGTGAGAGCATCTTCATACCTTTGAAGATTGCTAAGCGGAAGCTTTTCTAGAACATGGTTGATGGAGTCATACTCGCAGCGATTCAGATCGCGGTGCGATTCCGATCTAGTGCCGAACTACGTCACCTCCGCGTTCAACACACGTGCAGCCCGGTAACGTCTCCCGCACCTTGATCCAGTAAGGAGGAGGGAGAGGTTGGGGAAGAACTCCAGCAGCACGACGGCATGGTGTCGATGGAGAGACGAGGTCTCCCAGCAGGGCTTCGCCAAGCACCGGCAGAGAGGAGGAGAAAGAAGGGCAGGGCTGCGCCGAGAGAGAGGGAAAAGTCTATCTCCCAATGGCCAAAAGTGCCTGGTATATATAGGGGAAGGGAGGGGCTGCGCCCCCTTGAGGGTTTCCCCCTCCTGGGGGGTGGTAGCCCTAGATGGGGGATGGTGCGGCGGCCAAGGGGGGGAGGAGGGGTGTGGCGCACCCCTGGTGGGCCTTAGGCCCACCTGGCTTAGGGTTTGCCCCCCCATTTCTCTCCCCTGCGCATTAGGTGAGCGGGGAGGCGCACCAGCCACCGAGGGGCTGGTTCCCTCCCCAACTTGAACCATCTTACCTCCCGGGGTCGTTGCCCCCCTTCGGTGGACCCCCGGGGCCACCTCCGGTGGTCCCGGTGGTCCCGGTAAGTTACCGGTGATGCCCCCAAACACTTCCGATGTCCGACACCATCCGTCCTATAAATCAATCTTTACCTCCGGACCATTTCGGAGCTCCTCGTGACGTCCGGGATCTCATACGGGACTCCGAACAACTTTCGGTAACCTCGTATAACAGTTCCCTATAACCCTAGCATCATCGAACCTTAAGTGTGTAGACCCTACGGGTTCGGGAGACAGGCAGACATGACCGAGACACCTCTCCGGCCAATAACCATCACCGGGGTCTGGATACCCATGGTGGCTCCCACTTGCTCTACGATGATCTCATTGGATGAACCACGATGTCAAGGATTCAATCAATCCCGTATACGATTCCCTTTGTCTGTCGGTATAGAACTTGCCCGAGATTCGATCGTCGGTATACCCATACCTTGTTCAATCTTGTTACCGGTAAGTCTCTTTACTCGTTCCGTAGCACGTCATCGTGTGACTAACTCCTTAGTCACATTGAGCTCATGATGATGTTCTACCGAGTGGGCCCAGAGATACCTCTCCGTCACACGGAGTGACAAATCCCGATCTCGATTCGTACCAACCCGACAGACACTTGCAGGGATACCCGTAGAGCACCTTTATAGTCACCCAGTTACGTTGTGGCGTTTCATACACCCAAAGCACTCCTACGGTATCCGGGAGTTGCACAATCTCACGGTCGAAGGAAAAGACACTTGACATTAGAAAAGCTTTAGCATACAAACAATACGATCTAGTGCTATGCTTAGGATTGGGTCTTGTCCATCACAGGATTCTCCCAATGATGTGATCCTGTTATCAATGACATCTAATGCCCATGACCAGCAAACCATGATCATCTATTGACTAACGAGCTAGCCAACTAGAGGCTTGCTACGGACACATTGTAATCTATTTATTCGCACATGTATTACTGTTTCCTGTTAATACAATTATGGCATGAACAATAGACGATTATCATGAACAAGGAAATATGATAATAACCATTTTATTATTGCCTCTAGGGCATATTTCCAACAGTCTCCCACTTGCACTAGAGTCAATAATCTAGTTACATTTTGATGTATCGAACAGCCATAGCATTATGGTGTTGATCATGTTTTGCTCGTGGAAGAGGTTTAGTCAACGGGTCTGCAATATTGAAATCCGTGTGTACTTTACAAATATCTATTACTCCACTCTGGACATGGTCCTGGATTGAGTTGTAGCGGCATTTGATGTGCTTCGTCTTCCGGTGAAACCTGGGCTCCCTGGCTATGGCAATGGCCCAGTGTTATCACAGAAGAGTGTCATTGGACCCGACGCGCTTGGAACCACTCCAAGGTCGGTGATGAGCTCCATCATCCAAATTCCTTCATGAGTCGCTTCTGAAGCAGCTATGTACTCCGCTTCACATGTAGATGCTGCCACGACTTCTTGCTTGCCCCTGCACCAGCTCACTGCCCCACCATTCAAAACATATACGTATCCGGTATGTGACTTAGAGTCATCCGGATCTGGGTCAAAGCTGGCGTCGGCGTAACCCTTTACGACAAGCTCTTCGTCACCTCCATAAACGAGAAACATTTCCTTAGTCCTTTTCAGGTACTTCAGGATATTCTTGACCGTTGTCCAGTGTTCCATACCGGGATCACTTTGGTACCTTCCTACCAAACTTATGGCAAGGTTTATATCAGGTCTGGTACACAGCATGGCATACATAAGAGAGCCTACGGCTGAAGCGTAGGGGACATAACGCATCTTCTCTATATCTGCTGCCGTGGTCGGCGACTGAGTCTTACTCAATCTCATACCTTGCAAAACTATCCGTCCTATATATCAATATTTACCTCCGGACCATTCTGGAGCTCCTCGTGACGTCCGGGATCTCATCCGGGACTCCAAACAACTTTGGGTAACCTCGTATAACAGTTCCCTATAACCCTAGCGTCATCGAACCTTAAGTGTGTAGACCCTACGGGTTCGGGAGACAGGCAGACATGACCGAGACACCTCTCCGGCCAATAACCATCAGTGGGGTCTGGATACCCATGGTGGCTCCCACTTGCTCTACGATGATCTCATCAGATGAACCACGATGTCAAGGATTCAATCAATCCCGTATACGATTCCCTTTGTCTGTCGGTATAGAACTTGCCAGAGATTCGATCGTCGGTATACCCATACCTTGTTCAATCTTGATACCGGTAAGTCTCTTTACTCGTTCTGTAGCACGTCATTGTGTGACTAACTCCTTAGTCACATTGAGCTCATGATGATGTTCTACCGAGTGGGCCCAGAGATACCTCTCAGTCACATGGAGTGACAAATACCGATCTCGATTCGTACCAACCCAACAGACACTTTCAGAGATACCCGTAGTGCACCTTTATAGTCACCCAGTTACGTTGTGACGTTTGATACACTCAAAGCTCTCCTACGGTATCCGGGAGTTGCACAATCTCACGGTCGAAGGAAAAGACACTTGAAATTAGAAAAGCTTTAGCATAGGAACAATACGATCTAGTGCTATGCTTAGGATTGGGTCTTGTCCATCACATCATTCTCCCAATGATGTGATCCCGTTATCAATGACATCTAATGCCCATGACCAGGAAACCATGATCATCTATTGTCTAACGAGCTAGCCAACTAGAGGCTTGCTACGGACACATTGTAATCTATTTATTCACACATGTATTACTGTTTCCTGTTAATACGATTATAGCATGAACAATAGACGATTATCATGAACAAGGAAATATGATAATAACCATTTTATTATTGCCTCTAGGGCATATTTCCAACGGCTCGGTGGGCCTTCCTCGTTGGCTGAGCTCGATGCCATCATGGTAATTAAGTGTCATATCATTCTCACCAGCATGTCTACATTCTTCCGTTTCAGTTGCCTTTCAGATGTTTGATGTCACAGACATGTCTCCTTCGTAGGCCGACGACACCCCGTGCACCCTACTCTACGACATCAAGGGCCAGGAGGTGGTTGTGGGAAAGGCAACCATAGTGAAGCCGAAGGATCGCATGTTCCACAACCGACAGATACCCGATGGCGTCTTCAAGGTTATCGTGGCCAGTGTCTTAGCGGGCTACGAGGATTTGCCTCCTCCGATACCAGTCGGTGACGACGAGAACCCTAATACGATTGGCGCATGCAAGAACTGGTTCTTGACTTGGTCGAAGTCTCTTCTTCGTCTCGAGGAGCCCAGTATCATCACTCCAATGCCAACTTCTCAAGAAGGTATGAACACCACCCCACCTACCACATTACCTGCACCTGTCGTGGCGGATGATGGTAGCGTACGACGTGAGGTTGAGCCTCAATTAGTGCGAGATCATGTCGCCCCCGGTGTCGAAGAAGCAAATGTTGATGATGACATGGAGGATGATGATGATGACCCGAACCAGCATTTGAATACCGCCTATGATGGATTGTTGGCTCAGGACGCCGAAGACTCAGGCTATGACCGTGTAGATGATGACTTGATGCTGCCTGATTTGCCAGAGCCGGAACATCCTAAGGTGGAATGCAAAAAAATCTCTCTTCAGGCCATCCTCGCAGGAGACGCCTCCAGATGTCGCCTCTACCCAGCAACCACCCGATGCCCATCCACTGTTTAGCCCGAGGACACTTGGGGTGGTGGTTAGGGAAGGTATGGTGGGCTCACTACCGCCACCCCCCAAGAAGCAAAGGAGGAGACCGACCAAGAAACCTAAAGGCGCCATAGGTGCTTCAAGCAGCCAACCGCCTCTGAAACCCCTGGTGGTAGACAGAATACCTGTCGAAGGTAAGCTGCGTGTCCACATCACCGACGAGCCGATCCTACCTGCCAAAGCGCTAGATCACATACTGAACAATGATCTAAAGAGACTCCATGAAGATATGCTGGCCAGATAGAAAAACCTTCTCGCCGTGAAACATCCAGGATACCCGCTTTACGCGGCTCATGTGTCGGGTGGGAAGATGTACGTGGATACCTGGACAGCGAATACGTTCATCCTGTGATTTGACTACATCTACAACATGTTCCACATGACCAAGCTGGATTTCCAATTCATCCGCATGTATGCACTGTATCTCGACTACGTCATCAAGAGGGAGAGCATCAACTATATCTGCATCGCGGACCCATACTATATGCACGAGAGCTTCTTGGAAGTTTGCAAAGAGCACCATGAGTATGCGAGCAAGTACCTCGACAAATTCATGGTCGACAATAAGGACAAGGAAGCGATTCTCCTGCCTTATCATCCCCCGTAAGTCATCCGCGCATATCCTTTCGACATGTTAATCATTCCTTTGCAAGCATGGTGGCACAACTGAGGTGTACTTAATTTGCACAGCGGGGACGGCGCCCTCCTCATCATTCTGTACCCGGAATACTCCCATGTTGTCTACTTGGACTCATCGAAGAACCTGAAGAAAAAGGATTACACGCACGTCAAGAATGTTCTCGACTCTGCCATGTGGACCTTCAGCATGACTGGTGGATATATCAAGGTGAAAAGGTCCAGGAATAAAGCACCGACTTTTGGCCATAAGACCGACTTGTGATGCATCCATCAACAGAACGAGAGTCAGGCTAATGGATTCTACCTCATGCATCACCTACTGGAGTACAGAAGGGATCAGCAATGCCTTCGCATGTCAGCTACTGTCGAAGATGCCGAGATTGTCAGCTGGGCCACAAGCATTGGAAAGACACCGGATCATTGAATCCGAGCTGAGTTTTATAACGTACAGTGTGAACTAGCCCAAGTGATCATGAAGCAAGTCCTCGAACCAATGGGGATGTTCTACCATGGGCCAATCACGCGGGTTGATATCCGAGCACTGCTAAGCGCTCAACGTCTGGACATGAAGCCTTTCATGAAGCTCGGTTGCGTCCTCCCCGACTATATAGATTGGAACGCCGACCTGGACGACTGATTGTCAATGACAATGCATTGTAACTAAACCGTGGTCCTGAACTAGTGCGCCTTATCAGTACTGTCTTTCTATGGCAAAACTTTCATATTATGCACGGCTAAACTATGTGATGTAACTAAACCGTGGTCCTGAACTAGCGTAGATTGTTCTAGTTAATTAGTTTGGGTATGAGGAACTTCGTCATCTATGTTTACTATTGGTTGCTTTTATTTTGGTAATCATGTCTCTTTTTGTTTTCTTATGTACATTATGTTGCATATTATCATTCAAATCAACAACTCACATTGCAGGTACTAGCTAGATCACAGATGGCGAAGGGCTACTATGTTGTGTACATTGGGAGGGTTCCAGGAGTCTATGACCACTGGCCAGCCGCTCAGGCCCAGGTGCACAGGTACCCGGGTGCTAGCCACAGAGGGTTCATCACCAGAGCCAAAGCGGAAATTAGTTACTTGCGATGGTCGACACTCCAGCATGAGCAGGGGCGGCACCGTCGGTACTACATAGTCGCGCTCGTCTTCATGCTGATCGCTCTTCTGTTCTACATCATGTTGTAGATAGAGATGATGAAACTTGTGGGTGTGCCATGACCATGCAGCTGCGCTTACTCAAGACATGACATGATCGCACTTATGTATCGCTATTTTTGAGACTATGTGATGATATTTTCTGTTGAATGATAATAATGATGATGATGATGCATGGTATTATGACAAGACTATTGTATGTCTATGATATGTGAGAAGGGTAGATGTTTAATATGATGTGATGAAACTATTGTATAGAATCTGTATAAATAAATCACAAATACGTAGAGTGTGCAAATCTACGAAAACTGTAAAAGTTAGGAGTAGCGCTGGTAAATACTTACCAGTAGCGTGGCTTAGTAGCAGCGCTTTCTCTAGGCACGCGCTACTACTATAGTTAGCAGTAGCGCTGGAGGGGGAAGAGCTACTGCTAACTAGACTTACCAGTAGCACCGCCCATACCAGTGCTACTACTAGTTATTAGTTGTAGCGCGATAGCAGTAGCGCTCGGCCCAGCGCTACTACTATAGGATTTTCAAGCGCTACTGGTGCGGCTTTTCCCTAGTAGTGACCTTCTGTCCCGTCCTCGTTGCCCTCGCACGAGGAAGAGCTTTAGTCCCACTCGATCTCTCCTCGCAGTAGCTGAGGCGCACACCTGGGCTCTCGTATATCTTGACGGAGAGCAGGTTGTCCGCCATCATCTTGAAGCGAAGAACGTGCCCATTCCAAAGATTATGGGATCGGGCGAAGCTCTTCCACCCACGGCCGAGGAACAGGAGCCGAGGCCCCGGTTGCTCTACGACCATCAGTATGGCGTCGTTGCCGCAGCCATGCACCCGTAGCCACAGCATCGGGAGCTTCTCTTTGCTCGTCACCTTGGCGAAGGCGATGGGAAGTTGAAGCCGGGTCCTCATGCAGCCTTGCAGTTTGACAAGAAACTCCAACGGAGTCCTTTCAACATGAGTCCACGCGGGAACAAGCCTAGGAGAAGACGGGGGTGCTGGAGTAGCATCCCGCCTTCCCCGGCCACGGCCTCCGCGGCGACCGCGGCCCCTTGCCCCTCCGCCACCTCGGGCGCTCGGGCCGCCCTCCGCGGTTGCGGCCCCTGAAGCTATGGAATGATCCGAACGGGATCCTCTTGCCGCCTTGGCGGCCGATGGTGGTCGCCCTAGTCCCCTAGCCATGGTTAGGGTCGAGCGCCACCTGAAGTTAAAGAAGATACTGCAGAAACAAGCTGGGGATGCTGAGTGTTTCAGGAATTGGATGGACGAGCAAAACCCCCTCGCAAACCTCCCGATTTATAGGGAGAGGCGCGGGGGCTAGCTCTCCTCACTCCAAAAACCGCGGCCCCTCTCGCCCAATCACCCCTGATCACAGGCGAACAGGGAACCGCCCTGCTGCACCAATGCATGCAGGGGCGGGCCCTGCCACGACTACGACCTTTGAGGCCACGATCGCCACTTTCCTGACCGTTACAGTGCATGCCTCACGCATGGCAGTAATGCTTCGGGAGGTGGGACGGCCACTGTGTGCACGCCTCTCCACCTCGCGCTCTTGATGCGTGACGTGGGGCAGGTCCACTTGCAACGGCTCCAAGATGCCAAGCACCCTATCACAGAAGCATGTGCACCACTTTGGGCCTGACCCAATGATGCCTCGCGCACGTGTGTGGCCGACGCCCGGGGACTCCTGTCGATGCACTAGAGAATGGGGTCTCCTGTGCACCAGACTTGTGCATGATCACCAGCAACACACTTGGCGGCAATACACGAAGAAGGACCGGCAGGAAGATACCCCAGGCTTGCCAATACCACACCCCACCAAAGGTGTGAAGAACCAGCCCAGGCTACAAGGCCCCAGTAAGCCCTCCTTGCCGGGAAGACCCACAAGGCCCCGGCAATCCCTCCTTGCCAGGAAGACTTGCAAGGCCCCGACACGTCCAAGGCCCCAACAAGCCCTCCTTGACGGGAAGACGGGCTAGGCCGTAGGCAAGGACGCCGGGCTAACAGCTCCCTTCGTAGATGCTGGTCAGGGGGCCTGACAAGGCATTTACTACCCCTGACACCGCAGTAGATAGATAAGCGGAGAACCCTATTCACTATGCAGCTCGTGAGCACACTGTTGGTGACCCCTTTGCCTATAAAAGGAGGCCCAAAGTTCATTTCTAGTGATTGGACCTTTTTGGGGTTGGACCTTTTGGGGTTTCGACTCTTTTATCACTAGCTAATTACTGTAGCAAATAACCCTATATTAAACACCCAGTACAAACAAAGCAGGAGTAGGGTTTTACGCGCCAAGCGTCCCGAACCTGGGTAAACGACCTTGCCGGTGTTGATCGCTAGTTCCGCTCTTGGCGCCACCTCTCTCTCTCTTTTGATCGATCAAGGGATCCTTAGAGTTTCCCATAGGTGTTGTTTTCCGTACACTCTTGTCCTAATATCATGCTAAGTGTTTGCATGTGTGTCTGCTATCAAGCAGCACCTAAAGAGTGTCATCTATTGGCTTTGAAAAGGATAGTGAGATACCTTATACATACACCAAACTTTGGCATATGGTATCCCAAGGGATCTTCTTTTGATCTTGTTGGCTATTCCGACTCGGACTATGCTGGAGACAAGGTTGATAGAAAATCTACCTCAGGTACATGTCAATTTCTTTGGAGATCTCCTGTCTCTTAGACATCCAAGAAACAAAAAACTGTATCCTTGTCAACTGCCGAAGCTGAATACATTGCCGCTGGATCATGTTGTGCTCAATTACTATGGATGTCTCAAACGCTAAAAGATTATGGCATTCATGTTAGAAAAGTCACTCTTTGTGTGACAATGAAAGTGCTATTAAGATTGCATATAATCATGTGCAACATTCAAGAACCAAACACATCCAAGTGCGACATCATTTCATCCGTGATCATGTTGCCAAAGGACGTATTGATCTCAGGCATGTCGTCCCGACAAACAGCTGGCTGCCATTTTAACCAAACCACTTGATGAGAAAGTGTTCTATCATTTGAGAAGTGAGCTGAACATGATTGATGCTTCAAACTTGAGCTAGACTCACTCGGATGCATGCAAGGGCATGAGCTTGACTGATTGTTCCTTAATGCCATTGATATGACTATCTTACGTCTTGGAAACTATGCTCCCTTGTATTGCATCTAACCTTTTGTAGGTACTTGGCAGAAATACACTCCAGAAGATTGCAAATGAACACCATCAAAAGAAATCTTGATGTGGCCAAGTGTCAACAACCTTTTCTTCGTAGATGAAGGAAGAAGACAACAAAATCATATCCTTGACAAATCTACGAAATTGAATTTCACTCATGTCATTTGGATATATTATGTTCTACCTTGCGTGACTAACCATTGTAGGTGAAAAGTGAACCAAAATGTCATGGAATGCTCCCAACTCAAGATGATCATCATCAAACATTGACATCCACAACAAGTTCACCTACATGCCACGTCATCAACATCATTCGAAGGTATGTACTCATATCCTTCATAAAGCTCTACACCAATTCAGGGTGTACAACAACTCAAGTGATATGAAGACATTGGAATGCTTAATCGAAAAATGGCAACCCCATTTCACGCTTGACGATGAGTATGACCTATGATCAAGCATCCTTGCATGACTCCTCAAGTCAAATACTCTAATATAGGTGACCTAGACACCGCCCCACATCTAGATGAATAATATCGTACGGTTCACATTTGATCTTTCACATTCTTAGAACCATTCCACTCTCATATATATGTGTGTATTATCAAAAAAATGTCTTTTAGTCTTCCTACTTTTGTTTAACTGTCTCAATTAGAATTATCATTCTTTTGGACTCTTGACCTTTTGAAATAATTCTTTCAATCAGCCCATTTTCTGTTAAAGAGTTAACTATCATTGCAACTCAGTTTCACCGACCTTGGGAAACTCGGTCCAACCGATTTCTCCAAGAGGCCTAAGTATAAATCTCGGTTTTTCTAAATCATTATGCCTCGGTGACAACGACTTTTCTGACTTTGTTGCTCTGATAATTTTTCCGGACTATTGTCTTACAAGGAGACAACTTCTCCACGGGGGGGGGGGGAATCTCAGTGATCCCATGCAATATAAGAGTGAGAATCCTCTAGGATCCCTAACTTAGGGGGAGATCATTCAAGGAACTATTATCCATACCTAAGGACGAAAACATTCAACGAACCTTACAAAATAGCTAAGGGGAGAAAAGACAAATTCTAGGAACCCTTACAAGATAGAGAAGTATCAAGAATCATATTTATTCTCTCAATGAATCCTTACCCTCTGACCTTTCTTTTTGGTAATTGTGCCAAAGGTGGAGAAATATCAAAATATCATCAAAGCTTCCATTCACTGAACCTATTTATAGGGGAGAAATACTATCATATATTATCGAGAAGCTTATATAAAAGACGGAGAAACAACACTAAGGGGAGATACTTGTACCAAACCCTACACATTAAGGGGGAGAGAGATAAATACTGTAACTGGCTTTATTAATTTGAACATATTTCCCTACCTACTCCCAATAGCTACATGCCATGATTCAGGGGGAGAGGAAACCTTATATACTCATTTTAGCGGAGAAAAAGTTCATGTTCCTTGGAGACATATTGTTTCATCAAATCCTATCTTAAATATGTCTTTAATCTCTTGGTACTTTTGAATTTCTTTTGCATCTTTACAACAGGATACTCTTGTGTTATCTAACATTTGTTTTCCCAAGTGTACTCCTATGTCAAGACGCTCAAGATCCTCAAGGTAAGTATATGCATCATGTCCTTATACATGATGAGCTCTTGTTTCTTGCACATATTGTTTGCGAGAGGGATTCTTGAACATGGAAGTCCTTCATTCACATATGTTTGTTGCATATAGCCAAGATTCCTATGACTTGTCTTGTCCTTCTACCTTGTGTGTGTCCATGCATTCCAAAGCATCTATCCTTTACAGGGATTGCACACATTTAGGGGGATCTTGTACTAGTCATATTTCCTTCAAAGCTGTCATGTCCTTATGAGTATCTTTATTTGAAGCTTTGATTGTATGTTGTCATCAATTATCAAAAAGGGGGACATTGAAAGCCCATATGTTCCCTTGGTGATTTTGATAATTCATGACAACATACATTGTCTCTTGGACTAACACTTTTACCTAGATATTTCAGGATTAGTCCAGGGAGAACTATGGCTTATGGTTTATGTGGAGATGCCCCATGATGCAAGAAAGGAATAATATTGGCTCAAGCTTCCAGGTAGAAGACTCTTCATTTTATATTTGTGAGAAATCACTTTTGAGTCCATAGGAAAGCCAATACTATTAAAAGGGGGTGAGGTAGTAAAATGAACTTATTGCTCGAATGCTCAATATTAGCCACCAAAACACTCAGTCATTTTTCCCACATATCCACTCTGTCAAGTTCCACATTCACAAATTCCGTGTCACCGGAATTTCGAAATCGTACCCACGTAGTTTGAACCTCGGATAGAACCCTATCCATTCCCACCAAATCGGTGCAACCAAAACTGCATCGGTCCTACCGAGTTTAGTGTGACCAACATTTTGTCGCTATGATACACAAAATCGAAATTTTTGACTTTGAGTATCATTGCCACCGAGTTTGGTCATGTGACCGTTATTCACCTTTTCGGTGCCACCGAGTTCTATATATCTGTCTCACCGAGATTCAAAAGTTCACACCTTTAGTACTAGTCGGTACCACCAAGTTGTCCACTTCGGTGTCACCAAGTTTGCACTTTTGTGTGTAATGGTTGGATTTTGGCTACTGCCTGTATATACCCCTTCACCCACCTCTCATTTGTGGGAGAAGCACTCAGAACACACACTTCAGTTCTAGATCCATTTTCTGAGAGAGAACCACCTACTCATGTGTTGAGACCAAGATATTCCAATCCAATCATTTGAAACTTGATCTCTAGCCTCCCCAAACTGCTTTCCACCAAATCAACCTCTCCTACCCATTCATATTCTGTGAAAGAGTGATTTGTGTTGAGGAGACTATCTTTAGAAGCACAAGAGCAAGGAGTTCATTGATCTACCACATCTATTAGTTAGGTGTCGCTTGGGAGCCTCCTACTTCGTGTTGTGGAGTTGAACCAAGATGTTTGTAAGGGCAAGGAGATCGCGTAATTCGTGCAGATCTACCGTGAGTAAGGCTAGTCCTCCGTGGACGTAAGACATGGTGGGATAGACAAGGCCGCTTTTTGTGGACCCTCCATGGCTGGAGCCCTCCGTGGGTTTAAGTCTCCACTAACATGGACGTATGATGGTGCCACCTATCGGAACCATGCCAAAATTGCCGTGTCAACCTCATGCGTGTGATCTCCCTACCTTACTCCTCTACATTAGACTTGCATGTTGTACATTCCGCTGCCATACTCTTAGAACTGCATGTGTAGGGTTACTTGGATTTGTTACAACTGCTAGATTTCTTCCTTCTTTGAAATTTGCTTAGGCTAGAATTTTGATCTTCACAAGTAGTCTATTCACCCCCCCCCCTCTAGACACATCTTCTATCAATCCCTCAATAACACTGGTGCGATTACTCTAGCCAAGGAACCAAGGTTTCACAAGAGAACCAGACACATAAAGTGACGCTTCTATGCCTCCGTGATTACATCAAGGAGGAGGACATAAATATTTGCAAAGTGAACACGCATCTGAATGTAGAAGATCCACTGACTAAACCTCTTCCACGAGCAAAACATGATCAACACCAGAATTGTATGGGTGTTAGATTTGTTATATTGCAAATTACATAGAGATGTGAAGCTAGATTATTGACTCTAGTGCAAGTGGGAGACTGTTGGGAATATTCCGTAGAGGCAATAATAAAATAGTTTTTATTATATTTCCTGTTTCAATATAATCGTTTATTATCCATGCTATTATTATATTGAATGGAAACACAAATACATGTGTGGATATATAGACAAAACAATGTCCCCGGTGAGCCTCTAGTTGACTAGCTCGTTGATCAAAGATGGTTGAGGTTTCCTAGACATAGACAAGTGTTGCCACTTGATAACGGGATCACATCATTTGGAGAATGATGTGATGGACAAGACCCAAACTATAAACATAGCATGTGATCGTGTCATTTTGTTGATATTGGTTTCTACATGTCAAGTATACATTCCTATGACCATGAGATCATGTAACTCACTGACACCGGAGGAATGTCTTGTGTGTATCAGATGTCGCAACGTAACTGTGTGACTATAAAGGTGCTCTACAGGTATCTCCGAAGGTGTCCGTTGAGTTAGCATGGATGAAGTCTGGGATTTGTCACTCCGTATGACGGAGAGGTATCATGGGGCACACTCGGTAATATAACATCACAAACAAGCCTTGCAAGCAATGTGACTAAAGAGTTAGCCACGAGATCTTTCATTATGGAACGAGTAATGAGATTGAAATAGGTATGGAGATATTGATGATCGAATCTCGTGTTGATAACATACCAAAGCACAAAGGGAATGATATACGAGATTAACTCAATCCCTGACATAGAGATTCAACCGATAAAATCTTCATAGAATATGTAGGATCCAATATTGGCATCCAGGTCCGCTATTGTATATTGACCAGAGAGTGTCTCGGTCATGTCTAGATAGTTCTCGAACCCGCATGGTCTGCACACTTGAGGTTCGGTGACGTTTCGGTATAGTTGAATTACTGATGTTGATAAGTAAATGTTGTTCGGAGTCCCGGATGAGATCGCGGACATCACGAGGGTTTCTGTAATGGTCCGGAGACAAAGATTGATATACCGGAAGTATCTATTTGGCTTCCGGAAGGTTTTTGGGCATTACCGGTAAGTGCCGGGAGTGACGTATGGGTTCTGGAGTTCCACTAGGAGGGGTCACCCACCCAGGAGAAAACCAAAGAGGCCCAAGGGTGGCGCTCCAGACCTTAGTGGGTTGGTAGTGAGCCCAAGAAGGCCATTTCGGCCAAAAGAAGGAGAAAGGAAAGGAGAGGAGGCTAAATCGAATTGGGGAAAGAGGACTCCTCCTTCCAAGTTGTGTTGGAGGACTCCTCCCTCTCCTCTTGCGCCGGTCGACCCTAGGGTTTTTTATCCTAGGGCTCCACCCCTTCATCCCACCTATATATTGGAGGTGAGAGAGGCTTTTGGCTCCCCAAGCCATAGTGCAGCCCTCTCTCCCTCCACCACTTCGTGACACCCTGCTACTGCAACAAAAGACCTTCCAATGGCACCAGAAATAGGTGTGTCGACGGCACCAGGAATCCTTCTGCTACGGCTACGCCTTAAGGGACTTCCTAGGCAAATATGCAAAGGATTTCCCATGTGGCCTTGGAGCCTTGTGTTGGTGTTCCCTCGAAGCGGAAAGGGTGATGCAGCGCAGCGGTGGTAAGTATTTCCCTCAGTTTGAGAACCAAGGTATCGATCCAGTGAAGGAGTATCGCAAGAGCCTGCACAAACACAAAAAGCTTGCTCCCAACGCTTTGAAGGGGTTGTCAATCCCTTATAGATTGTTTGCCAAGTGAGAACTGAAAGCAAAAAAGTAACAAAGCAAAATAAAAGCAAAAGTGGAAACGATAGGTGTGAATAGACCCGGGGGCTGTAGTGTTTACTAGTGGCTTCTCTCATGAAAGCAAGTAGACGGTGGGTGAACAAATTACTGTCGAGCAATTGATAGAACCGCGCAAAGTCGTGACGTCATCTATGGCAATGATTATATCTATAGGCATCACATCCAAAACAAGTAGACCGATACTTTCTGCATCTACTACTATTACTCCACACGTCGACCGCTATCCAGCATGCATCTAGTGTATTAAGTACAAAAGAACATAGTAACGCCTTAAGCAAGATGACATGATGTAGATGGACAATCTCATATCTACGACAGAGCCCACCTTCTTACCCTTGATGGCAACTACTCAATATGTGCCTTGCTGCCCCTACTATCACTGGGAAAGGTCACCACACGGTAAGAACCCAAAACCAAGCACTTCTCCCATTGCAAGAATCATAGATATAGTTGGCCAAACAAAACCCAAGACTCGGAGAGACTTACAAGGATATCAAAGCATGCATATAAGAAATGAGCAAAGACTCAAATAGATATCATAGATAATCTGATCACAAATCCACAATTCATCGGATCTCGACAAACACACCGCCAAAGAAGATTACATCGGATAGATCTCCATGGAGATCATGGAGTGAAGATCCAAGAGAGAGAAGAAGCCATCTAGCTACTAACTACGGGCCCGTAGGTCTGAAGTGAACTACTCACGAGTCATTGGAGGGGCGATGATGATGATGAAGAAGCCCTCCAACTCCAAAGTCCCCTCCGGCAGGGCACCGGGAAGGGTCTCCAGATGAGGTCTCGCGGAAAGGGAAGCTTGCGGCGGCGGAAAAGTATTTTCGTGGATCCCTTGATTTTTTTCTGATTTTTAGGGAATATATAGGCGCAAGATCTAGGTCAGGGGGGCGCCAAGGAGGCCACAAGCCTGCCCACCGTCGCCTCCCCCTGGTGGCGGAGTGGGGTCTTGTGGGCTCCCTGTAGCCCTCTTGGCTTGGCCCACAGGCCCCCTGATCTTTTTCCATTCAGGAAAAAATCATTTCGGGGATTTTATTCCGTTTGGACTCCGTTCCAAAATCACATCTGAAAAGAGCCAAAAACACAAAAAAACAGGAACTGGCACTTGGCACTGAATTAATAAGTTAGTCCCAAAAAATATTAAAAAAGGTACATAAAACTTCCAAAGATGACAAGATAACAGCATGAAACCATAAAAAATTATAGATATGTTTGAGACGTATCACACCCCGCAGCTAGTTTGGTACGGCACGACAAAGCCCTGTCGGAGTAGCTCCACCACCATCACCGCCATGCCGTCATGCTGCCGGAGAATTCAGCTGCCTCTTCGTCTCTCTTGCTGGATCAAGAAGGTGGAGATCATCATCAAGTTGTATGTGTGCTGAATGCGGAGGTGCCATCCGTTCGGTTCTAGATCGGGACAGAGTTCGTGGGACGCTTGCCACTCGGATCGCGAAGAAGTTCGACTACATCAATCACGTTTCTTAACGCTTCCCCCTTAGCGATCTACAAGGGTATGTGGATCCGATATCCCCTCTCGTAGATGATCATCACCATGATAGGTTTTGTGTGTGTGTTGGAAAAATTTTGTTTCCCATGTGACGTTCCCCAACACCTATACAAATTACCATTGTATTTGGTGTGTTGGGGATACAAGAGAAATTTTATTATTTGGTTGCAAGGTTTTTTGAGAGAGGCCATCTTCATCCTACACCTCCCATGGATTGGTAATCCTTAGGTCATCCACTTGAGAGAAATTTTCTACTATCCTACAAAACTTTGTGCTTGGAGGCCCAACACGAGTCTACAAGAACAAGTTGTGTAGTGAACATCAAGCTCTTTTGTGGCGTCGTTAGCGGGGAGGTGAGTGCTTGAAATTATATCTTTAGATCTTGTAATTGATTTTTTTAGTTTCTTGTTTTATCACTAATTTGGTTTACAAAAGGAAAATTACAAAAAAAATGGAATTGAGGTGGTCTCATATTGTTCATCTTTATCTTGTCTTCATTAAAATGATGGAAAGGAAAAGTGTGCTCAATTGTTAATGGAAGATTTTATGAAAATGTTTAATGTGAATTCCTTGAATGATGAGCATGATAGAAATATTGTTAGTATGAATTCTCCGAATATCCATAATGCTAATGAAATGCAAATCCACAAGCTTGGGGATGCTATGTTTGATGAAGTGATATTTTTAGTCCCCCAAGTTTAATGAGCAAATTTATTATGATGAAAGCATGCCTCCTATTTATGATGATTATATTGATGAGAGTGAGTTCGAATGAGTGTCAACTCTCTGTACTAATGATCCCACCATTTTGGAGGGTGTTGAATCTTTTCATAATGATAAAAGTGGATTTGTGGAGGTCGTGACTGTTGGGGAACGTTGCATGGGAAACAAAAAATTTCCCACGCGCACGAAGACCTATCATGGTGATGTCCATCTACGAGAGGAGATGAGTGATCTACGTACCCTTGTAGAACGTACAACAGAAGCGTTAGAGAACGCGGTTGATGTAGTGGAACATCCTCACGTCCCTCGATCCGCCCCGCGAACAATCCCGCGATCAGTCCCACGATCTAGTACCGAACGGACGGCACCTCCGCGTTCAGCACACGTACAGCTCGACGATGATCTCGGCCTTCTTGATCCAGCAAGAGAGACGGAGAGGTAGAAGAGTTCTCCGGCAGCGTGACGGCGCTCCGGAGGTTTGTGATGACCTTGTCTCATCAGGGCTCCGCCCGAGCTCCGCAGAAACGCGATCTAGAGGAAAAACTATGGAGGTATGTGGTCGGGCAGCCGTGAGAAAGTCATCTCAAATCTGCCCTAAAAGCTCCATATATATAGGAGGAGCGAGGGGGACCTTGCCTTGGGGTCCAAGGGACCCTCAAGGGGTCGGCCGAGCCAAGGGGGGGAGGACTCCCCCCCCCAAACCGAGTTGGACTTGGTTTGGTGGGAGGAGTCCCCCTCCCTTCCCACTTCCTCCCTCTTTTTTTTTCTTTTCCTTTGATTTCTTTTTCTTGGTGCATAGGCCCCCTTGGGGCTGTCCCACCAGCCCACTAAGGGCTGGTGTGTCTCCCCAAAGCCTATGGGCTTCTCCGGGGTGGGTTGCCCCCCCCCCCCCCCGGTGAACTCCCGAAACCCATTCGTCATTCCCGGTACATTCCCGGTAACTCCGAAAACCTTCCGGTAATCAAATGAGGTCATCCTATATATCAATCTTCGTTTCCGGACCATTCCGGAAACCCTCGTGACGTCCGTGATCTCATCCGGGACTCCGAACAACATTCGGTAACCAACCATATAACTCAAATACGCATAAAACAACGTCGAACCTTAAGTGTGCAGACCCTGCGGGTTCGAGAACTATGTAGACATGACCCGAGAGACTCCTCGGTCAATATCCAATAGCGGGACCTGGATGCCCATATTGGATCCTACATATTCTACGAAGATCTTATCGTTTGAACCTCAGTGCCAAGGATTCGTATAATCCCGTATGTCATTCCCTTTGTCCTTCGGTATGTTACTTGCCCGAGATTCGATCGTCGGTATCCGCATACCTATTTCAATCTCGTTTACCGGCAAGTCTCTTTACTCGTTCCGTAATACAAGATCCCGCAACTTACACTAAGTTACATTGCTTGCAAGGCTTATGTGTGATGTTGTATTACCGAGTGGGCCCCGAGATACCTCTCCGTCACACGGAGTGAAAAATCCCAGTCTTGATCCATACTAACTCAACTAACACCTTCGGAGATACCTGTAGAGCATCTTTATAGTCACCCAGTTACGTTGCGACGTTTGATACACACAAAGCATTCCTCCGGTGTCAGTGAGTTATATGATCTCATGGTCATAGGAATAAATACTTGACACGCAGAAAACAGTAGCAATAAAATGACACGATCAACATGCTACGTCTATTAGTTTGGGTCTAGTCCATCATGTGATTCTCCCAATGACGTGATCCAGTTATCAAGCAACAACACCTTGTTCATAATCAGAAGACACTGACTATCATCGATCAACTGGCTAGCCAACTAGAGGCATGCTAGGGACGGTGTTTTGTCTATGTATCCACACATGTAAATGAGTCTTCATTCAATACAATTATAGCATGGATAATAAACTATTATCTTGATACAGGAATTATAATAATAACTATACATTTATTATTGCCTCTAGGGCATAATTCCAACAGTGACTTTATTTAGTGATCAGTCCACTATTTTGGAAGAGCTTTCAATTGACTATGACAAAAAGGTTGCTATCTATGATGATTATTGTGATGGCGTGTATGCTATAAAGAGTAATAATAACCATGAAAATGTCATCATGATTTTAATTTTCAATTGGATTATGCCACTCAAGTATCACATGATAGTTATTTTGTTGAGTTTGCTCCCACTATTATGAATTAGAAGAGTTTTGCTTGTGTGGAGAGTAATAAAAAAATTATGCTTTTGCATCATGAAAAGAATGTTGTATGTGATCGTTATATTGTTGAATTCCTTCATGATGCTACTGAAAATTATTATGAGGGGCGAACATATGGTTGTAGGAATTGCAATAATATCAAATTTCATCCCTGTGTGTTCAAAGTTTCAATGTCATGCTTATTTTTCCATCTTATGCTATTTGATTCTTGCTCCAATAAATTATTTGCTAACAAAATCCCTATGCATAGTACGTGGATTAGATTAAAATGTGCTCGCCATGTGATTCATGATGCTCTTTTGCATGCTTCAACTATTATTCCTATACGAGCATCATTGAAATCATCATGCCTAGCTGAAAGGCATAAAAGAAAAGCGCTTGTTGGGCGACAAGCCAATATTTACCCTAGCTAAAAGTGCCAAGTAAAGCCTTTGGGATAGTGTGGATACTTGTTTGTTTGAATCTGTGCAAAAACAGAAACATTTGCGTCCAGTGTAGAATTTCTATGATTTTACTAGAGTGACAAAAATTCTGAATTTCTTACACAGTTTTGGTATGAAAAATCACTAGGCTTTCCTAATTTTTCAGAATTTTTAGAGTCAGGGAAGTATGGTTTTAATGCAGATCTTCAGAGACTGTTCTGTTTTTGACATATTCTGTTTTGTGTGCATAGTTTGCTTGTTCTAGTGCTTCCATAGCTTATACTGAGTGATATAAAATATGGGAATGATAGAATATAGTAGTTATTATGGGAGAGAAATTATGAATCTTGTCTTGGCATTACCTAAGTGAATGATCTATATTTATCATACTAACCCATCTCACGAAGTTCCGTTAAGTTTCGTGTGATTGAAGTTTTCATGTTTTGGGTGAGATGCCACTATGAGATAATAAGGAGAAGCAAGAACCTAAGCTTGGGGATTCCCAACGCACCACCAAGGTAATATCTAAGGAAGACTCAAGCGCCTAAGCTTGGGATGCCCCGGCAGGCATCTCCTCTTTCATTTCCAATATTATCGGTATATATCTTACTATGAGCTATATTTTTATTCGTCACATGATATGTGTTTTGCTTGGACCAGCATTTTATTTTGTTACCCTCTGTTATAGCTTCTTTATTATCTATTTTTCAATAAAAAGTTCCAATAATTGCATTTAGAATGCTTGAATTGCATGTGTGATGTAAATTGTACAAAAACAGAAACTTATGCTGAAGTATTTGAATTATCATATTTTACTGGAACGTGGACACTCTCTGAAATTGTACACACTACTGTCATACAACTTCTTAATCATGTACTATATTTTCAGAATTGTTTGTGTTACAAAGCTACACTTTTCGAATTAATTGCTACAGACTATCATGTTTAGATAGATTGTTGTCATAGTTTTGTTATCTACTTATCCTATAGTTTCCATTACCCATATTGATAGATATAAATTGTGGAAATGATAGTATACAGTACCAAATGTTTGAAAATTATAATGAAACTTTCTTGGCAATACATAAAGAGTTGATTTACTTTTATGTGTACTGATCTATCTCACGAGTTCTTTTCATGTTTTGTGTGGATGAAGTTTTTGAGACTCAGGTGAAACCATGATATGAGAGAAATTAAGGAGACACAAAATCTCAAGCTTGGGGATTCCCAATTAACCCCAAGTAAATACTTTAAGAAGTCTCAAGCATCTAAGCTTGGGGATGCTAGGCATCCCGCCTCTCTTCATAAATAACTATCGGTTAGCCTATGTTCAGCCTAAATTTTTGTTTGTGCACATGATATGTGCTATTCTTGGAATGCATTTTTGTTTAGTTTGTTGTTTGAATAAAATTATAAAATCTGGAAATCTTAGTTGATATAGAGTCCTCACATAGCTATTTGATTGTTTAACTACTCATTGCTCTTCACTTATATCTTTTGAGAGTAGTTTGATTGAATTGCTCTAGTACTTCACGTATATCTTTTTTGAGCACGATGGTGCTATTATTTTGGAGAAATATGCTCTCATGCTTCACTTGGATTATTTTGAGAGTTGAAAAAATTAAAATAAACTTGTGCTCTCATTCTTCACTTATATTTCTTTAAGAGCTTGTTATTAGCAATGGCAATTTCCTTTAAATGAAGTTGGTCCCAAAATGATAGATATCCATGGAGATATAATAAAAACTTTCATGAATATCATTGAATGTTAAACATGATTCTTCGCAATATTTTTGCGATATGTGAGTTATGTTGATGAGTATATATTCTTTAGTAATAATATTAGTGCTAAGGTTTGTGATTCCCTATGCATGCACATTAAGTAAATAATTATGCTATGAAATTACATCCTACTTGTGTTGCATTATTGGGTGTTAGTTATGTTTAATGTTCTCTTATGATAGTTTTCGTTCCTTGGTTGGGCGCTTCTCAATCTATTTGCTAGCCTTCACTTGTATTAAGCAGGAATACTGCTTGTGCATCCAAATCCTAAACCCAAAGTTGTGCCAAATGAGTCCAACATACCTACCTATATGTGTTATTTCAGCGTCGTTCTAAGTAAATTTGCAAGTGCCAACTCTAATGTTCAAAAAATAAATTTGTTTTGTGGGCCCGTACCGCTCATGAGACAGCGAGGGGTGGCCGGTATCTTCCATGTTAAATAGGTTATTCTCAAGATGAGTGTTTTTTCACTTGTCATTGCACGAGATGGCGGTTATAGGGATGCACAGTCCCAAAATGCAAAGAAAAAATATTTTATGTTGTTAAATAATAAATTCCTTGAAAAGTATTGGTATGGACGGTACCCATGGATGTGGCTAGCCGTGGAATGAGAAAGAATGGTCGAAAAAGAAATAAACTTTATTTTTAGTGTGGGAACCTCTTATCATTTGTTTATCATTTGAGATATTGGAAGCTCTTAGTCGTTTTCATTGATAGGAAAAGCATACCACCAAAAATGTTTTATCTCTAAATTTTTCACTTTGAGCTCTCGCACCTCTACAAATCCCTGCTTCCCTCTGCGAAGGGCCTACCTATTTACTTCATGCATATCTTTATTTTGAATTTGAGTATCCATCTTCTTTTATAAAGCACCAACTAAGGAACACTGTTATAATACTTGAGCATTGGATATAGCTAATATTTGGGTGTGTTGCATGAATGGATCAATGATTGAGCATGATGGGCTGGGGATAGCGTTCTTTAGCATTGATATTTTGAAATACTTGGTTGCTTGTTAATATGCTTGAGAATTGAAGTTTTCATGTCAAATTATAGACTATTGCTTCGAATCATCTACAAGTCCACATGTCCATGCTATAAAAAAAGAATATGATGAATATGATAGGTAGCATTCCACATAAAAAATTCCGTTTACAATTGTTACTTTATCATGATGAGTTCTATAAGAAAGAATTGATGTTATGATGCTAGGAAAAGTGATTGAAATTAGCATTGATCAAACTTATGCACTATGATAGCATTCACACTTCATAAATTATTTCTTTTATCATCTACCTACTGGAGGACGAGCAGGAATTAAGCTTGGGGATGATGATACATGTCCAATGTATCAATAATTTATGAAGTATTCATGCCATGTTTGCCTATTTTTACAATACTTTTATATGGTTTTGATGCACTTTATATTATTTATTTAGAACTAACCCGGATTGGCGCTGTTTTCAACAGAACTACTGTGATGTTGTTTTTTGTGGAGAAATAAAAGTTCTCGGAATTAGACCAAACTTTTTAATGATTTTTTTGGTAGAAAAGAGAAATATTGGATCAAAGAACCACCAGAGGGCCCCCCCCCCTCGTGCCCACTAGAGACCAGGACACACGAGCCCCCCGCTAGTGGGTTGATGTCTAGTGGGCACCTCGTGGCCCACTTGGTGTGATTCCAACACCCAAAAATCCTATAAATATAGAAACCTCGATAAATAACCCTAGACGAGAAGTTCTGTCACCGCAGGGCTCTGTAGACAGGAAAAAGCAATCTGGAGAAATCATCTCCGATGGCCATCTCCATCATCCCGGCGGACGCCATGACGAGGAGGGAGTAGTCCACCCTCCTGGATGAGGGTTTGTACCAGTAGCTATGTGTTTAATCTCTCTCTCTCTTTCTCATGTTCTTGAGATGTCATGATCTTGATGGATCATATAGTGTTTGTCCCATGCAATTGTTGTGATGAATTGAGTCTTTCACTTTAAAATCTCGTTATGTTGGATTGGATATTCAGGTTTGAAAGAACATGATGTATGTCTTGAATGCGGATACCCATAGTGACATTGGGGTATTCAAGTGATTCACTTCATATATGTTGTGGCATCAACTCGCGGATTTCCGAGATGACATTTTTCATATTATGTTCTCCGATAGAAATATTGGTGTGCTCCTTGAAGTTCTTTGTGTTGGATTGGGTATCATGAATCTGAACTTTTTATGGTGTTATTTTAGTATGAACTCTTGATAGATCAATCAAAACGGATAAATTGTTATCTTAGTACAAACTCTTGCAAAGATTGACCGGAAAGAATAACTTTGAGGTGGTTTCGTACCCTACAAACAATTTATTCTTATGTTCTCCACTAGATAGGAACTTTGGAGTGATTCTTTATCACATGTTGAGGGATTGTTTTATGATCTAACTATGCTAGCGTTGTTGAGAGATTGCACTAGCGAAAGTACAGACCCTAGGCCTCATTTCCAAGCATTGCAACAATGTTTATGCTTAGTTTTGTTACATGCTACCTTGTTGTTTTTATTTATTCCTATTACAAAAAACTATATCTACTATCATTATTACACTTGTATCACCATATCTTCGCCGAACTAGTACACCCATACAAATTACCATTATATTTGGTGTGTTGGGGACACAAGAGACTTTTTATTATTTGGTTGGAGGGATGTTCGAGAGAGGCCATCTTCATCCTACGCCTCCTACGGATTGATAAACCTTAGGTCATCCGCTTGAGGATAATTTTCTATTGTCCTACAAAACTGTGCACTTGGAGGCCCAACACAAGTCTACAAGAACAAGTTGTGTAGTAGACATCATATTTCACTTAATTTCTAGCCTACAGTTGGTCTCTGCGTCAATTGGTTGTTTTGGGGGCGTTAATCATTTGCGGATAGTCAAGGACAAAATCCTTCAAATAGTTCCCTTAGCTTAGCAGACTTGTATTGGTATGTGCGCCAACTCTTTAAATACATCATTTGAGTTCCATCTTATGTCTCACATGCTTAAATTTATGGTTGCAGTTGTTCTTTGCGCCAACTGACACAATGGGTACACAAACATAGTACAAACACAATCATATTGTGTTCCTTAATCATGTAGAGGTAGTTGAGGAACAAACCTTCAAATGGCTCGCTTAGCTAATGGTTTGTCGTTGGTCTTTGCGCCAACTAGATCATGATTGGCACGCGTTGCTATGTCGGTCTATTTGCCAATAGAGTGATAGTATTTTTTGCAAATAGATAGATATGGAAGAAGTGAATTCCTATTCTCACTTTAAAAATATGAACCTACAACGACATTTACCATTTTATAAACCCTCATTTAATATATTTTCTAGACCATATTGACCATTCTCTTACTTCCATGTCTACCAAGTTTTTTCTAGCGTCCCATAAATTGGATCATAAGTAACATAAGTATTTCATGAACGTTTTGTTCCGAAAGTGATCGTGATATAACCTTGACAAAGCTTCTCACCAAACACATAAAATAATAAGAGTGTGACATCCTTACAACGTCCTACTTTCTCTTAGTTACAATATATAAATGACATCGGTAGTAAAATTAAAGCATGGATTATTTGATGAGACTAAAAAGCTGATGGATTAATTGATGGCATGTAAAAATCTAGAGTGCCTCACTAGATGGATGAGCACTTTCAACAATTGCTGCATTTGATACTCCCAATGTTTGTGCCATGTATATTTGTACAAGAAAGAAGATTAGTTGAAGTAATAAATAGACAGAATCAAAATGCAACCGTGTTTAGATAAATACAAGTGAAACGTTTGTGTAAACAATAGTCAAGGACGCTGGAAATAATATTTGGTGAGCCAATTATTCTTACCATAATAACTATATAAAAATTATCCAAAGATGAGTGTACATTATTCTTACCAAAGAAGCAACTACAGAATCAATGTTAGCTTTAGTTGGTTCACAACATGTATGATGATCACTTCACTTTTGGTTGCACCACGATCAATCTCATCAAATTTCATGAACATATGTGAGGATTAAACCAAAGATGTAAGATAAAGGGTAATATTATGGCAAGCTCTTGAAGCATAAGTGAGGCGGCACGTGGGGGTGCTAGCAGTGCCCTGACATGAGTCAGTCGAGGTTGGAGCCATGATCCAGTCATCGTAGAGCAGAGCTGGCGTACAACTCTCTGAGGTTCTAAATGGATTGAAATGCTTGTTTGCTTCTTCTATCACATGCCTACAACAAATAAGTTACACACAGAAGCAAATAGTTGAGATCAAAAAGATATTGTAATATGAAGGTACAACTATACTAAGAAAACATGATCATGATCAACAACAAACTAAGACGACGATAACATTCTCAACTTCAGATTGTGTCTATACTTGTCCCGTGTGATGATGATGGTGAGAACTACCTACACTTTGGTGAATTGGAACCATGTTAAACTTAAGATAAGTACGCTATTAAACCTAAATATCTGGTGCCAATCCATGTATGCCTGCTAGGGTAACTCTATAAGGAATGATACAAATGGTTTTGATATTTAATTCCTGAGTAGTATACTAAATAATCTGCACACTAGAAAAGAAATAAAAGCAAAGCATATGTCAATAATTCAAAAGGAGGAGTCCCAGAATAAGGACACACAAACTGTTTGGGTTGGGGGAAATTGAAGTTGAGCAATGGGAATTGGTGACGCATGAGACTTAAGATCTCTTGTAAGTTTGGAGGGTATAGGAATTGAGAAGGGAAGGGAAACAGGATTTGAGGATACTAACTCCACCATATCTCTTCTTGAGGGAGGGGTAATTTAGGCACGGACTCGGAATTGACATGAAAAGAAATGTTTGTGTTAGCTGCACACATGCCGGATGGAAGATTTGTGTGAAAATCATCGCCAAACCACGAGAATATCCTTGCTAAATAAGCAGCAGCAACATCGTTTGCCTCCCATAAATCCGTCTGTTAGCCTACCTGACGGATCTGCATCGGTAACACCATGTAGGAAAGATCATGTAGACTTCTTCTTGAAATCTCAAACTCTTGTTAACTTTTTGTTCAACTTATATCATCCAATTGGATAGCATATTTCTTTTGCATCCATCTTATCCGATTTTTTCCTAAAATTCTTGTATCTTTTTGCTTTCCCCTTGACATCAATCCACACTTCTATACTTTCATTGTTTCTTTTGTTTTGTGCCATTGAAGACCTAGATACAAGGTCTGATTTATGTTAGTACCCAATCAAATGTATGATGAACAAAGTCGTATCAAATTTTTGCACAAGCGACATGTCAAGCATGGAATTGGCACTAGTAATCCTATTACCAACACTACTCGAGGATGCTGCTAATGCGACACTACAATTAGAGACCCTTTAACAAAACTGTGTGTGATGCATGAATCGCAAAACATGATGTAAAAAACCATCAAAAAGATGCAAAACGTTTGTGATGGCGGAGACATCAAACAGATTGACATTAGAATTGCGTGTGTGATGCGTGGCATATAGTTCACTCCAATGAACTGTTTGCGATGAGGTAGAACAACAGAAATGGCAGCCAGATGAAGGCGTGTCTGATATACGGCATACAAGTCACTCAGATGAACTATTTGTGATTAGGCAACAAAACAGAAATGGTTAGCCAGATCAAAGGCGTGTGCGATATACAACATACAGTTAACTCGCATAAACTGTTTGTGTTGAGCCAAGAACACAAAAATGGTTCAACTTAATAACACAGACGATTGCTCCTAATAAGCCGTGTGTGTTGTGGGAAAACACGTCCTGGTATATAATTGTTAGCGATTCATGAATTCATCACTGACGGTTTCCCTAGTATGTTCCATGTACAATGTGATTGCATAGAGAACAACAACATATATACTAATAAGGAAATGATTGCACAACCAAATTAAACATCCAATTACATAGGTGGCTAGACACTCCGCATATGGTGCTTCAGCGCCGCGGATCAAGATAGGCATGTCAGCACCGAGAGGTTGCAGCTCACCGCACGACATGGTCGTTGGTGCACTGCTGAGCAAGCTAGGCATATTTGTGCCGATAGTCTGCAGCTCGCCACACACCAAGAGGCGCGGTGCGCAGCACAACAAGAGCGGATCCATCGGTGCTTGCCTGTTGTTGACAGGGCATCGCAGCTGCGTACACATCCTTTTAGTACCCCCTTTCCTTGCCAGGAGTGGCCAGAGGCCGTCTGCGCCATACTTGCACCAGAGGCTAGTCGTGTTGTACTTGCAGCAAACACCTGTCGCACCATACTTGCACCGTACGCCCGCCATGCCATTCGCATGGGTCGTGTCATTCGCCTTGTCTGTGGCCTGCTCGATGCCAACGCGTTGGTCGCTAGGCTCGACCACCTCCTTGGCCCACGTGTCCACCTAGGCGCAGTAGAGTAACACGGCCGTCGCATCCTCTAGTTGGTGATCTCTGCTAAAATAGCCAACTTGAAGCTCGAGATCGCGCTCCAGATGTATCGTGAGCGTGTCGACCGCTTGGACGAACGCCTCCACGAGTTTAGGCACAACCAAGAGCTATCGTAGGCAAGGGATGCTGGTCATGGATGCGTTTTATTTTGTTGAGTCGTTTCAACGTGCATTGCTATGTATTCAGAACAATCATAATACTAATATGTTTATTGCAATATTTCAATGTGTGTACTCTGTTGTGCATTCTTATATGTTCTGTTTCGATGTGTGTATATTTGCTTTCCATTCTGTATATGTGGATGATAACAGATAGATACAAATTAGTATGCAAAAACAGATAGAAAAATGGAATTCATAATATATATTAATTATTCATTGGTTCAACACAGAATATACATAATGTCATCACTTGTATGTGATGATAGTTAACTACTATGTACAATCCACAAAATTGAAAACGAACAATACTAAAACTAATAATTCTTCCTAGGGGCAGTATTCTGGCAGCCCCTCGCCAGCAGCTCCCTGGTGCACTGCTTCTTCCCAGCATGGAGGCGGTACTCCGCCTCCTCTGCCTCATAGTACTTGACGTACAGATCTGCCTCTTACGGGTGGATGAGTGTGAATGACCTTGCCATGTCGTTGGGCGCCCACACGAGCTCCTCGTCGATAGCATGCTGGATATTATTAGACCACCTCCATGCAGCAATGATGCGCCAAGCGCCTTTGACCTTCCTCGCAAAGTACCCAACTCCGTACACCTCCTTCGCACGATGATGCGCCCACCCCCAAAGATCCACTGTCTCCTTTATACAGATGGCCTCACGGGCTTCACAAGCCGCCTGGTACCTGGCTTTATCCTTCGCCATCTCCTTCTCGAACGCCACTTGCCTAGCTTTCCCACCCAACGGTAGCGACTTTCACACACAAATATCATACTAGCCCCAAAACCACTGCAAAGTTTGGGGATCCGGCACAACCTTGTTCGGCGGCCCATAGGGGTCCTCTTCGTCGCTCCTCTTCGACTGAACGTCCTAGGGGGCACTGCCTCCTCATCAGTGAATGGGTAGATGAGAGGCACCATGGAAGAGATTTCAGAGAGAGAGGGTGAGCGAGGGGGATGTAAATGAGAATGCAGGCGGGACAACAGGAGCAAGGTAGTATCTATTGGTAGATAGAATAAAGATCGACATGAGCAGCACACACGCTGGTCGGCGGAATTTATGAGTATAGTAGTTTGAATAGCACACGCCTCCCACAGCAAAAGTTGTGTGTGAACTTATAGCTAATGGTTTCCAATACAGAACCGCGTCTCATTAATAACCTACGTCACTCACCTTCCAAACCTCGAGGCATGAAACGGAGTGACAATCGTGTGGGGCCCGGTTTTCTTGCCAGATATTTACATTTTCTTTCCTCATATAAGGCACGAATTCTGATTTTGTGTTACCGAGCCACTTCATGCATGTGTCCAAGCCATGACACCAATATGTTTGAAAATTCCTTCCAATTTACTTCACATGGAATTAACTCGCACACAATGATACTTGTAATCTGCGTTCGATTCTTCATGGAGAGGAACAGATTATCGCAGCACAATGTGGGTATGTATCTCCCTCAGTTACGAAACCACAGTTCATCGAACAATTAGGAATATCAATCGCAACCGTCTTCGGCGGCTGCACACAAAAGAACAAACAAGTTGCACCTGATACACCTCCAATGTATCTATAATTTTTTATTGTTCCATGCTCATTTCAAGAATGATATATTTAAACCCACCAATTCTTGATCATGAGATATTTTCAGCCCATCTTTTCTTCCATTGAGCTATCTTGGATTAGATTTCACCTAAAGTTGTTCCTAAGGAATGTTGTTATCATGGTTCTTGACATTAATCCAAGTTCTCAATGCATCCTCTTGGTGAAAGAAGTTTGGCATATCTTGTTGCTCCCAATCAATCATGTTTCCGTTAGTGGTTGGTTGTCACCTCATAATTTTGAGATTTTTTCCATAATCCCACAACAAGCTTATTCTTTTCGTTGTTTATTTTCCAACAACTCCGTTCGATATTTCCTTATTAGCATGCTTCTTAGTTCA
This sequence comes from Hordeum vulgare subsp. vulgare, assembly GCF_904849725.1. Classification (NCBI taxonomy): domain Eukaryota; kingdom Viridiplantae; phylum Streptophyta; class Magnoliopsida; order Poales; family Poaceae; genus Hordeum; species Hordeum vulgare. The sequence continues at coordinate 223,201,891 of NC_058518.1, forward strand.
ATTGTGGTAGAAGTTGTCTTCTTCTTCTTCGTTCCTTTCTCCGTGATGATCTAGTTACTACTATTTTGTTCCGGAGGCTTTGTGATGCTGCTCTCTTCAACTCATCATTTTGTTTTGTCAAGATCATGATCTTTCCTTGCTTGTCCATTTAACTGGAGTGTTGTGAAATCTTTTCAAGATCTTTGCATCTTATAAAATTTTGCCTCTTTTTCCTACCGAAGTGCTGCCGAAATTTCTTTCGAATTCTTTCTTCTTTCCCATGTCATTTTTTCATCTCTTTGCAACCTTCAATGATTGTTGGTTTCACTCGTTTGTCAAAGAAGCAACTAAGTTTACCTTTTGCTCTTCTCTTTCTCTTCCTCTTCCCCTTTTCATTATTTGATCTCGGGGTGAGATCTCTTGTTACTGTAGGAGAGTTGTAACACCTCGGAACCAACACTCCAGAAGATTCCCCTTGTATTCCATTGTCGTCATGTGATTTATTTGTTTGTCGCATTCATCATCTATAGGATCGAAAGTTGTCTAGAGGCGGTGATTAGACTACTTGACAAGATAAAAACTTAGCCTTTTCTAAATTTTTAGTGTGGGCTAGTTTTAGCAACTATGACTAGTCAAGTGCACCCTACACATGCATATCTAAGAGTATTGCAGCGGAAAGTAAAACATGCAAGTGTAAATAGAGGATAAGGTAGGGAGATCAAACGCAAAGGTTGACACGGTGATTTTTGGCATGGTTCCGATAGGTGGCGCTATTGTATGTCCATGTTAGTGGAGACTTCAAACCACAGAGGGTAACGGCTCCGGGAGTCCACAAAGGGCTCCACCCACAAGGGGTCCACGACGAAGCGGCCTTGTCTATTCCACCATGGCTCCCATCCACACAGGACCATCCTCACTCACGGTAGATCTTCACGAAGTAGGCGATCTCCTTGACCTTACAAACATCTTGGTTCAACTCCACAACACGAAGTAGTAGGCTCCCAAGCGACACCTAACCAATCTAGGAGGCACCACCCTCCAAAAGGTAATATATGTGGCACAATGATGAATTCCTTGCTCTTGTGCATCTAAAGATAGTCTCCTCAACACTCAATCACTCTCTCTCGGATTTGGGAGGGGTATGAGAGATTGATCTTGTGGAAAGCAACTTGGGAAAGCATCCAATCTTATTATAATGTAGGTAGGACATCTGCAAAATTTCATCACAATCTGAGTCCGTTTGATACCTCAATGGTCGACCGTAGCGGCACCGTCATCGGTTTATTCGTCAAACGTTTTTGGTGTTTTTTAAACATGCCACGGGCCCAAACCTCCCCCTTACCTCAGCCCACGAACTTCCCCACATAGCCCAACTAGCCCAAATAAGCCTACCTAAACCGAGGGCGCAACTGGAGCACTGTGATCGCAATCAGAGGGCTCGAAACGCCCCAATAATCCCATCTAAACCTAGCCCTAGATCCCCTACCTATTTAAACTACCCCCACATGCCAAAAATGGCCTCCTCCCACCTCCACCACCTGTCCGCGCCTGTCCCCGGCCCTGCCGTGGCCCGCTGAGCCCAGATCTAGCATGCGTGAGCCCGTGCCGCCGCCGCCCCACGAGAGCCCGATCCCATAACTTCCCCGAGCTCCCCACGTCGCTCGAGCCCCTCCGGTCTGCTACCGCCATTCCTGCCTCCGCCTCCCGCCGGCCTGCTCCCCATCAACCCTGGCCTTGTCCACTCCGCCCGTGCGTCGCCTCGCCACTCCACGCTGTCGCCGGAACACCCGCCCGCGTTGCCGCCCCCCTCATGACGCCGCTACTTCGCACGCCCTTTGTCATCGAGCTGCAGCACCGCTTACCACCGTGGCAACGCCGCCCCGCCGTCCTCGAGTAACATTCGATGTGCTACCGCACAGATCAGCGCCGCCTTCCTCTCGCCCTTGCTCTCCATGCCCCGCCGACGGCCTCCTCAGCGTGCCTGTCGCCAGATTCCAGCGAGGCACCGCTGTTGACTTCTGCCTTCGCTTGATCTGAGGAGGGAGCCGAGTGCTGCCCTAGGCATCCTCTGCTGCACGCCTGGGCCTACCAAAGCCAGCGAGGCCCAGCCGCAGCCGGCCCACCACAGCCTCCTCCAGGCCCAGCTGTGCAACCCCGAGCTGGCCTTAGCCTCTCCATCGCTTGGGGCGAGGCCCACCAAGGTGAGCGAAGCCAGGCCGCCTCTCTTGCTAAATTGCGCCCTGTGGACATTGTAGCTATCTTGCTCCCGTGAATGTCGGCCCAGTTCAGTAAGATTCTTCCTATGTCGTGTTTTTCCCTTTTAACGATTTGTCAATTATGAGGACCTTTAATAATTACACAAAAAGCATCGTTTTAAAACGCTCATAATTAATTACATGTGCGTTGGATTAAAATAATTTAGATATGTAAAATGTGTAGAATTCTGTGTAGATTAATAATTTCCAACTCTCACATGTGTTTAAAATATTTAACTTGTTGTTTCCATGTAATTTGCTTAATGTCATTTTTGAAACGGTTTATCTCATAATTAATTAACCGTAGCTCCGATTAAAATGTTCCACATATGTAACTTGGCTAGAAGAACGTGTAGAATAACTTGGTGACATTTATTTTGTTGTTTAACAACTCTAAAATTGTGTTATAGGCGGAACGGTACCGAATCTTAATTTGCATGTGGGGACTTTCTGGAATTGTTATTTGTTGTTCCGTCCTCATTTAAACGTGTGTAGTTTATCATGTAGCATCATAATATCTTGTGCATCCATGATTTAACATGTTGTGGTTGTCATTTCCATGCATTTTTGCATTTGTGGCATATCATCATGTGTTGCTCATATCTTTTAGAGTGTAGCTCCATTTTAAATTATCTATATATGTAAATCGACTAGAATGGCATGTAGAATCACATGGTCCACTTTATTTTCCTGCTTAGTAAATATAAAACATGTTTACTTCAGATCTGGACCAATTTTGAAATTAACATGTGGGGTCATTTCAGAAATGCTATATGTTGTTTCTGACCTCATTAAAAATGCCCAGATGGTGTAGTTTATTCATGCCTCGCCTCTTGCCATGTTCAAAAACATTTAATATTGTTGTGTACCTAAACGGGAGTGAACTAAGTAATCAAAATGTGGAGTTTCGTCAATATGCAACTCGTTGCATATTGAGCTTCATTTAATGTGTAGTAATAAATTGTTGTGATTTGCCATGCCTTGCATAATTAAATTGGACATGCATCATATGTATGTATGCATCATGCCATGCATATGTGGTGGTGAATATCATGTGTTGATTGTTGTTTCCGGATTGCTTCTTCTCGATAGAGTTCCGCAAGCGTGTCAGGATGTGAGGATTTGTTCGACTACGTTGGTTCGTGTGCTTCACGGATTCATTCTTCTTCCAAGTGGGATCACCAGCAAGATGACCATTTCCCTAGATATCATTACTATCATTGCCATGCTAGTTGTTTCAGTGCTTACACTATGTGTCGCTGCCTACCACTTAAATGTCAGCCTCCCAACATTGCCATGAAAAGCCTCAAACCCTTTGACATCCGAGCAACCCTTGTTTGGCTATGTTCCCACTTGACCAGCCTTCTTATAGCGTTGCTAGTTGCAGTTGCAGTTGCTTCCATGTGCAAACATGAGTTCCTTGTTGTATCACCATATTATTGCTAATTAATTTAATGCGCCTATATACTTGGTAAAAGGTGGAAAGCTTGGCCTTGTAGACTGGTGTTTTGTTCCATCTTTGCCACCCTAGCTACTTGTGTATCGATGTTATGTTCCATAAATGAGTGCTCCTAACATGCTTGGGGTTCTTACGGGGACTCCCTTGATTTTTCATTTTGGGCTAAAACTCCTCCGGCAAGGCTCAACATTGGTAGTATATTTGCCAAACATAATAATACTAAACACCTTTAGTAATGCATAGGGAGTTAGCGCTACCTGTGGATTAATTCAACATAATACAGGGGGCAGTGGTGATGGTGTTGGTCCCAAACGGGCAGTTCGTGGGGCCACCATGAGGAAACTCCAGGATTAGTTTTACTCGTAGCTAGTCCCATTCGGTCGTGCCCTAAGAACGAGATACGCGGCTCCTATCGGGATTGTCAGCACGTCGGGCGAGCTTGCTGGATTTGTTCTACCTTTCTCGAACGCCATGTGCATGGGATTCCAAGGATACTTTGGGCTATCTCGAAATTGAGGTTTTCCACTAGGAATCAGAGGAGTTCACGGGTTTTCCACGCTCGAGGTTTCTGACGCAGTGTGTGGTAGTTTGTGATGGAATAGTTGGAGCATCCATGTAGAGTTAAATCTTTCGGAAAGTCATGCCCACGGTTATGTGCCAAACTTGGAAATTTTGTTTAACATCCAGTTCTAGATAACTTGAAGTAAACTTAATTAAGATATGTCAACCGTGTGCGTAACCGTGAGTGTCTCTTCTCGTGAGTTCTGCATCAGGAAGAGGACACAGTGAGGTTATGTTTAACGTAAGTAGGTGTTTAGGATCATTCATTTGACCATCATTAGTCCATGACCGTTATGTGTAGATCACCTCCCTCTAATTCGTGTACTCGTAAGTTAGCCACTCAAATAAATGCTTAGTTGCTTGCTGCAGCCTTGCCACTTAACCATGCCTCACCCCTTAAGCTTTGATAGTCTTGATTCCTTTGGAAATGAGATTGTTGAGTCCCTATGGCTCACAAATTACTACAACAATAGTTGCAGGTACATGTAAAGTGATACTTTGGCGTGAGCACGATGATTGTGATATTTGGAGTTTCTTCTTCTTGTTGTTCATGGATCTAGGATGGGTTCTAGGCTGGCAGCCTCGGATAGCAAGGATGAACGTCATCCTTTTATCATTTGTTTTCGTCCATAGTTGGACCCTGCTCTTTTACATGGCGATTGAATATATTGTTGTATTATTTTATTCATGTTGTAGCTTGTGGAAAGTGTAAGCCAATTACATATACTCGTCCCTTGTGTACATGTACTTGTAATGATACACATTCATGCAAAACGATGATATGCGCTTCTATCCCTGTCGAGGCCCTCGAGCCAAAATAAGGATAGGGTCGTATCTTGGGCATTACAAATGTAGTCAAGGAGGTCAATGATAAGTTTTGAATTTGACTCCCGAGAGTGAACGGGCATAGAATTTTTGCGCCAAGTGCAAAGGGCAAGATGACATTTTTTTAATACACGTGTGACGTAAGGGGGCTGATTGACGTGAAGGGGTGGACGCCCAAGAAGATGTAATGATCGATCTGCATACTAGGTTTTGGGCCCACCCTAGTTCAAATCAAAAAAGCATGGGTTGAGGAAAAGACGTACTGACCGAGATGACAAGAGGAACATGGTATGAAACGAAACGAGTGAGACTAGAAAGGGAGAAGTGCAAGAAGACTTGGTCCCAAGAGTTGTTAACAAAAGCACGATCAAGTAGTTCAATAGTTGGTTTGTCACGTTTATTAGACCAAATAAATTTTCTATCAAGGAGGGGTAGTTTGATAAGCGCCAATTGTTTATCCATTTTAACATATAATGAGGCTAGCCAACTCGTCTCCACGGTTGTCCCACGATTGGGCCTTCGTTGTCCGTCGTATCTGGCCATCTAAAACGTCTCACCCGTGGGATCTTCACCCATGGTCCAACCTGGTTTCACACTGCAGTCGTTTTTGCTGTCCAATGACTAGTGGGCTCGCGTTGCGTTTATTGGCTGGGTCAATCAATTTTAATAATAATGAGGCTAGCCAACTCGTCTCCACGGTTGTCCCTCGATTGGGCCTTCGTTGTCCGCCGTATCTGACTATCTAAAATGTTTCATCCGTGAGATCTTCACCCATGGTCCAACCTAGGTTCACACGGCAGTCGTTTTTGGTGTCCGATGACTGATGGGCTCGTGTTGTGTTTATTGGTTGGGTCAATCAATCTCGCGTGGAAGAGGCTTTTGCCCAATCCCCTCGCGTGCTCCACTCCCGATCCATGTCGCGGGGTTGCCACCTACACCAACCCTTTCTGCCACACCTCTCCTTCTTTCCTCCCTCGCTCCACTCCAACCCTAGCCACCACACCTTTCTTACTCTCTTGCTCGATACCACGGGCGCCGCCCCCTCCCTCCTTCCTGCTTGTTCGCATAGCCGTCGGCCGCCGCATCCCTTCTCCTCGTTCCCCCTCCTTCCTCCTTACCGTCGGCGCCCCTTTCCCTCGTCCTCGGGCAAGGGGCCTCCCGCATGGATGGCTCGGACTTCAAACTGGTAGGAGAGGAGCAGGGGAGGCCCAGGAAGCTGGCGGTGGTTGTGGAGAAGTCAGGCCGGAGACCTTTGGTCGCTTAGGCCCCATGGAAGCAGACGGGTTGGGGTGGGAGTAGATCCACCGTCTCCCGAGGTCCTTATCCACCCCAGCTCACGAGGAAGCCGCGGCAGGAGGAGCTCAACCGGGCATCGCTAGCTGGAGAAGGAGGATAGGTGCAGATGCAAGCCAGGGAGGTGGATCGGCTCGCCTCCGCTGCATCATGAGCACCTTCGCTGCCTCCACATCAACCTTGCTCCACATAGCAGCATGTGTGCTCGAGCAAGGACATGCAACCGCGAGCAGATGGCGTTACGGGCAACAGCAACACACACGGTGCGTGAAGTCCGGTAAGATGGTCCAGCCTCCTCACATGCATTTCAGGATGGCGTGCCTGACGGTTCGGAATGCACACGCTGACGCACAAGAGGTAAGAATATGAGCACGCCGGCAGCAACGTGCAGCTCCAGGTCTGGGAGCAGCCCAACCAATAGAGGATGAACCGTGCGACTCCATCCTCACCTCCACTCATAGGTAATCCCCTTCCCGTGTATGCCCTATATTTCGTGTGAACTATCTCTCTTTTCAGACCCCCTCTCTGTTAACAAAACGATTGTTAATGAAAGTGTTGGGGATATTATTTGTTGTGTGACCCGCTCTAGTTGGGCCGGGTCATACAACAGGCGACTCATCCTTTGGCGATTCAAGTTTTGGCCTGTAAGACCAGGAGTTAGACGGCGGTTCAAGATCCTTGTGGAGAATCAATCATTGGGAAGAGCTCCAAGTCTTGGAAAGCACGGTGACTTAGAGATAGAAAGAATCATGACTTGCATGATTGTAAGGACTCTTGAAAACCCTAAGGGCTTGACCTGTATATAAAGGCGAGTCCCGGGGAAGGAGAGCGCAGGTTAGAAATCATCGAGTGCTAGGTCAGGCAAGTTACGCCCTCCTTGTAATCGAAACACCATCAATACAACACAAAGCAGGACGTAGGCTTTTACCTCCTCTCGAGGGGCCGAACCTGGGTAAATCTCTGTCTCGCTCCCGTTCAACCCCTTTGAGTTGCCACCAAGGTGCGATGGATCCAACACTAAGTCCTTTCACGAGGACATCTGCCGTGACAAAACCACGACAGTTGGCGCCCACCGTGGGGCCTGTGCACGGTGGAGTTGAGTTCTCAAAGGGATCCCTACCAGGGTCAGGGAGCTACGCGGCGGGGCTCATGACTCGGAGCCGCTGTGGGAAGTACTACATCAATAACTTGATGTGGGGGCCCGAGGCCGATTCAATTGAATCCGGATACAGAGTCCCCTTCGGCAAGATCAACATCTTTGTCGGCATGGTTGGATCGCCTATGCCTGAGCCGGACATCTTCACCGACATCGTCGAGCCGGCCAGGTATGTCTGCCCTGTCGCGACATCAAATCTAACCCGCCCGGTCTTTGTTGGTTTCACACAGGGATCTAACGAACCAGAACGATCGGCGACTTAGGAGACCACGCCGGTCAACACTGATGACGAATCATCCATGGGCGACTCAGATTCTATTCAGTCTCTACATGGGGGCTGCCTCAGAGGCCTGTCATTGGAAATGGACCCCGAGGTTCTCGACCGGACCCTCCATCAGATTGCCGTTTACATGGCAGGGGCGACTCAGCCCCAGCAAAACCCCGCAGGCAACGACGGGACTGGCGAAACATCCAGAAGCCCAGCTGTGATCTTGGTGGACTTGGCGGCGGAGATAACAAGGCTCAGGGCGACCCCTGTAACAGCAGAAAACCAGGACACGATAAATGCCAAGTTGACGAAGCTAAGAGATGGGGTGGCAAAGGCTCAGCAAGATGCTAAAGCAGAAGCCGCCAGGATCGAGACCCAGCAAGCTCAAATCACCGCTGAGACAACCCGCTTGAACACCGAAAACTGGCGGCTTGAGAGGCATCAGCGCGCATCCGACGATGTCCATCAGAGGAGGCACCAGGGGCGTTTACCCCCTGATCTCAACCCTACCCGCCTATTCGACACTCCACGCACCCTCGGGGAAGGAGACGCTCTGGGAGGAGGGCCGAGGCGGCCCCCAAACCCTCCGCTTCAGCCAGCGGTTGATCGCATTCCTCGATTCCAGACACCTCGGGGTCACTTTTCCAACCCGGTAGACAACGTGCTCGCTGCGACTCACCATTTAGAATCCCTTCTAATTCATGGCGACACCCCGGCCGAAATAGAAACAAGGAACGCCATTGAGATGTTGAAGACGGCGGTGGTTCAAAACGCCCAGTTCTCGCACAGCCTCGATCGGCTGCACTCCACCCCCCAAGCAAGCCGCACCAGGAGCCGGCCAGAGGACCAGCCCACCATAACCAGCGGACCGCAACACCTTCCCCAGTTTAACCCGCCTGACCATCGGGATCCGCCGGGTCGGGATCACCCGAACATCCAAACCGGCCCAGCACCGCTTGTTGGAGGCGGCACGCAGGTAGGGGTGCCATGCTTGGCCCCTGCCCTTCGCAATGAGCGAATGCCGAAGGATTTTAAGGGACCAAGAAAGGTGCCTAACTACACCCCGGACCTTGAGCCGGCGTCATGGGTTGAGAGTTACGAAATCGCCATGGACATGCTCGATGTAAATGAAGCAATCTGCGCCAGGTGCTTCACAATGATGCTCGAGGGAACGGCGCGTACTTGGTTGAAAAACCTGCCCCCTAACTCCATCCAATCTTGGGCTGAATTGAAAGAGCGTTTTATCAAAAACTTCTAGGGAACTTGCAAGCGCCCAATGACAATAGTTGATTTACGGCACTGCGTTCAGCGCCGTGATGAGTCGGCTCACCACTGGACGCGGTGGGTCGCGGAAATCATTCACTCGTCGGACGGCATCACGGCGGCTCAGGATGTGCTGATCTTGGAGCAAAACTGCCACTATGAGCCCTTGGTACAGAAGTTGGGGCGACTCAAGCGAAAGGTCCAGGATATGGGGGAACTAATGGACACCCTCACTAGGTACACCGAGGCGGACGATACCAAAGATCGAGGAGAGGATGGCGGCAAGGCCGACTCGCCGAGGAAAGGCGAGTCATCCAAAAATCATACCCGGCTTCAGGGACGCGCCCACCATAATCACAGAGGGAACGGCAAGAGAAGGCAGCAGGAAGGATCCACGGACTTCGTCGCCAACACCAATGCCAACAACGACAACCAACGCCAGAAGAAGAGGGGTTACAGTGGCAAGAAGCCACGCAATTATAACGAGATACTCAAGGGCCCCTGCCTGCACCACGCCACGGCGGACGGACCGGCGACTCACTCCTGGGAGGATTGTTACATGATGCGGGAATTTCGGGCGGAGGCAATCAAAAAGGGCCAAAACAGTGACCCGAACCAACGGTAGGAACAGTTCGGTGCGCCTAATCAACGCCAGAACCCGTTCGGTGGATTCCCCGAACTGGGGGCTCAGGGCGGCTCGCAGCCAAGCAGCGGCCAGTACCCAGTGCATAACCAACAGCGGTAACCCACCCGGGGTTTTTCAGCAGCCACCCCCACAGGGGGCTCCACAGGGGCAAGATGATCATGGCGGGTTTCGCAACAATCCCAAACAATTAAGCAACGGGCAATACCACGTCTTCACCACCAATGCTTGCAAGCGTGATAAAAAGGTGAATCACCGAGCGTACAGTGTATCTGAGCCGGCACTCCCTAGGTACCTCCACTGGTCCGAGCAGATTATATCATGGAGTAGGGAGGATCACCCGCCCAGAGTTGACAACCCCGGCGACTTAGCGTTGGTCGTGGCTCCTCAAGTCGGGGGATATACCTTATCAAAGGTACTGATGGATGGTGGTAGCAGCATCAACATACTATACTTCGACACTTTTCGAAGGATGAACCTGCTGGAGAAAGACTTAATGCCGTCAACCACGGTATTCCATGGAATTGTCCCAGGTAAATCGGCATACCCCATAGGCCGGGTTAAACTCACAGTTGTGTTTGGAACAGCATCCAATTACAGGAGTGAGTCGCTTATATTTGAGGTGGTCAAGTTAAAGAGCCCTTATCACGCGTTGTTTGGGCGACCGGCTTACGCCCGTTTCATGGCTCGCCCCTGCTATGTCTACCTTAAACTCAAGATGCCCGGTCCTAAGGGGCCCATCACGGTTGATGGTGACAGGAGGATAGCAAGAGAGTGTGAGGAAGGGGATGCGGCTTACGCAGAAGTCGCCTGCGTCGCAGAAGAGCTCAAATATTATTAGGCCAATGTTGATCCAGCGGATATGTCACCTCTAAAGAAGCCAACAACAGACGATGAGCCGCCCCTCAAGTTCAAACCAACGGATGACACTAAGATGGTGGATTTCGTTCCTGGGGACTCCACCAAGCAGTTTACTATCGGGGCGGGTCTGGACCCCAAATAGGAACGTGCGCTTATCGAATTCATCCATGAGAATCGGGACATCTTCGCGTGGAAACCTTCTGACATGCCTGGTGTACCGAGAGAATTCGCTGAGCACCATCTTAATGTTGACCCAAAAGCAAAGCCGATTCAGCAATATCTTTGCAGGTTCAATGAGGAACGACGCAAGGCAATCGGGGAAGAAGTCGCCCGTCTTTTGGCCGCCGGATTCATCGTAGAGGTCTTCCACCCCAAGTGGTTGGCTAACCCAGTCCTGGTGCTCAAGAAGAACGGCACCTTCCGCATGTGCATTGATTACACAGACCTTAACAGAGCCTGTCCAAAGGACCCTTTCGCCCTTCCCCGCATCAATCAAATCATTGATTCAGTTGCGGGCTGCGAGCGTTTGTGTTTCTTGGACGCTTATTCCGGATATCACCAAATCAAGATGGTTGTGGAAGATCAGGAGAAGACAGCTTTTATAACCCCCTTCGGGGCTTTCTGTTATGTGTCCATGCCGTTTGGGCTCAAAAGCGCTGGGGCGACTTACCAGCGTTGCATCCAAAATTGTCTCTGTGGCCAAATCGGATGCAACGTCCACGCTTACGTTCATGACATTGTGGTTAAAACTCATCGGAAGGAGACGCTCTTGGAAGATTTAAGGGAAACTTTTGACAACCTGCGGGTATATCAGATGAAGCTTAATCCCACCAAGTGTGTCTTTGGCGTTCCCGTAGGAAAGCTGTTGGGTTTCCTGGTGTCTGAGCACGGCATTGAGGCCAACCCGGACAAAATTGAGGCGATTACTTCGCTTGGGAAACCATCAAATATCAATCAAGTTCAACGGATGGCGTGTCGTATCGCGGCTTTAAGTCGCTTCATAAGCCGCCTAGGAGAAAAAGCTATTCCCCTCTATCAGTTGCTTAAGAAATCTGACCGTTTTGTTTGGACAGACGAGGCCAATGAAGCTTTTGAAGCCTTGAAGCAGCAGCTGGTCAGCCCGCCAGTTTTTGCCGCCCCGACTAAAAAAGAGCCTATGCTTCTGTACATTGCGGCAAACTCCAAGGCGGTGAGCGTGGCAGTGACCGTCGAACGGAAGGAAGAAGGGAAGGAATATCCGGTACAACTCCCGGTGTATTTCATTAGTGAGGTGCTAACTCTCTCCAAGCAACGATACCCGCACTGGCAGAAGCTGGTCTATGGGGTCTTTATGGCGAGTCGAAAGCTCAAACACTATTTCCAAGAGCATCCCATCACGGTGGTTAGCTCCGCTCCTCTCGGGGACATCATCCAAAACCAAGAAGGGACAGGGCGAATCGCCAAATGGGCGATCGAACTTGAGCCGCACCATGTGCGATACACCCCCCGCATGGCTATCAAGTCTCAGGCCTTGGTTGACTTCGTCAACAATTGGACCAAATTACAGATTCCGGAAGACAGGCCCGACCTCACGTACTGGACTATTTACTTTGACGGGTCTAGGCAATTGGAAGACTCGGGGGCTGGCGTGGTGTTGATTTTGCCCAGGGAGACAAATTCTGTTATGTTCTCCGACTCATGTTTCCATGCACCAACAATGCTACAGAGTATGAAGCCTTGCTTCATGGTTTGCGAATCGCCAAGGAGATGAACCTCACGCGGGTCAGATGTCTCGGCGATTCTGATCTGGTGGCTCAGCAAGTTTCAGGTACTTGGGATTCTCGGGACCCCCTGATGGCGGCTTACAGAAGGGTTGTGTCTAATGTGTCGGTCATTTCCATGGCTATCAAGTTGATCATATAGACCGATGCCTTAACGAAGCAGTTGACGCCCTTTCATGTCTCGGCTCACAACGTAAGCCGGTTCCTCACAATGTCTTTCTGGATATTTTGCATAATCCTTCCGTAAGGTTGCCCTCAGAAGAGGAGTTGGCAATACCAGACCCTAAGTCCCAGTTTGTGGTGGCTCTCCGTGTTATGCCGGATTGGGTTCTTCCGTATTTGTCATATCTTGCATGAGGCGAGTTACCTTCGGATGAGGTGTTGGCTCGCCAAATTGTCCGTCGGAGCAAATCCATGGTCAGCATCAATGGCGAATTGTATAAGCGAAGCACTTCTGGGGTATTCCAACGATGCGTTTCTTCCGAAGAAGGATGCGTGATTCTGAAAGACATCCATGCCGGAGATTGTGGGCATCATGTCGGGTCATGCTCCCTGGTCTCAAAGGCGTTCCGTCACGGATTCTTTTGGTTGATGGCTCATGCAGATGCAGAAGAGATAGTTCGTCGATGTGATGGTTGCCAACGTTACGGACGACAGGCTCATGTGTCGGCTCAAGAACTAAGGATGATACCTACTACTTGGCCTTTCGCGGTCTGGGGGCTAGACATGGTTGGCCCCTTTAAGATGTCGTCCAACAAAAAAACTCATCTGCTGGTGGCGGTTGATAAATTTACCAAGTGGGTCGAAGCAGAACCTGTTGGTGCTTGCGATGCGGAGACATCGGTCAAGTTCTTGAAAAAACTGATCTTTCGGTTCGGATATCCACACAGCATTATTACTGATAATGGTACTAATCTATCACAAGGAGCGATGCAGGAGTTTTGCCACCGTGAGCACATCCGGCTTGATGTCTCTACAGTGGCTCATCCACAATCTAATGGGCAGGCGGAACGGGCGAATCAAGAAGTATTGTGAGGAATCAAACCCCGACTTATGGTTCCCCTGGAACGCACCCGAGGGTGTTGGGTTGAGGAGTTGCCTTCAGTACTGTGGAGCATCCGGACCACCCCAAACCGTTCTATGGGTTTTACTCCCTTTTTCCTGGTATACGGAGCAGAAGTTGTTCTTCCCACTGACATTAGGCATGACTCGCCCAGAGTTGCTGCTTATGTGGAACAGGACAACGAGTCAGCGCGTCAAGATTCTTTGGACGCTTTGGAGGAAGCACGCGACTTGGTTGCCGCCGGGTCAAGAGCCGAACCTTTCAGGAGGGCGACTTAGTGCTTCGATTGATCCAAGATCGCACTAGCATGCATAAGTTATCACCACCATGGGAAGGACTGTTTGTCGTCAGCAAAAGCCTTCGCAACGGGTCATACTATCTGGTGGATCTTCGGCCTGATCGTCCAACCACGGAGGCTGGGTCAACTCGCCCCTGGAACATAGCCCACTTGCAGCCTTATTACACTTGAGCTATTGGCTCTGTTTTTTCTTCTCGTGAAAAATTGTAAGTTTTCATTTTTATGAAGCAATAAAATTGATGCCCACGAACTCGGGGGCTTTCCTGCTATTTCATCTTATTGAAAGTATGGATCATTTATTTTGCTCCTTAACAAGTCGCCCAAGCATGGACGCTATCCATACCACAGAGCATAAGTCGCCATGATGCACTTATTACAACACTGGGTATCGATAAGCCAAAGAGGATAAAGTTGCTACAAGCGCGTGATTCAAACATAGGCGCCTTATATGATTCTGTGGATTAGGCCAGCTTACTTGGGGGCTATTTGTTTCCAAGTCGTTTTGTGGTAAGAGCGTATACGCTTCTACAATCCTATGACCGGTCTTTCCCCTAATCATAGGTCACTTGGGGGGCTTCCTCTCACTGAGATGAGCCTTACTACCCATTTGGCCTGCGAAAAATTACTGCATTACAAATGGTTATACTGGACTGTGTGTTGGCCGAATCACCATATGGACCCATGAACTCTTGGCGAGTTACTCCGCTTTATGGACCCTGAACTCGCCTTGGTTAAAACATGTCTGGTACCGGCTAGCGCCCCACATGGAAAATAGAGAAACCATTGGTTCACTGAACCTGCTTCATTGAAGCTTGACTCGTGCCTGATCAGCCGGTCTAAATACTTGAGCTTTTTTATACAAGAAGTCTCCCTCGGGTAGCACTTGAGTTTATATAACTCGTCCTATCCTGTCGCGACTTGAACGAGCCGACGAAATTCCTACTTTCACCTTCCTGGCACTGCCACAAGGTTTTTCAAATTTTTCGGACTCACCCTAACATCGTGAGTCGGTTATTATTTATTATCATCATCCATTACTCACTGAGGTGGTTTGATGTATGTTTTTAAACCTAACAGGTTGATGATCAAAATCACTATTGCCATGGCGGGTCAAGCATCATAAGACACCTTGAGGGCGACACAAGGGTTTTAAAGAAATCACGGAACAAGGTTGTTTTCTATGAATGACTTATTACATGGCTCTGATGGCCAAATCCATGAAGAACTACTCCGCTGATGTCCCCGGGTCAGCTTGCTTTGAGCTCTGACCGACTTCAATTTGCAAGTCGCCCAATACCCAATTACACTTGGATAAGGCGGCGAATTCATCTTCATCGTTCAAAAATGACGAGAGATCTGCCTCCAAATCAAAAGGGTTCTTGGGTCGACGCGGAGTCAAGCTGGTTGTCACAAAGGTTGGCAGATTTATTTTCTTATTCTTGTCATCATAAGCAGCTTGATACTTTGATAAGTCCAAGCTTCCTGCAAGCTGAGTCGCCGCCAAGCGGGATTCTTTGACAACATGCTGATAATCCTCTTGAGCAAATTCTGACCCGTCGTCCTTGAGTTGGGGAAAGCCTGCTGCTACTTCTTCGGGTTTTAACTCTGGAGCATATGCTAAGCACCGACTCAACATAGTCAATACCCCTTTTCGGGCAGCTGGCCGGGTTAGCTCACCTATCTCAGGCGGAAGGGTAGATAAGCAGCCAAGCATCTTTTTAATTGATGTTATGGGTTCCTTGGCGCCCATCACTGCCTTCACGGCCAGCACGCTTCCGGTATACAGTTGCTCTGTTAATGTGTAAATCGCCTTCAGCATCAGGACACAATCATTCTGAAGGTTGGCGGCTCTCGGACCTATATAAGGGATAATGATGGTCAGTAACGTCTTCATACTAAGTTATTTTTTACAAAGTACAAGATCAGGGTTTTGCTTCTTATCAAAGATAGCCTGTGTCATGTTGGAGATATGTTGCTTTAAACCAGTCAGCTCTTGTTGCACGGCTTCCAGTTTTGCTTTAGCTTTTTCCGCTCGCTTTACCGCGGCGTCTTGATCAGCTTGAGCCTTATTGTGGGCGGCCTTCAGCTTCTCCATCTCAAATAAGATCACTTGATATTTTTCTTCTGATTTTGCCCGCGCATCTTGGTGGTCGGCTAAACTTTTCTTCAAGTCGCCAAATGCCTACTCAGCTTGGGCAAGAGATTCCTGCCAAAATATATTATCAAGGGACAAGTCTCAGAATTATTGCAAGCAACATCTCTAACACTTGGGGGCTAATGTATAATTTTTTAGACAAAATTATACAAAATCAAGACCCGGCTCATCTTTCAACAGATGACCCGGCCCTTGGGGGTTACAGGTCGAAAGATTTTTTCTAATATCAAGACCCAGCTCATCTTTCAACAGATGACCACACCCTTGGGGTTATAGGTCGAAAGATTTTTTTCTAATATCAAGACCCGGCTCATCTTTCAACAGATGACCCGGCCCTTGGGGGTTACAGGTTGAAATAATTTTTCTAATCTCAAGACCCGGCTCATCTTTTAACAGATGACTCGGCCCTTGGGGGTTACAGGTTGAAAGATTTTTTCTAATATCAAGACCCGGGTCATCTTTTAACAGATGACCCGGCCCTTGGGGGTTAATGAGGATGGTATGCATTAAGGCGTACCTCATGTCTATTCTTCATCATAAGGAGTAGACTCTTCTCCATTTTATAACTCGCCTCCAAGCGACTTGCAAAGCTGGAGCAGAGTTCTTTAAATTCAAGATTTTCATATTGAGATAGCTTGGCCTTGGAAATCTCATGTTCAATAGAAGGTTGGGTTGATGTTGATACGTGCTTCGACAAGACTGCCGAAGCCGCCTTAGAGAAGCTAGTACCAATGATGATTACAGCATCTGGAGCCTCTGCCGTTTTCAACGGACTCGGCGGATTGGGCATTTTCGTGCCTTCCTTGGGAGAATTCGGGAGATCCGCTTGGTCATCAGATTTATCCTTTGCCGGGTTATCCTGAGTCGGCGCCGGTTTTTCAATAGGCTCTGGAGTTGTAATGGAAGTTGACCCGCCAGTTTTCCTTTTCTTCGTTTGTGCCCTAAAAAGAGAAGGGGTGCGCTTAAAAAAAGACATCATCATCATCAGAACAATGTAAGTATTACAAGAATTTACCCTGGAACGCGGATCATCGGCGGAAGGGCTGACATCACTGAGTCGCCTGACGAAGGGGGAGAATTCTGCAAAAGTAATACCTCAAGATATGAGCAAGTTATAAGTATGATCAAAAAGGAAACGAAAGGGGGCGGTGTTAAAAGGATACCTCATTCTGCCTCTTCTTGGTAGGAGTTTTCGTTGGTAACCCGGACACGAAGTCTCCAGAATGACTCCGAGTTTTCCGATTGGAAGCATATTGCGTTTTCTTCAAAAGGAAATTAGGATCCAAACAAGCATTTGGGTGAGACATGGGAACCTTCCCACAAATCCGCCTGGCCGGCTTAGGCGGAGGAGAAGATGAGTTGGAGGAAACAGAAATTACCTCTACGGAGTCTTCTTGGCTTTCGTTGCCCTCATTCTACACAAGAGATACAGAGGTGTAAACACAAAACTATAGCAATGAATGGCAAGACAAAGAAGATAGACCTCTGAAAGTACATCGCCGACTTGGGATTCGTCCGCGTCAAACGGTTCAGTAATGGCGGCTTTGCCTTTGCTCTTGGATTTCTTCTTTGGGGGCGGCCTGGCTTGCTTCAGGGCCATCTTTTTCGGCCTCTTGGACCAGAATTTGTCACCTTTCTGAAGTGGCATTGTTATTATGAGAATCATAATTCAAGTAAGTCGGAAGGAATAAAGTAAAGACGGGTTAAGTTATTTACCTTAGGTGCCGGGTTGATCTTGCAGAATGGCTTAAGACCTATTTGGCCACACTTGGCCAAGGGCTCGCCGGTCAGCTTCTTGATGATGGACACAATGTCATTTTCTGTCAGTATTGTACGGAAGTAGCACTGGGGATGGTCCAAGGTGCCATCAAACTCACACATTAAGCCGTCTCGACGACTTAAGGGGAGGATGCGCCATTCAACCCAGCAGCGGATCAAATCAATCCCGGTAAGACCGTTGTTTGTCAGAGATCGTAACTCGGATAGCACCAGGATAAAATCTGACTCCTCTTCTTCAGTAAGCTTGTCTAGAAGTTTAAAGTTTGTAGGAAGGTGTTCCTCCCTATAGCCAAGGAGCTTGTTTTCACCCTCAGGAGAAGTTTCTTGGCAATAAAACCAAGACTCGCCCCAACCTTTGGGATGGCTTGGCATGGCGAGTGATGGGAATGAGCTGTCCCTACGGCATTGAACGTTGACACCTCCAAGTTCCAAGCAAGGGCCATTGGAAAACTCGGTCTGGCGATTTAAATGAAAAAATACCAGAACAAAGGAACTAAAGGTTCCATCCGCAAGTAAGCTTTGCAGAACACTTGGAACTGACATAAGTTACTAATCGAGTTAGGTCCTAAGTCTTGAAGGCGGACGTTCATGAAAGTCATGGCATCTCTGAGAAATTTTGACCCTGGCGGCTTAAAACCCCGTTCGAGGTGCTCAGCGAAGACAACTATTTCCCCTTCCTTCGGGTTGGGAATTTCTTCTCCAAACCCGGATCGCCATCCGATAACCTCTTTCGGGTCGAGATTTCCCGTCTTCACACAGTCATTGAGAAAAGCTTCAGTAACTTTGGTTGGGAGCCAATCGGCTTTGAAAACGGTACCCATGGCTACAAAGGAAAAGAATATGGATAAGTTAACTCGCCGAGTGCTTACTGAGTGGTTAAAAAGGTCAATTCACTCGCCGAACATTTGTCAAGTGACTACGGGAGTCTGTTGACTCGCCAACAAGGAGCCGGGTCAGACTACAAGGGTGATTTAGGAATTTCCTATTGCTCAAAAGGAGACAACTTGGAGCTTCAGAAATGTTTGCTAAAATGGTGAAGGGTGGATCTACAAACAGATTTTATACAACAGGCAGTAACACATAGATCTATAGAGCAGGAAAAAATGAATGAAAAAAGGCTGGATAAAGAAGAACAGCCTATGGCTAGGGTAAGAATAGTAAAGCTGATTTGACAGGAACCTTTTTTGGATCTTCAAACAGGAATTAATCAACTGAGGATATGGTCGATGCTACTGTACCTATTGTCGTTGTGATCTAATCAACGTCTAGGGGGGCATTCGAGGTGTTCTAAGAAACCGGCAAGCGATGAACCTTGAAGGGCTAAGATCTACCTCTAATGGCGGAGGACTGACCTGGTGATGGCGACCGGAGGCGACCGAGGAAGATCTGCGGCGAGTGTTGCACGCTTAGTTGGCATAGGGAATGCGTCGGAAGCGGCGGCCGGAGACGGTGGTCCTCGGGCGGCGACGGAGCTCTCGGTGCAGTCGCGAGGAAGAAGGGGTCAACGAAATGGGTAGGTGGGAATGTTCCCTGCCCCCTTCCCCCAGCCTATTTATTGGGTCGGGCGCTGGAATCGAGGCACCTCGTGCGGGAACTCACGACGGGATAAAGATTCGCTATAATGGCGCCCAAATTTTTGGGATATCTGTGCCGAAGGATCCGTTGGGGATTGTGTCATCATTTCTTCCGAGATTAAAGGGATAAGATGATGTCAACAAGAAGTGGTTCGGCGACTTGGGTATCTCCATGATAGGGTTGCAGATAAAGCGTATGATGCGTAAAAAGAGCAGAGTGAGTCGCCCCTAGCTAGGTGAGAGTTGGCATGAACAGGTTCAGGTCAATCTCGGGCCTAATGCTGGGGATATTATTTGTTGTGTGACCCGCTCTAGTTGGGCCGGGTCATACAGCAGGCGACTCATCCTTTGGCGATTCAAGCTTTGGCCTGTAAGCCCAGGAGTTAGACGGCGGTTCAAGATCCTTGTGGAGAATCAATCATTGGGAAGACCTCCAAGTCTTGGAAAGCACGGCGACTTAGAGATAGAAAGAATCATGACTTGCATGATTGTAAGGACTCTTTAAAACCCTAAGGGCTTGACCTGTATATAAAGGCGAGTCCCGGGGAAGGAGAGCGCAGGTTAGAAATCATCGAGTGGTAGGTCAGGCGAGTTACGCCCTCCTAGTAATCGAAACACCATCAATACAACACAAAGCGGGACGTAGGCTTTTACCTCCTCTCGAGGGGCCGAACCTGGGTAAATCTCTGTCTCGCTCCCGTTCAACCCCTTTGAGTCGCCACCAAGGTGCGACGGCTCCAACACTAAGTCCTTTCACGAGGACATCTGCCGTGACAAAACCACGACAGAAAGGGTTGAGTGTAGGTATACTCAAATCAAGGTATTTTATCTAATTGGTTGGATAACTACTTTTCAGGTCTATGCCTTTAATTAAAACTAAGATTTTATTATTATTATGTTGTGTTATTGATTTCACCGGTCTTATGTCAGTCGATTAGTTCTGAAGGATTTCACATCGACTAATTTAGATTATGCTACTTTCAAACAAAAATCATTATTGACATGTATATCTATGAAGATCAATGTCATGTTATTTAGTTTTAGGTGTAAATGAACAATAAAAGATGAGATAGCCGCCTCCTACTAGGATAATAACAGAAAAAAATCAATGCACATATCTGAGGATCTTTATTTGCAGGTTGGGATTTTGTGCATTGATACGATATATAAGAAATAAATAATTTTTTTACTTCTTTGGAGATTAGCCTTTTAGTATAGGACTGTTATTTCCAGCAAGAAAAGGTATTGGAGTGTAATAGTTCAAGATATTCATGAAATATGTTAGTTGGCGTATCCTCTTTTTCATTTTCAACATTTGGCTCATTCTGGTTTTTTGGTAATGCTTTCTTGATAGTGGAGAAGTCATGGGCCTGCTATAGAGACCTTGGTGAAGAACTTATCACTGCAATTTAGTCAAATGGGTGTTGAGATTGAAGTTTCTGCTTTTGTTGACTTTTTGATAAATTACAACAAAGTCGTCAAGGTAAAGTTGTGTTTCCTTGGTGTCTGATGTATCATGTTTTTCATGGTAAATGGACAACAATTTATGTGTGTGTAGGTTATGTGGGAGCCTTTTATAGAGCCCTCATGTTTTCATTTGAATATACTTCAAAAATGTGTTGATATGCGTTGGATCTATCTCCCAATATTGCCGTGTCTCTAAATTCAAGAAAGCAACTTAATTTAGACATATCAGAGCCCATGATCGAGGCACGTGATCTTGGCATACTGTATTTTTCAAAATTGACAAGAGATAAATTATTGTTATGTCCTATCTTCAACTGATTAACATTATAGTTTTCTGCTGCCACTATCATTCTGATTAATGTGATTCAGTAATCAGGGCAGTGGTCTGCAGATAGAATATAGCTATATATCTTATCTCATGGAGCATTAAACCTATTTAGCTTAGAAGTTCTTTTTCTTACATAAAACTCATCTATGTGATAATGCGAGACAAGGGCGTGATTATGACACATGATCGGTCTTAGAGCTTGGCTTCTTACCCGTGGATAGCTCCTCTATGGAAGCATCAGCCGGATCTGGCTGGCCCACATACACATGTCTCCTCTTTCCCGGTGGCTCATGGAAATGGCAGCGTACGATGATGGCTTCCATTGAGCAGAGGAATCATCAAGAGTATGGCTTCTTCATCCAATCCTTCTCCCCCCTCCAGTACCGATTTCTATTGCTTTCTTCCTCCTTAGCTATGCAAGATTAGTGCAATGTTCACTATGCTTTTAGTTGGTTGATGGTGTTTCCGTGTTATTGGAAACTAAATAAAATTATTTTCTCATGTCATTGAAATCTATAAAGTGCTCCAGCACTACTCAAAGTTCCTTACAGGAATATACTAGATGATGTGCTAAGAGATCAAGAATTACCAGAGGGTGAGTACCACCGTAAAGTATGTGATGCCAACAAAATATGCATTACCACTTATTTTCATACATCTATGATGTACCCCGGAGATGAAAATGCGTATATGGCCATACATAGAGTGCACTCCGGGGTGAAGGGGTCAGAGGACGCTCCTTTGTCCATGGTCATATCCAGCATACTTGATGGTTTGATTAATGGAAAATGCTTTCTCCTCACTTCCCCTTCCTAGGTTAGTCTAAGTGTATAAAAAGAGTAATTATTTTTATGTATAATACAATAGATACCATGGAATGGTTTTTATGAATTCTTTATCTAACACTTGTATTAGAAATCATCTAATGTGAGTAATTCGAGGGCTCATGGTCTGATGGATAGGCGACAACTTCTCAGCTAGCCGTATCTCTACCATGTGTGCACATAAGTAGCTCATGATCATGACATCTTCTTAGCTAGCTATCTTTGGTTGGCTCATGTTAGCATGTGTTGTTCTCGCTCGATACCGGCAAATAATCCAGTACCTTGGAGTGTGCATCTTAAAAAGCAGTCGGTACTATGTACCAAAGGAGGAGGCCCAATGGACACGATTAGTTACGGGCTTAGCCCAAGTTATCTTAGTTATCTTAGTGTCCAAATTATCTTAGAGTCCAAGTTATCATAGTTGTCTTAGAGTCCAAGTTATCGAGATTATATAAACCAATGTAAACAATTCTTTTGGAATTAATCAATATAGTCATAACTCTATTGCCCGGCTCCCAGAGGAGCCAGAACCCTAGTTGCATCGCCGCCTTCCACCGCTGCCGCCTCCCTCTTGCGCGCAACGGCACCCCGCCACCGGCTGCCGCGAGACAGCCCACGCCAACTCCGCTTCATCCCCTACAACCTCCGCCCTAGACCCGATAGAACCCTAGCGGTTCCTACCGATTTGGTATCTAGAGACTCTAGGCCGATCATGTTATCCTCGCCGGCCGCCACTGTTGGGTAACATAGCATAAATTCAAAATTTTCCTACGCATATTCAGATCTTCCTATGGAGAGACCAGCAACGAGAGAGGGGTAAGAGCATCTTCATACCTTTGAAGATCGCTAAGCGGAAGCGTTGCTAGAATGCGGTTGATGGAGTCGTACTCGCAGCGATTCCGATCTAGTGCCGAACTACGGCACCTCCGCGTTCAACACACGTGCAGCCCGGTGACGTCTCCCGCACCTTGATCCAGCAAGGAGGAGGGAGGGGTTGGGGAAGAACTCCAGCAGCATGACGGCGTGGTGACGATGGAGAGACGAGGTCTCCCGGCAGGGCTTCGCCAAGCACCGGCAGAGAGGAGGAGGAAGAGGAGCAGGGCTGCGCCGAGGGAGAGGGAAAAGTCTGATCCCCAATGGCCAAAAGTGCCCAATATATATAGGGGGAGGGGAGAGGGGGTGCCACCCCTAGGGTTCCCACCCTAGGTGGTGCGGCAGCCCCACAGATGGGAGGTGCAGCGGCCAGAGGGGGAAGGAGGGGGTGGGACACCAACTGGTGGGCCTTAGGCCCACCTGGCTTAGGGTTTGCCCCCCCTTTTCTCTCCCCTGCGCATTGGGCTGAGTGGGGAGGCGCACCAGACCACCTAGGGGCTGGTTCCCACCCCCGCTTGGCCCACCTTACCTCCCGGGGTCGTTGTCCCCCTTCGGTGGTCCCCCGGGGCCACCTCCGGTGGTCCCGCTGGTCCCGGTACGTTGCCGGTGATGCCCGAAACACTTCCGGTGTCCAAAACCATCCGTCCTATATATCAATATTTACCTCCGAACCATTCTGGAGCTCCTCGTGACGTCCGGGATCCCATCCGGGACTCTGAACAACTTTCGGTAACCTCGTATAACAATTCGCTATAACCCTAGCGTCATCGAACCTTAAGTGTGTAGACCCTACGGGTTCGGGAGACAGGCAGACATGACCGAGACACCTCTCTGGCCAATAACCATCAGCGGAGTCTGGATACCTATGGTGGATCCCACTTGCTCCACGATGATCTCATCGGACGAACCACGATGTCAAGGATTCAATCAATCCCGTATACGATTCCCTTTGTCTGTCGGTATAGAACTTGCGTGAGATTCGATCGTCGGTATACCTATACCTTGTTCAATCTCGTTACCGGTAAGTCTATTTACTCGTTCCGTAGCACGTCATCGTGTGACCAACTCCTTAGTCACATTGAGCTCATGATGATGTTCTACCGAGTGGGCCCAGAGATACCTCTCCGTCACACGGAGTGACAAATCCCGATCTCGATTCGTACCAACCCAACAGACACTTTCGGAGGTACCCGCAGTGCACCTTTATAGTCACCCAGTTACGTTGTGATGTTTGATACACCCAAAGCACTCCTACGGTATCCGGGAGTTGCACAATCTCACGGTCGAAGGAAAAGATACTTGACATTAGAAAAGCTTTGGCATACGAACAATACGATCTAGTGCTATGCTTAGGATTGGGTCTTGTCCATCACGTCATTCTCCCAATGATGTGATCCCGTTATCAATGACATCTAATGCCCATGATCACGAAACCATGATCATCTGTTGACTAACGAGCTAGCCAACTAGAGGCTTGCTAGGGACACATTGTGATCTATTTATTCACACATGTATTACTATTTCCTGTTAATACAATTATAGCATGAACAATAGACGATTATCATGAACAAGGAAATATGATAATGACCATTTTATTATTGCCTCTAGGGCATATTTCCAACAGTCTCCCACTTGCACTAGAGTCAATAATATAGTTACATTGTGATGTATCGAACACCCATAGCATTATGGTGTTGATCATGTTTTGCTCGTGGAAGAGGTTTAGTCAACCGATCTGCAATATTCAAATCCGTGTGTACTTTACAAATATCTATCACTCCACTCTGGACATGGTCTTGGATGGAGTTGTAGCGGCGTTTGATGTGCTTTGTCTTCCGGTGAAACTTGGGCTCCTTGGCTATGGCAATGGCTCCAGTGTTATCACAGAAGAGTGTCATAGGACCCGACGCGCTTGGAACCACTCCAAGGTCGGTGATGAGCTCCTTCATCCAAATTCCTTCATGAGCCGCTTCTGAAGCAGCTATGTACTCCGCCTCACATGTAGATGCTGCCACGACTTCTTGCTTGCTGCTGCACCAGCTCACTGCCCCACCATTCAACACAATATACGTATCCGGCTTGTGACTTAGAGTCATCCAGATCTGTGTCGAAGCTAGCGTCGACGTAACCCTTTACGACGAGCTCTTCGTCACCTCCATCAACAATAAACATTTCCTTAGTCCTTTTTAGGTACTTAAGGATATTCTTGACCGTTGTCCAGTGTTCCATGCCTGGATCACTTTGGTACCTCCCTACCAAGCTTATGGCAAGGTTTATATCAGGTCTGGTACACATCATGGCATACTTTAGAGAGCCTACGGCTGATGCGTAGGGGACAGAACTCATCTTCTCTCTATCTGCTGCCGTGGTCGGCGACTGAGTCTTACTCAATCTCACACCTTGCAAAACTGGCAAGAACCCTTTCTTTGAGTTTTCCATATTGAACTTCTTCAATATCTTGTCAAGGTATGTACTTTGCGAAAGACCTATGAGGCGTCTTGATCTATCACTATAGATCTTGATGCCTAATATGTATGCAGCTTCTCCAAGGTCCTTCATTGAAAAACTCTTGTTCAAATAGGCCTTTATGCTCTCCAACATCTCTATATTATTCCCCATCAATAATATGTCATCCACATACAGTATGAGGAAAGCTACAGAGCTCCCACTCACTTTCTTGTACAGACAGGCTTCTCCGTAAACCTGTATGAACCCAAACGCTTTAATCACCTCATTAAAGCGAATGTTCCAACTCCGAGATGCTTGCACCAGCCCATAGATGGAGCGCTGGAGCTTGCATACTTTGTTAGCACCCTTAGGGTCGACAAAACCTTCTGGTTGCATCATATACAACTCTTCCTTAAGGTTCCCGTTAAGGAACGCTGTTTTGACGTCCATTTGCCAAATTTCATAATCATAAAAGGCGGCAATTGCTAACATGATTCGGACTGATTTCAGCTTCGCTACGGGAGAGAAAGTCTCTTCGTAGTCAACTCCTTGAATTTGTAGAAAACCCTTTGCGACAAGTCGAGCTTTGTAAATGGTTACATTACCGTTTGCATCAGTCTTCTTCTTGAAGATCCATTTATTTTCTATGGCTCGCCGGTCATCGGGCAAGTCCACCAAAGTCCATACTTTGTTCTCATGCATGGATCCTATCTCGGATTTCATAGCCTCAAGCCATTTGTTGGAATCCGGGCCCGCCATCGCTTCTTCATAGTTCGAAGGTTCACCGTTGTCTAACAACATGATTTCCATCACAGGGTTGCCGTACCACTCTGGTGCGGAGCGTGCCCTTGTGGACCTTCGCGGTTCAGTAGTAACTTGATCCGAAGCTTCATGATCATCATCATTAACTTCCTCTTCAGTCGGTGTAGGCGCCATAGGAACAACTTCCCGCGCTGCGCTACTATCCTGTTCGAGAGGGGGTGTAATTACCTCATCAAGTTCTACCTTCCTCCCACTTACTTCTTTCGAGAGAAACTCTTTCTCTAGAAAGGATCCGTTCTTGGCAACAAAGGTTTTACCTTCGGATCTAAGATAGAAGGTATACCCAATAGTTTCCTTAGGGTATCCTATGAATACGCATTTCTCCGCTTTGGGTTCGAGCTTTTCTGGTTGAAGTTTCTTCACATAAGCATCGCAGCCCCAAACTTTAAGAAACGTCAACTTAGGTTTCTTGCCAAACCATAGTTCATACGGTGTCGTCTCAACGGATTTAGACGGTGCCCTATTTAAAGTGAATGCTGCAGTTTCTAATGCGTATCCCCAAAATGATAGCGGTAAGTCGGTAAGAGACATCATAGATCATACCATATCTAATAAAGTGTGATTACGACGTTCAGACACTCCGTTGCATTGCGGTGTGCTAGGCGGCGTCAGTTGTGAAACGATTCCACACTTCCTTACGTGTGTGCCAAACTCGTGACTCAAATATTCTCCTCCACGATCAGGTCGTAGACATTTAATTTTTCTGTCACGTTGATTCTCAACCTCACTCTGAAATTCCTTGAACTTTTCAAACGTCTCAGATTTGTGCTTCATCAAGTAGATATACCCATACCTACTCAAATCATCGGTGAGAGTGAGAACATAACGATAACCACCGCGAGCTTCAACGTTCATTGGACCACACACATCAGTATGTATTATTTCCAATAAGTCGGTTGCTCTCTCCATTATTCCTGAGAATGGAGTCTTAGTCATCTTGCCCATGAGGCACGGTTCGCATGTGTCAAATGATTCAAAGTCAAGAGACTCTAATAGTCCATCAGTATGGAGCTTCTTCATGCGCTTAACACCGATATGACCAAGGCGGCAGTGCCACAAGTATGTGGGACTATCATTATCAACTTTACATCTTTTGGTACTCACACTATGAATATGTGTAACATCACGATCGAGATTCATCAAGAATAAACCATTCACCAGCGGAGCATGACCATAAAACATATCACTCATATAAATAGAACAACCATTATTCTCTGACTTAAATGAGTAGCCGTCTCGCATTAAGCAAGACCCTGATACAATGTTCATGCTTAAAGATGGTACTAAATAACAATTATTAAGGTTTAAAACTAATCCCGACGGTAGATGTAGAGGTAGCGTGCCGACGGCGATCACATCGACCTTTGAACCATTCCCGACGCGCATCGTCACCTCGTCCTTGGCCAGTCTCCGCTTGTTCCGTAGTTCCTGCTTTGAGTTGCAAATGTGAGCAACAGCACCGGTATCAAATACCCAGGAGCTACTACGAGCGCTGGTAAGGTACACATCAATAACATGTATATCACATATACCTTTAACGTTGCCGGCCTTCTTGTCCGCTAAGTATTTGGGACAGTTCCGCTTCCAGTGACCCTTTCCCTTGCAATAGAAGCACTCAGTCTCAGGCTTGGGTCCGCTCTTTTTCTTCTTCCCGGCATCTGGCTTACCGGGCGCGGCAACAACTTTGCCGTCTTTCTTGAAGTTCTTCTTACCCTTGCCTTTCTTGAAACTAGTGGTCTTGTTGACCATCAACACTTGATGCTCTTTCTTGATTTCTACTTCTGCAGACTTGAGCATCGAGTACAACTCGGGAATGGTCTTCTCCATCCCTTGCATGTTGTAGTTAAGCACAAAGCCTTTGTAGCTTGGTGGGAGAGACTGGAGGATTCTTTCAATTATAGCATCATCCGGAAGTTCGACTCCAAGTGAAGTCAGACGACCGTGTAACCCAGACATTTTGAGTATGTGCTCACTGACAGAACTGTTCTCCTCCATCTTACAGCTAAAGAATTTGTCGGAGACTTCATATCTCTCGACACGGGCATGAGCTTGAAAAACTAGCTTCAGCTCCTGGAACATCTCATATGCCCGTTGTTGCTCAAAACGCCTTTGGAGCCCCGTTTCTAAACTGTATAACATGCCACACCTAACCAGAGAGTAGTCATCACTCCGCGTTTGCCAGACGTTCAGAATGTCCTGGGCTGCTGCGGGAGCGGGAGGGTCACCTAGCGGCGCATCAAGGACATAAGCCTTTTTAGCTGCTTCAAGGATGAGCTTCAAGTTGCGAACCTAGTCTGCATAGTTGCTACCATCATCTTTCAGCTTGTTTTTCTCTAGGAATGCGTTGAAATTGAGGTTGACGTTGGACATCTACAATATTTATAAAGACAACTTTTAGACTAAGTTCATGACAATTAAGTTCATTTAATCAAATTAAGTATGAACTCCCACTTAAATCGACATCCCTCTAGTCATCTAAGTGATACATGATCCATGTTGACTAACCCGTGTCCGATCATCACGTGAGACGGACTAGTCACCATGGTGAGCAACTCCATGCTGATCGTATTCAACCATACGACTCATGTTCGACCTTTCGGTCTCTTGTATTCGAGGTCATGTCTGTACATGCTAAGCTCGTCGAGTCAACCTAGGTGTTTCGCATGTGTAAATCTGGCTTACACCCGTTGTATGCGAATGTTAGAATCTCACACCCGATCATCACGTGGTGCTTCGAGACAACGAACCTTCGCAACGGTGCACACTTAGGGGAATACGTTCTCGAAATTTTAAGAGGGATCATCTTATTATGCTACCGTCGTTCTAAGCAATAAGATGTAAAACATGATAAACATCACAATCCAATCATATAGTGACATGATATGGCCATTATCATCTTTGCTCTTTCGATCTCCATCTTCAGGCATCGCATGATCATCATCGTCACCGGCATGACACCATGATCTCCATCATCATGATCACCATCATCGTGTCTCCGTGAAGTCGTCACACCAACTACTACTATAGCTAACCGTTAGCAATGAAGTAAAAGTAGTAAGCACGTGGCGTTGCATCTCATACAATAAATTAAGACAACTCCTATGGCTCCTGCCGGTTGTCATACTCATCGACATGCAAGTCGTGAAACCTATTACAATAACATGATCATCTCATACATCATACATGCAACATCACAACTTTGGCCATATCACATCACATGTCAAACCCTGCAAAAACAAGTTAGACGTCCTCTAATTGTTGTTGCAAGTTTTACGTGGCTGATTTGGGTTTCTAGCAAGAACGCCTTCTTACCTACGTGACAGCCACAACGATGATATGCCAAAGCTATTTACCCTTCATAAGGACCCTTTTCATCAAATCCAATCCGACTAGAGTAGGAGAGACAGACACCCGCTAGCCACCTTTATGCATGGTGTGCATGTCTCTCGGTGGAACCAGTCTCACGTAAGCGTACGTGTAAAGTCGGTCCGGGCCGCTTCATCCCACAATACCGCCGGAAAAGAATAAGACTAGTAGCGGCAAGCAAATTGACAAATCATCGCCCACAACTTTTGTGTTCTACTCGTGCATAGAATCTACGCATAGAAAACCTGGCTCTGATACCACTGTTGGGTAACGTAGCATAAATTCAAAATTTTCCTACGCATATTCAGATCTTCCTATGGAGAGACCAGCAACAAGAGAGGGGTAAGAGCATCTTCATACCTTTGAAGATCGCTAAGCGGAAGCGTTGCTAGAACGCGGTTGATGGAGTCGTACTCGCAGCGATTCCGATCTAGTGCCGAACTACGGCACCTCCGTGTTCAACCCACGTGCAGCCCGGTGACGTCTCCCGCACCTTGATCCAGCAAGGAGGAGGGAGAGGTTGGGGAAGAACTCCAGCAGCACGACGGCGTGGTGTCGATGGAGAGACGAGGTCTCCCGGCAGGGCTTCGCCAAGCACCGGCAGAGAGGAGGAGGAAGAGGAGCAGGGCTGCGCCGAGGGAGAGGCAAAAAGTCTGATCCCCAATGGCCAAAAGTGCCCAATATATAGGGGGAGGGGAGAGGGGGTGCCACCCCTAGGGTTCCCACCCTAGGTGGTGCGGCAGCCCCCCCATATGGGAGGTGCGGCGGCCAGAGGGGGAAGGAGGGGGTGGCGCACCAACTGGTGGGCCTTAGGCCCACCTGGCTTAGGTTTGCCCCCCTTTTCTCTCCCCTGCGCATTGGGCTAAGTGGGGAGGTGCACCAGCCCACCTAGGGGCTGGTTCCCATCCCCACTTGGCCCACCTTACCTCCCGGGGTCGTTGCCCCGCTTCGGTGGTCCCCCGGGGCCACCTCCGGTGGTTCCGGGACGTTACCGGTGATGCCCGAAACACTTCCGGTGTCCAAAACCATCCGTCCTATATATCAATCTTTACCTCCGGACCATTCCGGAGCTCCTCGTGACGTCCGGGATCCCATCCGGGACTCCGAACAACTTTCAGTAACCTCGTATAAGAATTCCCTATAACCCTAGCGTCATCGAACCTTAAGTGTGTAGACCCTACGGGTTCGGGAGACAGGCAGACATGACCGAGACACCTCTCTGGCCAATAACCATCAGCGGGGTCTGGATACCCATGGTGGCTCCCACTTGCTCCACGATGATCTCATCGGACGAACTACGATGTCAAGGATTCAATCAATCCCGTATACGATTCCCTTTGTCTGTCGGTATAGAACTTGCCCGAGATTCGATCGTCGGTATACATATACCTTGTTCAATCTCGTTACCGGTAAGTCTATTTACTCGTTCCGTAGCACGTCATCTGTGACCAACTCCTTAGTCACATTGAGCTCATGATGATGTTCTACCGAGTGGGCCCAGAGATACCTCTCCGTCACACGGAGTGACAAATCCCGATCTCGATTCGTACCAACCCAACAGACACTTTCGGAGGTACCCGCAGTGCACCTTTATAGTCACCCAGTTACGTTGTGAAGTTTGATACACCCAAAGCACTCCTACGGTATCTGGGAGTTGCACAATCTCACGGTCGAAGGAAAAGATACTTGACATTAGAAAAGCTTTAGCATACGAACAATACGATCTAGTGCTATGCTTAGGATTGGGTCTTGTCCATCACATCATTCTCCCAATGATGTGATCCCGTTATCAATGACATCTAATGCCCATGATCAGGAAACCATGATCATCTGTTGACTAACGAGCTAGCCAACTAGAGGCTTGCTAGGGACACATTGTGATCTATTTATTCACACATGTATTACAGTTTCCTGTTAATAGAATTATAGCATGAACAATAGACGATTATCATGAACAAGGAAATATGATAATAACCATTTTATTATTGCCTCTAGGGCATATTTCCAACAGCCACCACCCTCCCGCCCACCTCCACCCTCCCCATCGTCACCACCACCCCGCTGTAGGCCCTCTCCACCGCACTGTTGGGTATAGCAGCCGCCACCGCCGCACCGGCTACCACTACCGCCCCCGCCCCTGTCATCTACACTCCGGAGGAGGTCACGGGCGCCCTGAGTGACCTCGCCACCACGGTCCAGGGGATCCGCCTTTATCTGGCCGGCCCCTACAGTCTGCCACCGACGGCGCTGCCGGCCCCCGCCGCCGGGCCGCAGTTGCTCCCATGGCAGCAACCACCACCACTGGGCCCCGCGATCGTCAGCCCACTTAAGTTGCTGCCTCCACCAGCCAACACTCGGTACCCCCCCCCCCCAGACCTCCAGGAGCCCGGAACTTTCGGGCCTAGGCCCAGAACTTGCGGTCGAACCAGAGTCAGTGCACAGATTTCAACACTGCGTTCATTCACCTTTTCGGCCATAACTAATTCATATGGAGTCTGATTTTGACTTTCTTTAGCTTGTTTTGTAGCTAATGACTTCCCTCATCCCCAAAAATTACTTACAAAACCATTTGACTCCATCAAATGTTTTTATTTTGGCATCTTTGCCTAGACCTCAATCATAACTTCCTCATAGTTTTCCCACTATACTCTTCCACCAACATAACCCAATTTTGTTTGAGATTTTGAGTTGCGGTTTCCATTTCCTAAGGTGTTTTCGCTAGTTAGGGACGATTCTACATTGACAACACCGCTACTCATCATCGCCATAGACTTGACATCAACATCGTTCACTTCGCCTTTTGGCACCACAACGGTAAGCAAGGACGGTAACCTCGATGACATTCATTGTCCATTTCCTTGGCATGGCTTTGATTGCTCCGAGCCTATTGTGTACCTTACCCATTGAGACTAGCGAGTTGAGAATTGTCGGGTCATGTTACTTGTCCATCGTAGTGATATTCTTATGCCAGATAGCTACATTTAGCGTGCAAACATCTTGTTATATACATTGTGCCATGAGTCTCTCCCGTGCATATCCATCGTACTTGTCTCATATATATTGGTTCGAGCATCAAGCATTGTCTATAAAAAGAGCAAAAGAAGAAAAAGATTTTAAGAAAAAGAGGAGATTCAGAATAGGTTACAGGCAATAGCAATAGCATCACCAAATAACATATCATATCACACTTGATCATCTTGGATCACACATACATAGCATACTTGGGATTGAAGATGACACGTTTACTCTTATAGGTTGTTGCACGAGCGCGTATCTAGCCCATTTGAGCAATAGAGCTATTGTCTCTCAAGTATCCGTGCAACAAGAGCTTTTCCAGGGTCTCACATATTTTGTTCTCACTACTTGGTTGCGCAGATCCCACTTATCTATTGGTGTGTGTGTTTCTGGTGCCACCATAGCTATTGATATATTTGCTTTGCATTGCAATTTGGTGAATCTTCCTCAACATTTTTGATATCTTGACTAACATTTGCTTGAATTTTGTGCCACTTGTCCTAACCGAGCCACTTGATAAGATTTACTTTTTAGGTGTGAGTGAACAAGTCCGGTACCAATTCCACTATTCTCTCCTTTCACATTGAGTGAAATGGGATACATCATCAACTTTGGGAAACGGTATTGGTATTGTTTATCTCATTTCCCACTAATATTTTCTCGAGTCTTGTGATGGCTAAGCAAAGCACATCTACTTCGGTCTACAACCATAACGACGAGTTCGATGCCATGAAGAAAACCATTGATGCCAAGATGGATGCTCATTTGGAGGAGCTCAA
This sequence comes from Hordeum vulgare subsp. vulgare, assembly GCF_904849725.1. Lineage (NCBI taxonomy): Eukaryota > Viridiplantae > Streptophyta > Magnoliopsida > Poales > Poaceae > Hordeum > Hordeum vulgare. The sequence goes on from NC_058518.1 coordinate 223,235,005, forward strand.
AGCCCTCATCAACAACCACACGAGATCTTCATCATCTTCGAGAAGACTCTCAAATGCACATGCTTCCGAGATACCATATCCGGCAAAATCACAAAGGCATCGAGACCATCACTAACACGAAGAATTAACGACACCAACATCACGGCGTCCAACGATGAACGGGTGTGAAGGTCACGAGCTCGACACTAACCACCGCTCAATGACTTCACCACCTACCTTGGCATCTTCACCAAGCGATTTCAAGGCATCTTCGCCTTTCGATAGGCACCATCTTCACCGACAAGCACCTCAAGAGAAGCTACCCAAGCTCAAGTCCGCAACTTCCATGAGCTACTATGACTTTGACATCGACTTCGAGATTCCATTCTATGGGACTCATGAACTCGAAGAGTACCTCGAGTGGGGGCGCAAGATGGACACCTGCCTCAAGATGTTGACATGTTGGCTACACATACCTTAGAAGAGCTTCGAGATGAGTTGGTCCAACAAGAATAAAGCTATGCGGCAATAGTTTGTGCCTTCTACATACATAGAACATCTTCAACGCCAATTGGAGAACACCATACAAGGATCAAAGCCCCTCGGCGAGTACTTCATGGAGATGAAGAAAACCCTGCGACGAGCCAGAGTTGCCTACCCCATTTGGATGAAGTTCCACTTCACGATGGGATTAAACAACGACATCGCCAAGACTATCTTCATCAACACCTACAAGTCTCTCGATGACCTCTACTTTGGTGCTCTCAAGGCAGAACAAGAACTCAAGGCCAAGGCGACTCGACCCCGAGCACACTTTGCGACGACCAATCTACACAACTACGAGCATGAGCATGGTACCACCAAGATGTCCAAGACCGACGAGCTCCAAGACGATGCTCCCAAGCCCGACTTCACTACAATCCCTATTTGTAGCATTGACTATGCCGAGTCTCCCATGACTCTTTTTGAAGATGGCGCAGCAACGACCACGACTACAGAGTCACTCATGGAACATGCTTTGGAGGTGAGCGACAAGGTGGCGAGCAAGGATGATGCTTCCATATTTGGAGGCGAGAGTGGTGATGTGCCATCTTCGGCCTTCATCCATGGTGATGGTGATGACATGGTTGAGCATGGGATTTTCCCTTCGACCATGACGGCGTTTGGAGGTGATTTGAGAAACTTTTGCCACCATATTGAGAGTCAGAGTGACTTCACCACTAGCCCCATAGTGAGACGAGTGACTCCACCATATATGACTTTGAGTGCAACTACCTAGAGGGAGCGAGTGAGCCACCACCACATAGAGCGAGTGAGGTAGTTGATATGGCATGTGAGATCATTTTGATTTCTATCAACTTAACCTCTACCTCTATTGTGTCTTCTCCTTTGGTGCTAGGTCCCATATGTGATGACGCATCGATCCTCGACTACTTTGTCCCTCCTTTGGACAAGATGATGGCCATGGTGGAATATGACGCACCCCCACATGGTTCCATCACAATGAAGATGACCACGAGCTGGTATTTGCCACCTCACCTACACCACATGAGTGGCATGAATAAGGTAACATAGGTGAAGGTGACGCTCTTGTCCCACTAGTGGACTATCTTGACATTGATTGCTTGCATGATGTTGATCACCTCATGGATACTTGACATGCTATTTATTCTTCATGCTTATATGTGCCACCTATTAATGATGCATATGATGATGAGCATGTCGAATTACCTAGTTGTGATGCTATACTCCATAGGAAACCTTGTGAAAATTCTATTGGTCACATCATGTTTGATAATTGATACGTCTCCGACGTATCTATAATTTTTTATGGTTTCATGCTATTATCTTGTCAAACTTTGTATGTTTTGTATACCTTTTATATATTTTTTGGGACTAACTTATTAACTCAGTGCCAAGTGTCAGTTCCTGTTTTTTCCATGTTTATGACCCCTTTCAGAGGAGGATTTTGAACGGAGTCCAAACGGAACGAAACTGCCAAAAAGATTTTTTCCGAAACAGAAAAAGACCGGGAAGCCTAAGAATCAGGGCAGGGGGGCTGCAGGGACCCCATAAGCCCCCTAGCCGCGGCCAGGGGGGCGCGCCTCCCTAGCTTGTGGGCTCCCTGGGCCACCTTTGCCCTAGGACTTTCGCCTATAAATTCCCTAAAATCCCAGAAAAAATCAGGAGATCATCGAAAGTACTTTTCCGCCGCCGCAAGCTTCTGTCTCCGCAAGATCCCATCTGGGGCACGTTCTGGTGCCCTGCCAGAGGGGGGATTCGGATACGGAGGGCTTCTTCATCAACACCATGACCTCTCCAATGATGCGTGAGTAGTTCACCATAGACCTATGGGTCCATAGTTAGTAGCTAGATGGCTTCTTTGCTCTCTTGGATCTTCAATACAAAGATCTCCATGATCTTCATGGAGATCTATCCGATGTAATCTTATTTTGCGGTGTGTTTGTCGAGATCCGATGAATTGTGGATTTATGATTAGATTATCTATGAATCTTATTTGAGTTTCTTCTGATCTCTCTTATGCATGATTTCATATCCTTGTAATTCTCTTCGAGTTGTGGGTTTTGTTTGGCCAACTAGACCTATGATTCTTGCAATGGGAGAAGTGCTTGTTTTTGGGTTCATGTCGTGCGGTGACCTCACCCAGTGATAGAAGGGGTAGCGAGGCATGCATCGTGTTGTTGCCATCAACGGTAAAAAGATGGGGTTTTCATCATTGGTTTGAGATTATCCCTCTACATCATGTCATCTTGCTTAAGGCGTTACTCTGTTCGTCATGAACTCAATACACTAGATGCATGCTGGATAGCGGCCGATATGTGGAGTAATAGTAGTAGATGTAGAAAGTATCGGTGTACTTGTCTCGGACGTGATGCATATATGTATGATCATTGCCTTAGATATCGTCATGACTTTGCGTGGTTCTATCAATTGCTCGACAGTAATTTGTTCACCCACCGTAATACTTGCTATTTTGAGAGAAGCCTCTAGTGAACACTATGGCCCCCTGGTCTACTCCACACCATATTTTCAGCCTTACGCTTTTTCTTTGTTGCACTTTCCGCCTTCAGATCTCACTTTGCAATCAATCTTGAAGGGATTGACAACCCCTTTATAGCGTTGGGTGCAAGCTCGGTTGTGTTTGTGCAGGTACTCTGGACTTGACGAGATTCTCCTACTGGATTGATTACCTTGGTTCTCAAACTGAGGGAAATACTTACTGCTCCTGTGCTGCATCACCCTTAACTCCTCAAGGGAAAAACCAACGCAAGCAAGTCTCCGTTAACATGTCAATTTCTGGCGCTGTTGTTTGAGAAGTAGGAGAAGGATTTCTGGCGCCGTTGTCGGGGAGGATCAAGTCAAGAACTCATCCAAGTAAGTGTCGCAAACTCATCTCTTGCATTTACTTTTTTCCTCTCCCCCACTTCTGAAAAACAAAAATTTACAAAAAAATCTTTGCCTTTTTCGTTTGCATTTTCGTTCGCCCTTTTCTCTCGCTTGCTCCTTGTTCGCTTGTGTGCTTGCTTGCTTGCTGAAGTCACCATGACTGAAAACACCAAACTTTGTGACTTCTCGAATACTAATAATAATGATTTTATTAGTACTTCGATTGCTCCCGCCACTAGTGCAGAGTCATACGAAATCAATGCCGCTTTGCTGAATCTTGTTATGAAAGAGCAATTTTCCGGCCTTCCTAGTGAAGATGCCGCATCCCATCTTAACACCTTCATTGAGCTTTGCGATATGAAAAATAAGAAAGATGTGGATAATGATGTGATTAAATTGAAGCTTTTTCCTTTCTCGTTGCGAGATGGAGCAAAAACTTGGTTTTCGTCTTTGCCCAAAAATAGTATCGATTCTTGGGTTAAGTGCAAAGATGCTTATATATCCAAGTATTTTCCGCCGGCTAAGATTATCTCTCTCCGTAATGATATCATGAAATTTAAGCAACTTGATCATGAACATGTTGCACAATCTTGGGAGAGAGTGAAATTGATGATTAGAAATTATCCCGCTCATGGCTTGAGTCTTTGGATGATTATACAAATCTTTTACGCTGGCTTGAATTTCGCTTCTAGAAATATCTTGGACTCCACCTCAGGTGGAATGTTCATGGAAATCACGTTAGGAGAAGCTACAAAACTCCTAGACAACATCATGACGAATTACTCTCGGTGGCACACTGAAAGGTCACCTACTAGTAAGAAGGTACACACTATAGAAGAAATTAACTCGTTGAGTGCTAAGATGAATGAGTTAATGAATTTGGTTGCTAGTAGAAGTGCTCCTTTAGATCCTAATGATATGCCCTTGTATTCCTTGATTGAGAGTAGAAACGCTAGCTTGGACGTTAATTTTGTTGGTAGGAATAATTTTGGCAACAACAATGCTTTTAGAGGAAATTATGTTCCTAGGCCTTTCCCTAGTACTAATAACTTTGGCAACTCCTACAAAAATACTCATGGAAATTACAATAGATTACCCTCTGATCTAGAGAGTAATATCAAAGAGTTTATCAACTCGCAAAAGATTTTCAATGCGTCCATAGAGGAAAAACTACTCAAAATTGACGATTTGGCTAAGAGCGTTGATAGAATGTGTAGTGATACTGATGCTTTGAAAGTTAGATGTGCTCCTCCCAAGATCAATATGGATGAAACTTTGAAAGCTATGCGTGTTTCCATGATTGAGAGCAAAGAAAGAACCGCCCAAATTCGTGCTAGACATGAATGGCTTAAAAAGGCGTGTTCTCGTGATAAGAATCACGAAGATCTTAAAGTGCTTGGTGTGACTCCCATTGAATCTTTGTTTTCTTGTGTCAAACCCAATGACGACGGGGCTGGATATGAATCCACTTTGGTTGAAAAGCGCCCCAATGATTCGGAGTCCATCTATCTTGATGCTAAAAGCACTAAAAGTGGAGTAGAAGACATTAAAGCTTTGAGTAGTAATGAATTTACTACTTTGGATTTCAAGTAATCCAATTATGATAGTTTCTCCTTGATTGAATGCATTTCCTTGATGCAATCCATGCTAAACTCTCCACACGCTTATAGCCAAAACAAGGCCTTTACCGATCATATCGTCGAAGCTATGATAAAATCCCTTGAAGAGAAACTTGAATTGGAAGTCTCTATCCCTAGAAAGCTTCATGATGAGTGGGAACCTACTATCAAAATCAAAATCAAAAACTATGAATGCAATGCTTTGTGTGATTTGGGTGCTAGTGTTTCCGCTATTCCAAAGTCTTTATGTGATGTTCTGGGTTTTAATGAGATTGAAGAGTGTTCTCTTAATTTGCATCTTGCGGATTCTACTGTTAAGAAACCCATGGGAAGGATCAAGGATGTTCTTATTATGGCAAATAGGAACTATGTACCCGTGGATTTCATTGTGCTTGACATTGATTGCAATCTTACATGCCCTATTATTCTTGGTAGACCTTTCCTAAGGACTATCGGTGCTATCATCGATATGAAGGAAGGGAATATTATATTTCAATTTCCTTTAAAGAAGGGTATGGAGCACTTTCCAAGAAAGAAAATAAGATTGCCTTATGAATCCATGATGAGGGCTACTTATGGTTTGAGCACCAAAGACGACGATACGTGATTCTATCGCTTTTATGCCTAGCTAAGGGCGTTAAACAATAGCGCTTGTTGGGAGGCAACCCAATGAATTTATCTTTTTATTTCTATTTTGTTGCATCCACACCATCAAAATTCTGTTGTGGTTGTGTTTTTTGTGTTTCTTTTTGTGTTTGAGCCAAGCAAAACCTTTATGAATAGTCTTGGTGATGGTTGTTTGATCCTGCTGGAAAAAGACAGAAACTTTTCACTCACGAGATGATTTTTCATTTTTATTCAGCAAAAGATTTTGAGTTGATTCTTCTTTTTTCTGGTTGATATGCCTTTTTCCCAGGAAGTAGTATTTTTTCAGAATTTTTGAGGTACCAGAAGTATACGAAGTATACAGATTGCTACAGACTGGTCTGTTTTTGACAGATTATGTTTTTGTTGAGTTGGTTGCTTGTTTTGATGAAACTATGGATAGTATCAGGGGGTACTAGCCATGGAAAAGTGAGAATACAGTAGCCCAACACCAATATAAATAGAATTCAAGTTTGCTACAGTACAAAAAGAGGTGATAGTTTGTTTTCTTGTGCTAATGTTATCACGAGTTTCTGTTTAAGTTTTGTGTTGTGAAATTTTCAAGTTTTGGGTGATGTTCTCATGGACAAAGAGATAAGGAGTGGAAAGAGCTCAAGCTTGGGGATGCCCAAGGAATCCCAAGCCAAATTCAAGGACACCAAAAAGCCTAAGCTTGGGGATGCCCCGGGAAGGCATCCCCTCTTTCGTCTTCAATCCATCGGTAACATTACTTGGAGCTATATTTTTATTCACCACATGATATGTGTTTTGCTTGGAGCATCTTGTATCGTAGGAGTCTTTTATTTTTTTTGTGTCACAATCATCCTTGCTGCACACCTTTAGAGAGAGAAATGCACTCATCGTGATTTTGCTAGAATGCTCATAGTGCTTCACTTATATCTTTTGAGCTAGATAATTTTGCTCTTTGTGCTTCACTTAGATCTTTTAGAGCACGGCGGTGCGTGACTTGGTAGTTGGCTTATGCTATGAAAGTAGTTCCAAAGGTGATAGGTACCCAAAGAGGATACAAAAACCTCCATCTTCATGTGCATTGAGTAGAAAGAGAAGTCTTGATTCCTCTCAATTAGTTTTGAGACCTGGATTTGGTAATATTAAGAGTTATGTTAGTAGGGTGTTGTGAATCTAGAAATACTTGTGCTGAAGTTAGTGATTCCCGTAGCATGCACGTATGGTGAACCGCTATGTTAGGAAGTCAGAGCATAGTTGATCTATTGATTGTCATCCTTTGTGTTGAGGTCGGGATCGCGCGATGGTTAACACCTACCAACCCTTCCCCTAGGAGTATGCGTTTAGCACTTTGTTTCGATTACTAATAAAAACTTTCGGAAGAAGTATGTGAGTTCTTCATGACTAATGTGAGTCCATGGTATAGATGCACTTTCACCTTCCACCATTGCTAGCCTCTCTAGTGTCGTGCAATTCTCGCCGGTGCACAAACCCACCATATGCCTTCCTCAAAACAGCCACCATACCTACCTACTATGGCATTTTCATACCCATTCCGAGATATATTGTCATGCAACTCCCACCGTTCCGTCTCATGACTTGTGCCATCACTCTCATATTGCCATTGCATGATCGTAAGATAGCTAGCGAGATGTTTCAACGTCATACGCCAAGCTATATCGTTGCACATCCCGGTACATTGTCGGAGGCATTTCCTATAGAGTCATCATCGTTCTAAGCTTTGAGCTGTGAGTAAATAAAAGTGTGATGATCATAATTATTAGAGCATTTTCCCATGTGAGGAAATAAAAAAAGAGGCCAAAGAGCCCATACAAAAAAAAAGAGAAAGAGAAAAAAAAGAGAGGCCTAAGAGCCCAAATAAAAAAAAGAGAAAGAGAGAAGGGACAATGCTACTATCTTTTTCCACACTTGTGCTTCATAATAGCACCATGTTCTTCATGATTGAGAGCTTCTTGCTTTGTCACTACCATATGCTAGTGGGAATCTTCATCATATAACTTGGCTTGTATATTCCAATGACGGGCTTCCTCAAAATTGCCCTAGGTCTTCGTGAGCAAGCAAGTTGGATGCATTCCCACTAGTTCTCCTTTTGAGCTTTCACATGCTTATTGCTCTAGTGCATCCTTTGTATGGCAACCCCTACTCATTCACATTGATATCTATTAATGGGCATCTCTATAGCCCTTTGATATGCCGAGTCAATGTGACCATCTCCTCCTTTTCGTCTCACAACCACCACCACACTCTATTCCACCTATAGTGCTATATCCATGGCTCACGCTCATGTATTGCGTGATAGTTATAAAAAGGTTGAGAAAGTAAGAGTGCGAAAACAATTACTTGGCCAATACCGGGGTTGTGCATGATTTACATTAGTTGTGTGAGGATGATGGAGCATAGCCAAACTATATGATTTTGTAGGGATAACTTTCCTTGGCCTTGTTATTTTGAAAGTTCATGATTACCTTGCTAGTTTGCTTAAAGTATTATTGTTTTCATGTCAATAGCAAACTATTGTTTTGAATCTTACGGATCTGAACATTCATGTCACATGAAAGAAGTTGCAAAGAACAACTATGCTAGGTAGCATTCCACATCAAAAATTCAGTCTTTATCACTTCCCTACTCGAGGACGAGAAGGAGTTAACCTTGGGGATGCTTGATACATCTCCAACGTATCTATAATTTTTGATGGTCTCATGCTATTATCTTGTCAAACTTTGGATGTTTCGTATACCTTTTATATATTTTTTGGTACTAACTTATTAACTCAGTGCCAAGTGTCAGTTCCCGTTTTTCCATGTTTATGACCCCTTTCAGAGGAGGATTTTGAACGGAGTCCAAACGGAACGAAACTGCCAAAAAGATTTTTTCCGAATCAGAAAAAGATCGGGAAGCCTAAGAATCAGGGCAGGGGGCCTGCAGGGACCCCACAAGCCCCCTAGCCGCAGCCAGGGGGGCCGCACCTCCCTGGCTTGTGGGCTCCCTGGGCCATCTCTGTCCTAGGACTTTCGCCTATAAATTCCCTAAAATCCCAGAAAAAATCAGGAGATCATCGAAAGTACTTTTCCACCGCCGCAAGCTTCTGTCTCCGCAAGATCCCATCTGGGGCACGTTCTGGTGCCCTGCCAGAGGGGGGATTCGGATACGGAGGGCTTCTTCATCAACACCATGACCTCTCCAATGATGCGTGAGTAGTTCACCATAGACCTATGGGTCCATAGTTAGTAGCTAGATGGCTTCTTCGCTCTCTTGGATCTTCAATACAAAGATCTCCATGATCTTCATGGAGATCTATCCGATGTAATCTTCTTTTGCGGTGTGTTTGTCGAGATCCGATGAATTGTGGATTTATGATTAGATTATCTATGAATCTTATTTGAGTTTCTTCTGATCTCTCTTATGCATGATTTCATATCCTTGTAATTCTCTTCGAGTTGTGGGTTTTGTTTGGCCAACTAGACCTATGATTCTTGCAATGGGAGAAGTGCTTGTTTTTGGGTTCATGCCGTGCGGTGACCTCACCCAGTGATAGAAGGGGTAGCGAGGCATGCATCGTGTTGTTGCCATCAACGGTAAAAAGATGGGGTTTTCATCATTGGTTTGAGATTATCCCTCTACATCATGTCATCTTGCTTAAGGCGTTACTCTGTTCGTCATGAACTCAATACACTAGATGCATGCTGGATAGCGGTCGATGCGTGGAGTAATAGTAGTAGATGCAGAAAGTATCGGTCTACTTGTCTCGGACATGATGCCTATATGTATGATCATTGCCTTAGATATCGTCATGACTTTGCGCGGTTCTATCAATTGCTCGACAGTAATTAGTTCACCCACCGTAATACTTGCTATTTTGAGAGAAGCCTCTAGTGAACACTATGGCCCCCAGGTCTACTCCACACCATATTTTCAGCCTTACACTTTTTCTTCGTTGCACTTTTCGCCTTCAGATCTCACTTTGCAATCAATCTTGAAGGGATTGGCAAACCCTTTATAGCGTTGGGTGCAAGCTCGTTTGTGTTTGTGCAGGTACTCTGGACTTGACGAGATTCTCCTACTGGATTGATACCTTGGTTCTCAAACTGAGGGAAATACTTACTGCTCCTGTGCTGCATCACCCTTTCCTCTTCAAGGGAAAAACCAACGCAAGCAAGTCTCCATCAACGTGTCAATTTCTGGCGTTGTTGTTTGAGAAGTAGCAATAATCCACTTGACTTGTCATATGCTATGCATGAGATCACCCATATTGCATATTTGCAATCTCGAGGGACGAATTTAGGGGGGGGGGGGGGGAGGGGGGCTAGACCCCCGTAACAAATTGATTCTTCTACTATGATTATGGTTGTTGGAGTTAATTTTTTTCATTTCATATGAACTTTGCCCCCTCCATGAACAAACTTGCCCCCTCTATGCATGAATGTTGGCTCCGTCCCTGACAATCTCATCGTAGTAACTATGCATATGCCATTAAAATAATCCCAATTTGCACATATGGCATAGATGACACGCCCATGGTTATTGGCATTTGCTTTTCTTGTGATGATATTGCCATGCTTCATGTGCATCATTTGCGCAATTGTTCACATATGCCATGCCATGATTACCATGCTTCGGATATGCATTGGTTTGGATGCTATCCGTATTCTTCGGATTATGCTTCCGCTATTGCTCATTAGGAGACCCCTGTAGTTCCCTCATACATGTTCGGAGATTGTGTTCCATCCCATCCATTGCATGATCCAAATATTTGTGTGCACCATCTGCATATCTTGTATAAACATGCTCTAAATTGAAGTGATGCACTACATATTTCTAGTCTCCGTTATGCTATACATAATAAAAAATCTTTCATGATGGATGGCATGTTCCTTTATCATGCATCTCATTTATTTGAGCATCGGACATTTTGTGCTAACAAACTCAAGCACATGCACATCCTAACGGATGATGTGTACATATACCACGCGCACACAAATTTTCCTTTGTCTTTGTTGTCTGTAGGTACTCATGAACACTCGTCAACCTTTCAATCCCATGAGTTGACGAAGAGAGCCCTTGAGAGCAACAACAGTTTGCGATTCACCGGAATGTCTCCAACCATTCCCCTCACGCAAGGACTACGCGCATCTCTTCTACTTGGCTCTCACACGACTATGGGCTATTTACCACTTGTCTTCTTATGCCCATTTTCTTGTGTTCACATTGCATGTTATGACTAATTCTATGCTTTTGCCATGCGATTGTGACCCTTGCTCGCATTCACCCATGATTCACAATTCACCTACTACTATTTGTATCTGCATGCATGGTGGAGATCCTAGTTGTTATTGCCATGTTCACCTCATGTGCTCTCCTATTGTTCACGCTTGTGTTGGGAGAGTCATGTTAACCAATTGCTCTTTGCATAGGACTTCTCGCCAATACAATGATGATACTTTGGTCATATCTTGTTTCCATGCTTGCGATATTTCATGAGAGTCATGTCGCATCACCGATGATTAATACTTGCTCCTTTCATGCGGTTGATGACAACCATTGCCATGCTTAGCACATGAACGATATTGCATGTTGTCATATGTATCCATGTGTTTCCTCTCTCATGTTGCCATGTATTGAGTGCAACAATGCTATCCATCTTGTTCATGAGATTGCCCCCATAGCTTTCTCTCATATTCTTGGAGGTTTTGACATCTTTCTTGTGAAGCATGCTTGTCTTCCTTCCTTGCACCAGATGCCTAGTACCATGAATATTGTCGTTGTTGCATCATATTATTCATGCTCTTGTGATCTTAACGGTTATGTGCAAACAAATAGAACCATCATGATGGATGATGTGTTTGTCTACCATGCACATACATTGTTTACTTTGTTGTGTGTATGCGTAGGACACTTCGACTACATGCCAACTTCCACACCACGTGAGTTGACCATTCAAGCTCTTGAGAGCGAGCCATGCTACACCAACGCATTTCTTCATCGCCTAGGTTGCGCATCGACATTGTGACGGACGCACAAGGTCATGCTTTTGAGGTGACATCCTTCTTGAGCATGGATATTGTGGCCCATCCTACTTGTGTTGCTTGTATCATTACATATATTGGTTATCTTGGACCACTTACTTGCACATGCTAGTGATCTTGCTTTTACTCTCGATTGACACATTGCCATGCCTCATGATATATATGCCTTGTGTGGTGCATCCAACTTGTGGATTGTTTGCTCTTATCATATGCTTGGTTGCAACAATGTCCATTATTGACTTGTGCCATGTCACATTACTTGCTACATGCTTGACTTGCTTGCCTCACACATGATGAAAAATTGCTATTTCTATTGTGTTGAGTATTATACTATCTTCACTACACCATGTGCATATTATGATTGGATTGCCTTGCACTTTGGATTGCTCCATGTGTTTAGACACTTCATTTTATTTGGTGTCATGAACGATTCCTATGCCTTCCATAGACCATTCGTTGAGTGCTTTGTGCATGATTGTTATGACCACGAAGTAGATGTTTGTTATCTGGTCACACATATTTGCATGCCTACCTCACCTTTGCATATTTGTTCCCATGATTACATTGCTTGCGCTTAACTTACATGCTTACATGACATGCCACAATCCTTTGTCACACCACATGATATGAATGATGACAACACTTGTTTAGTGATTCACCACTTGAATGCTTGGTTATGCTCTAACGCTAACCACATTTGTTTTTCCAAGTGTTTGTCGTGTTTGCTCCTTTTGAAGGAAATACAAGACAGTTAGACATTGGAGAGTGTCATTTTCGGGCTTCTACATGATGAGCGCTTGGTGACCGTCCACTTCCACACAACAATGCCATTTCCTTCCCATGGTGATTTGGATTTTGATCCAAGGACAAATCTTTCCCAGGGGGGAGGGGATTATGCGGGGCATCTTACGGACATCACCATGGCAAGAGTCCGTTTGGCAAGTGACATGTGCGACATCAACTCCACATACTTAAAGGTGAATCATCTCCTTTACATGTGTTCACTTGACCCCTTGGAGGATGGTATACTACTTGACATTCCTCTCGTGTGCATACATAGGTATTGTCGGATCTTCACAGAGGACGAGGAGGAGTGCCAACACCTACGTACGACTACACCATCCGCGAGGGAAGCTTGGAAGAGAAGGAAGAAGAAGCAAGGAGAATTTCTAGAAGGTCCGGACCTTTCGGCCTGCCTAGAACCTCCGGACCCCGGACCTTCCGGCCTCCGGCGACCAAAGTAGCTCCTAGGCGCTAACTCTCTGGATAGCCCAGACCCCATCCGAACCTCTCTCGGAATCTCCGGATCCTAGACCTTCCAGCCGCAGCGCACCCAAAGTGCGTCAACTCTAGGGAAACCCCGGAACCTACGTGGACCTTCCTCGGAACTTTCGGCCTCCGTGCGTACAACCACTCGGGTCCGAGGCCCGTGTACCCCTCTCTCCGTCCTGTCTCACCCTAGACTATAAATACTTGTCTCCCACCTCCGTTTAAGGGTTAGCTATATATGTATTGACAAATACTTGTTGAGCTCAGCTCCATCTACTACGTCCTCACATGGAGACGCCTCCATGTGATAAGACCACATAGTGTATGCCAAGGCCCATTGCGAGGGAAGATCCCCTAGTGGATTCAAGGCCCCATCTCCCCATGGGATTTGGGATGAACTCTACCATGTATGTTACTTTCCCTTTGTTGTTCATGTACCTTTGTGGATCTTGTGTGTGGTGAGTCTAGTGGATGTGTGATTGGACTTGTTCTTGAGTGGTTTCTCCTATGGTTTCTCCCTGTTCATCCCCGTGTTCTTCGTCTTCTTGGGGAATCCCCCTTCAATTCGTGAAAGATTGACACCCACGAGTGTGCCCCGGTATCATATTGGTATCAAGAGCCACGTTTCTCACTAAATTGGAGTCGCCCCCTTCGTTTTCTAGCCTTAATTTTGTTTGTTTCACCCCAATTCGAAAATCCCCACCGAAAATAGTCATACAATTTTTTTTGTGATTTGTTGGTTCTTATGAGATTTTGTTGATTTCGATCCATGGAATTCGTGTTTTTCAAGTAGATCTAGTTTCCCCTCCACGAAATTCCTCCCAAATTTCTTTCCCCCTCAATTTTGACCCATGAAATCGAGTTTTTTCGCCCCCGTTCTCACATCTAGAAACTAGGGTTTGTCCCAGAAGTATTTTCGTGACCTCGGAACTTCCGTCCCTAACCCAGAACTTTTGGCTTAACCAGAAAGTTTCCACCAAAATCCCCCTCCAATTCGTGAAAGATCGACACCCACGGGTCTGCCCCGTATCTAGATTACAATCAAAGTCATTCACATACCTGAGCATACATTCATCCCTATGAACACACACACACACATCCTATCTCTATGAGCATCTTTGAGAGATTGTGCCATCACATCATCTTGAGATTGACGAAGTCGCTATAAACGTCTCCGTAGTCAACAAGAACGTCTTCTCCCACTAGACATGCATTGTTAGAAGGTCTGTAATAAATCCAGGATAATGCAAGGACCAATGTCAAGTGTGAAATTTAAACTCTGATGGACATGGGGTATCACTGTCCTCCTATCATCAAACCACAGGTTGGTTTGCATTTCTTTAATGCATGATAGAACATCTAACAACACAACAATACGAGGATAATGCAAGGACGAATGTGAAGTGTGAAATTTGAACTCTGGTGGACAGGGGATACCATTGTCCTCCTAACCATCCAACCACAAGTTAGTTTGCATTTCTTTAATGCATGATAGAACATCTAACAACACAACAATATAAGAAAAACCTTTGGCACTATTGTAGTATATTATAGGATAATAAATATCCTCTACCATGCTAACCACCATTTCCAAAGTTATCTAAAAGAATCATATCAATTCAAATAACAAGGCCATTGTACAAAGGTAACCCAAGTGCATTTTTAAGTTAAGCAAAATACTTGCATTTAATTATTTCTTTGTCGTTTGGCAAAACAGGAGTTTGTATGTTTGGATAGACATATCTTAATAAATTATGGATCTGGTCTCCAAATGTGCCTGAACATAATCAAGTAAAGGAAGATATCACGTCACGTCTTCGTGGAATGTAAAGTTGTGTGTCATATACCTACTTTGCATCATTTGGACAAATATCTTTTCTTTTAAACTCAAATTTATCAATATAGTAGCCATATTTTCAACTAAAAAATGCTCCATTAACTCGTCTATACATATTATACAAATATGTTCCCCCCGAACTCAGGTTCCTTAGCGATATAAACACATTGAATATGTCCTTGCAAAATGAAACATTTTCATCGACAACATGTCTTTAGTGGGTCTCTGCGCATTTGACACAAGGGTAAACTAGTTGGTTGAAAGACCGACCTCATGTTGACGAAAAGCGTCACTATTTTTGTCGGAAGCATGCCTCATAAGGTTCAAATCACCACGAATCATTCATGGAAGATTTGACGGAGGAGCCGAGGCCAGGAGGCCCACAAGGAAGGCAGACTTAAGAGAGTGATTAGTGGGGGGCATAAATGTTGGTAATACTAGTGGGAGTAGAGAGGCTAAGGAGGTAAACATAATCTTTTGTGTAAAACGTGATTGTGCGTAATTGACGAAGAGGAAGTGGGAGGAAGAACGAGAGGCAATCAGACCACCCGCAAAGCCGTCAGCATCTTTATGGTGTGAGATGTCAAGTTGATTTGGGATGAAGGACCTAGTTTTCCGTGGGTTAGGAGAAATTAGCTTGGTTTCCTTAAGGAAACATGGATGTGGTTTGATGGAATAAAGTTCAATAAGCACACTTATCGTTGGCAGATGGATATGCATTGCAAATATAATCACTTACAGACCATTCATAAAATATATTCTTGTAATAGTTCACGTAAATTCCACTCTATGTTCCAAATTGTCTAATTAGCTTTTGGGTTGATGTTGCCCTCAACATCAATTAACGCAAGGGGTCATCTAGTGTAAATAGCAAGTAGACTAGGCTCATCAAAGAAAAAGAAAGTAAGGCCGTGACAATCTCGTCATCCCATCAATAAGGATGAAAATGGAGTGAACATTTTATGCTTTTCTGGAGGAAAAACGAAAATGAATAGGAAATATGAAAACCAAAATGAAAATTTGTAAAACGAAAATGGAATATTTTATGTGGAAATAGAAACGAAAATGGAACGGTGTTTTCTGGTGGAACACACGTGGTGACGGAACTTTCCGTTTCCACAAATATGAATTTTTTGTATATGCCTATGGTTGCTTTTTAGCCCAATGAGACAATGATCATAATGGGTCATTTGAGGCCCAATTACCACATACACACTTAGCTAGACCCTATACACAATTGTCGAGTACTACTACTATACTATGCTGAGGTGCCAACATAATCATATTATTTTTAACCATGGTAACATTTCATTATATATTTTGTTTTATGTTTATTTCTACATGACTCAAGGGGTTTTAAATTTTCGGACAATGCCCATTTATGTTTCCGTGTCTCCTCCGTATTCCCTCCGTGTGTGTTTCCAGTAATATCTGTTTCCATATAAATTTCCGAGGTTTCTGTATTCGTTTCCGTTTCTTTCGTCTATTTCACTAATTTCTTCAGTTTTCGCAAAACGGCGCATGCAACAGTTTTCTCGCGTCTTGTAGGACCGGCCCATATTTCCTTTTTCCTCCTAACTTTAAAAAAGGTGCATCGATGGCGATTTGAACTCGCGAGTCACAGCAACATCAACCACTATGCCACCTCCACACTTGTGGCTCAAGTACGCTATGAATCTATATTTTATTTTTCTTCTCTTTTCCCTTTATCTATTTTCCCCTTACATGCGCGAACATTTTTCAATTGCTGAACGTTTTTGTTTTCTTCAATAAGCAGTTTGGTTTCAAATTTGTAAAGTTACTTTTGAAAATCGATGCACTTTTTTCTAAACTGCATGACTTTTTAAAAATTGATCAACGTTTTTTGACCATTGATGAACTTTATTTTTATATTTTGTGATCTTTCTACGATAGTGATGAACTTTTTTTAGTTTGATGAAATGTTTTTGAATTTCTTCCAAAATTGATGAATCATTTTTCAATTTGATGAAATGTTTTCCAAAATTGATTGACTTTTTTGTTTCTTCGTTTATCCCTTTTTTCTTTCTTCTTCTTCGTGGTTTGATGACTTTTTTCAAATTCATGGACTTTTTCTTAAAATTGATGAACTTTTTTTGAAAATCGTATTTTTTTTGAAAATCCATGAACTTTTTAAAATTTCACTGAATTTTTTTTCAAATTCCATGGCCCGTTGGAAAAATATGGACGAACTTTCTAAAATTTAATGAATTGTTTTCAAATCGATGGATTTTTTTCAAATTTGATGGACTTTTTTCAAATTCGATGAGCTTTAAAAAAATCAATGAACTATTTTTTAAATTTCATGAAACTTGTTTGAAATTTGATGAAGTATTTTCATAAAATAAATCATCTTTTTTGAAACAGTTTTCAAATAATACAAATATCTAATAAATAACACGGATACAATTGTTCTTAAACCTTTTGCGTTCCTATCAATCACAAGCGTTTAAGAGGTGTAGTTGTTAGCACATGGCGCGACTTCAAGTCCTCGTGGACACACGGTTTTGCATATTTTTTCCGTGAGGCAATTTTGCTAGGATAGGCATCGTGGGCCAGTCCATGAGGTGGGCGACAGCCACCTGTTTAGACGCTTAAGGTGCGCCCAAACATGCGACATTACCAATTGAAGAGTACTTCTTTCAAAGATGAGTTCTACCATCTAGGTTGTGACAAGTGACGCATTTCATGTGTGCCACTTGTCGCAACCTGAAATTTTTTCCTTTTTGATAGATTCGTATTTTTCAAATGTTTTATCTCTTAAACCGTGCATTCAAATCTTGAATCGTTTTCATCGTTGGATTCCTTACGTTGAGATCTTCAAAACTATATCTCATGTTGATAGAGTTTGAAGAGTCACAAAAAAACCAAGCAAAAAATCATGTGTTTCGCGATAGAAAAGAAAACAAAGAACACGTTTGTTTTTCAATTCCGATCGTGCCCCTCGCGAATACAAAATCATGCTCTCGTGGAAGCAAAACCATGCCTATCATGAAAAAACGCGTTTATTTTTCCGTCTCAGAGAGGCACGAACAAAACCGTGCCTCTCACGGAAGCAAAGCCGTGCCTCTTATGATAGAAAAATAAACAGAAAACATGTTTTTTGTTTCCGAGAGGCACGACCATACCTCTCGCAAAAAACACAAAACACGTTTTTCATAATTTTTTCATTAAAAATTAAGAAATACAGGTGAAAAAGAAAACATCCAAAAAGGAAAAAATCCACCTTAAAAGACGAAAACACTTGAAAAAAATAATATAAAAAACGCTCAAAACACAACATGTTGTGACGACCGAGAACGCGCCAAGTAACGGCACGTGAGAATTATCGTTAAATGGCTCTCAGAAAAACGCTTCCCAACTAGTTGCTCTCCCGAAGACGAGCCCAAACAAGAGCTTCCCAAAAGAAAAACAAGCCAGCGACGATGGGCCATGAGGGCAGAGCATGTGGCCGCACGAAAAAAAGTGGAAAGCGAGAATGGAAAATGGGCTCGGCCCAAGGAGAGGAGGTAGTGATGAAGCATGTCCTAAAAAAATGTTTATGCTTCTGCTCCCAAATCCACCGCACCATCCCGGAGTCCCTCGCCGCCGAAACCCCTCCCCCCCCTTCTCTCCTACCGAAGCGCGCCTGTCATCTCGAAGCGGAGGAGCTCGCGCGGTCTCTCCTGATCTTCCTCCTCCGATCCCTTCTGCAGCTGCTGGTGTGGCGTGGCTCGAAAGCGATTCATTTTGTTGGTAAGGAAGCCCTAGCTTTGCTCGGATTGTTCTTCGTTTTTTTCTTCTCCGGTCTCCTCTTGGCCGCGAGCAATCGAATCCAGCCAGATCCCTTTATTCGAGATTGGTCTCAGTTAACCCCGTTCCATCCCATCGGTAGGGTGGACTATGAAGTCGCGGCTGGCGCATCCGCCCACCCATGTATTTTGGTCTCCATTTCGCGGAACTACGACTACAAATTTTGAGATCCCGAATTACACTACTAACAGCAGTTTATTTTCAGAAATTTTTTGGGGGTTCAACTGAACCCCCATGCCCCGTGTTAAGCCCGCCCCTGTGAGGAGCTGGAGCTGGTGCTGCTGCTGGTGCTAGTGCTGGGGCTGTGGAGAAGAGCGCAGCAGAGGAGGAGCAGGGGTGGAGGATGCTGAGTGTGGTACGGGTGCACCTGCCGTCGGAGATCCCAATTGTGGGGTGTGAGATCACCCCTTATGTGCTGCTGCGTCTGCCCAATGGCGCCATCTCCACTGACGATGTGCCTGAGACCGCTGCTGTTGATGGTCACTTCATGCGATACAGATGGTGAGCGAGAAGCTCGTGACTCTTAACTTTTGGTTCAATAGGATATGCATTGTGGAATGATTAGTTCCGCTTGTGCGTTAGTACTAGTGAATTCTGATAAAAGAAGGGTCTTTCAGTATCGATCAGATTGCTATATGCTTAACTACTTACTAAACTCAGGAAAGTACTGTTCTTCTTAATTCCGGTATATATGTAGCACAACTGTATCAATTTGGAGCATGAATTGCTCTAACAAGCCAATTTTGTGTTTTTGTAAATGAATGGAAGCACAGAGAATATTAAATGCCAATGGTTGCCTTTGAGACATAACTAGATTGTTGAGTTGGAGACGCAGTACAGTTCTCAGGACTCAGAAGTCGTATCTTGATTCCCTTACGGATAAAACTATTGAGTCTATGACATATTAAGCCACCAAATGGGATAATACAGAATGGTTATAAGAATAATTGATTATTCATCGAGCAAGTCAATAAGCTGTCTGATTTGGTTGTGCTTAGAACTCTGGACAGTTAGATAGCATTGTAAGAGTGTCGTAGTGGAGATGAAGGCTGCTTGGCTTGTAGAATGCTATCAATCGTTGGGCAAGAATGATTCTATCCATCGTGGGTGGAATGGGATTTTTGGGATTGCACTGGATCATATAAATAATTTTGTAGAGATGCGCAAGTGCTATCAATTTGTTCACTTGGGTCACATTATTCTTGGACTGTGATACATTCCTCGAGCTGAACAGCACTTCGTGAACTCAAAGAGGCTGCTTGATAGTACACTGAATTTTGGTGCCTCTGGAGCTCGAAAAGGATTATTATATTAGCTTCAGCTGCAAGTTACTTTACTTGCTTACGGTTAGGGAGAGCTTGAACGCACATTCCATTATTTTTGTTTTGTTGACTACACGTGTCCTTCTCTTTTGTTTGATCTCTTACTGGCCTTGTCACTCCCACACCCACCCTTATCCATATTCTTTCTGTGCCGTAACAAATCTCTATCTCTACTACTTAAAAAGAATTTAAGGTTCCATCTTTCAGGGCTCCTCTGATACCAAGGAATTTCATAAGATTTTTAAAGAATTTGGCTCCTTAGGAATTTTTCCTATGATGGTCGTTTGATTCGTAGGGTTGGAATCCTTTAGGATGTTTTCCATGAGATACATTTGTACTACATTTTGAATGAAAATTTCCATCCACTTAAAACATCTTTTTATATGATTTCTTTGTTTTTCCTGTGCTATCAAACACTCTTCCGAATCCCGTAGGATACAAGAGGACATGGCACACTCTGTTTCTACGTTTTTCATGTTCCTGCGTTTTGAGAATCCTACAAATCAAAGAGGCCCTCACTTTTACTATAAAGTAAATCACGGGCAGGATTTGATAAATATTTATTTACACTGTCGCATTAATATGGGCAGGTAAATCACAAGCTAACATACTAGAGTATTTATATCCCGTTGCAGCGCACGGGCATTGTCCTAGTTAATATTTTATTTATGTAGAAACACTTACAACATATATCTTAGCAGTGTATCCTAGTGAATGTATTTTAAGTAAATTTGAAGAACTGACATAATGCGCCAGTGTTCTAAAAAATGGTCTATAGGCAGTGTATGAGGAAGTCGTGCCCTACCTGTTACTTACAAGCTGTGCGTATGCCAGATATACAATTGGCAAGTTAGGCCATACAATCAGTACTAGCTGGGTGACCGGATGATTACCTGTTATTGGACACTACCCTGTACATATAGTTTGACCAAGTAAATGAACTAAGATCTACAACACTAAATACATATAGTACGAAAATATACTTCATAAAGAATCTCATGAGACTAATTTGGTGTTCTAGATGTTAATATATTTTTCTATAGGCTTGGCCAAACTTAAACAAGTTTGACTTGGGACATGCCCAGAACTTCAATTATTTTGGAACAGAGGTAGTATATAATGTTGCGAGGAAGCGGTGCCCTACCTGTTACTTACAAGCTCTGTGTATGCCACATATACAATTGGCAAGTTAAGCCATACAATCGCTTCTAGCTGGGTGACCAGACGATCACCTGTTATAGAATATATATAATATTGCTGTGCATTACTCATTACACTCTTGCTTGGATTGGTTAATTCATTTCATCATTTCCATTGTTTGTCGTGTCAAGTAGGTCCAAATTGTATTGTTTATAAGGCGTCCCGCCTTTGGCGCTTAGTTGACGCTTGGGTAGCAAGGCGCCCTGGCAGCGCCTTGCAAGTGTGCCCTCTTTAGGCGTTTATCCGTCCACCTTAGGCGCTTAGGCATTAGAGCGGTTGGTGCTTGCCTTAGGTTGCCTTACCGCCTTATAAACGATGCTAAATTGCATCAATTAGATGCTATATGTTGAGAATTTAGTATTGCAGACTTATGAAAATAGTGGAGCTGGTACGTTAACACATGTAGTTTCATTGGTTTGCTTTTCATTAGCCGCTTCCTCGTACACTGCCTATGGACCAGTTTTTAGAACACTGACGCATTATGTCAGTTCTTCAAATTTACTTACAATACATTCGCTATGTTACATTGCTAAGATATATGTTATAAGTGTTTTTAGGTAAGTAAAAAGTTATTTTTTTACAACACAAATTCACATCTTTTTTGCACAAATAAAATATCAGTATTGCCCACCAAATCTATTTTCTATAGTTTCATTTTGTTTGCTTTTCAGTCACTAGTTTGACAGAACCACATGTAATATGTACAGTTGTGCACCTTCCGAAAGACGTGCAAAAATATGATTAAAGTGTGTCCTCTGCGAAAAATACAAGTGGTTGTAGTTGTACAGTATTATTAAAGAAATCAATATTTCTTTTGTCTTTTTTGCACGGGGTTTATTTGATCATATTGTTGAATGATTTTTTTTTTGCTGTTGTCCATGTTATAACAGGATGTACATTGATGATCTTTTTGAAAAGTTGCTCATCATGCTTTGTATCTGCTTGATGCTACATTTTGAGTTAATAAACACGCCCTTTATAGAAAAAAAACACATGCACAAGAAAACTTGATTTTTTTTCCTGTTGTATTGCCAATTATCTTCATCTTGCCTCATTATTTATAAGAAAAGATTGTATTTTCCCAAAGTGCCTTAACAAACTGACTTCAAAGGTGCTGTTAGCAAGTTACCACGAGCTGATACAACTTAAAATGAGCTCTTTAGGTGTTCTTTCATGTCGTTACGTTTTCAGTCTTGGTTCTCTCCTGGTATCTTACAGCTTATGTGTATCTTACAACACATAGTTATACTGATTTAACTCTTCTCTTGAAGGTACCGCATACAAAGCGATCGAAAAGTTGCTATCTGCAGTGTGCATCCAATGGAGCAAGCAACAATCCAGTGTCTAGGCTGTCTCAAGTCAAAAATACCTGCTGCTAAGAGCTACCATTGTTCTGCTAAGTGCTTCTCTGATGCGTGGCAGCACCACAAGGTTTTGCATGAGCGAGCTAGTAGTGCTTTAAATGAAAATGGAGCTGAAGAGGAGGAGCTATTTGGTAGATTTGGCAGTGGTAGTTCAGGGATTCTCAGTTCTGGATCTGGCTCAATGTCAAATCTTGGACAGAGCCCTGGTGTTAATAATGGACCTGTTCCTTTGTATCCCTCCGGCTCTGACAAAACCTCTGGTGAAACTTGGTTTGAAGTGGGACGCTCGCAGACATATACACCGACTGCTGATGATATTGGCCATGTTCTGAGATTTGAATGTGCAGCGGTGGATACAGAAAAGAAAGTACCAGCAGGACCACCAACTTCAATTATGACGTCACGTGTGATTCCAGCACCAACCCCTACTCCACGCCACCTTATCCAAGTGAATGGAGATGTTTTGGGTCACTTGGATATGGACAGCCAGAGTTCTTCTTTCGGGACATTCACAGTTCTGTCTTATAATATTCTTGCAGATGCATATGCTACAAGCGATGCATATAGCTACTGCCCAACTTGGGCTCTTTCATGGACTTATCGGAGACAAAATTTGATGCGTGAAATTATTGGTTATCATGCTGATATCATTTGTCTTCAGGAGGTATGATGTGATAACGTTTCTTGTCAATTTAATTTTCGTGTGACCTATGTTTCGCCTTTAATTGCATCATACATTTAATTTAATGAACTAAGAAAGTCTCAATTGTTTGCATCATAAAAATATTGCATCCCGGTGCACTTGTGCGTGATGACTCTGTTCAACAACCTACAATGCTTCTTATAGTTATATACTCTTGTTAGCCTGTTTCATTCTTCATTTGAGTCGTCACTTCTTTTTCTTGTTTATAGGGATGTTGGATTTGAATTTATCATAGTTTGCCCGTTAATTAAGCTTTCAAAAATATTTCTGCATGATCATTATGAACAGTTTCTTTAAGGTGCTTATGATTATTTTGTGTTCTTTGCATGATTGTTTTCTTTATTTGAACTAATTCATATATTAAAAATGCTAAAAATGAGAAGTGCCCTAAGATTTTAACAGGTGACAGTTAAGCAAAATGCTACCGGTTTCAGGTACAATTGAACCACTTCGAAGATTTTTTTGCACCCGAGTTTGATAAACATGGATATCAGGCGCTTTACAAGAAAAGGACAACAGAGGTATCTTTGAGTTGCACTTTATCGTAAAAAAATGGTTTGTACCTTCCAGTGTCTTATTTGATTCTTCATTGTTGTCACAGGTGTACGCCGGAGTTCCTCATGCCATTGATGGCTGTGCTACTTTCTTCCGTAGAGACAGATTTTCGCACGTAAAGAAATATGAGGTACCTCCACTGAACTTTGCAGCTACCTGATGATTTGCAGCTATCTGATACTTCTTTTACTTGCTTGTGTGTAGGTCGAGTTCAATAAGGCTGCACAGTCTTTAACAGATGCGATTATTCCACCTGCACAAAAGAGGGTGGCTTTAAATCGATTGATTAAAGTAAGATTAACTTTATAAGAGATACTTTATGCTATTGGATTCTGTTCCGACTTTTTATTATCACACATTCTGTTTGAAGGATAACATTGCACTGATTGCGGTCTTAGAAGCCAAATTTGGCAACCAAGGAACTGAAAACCCTGGTAAAAGACAGCTCCTTTGTGTGGTATGTCAATCACCCTTCTTTACTTAGATGCGTATAAAGTAGCTATGCACTTACTAGATATGGCATTTTTATATGCATGATTGCTAATGGTCTACATTTGGTCTATCAACTTCATTACCGTTCAGTTTGCACCTAGACTCTCAGGACTGTTTGGAGCTGGTTTCTCGAGTGGCGTTTGGAGAAGAGCAGGGCTGTCTACAGATATTTGGAGGCTCAGGGCAAAAAAGTAAAATGGAACCCTAAATTTTTTGAAAAAAATCATATAACTGAAGAACTAAAGTAGATTTAGTCTCACTTAATTATATAACTTCAACTATATGTTATTTACTACAATAATTATAAATATATCAACTAGTAAGGCTAAAAAAAGTAAAGGTTGTGCTAAACCAATAAACTAATCTCATTTTGAAGCAACTACTTCGCAAATCTTGGATGCATGATAGCTTGACTATCTAACCCAAACAATTTGACTGCAAAGTAAAAGATGGAAAATACTGCACATGTGCACAAAAGATGAAAATAACCAAATTAACATAAACAATATAATATTGGCTAAGATGAACTGATGGAAAATAAATGCTCTAATACTTTTGTTAAATAATATATACTCAACAAAGTGAGTATTCAACAAAGAAGTAGCCTACATTAGTAAGGCTTCATATCATGTGAAGAAGCACGGATGGGCTTGCTCTGGCTAATTCCGTTCCGCTCAGGGTCGGACGGCGCTACCGTGCAACTGTACAAGTCAGTGAGTGCTGTGGCCCGTGGGGTGTGTCCGCCTGACCTGCCACCTGCCGCCATTATCAAGTCTCCTGCATCCCTGATCGAGTCTCAATCGCCGATGCCAAGCAAATCCCTGCAATATACAATCGTTAATGTATCTAGTCAGTTGTGATGCTGGAAACTAATGCGCTTGTGTGCGTGCATATGCGTAGGTTGATCAGTCGCTAATCGATCCAGACTGATTGAATTGATGGGCCAATCAGGAGTATTGTGTGTTGGGCCTTTCTTTCAGCACTGAGAAATAAACAGCACATGAGGCCAGGCCTTGGAGTGGACCGTGTGCTGGGCCTGAGCTATACCTATTGCCTGCTGGACTGGGGGTTGGGCCCTGTGCGGTCGAACAATTTTGGCCACCCTTGTCAACGGGCCTGGTGAGGAGGCCGCTTTACCATCAACTTTGGCACTTCATTCTTTATGTAACAGTAGCCCCACATGTGAGAGTGATTATTTGGGAAGCACCCTTTTCTCTCTACCTTATCCTTGTTTGCGCTCTCTGTTCCCTTTCCTCCTTCCCAGCTCTAACACTAACACTAACACCTTTCCCTCCTTGGCCATCCTCTCTTCGCCTGCTCCCCACATGTTGAAGCACTGCAGCAGTTTGCGGTGACTAGGAACTGCTCTCTGCACTAGTCTCTGGAACAGAAGAGGTGTGATGAAAGAGTCGTGAGCAGCGGAAGCTATAGCGGAGGCCATAGAGTGGTCAAGGAAGGAAGTGCCCAGTAGAGAATTAGGTGGCAATACTGCTTTAGGACGTAGTTTGAACATTTATGCCAGGCGACACAAAACCTCCCACAAATACTGCTTTAGGACGTAGTTTGAACATTCAGATAGTTGAAGTGCAAATTAGACAATTTCGAAGTTCAGGTTGTATGTTAAAAGTGTTAAACCAAGACAATAGTTAACAGATGAAAAGTGGACCTTTTCCTATACTAGTAAATGCGTATGTGCAATGCACGTTGATATTGGGGAGGAAATTAATTGCACATTCATATTAGGTAGGATATTAGTTACCTGTTAACTATGTGATGATATTTGGTATGATATTAATTGCACGCTAGACATGTTGAGCGCTCACCATTGGAGCAATATAGGTCATTGGATTGACATGGTTTGATGTCCGATATTAATCGGATCGCCTCTTTGGGTCTCTTTTTATATTGGTATAGATATAGATATTTAGCCGTTGAACTGCTAGCAGTATAATGCAAAATAGCATGTGACATTATTTTCTTGTTTAGTCACCACATTTAGGAATTAGAAGTTTTATACTCTCGTGTCATCATATATATAAGAATGAAGTACTATATATACTACCACATAGTAGTATATGAGACATGGGTGAACTATCATGATATATAGGATGACGTGGGTGTATATATAGTTATATACTACCATATATATGATGACTCTAATAAGTTAAGATGCATGGAAACATCTGTATGTCAATGATGGGTGCTTGGCAAAAGGCGCATCTTACTGCAAATTCCCTCATATAGTGCTGAGTTTATGATATTAGTCTAGTCCTTGACCTGTGTGATTATTCGTAGTGGTCCGGGCTTGAAGCCTTTTGATGTCATGGGTGTGTGAATTTTTTATTCATTTTAAATGTTCCCAATTTGCAGGCCAATACACATGTAAATGTCCACCAAGATCTCAAAGATGTCAAGCTATGGGAGGTCTGGTATCATCAAATTCTGTGTAGGCTAGCACTCACAATCTCTGAAATATTCAGATTAACAGCAAGTATGGTTTTGCAGGTTCAAACACTTTTAAAAGGATTGGAAAAGATAGCTAACAGTGCGGACATTCCAATGTTGGTCTGTGGGGATTTCAATTCAATCCCTGGGAGGTGTGTATCAAGATCCTATCGGAGCAATATTTTTCATACTTATTTGCTCCAACTCTTAATCCCTTTGTGCTTCCTTTTGCTTTTCTCCAACTTTTAATCCCTTTGTGCTTCCTTTTGTCTTTCAGTACTCCACACGGGCTTCTTGCGATAGGCAAAGTTGATCAATTGCATCCAGATCTGGCCATTGACCCCCTTGGAATTTTACGCCCTGTGAGCAAGCTGACACACCAGCTTCCTCTGGTACAGTAAAACTACCATGGCTTGTTTATCTCGCCTCCTTTTCAACTGTTCTGACCAAAGGTTTTACTTGTTTATAGGTCAGTGCATATTCTTCATTTGCAAGGATGGTAGGTGTCGGTTATGATTTGGAGCACCAGCGGAGGAGGATGGACTCAGGAACAAATGAACCACTTTTCACAAATTGCACAAGGGATTTCACTGGTACTGTTGATTACATATTTTACACAGGTAGGTGCCTGACGCATTGTATTTGTATACTATGTTTGCATTTTTTATATCTCCATTGTTCTGGAATAAGAATTAGTACTGTGATATGTTTGATGATTGTCAGTTGCCATGTTTCCTTTCTTATTTCAGCGGATTCGTTGTCAGTGGAGTCTTTATTGGAGCTTCTGGATGAGGAGAGCTTAAGAAAAGACACTGCTCTCCCTTCACCTGAATGGTCGTCAGATCACATAGCACTCTTAGCAGAATTCCGTTGCAAGCCTAGAATCAGACGATGATGCCTTAGGTATGTATCAACTAGAAGGGCATCACAGCTCTCTAATTGCATTTCAGCAGCACTGTTGTTTTTAGCACAACCAGCATGGAGCTTACTAGACAGGGCAGCTGCATTTTTTTCTAGTACTCCCATTGGTGGTTAAGTTGCCATTTGGGCAAAGCCTTTACATTTTTGGTTTCACTGCACAGTAAATTTATCTGCAAGTAGACACGAGGCATCATTCTTGTTCTACATTTTTGAATTATGCCACATGTGCACTATCGCACTCTATCTTGATTCAACGGTCAAGCTAACTGACTTTCTCCAGGTCGCATACAGATGGTCACATGAGCGTCCATGCTGGAGGTTTAACATCCATGTTGGAAGGTGGAAGTTGAGGAGGGGCAGACGCGATCATATCGCTGGGAAGCAGTCAATCAGTCTTAGGAAGCAACCTTGGGAAAAGGAAGGCTCGTGTAGTGTTGATTATTACCCTCTTTACATTTCAACAATGTGATATTTAAGCTGCCCCTTTGTAATATTATACTTTATATAGAAGGGAAATCCTTGAGAGAAATATTGATAATAGATTCTGACACCCATGGCTTGATTCTTCATGGTCTTTTTTTCCCCTCAGCTTGCCATTTTTATTTTGTTAGCGATTTTTTCGCTTGCTGTGGACTCGCATTTATTCCTACAAGCTGAGACTGGTCCGTCTAACTGTTGTTGTGGACTTGCACTGATGGTGGCGTGGTGTAAATTCCAGGTATCTGTGTAGGTTTGGGGTTAGGGAATTTCATGGTCAGTGGCACGGAAGGTTGTCTGGTACAAATATTTATGTTACTCCCTCCGTTTTTTTAAGAGGTTTCATTAGGGAACTATATACGGATGTATATAGACATATTTTAAAGTATAGATTAACTCATTTTGCTTCGTATGTAGTTACTTAGTGAAATCTTTTAAGAGACTCATACAGAGTATTTAGGAACGGAGGAAGAAAATACTAAACGGACACGCATGCTTTGCTGTGCTGTTTTTCTGGGCAGATGGGTGCTTTTTTTTGCACTTCTACTTGTCAAATCTGAGGTCAGAATACGGCCATCCTGGTGATCAAATTCTCACGGGTTGTTTGGTTGAGGCTAAGTTTGGCAAAGGCTGACACATCTAAGGTTAGACAAGTTTAAACAACTTAGATGAATGTTTGATTCGAGGCACACCTTAGGCAAGCAACATTAGGGTCTCATATTACGTACATATAGAAAATATGGTAAAATTCTCTTAGGCTTGCAAATTCGTGGCTTTTATTTTATTGAACTAACCTTAGACAAACTTGATAAAAAATCTGTGGCAAAGAAGAGAGCTGATCCATGGAGATCAGGTGCAAAAATTGTCTTGAACTGCTATGACTGTCCATACATTGGCCTTAAACTTTGCACGTTCAGTGAAACAACCTACTACATCCACTCGCTTGAATGAACACAAGAGGCCTCTCTCAGATTTCCAAGTTTTAAACGTTGATGCTTCATTGTAATGTTTAGGAGTTCGATAGCTGAGGAACTCGCGTGCCTCAAGCGTGCGGTGTAGCACGTTATATATATGCAGAGGGCCAATGCAAGTACATGTCATATACAATATGTAAAGCCCTATTCGTATATAATACTAAGTCTAACACCCTCCCTCAATCTTAATCGGTGTCAAGAAGGTCGAGATTGCGCGTACGAACTTCGAACAACGGAAGTGGGAGTGGCTTTGTAAAGACATCCTCAAGTTGATCTTTAGACGCGATGACCTCGATCTATAATAGCTTTTGTTCCATACGATTCCCTCACAAAGTGAAAGTCAACTTCGATATGCTTTGTCATGACGTGAAAGACATGATTAGATGAGAGATACATGACTCCAATATTATCAGACCAAAGAACCGGAGGCCTCTCGTGAGAGATACCCAATTATCGCAGCAAGGACTGTACCCAAATGAGCTCAGCAGTAGCATTTGCAAAAGCCTTGTACTCTGCTTCCGTACTACTCCGAGAAATGGTGGCTTGCTAGAGCATTCCAAGTGATCAAATTCGAACCAAGAAATACAACATATCCCCTCGTGGAATGTTAATCATCCGGACATCCTACCTAGTCTACATCAGAAAAGGCAGACAACAACACAGATGGACCAAAGTTGTAGTCCTGTTGGAAATATGCCCTAGAGGCAATAATAAATTGGTTATTATTATATTTCCTTATTCATGATAATCGTTTATTATCCATGCTAGAATTGTATTGATTGGAAACTCAAATATATGTGTGGATACATAGACAACACATTGTCCCTAGCGAGCCTCTAGTTGACTAGCTCGTTGATCAAAGATGGTCAAGGTTTCCTGGCCATAGAAAAGTGTTGTCACTTGATAACGGGATCACATCATTAGGAGAATGATGTGATGGACAAGACCCAAATTATGAACGTAGCATATGATCGTGTCAGTTTATTGCTAATGTTTTCTGCATGTCAATGTATCTGTTCCTATGACCATGAGATCATGCAACTCCCGGACACCGGAGGAATACCTTATGTGTATCAAACGATGCAACGTAACTCAGTGACTATAAAGGTGTTCTACAGGTATCTCCAAAGGTGTCTGTTTGCTAGTAACTAGATTGAACTAGGTATAGAGATACAGACGATCGAATCTCGGGCAAGTAAAGCACGCTTAACCTGGGAGTTCTGTTTGAATGGGCTCCCGGAAAAGAAGGAATTCCTTATTGATATGAGTAGTCTATCATTCCTAATAAGCCAGGCTATCACATACACCACCACTCAGAGGAACCGACGTCCTCGTTGGGCCACATGAGCGTTCCCTTTTGGTACAAACGTATGTGCATCCAGTCCAGTACATGTACCATGCCGTGTGCCACGACGGGTCACAAACGTCATGAACAATATGACCGCACACCTGTCCGCAAACATCCGTGTAACCGCGAGGGTCGGCTCTGATACCAACTTGTCATGCCCAAGATGCGACCCTATCCTCAATTTGGCACGAGGGCCTCGTCAGGGATAGAAGCGCATCTTGTCGTGTCGCAAGAATGAATATCGTTACAAGTACATGTACTGAAAAGAAGAGATATATAAATAGAATTGGCTTACACTCGCCACAAGCTACATCAGAGTCACAACAGTACAATACTTAATCATCATGAAGAAGAGCAGGGTCCGACTACGGACGAAAACAAATGAGAAAATAAGAACGACGTCCATCCTTGCTATCCCAGGCTGCCGGCCTGGAACCCATCCTAGATCGATGATGAAGAAGAAGAAGAAGCAACTCCAAATGAACAATCAACGCGCTCGCGTTAAATAACCTTTACCTGTACCTGCAACTGGTGTTGTAGTAATCTGTGAGCTACAGGGGACTCAACAATGTCATTTCCAAAGGTATCAAGACTAGCAAAGCTTAATGGGTGAGGTATGGCTAAGTGGTGAGGTTGCAGCAGCGGCTAAGCATGTATTTGGTGGCTAAACTTACGAGTACAAGAAATAAGAGGGGGAAGATCTACGCATAGCGGACGTGAACTACTGATGATCAAATGAATGATCCTGAACACCTACCTACGTCAGACATAACCCCACCGTGTCCTCGATCGGAGAAGGAACTCACGAAAGAGACAGTCACGGTTACGCACCCAGTTCGCAAGTTTTAATTAAGTTAACTTCAAGTTATCTAGAACCAGTGTTAAACAAAGTTTCCACGTTGCCACATAACCGCGGGCACGGCTTTCCGAAAGATTTAACCCTGCAGGGGTGCTCCAACTAGTCCATCACAAATTACCACAAGCCGCATAGAAATCCTCGATCACGAAGCTCGCGATCTCGTCGGACTCCTTAGTGGAAAACCTCAACTCTGAGATTACCCAAAGCATCATCGGAATCCCGATGCACATGATATCTCGTCAAAGGTAAAACTAATCCAGTAAGGCCACCCGACGTGTCGACGATCCCGATAGGAGCCGCATATCTCATTCTCCGGACACGACAGATGATCGACGCGTACGGTGGCCTGATAGAAATCTCCGAAGTTGCCCTGGGTTGGACCCGCACAGTGCTCTGTTTTGGACCAGCACCATCAGCACTAGCCCTCCTTGTATTATGTAGAATTACTCCTCGGGTAGCGCTAACTCCCTATGCATTCCAGTATTAACAGTTTATTATGTTGGGAAAATGCAGTACCAATGTTGGGCCTTGCCAGACCAGCTTTAATCTAAAACGAATTATCAAGGGGGTCCCCATAACAACCCCGATTGTGTTAGGAGCGCTTAAATATGGAACATATAACCGGTAGCCGAAACTAAGGGGGCAAAGGTGGAACAAAACACCAGGCTAGAAAGGCCGAGCCTTCCACCTTTTCTCGTGCGTGTCCGGTTTGCTCGAATGCCGTAGATAAAATGTCCATGTTTTAGGAACCCCTTTGCCATGTATTTTATTGTAGTCTTTGGTATTTTCACGTGTAGGGATTTGCCGCTAGTTTATTTTCCGTGTTTAGGACATAATCCCGCATATACGTGTGGCGTTGTTTTCATATTGCAACCCCTCATGTTTTATATGTTTACGGGGTGTATTTAGTTTTAGCTTTTGAGCAAGTTAGTTCGCGCGATATTTTTGCCATGTTGCCTTTTGTTTAATTCGTGGGATTTAATCCGTGCGTGATATGAGGTAGTTGTCAATTAGAGTTTTTCCCTTGAATGTTTAGTCTAGCCCGTGGTATTTTTGGTTGCAATAGAAATCCATGTTTAGGTGTGGTTTGGTTGTTCTTTACTTGCTAGGAAATAGTGCTGATTTGGAGTTGCTGAAATGTTTCTAAGTCTGAATCTGTTATATTTTTTTGGTGTCTTTGCATGAGTGTATCTTGTGATGTGTAGCTCTTTTGAGGTTGGTGCAATGGAGTTAGTTGTAGACTTTGGGATTCTCTAGCATGCTGTGAATTTTCATGCCTTTCAGAGTCCTATAGCTTATGGTTTTGCTGCTGTCAATATGCCTTCAGATCAAAAACTGCACTTTCATGAAGTGTTATTTTCACCAAGTCTGAAACTGTGTGTGAGAAGCCATTTTGTGACTTCTTTTCCTAGTGATCCATGATGCCATGCTAGATGTTTTTGGTTGTATGTTGTAGTGCTTCTTGCCCTCTAACGTCTCATGCCTTGGTTGAGTAAATTGGATTTGTGTAGCTTGTAGTTGTGAGATGTAGAAAATGCTATGTGGCTGATTTTGGCAGATTGTAGTGTTTTCTTGTTTAGCTAGTAGTTTTTGAACCGTAGCTCCGTTGGAGATGTTCTCTATGTGTAAATTGCTTGTAACGATGCGTAGAATCACGTGAACCTATTTGTTTTGCTGTTTAACAACTAATTAAACATGTTAGTTCAGATCTGGACAGATTGTAAATTAACATGTGAGGTCGTTTCGGAGATGCTATATGTCATTTCCGACCTCATTTAAAATGCCTAGATAGATAGATTAATTGCTCTTCACCTCTTGCCATGTTTAACCACATTTAATTTGCCGTGTATCTAATCAGGACAAAACTAAATAATTAAACATGGAGTTTCGTCAATATGCAACTCGTTGCATATTGAACTTCACTTAATGTGTAGAGTTTGTTTGTCGTGATTTGTCATGCCGTGTCTTACATTTATTCAGCTGCTCATGCATCATTTGTGTTGTGCATCGTGTGGTGAATATCGTGTGTTGATTCTTGTTTCCGGTTTTCTTCGTCTCGATAGAGTTCCGCAAACGTGTCGGATTGTGAGGACCCGTTCGACTACATCGGTTCGTCTGCTTCACGGAGACATTCTTCTTCCAAGCGGGATCTCAGGCAAGATGACCATTTCCCCAGATACCATTACTATCATTGCCATGCTAGTTTTACCGTTTCTATCGTTATGTCTCGTTGCCTACTACCTGTTTAATATCAGCCTCTCAACATTGCCATGAAAACCTTCAACCTGTTCACAACCTAGCAAACCACTGATTGGCTATGTTACCGCTTGCTTAACCCTATGTTAGCGTTGCTAGTTGCAGGTGCAGTTGCTACCATGTGATAACATGGGTCCCTTGTCATATCACCCTAATAAATGCTATTTATTTTAATGCACCTATATACTTGGTAAAAGGTGGAAGGCTCGGCCTTTCTAGCCTGGTGTTTTGTTCCACCTTTGCCCCCTTAGTTTCGGCTACCGGTGTTATGTTCCATATTTGAGCACTCCTAACACGATCGGGGTTGTTATGGGGACCCCCTTGATAATTCGTTTTAGATTAAAGCTGGTCTGGCAAGGCCCAACATTGGTTACATTTGCCCAACATAACAAACTGTTAATACTGGAATGCATAGGGAGTTAGCGCTACCCGAGGAGTAATTCTACATAATACAGGGAGGGCCAGTGCTGATGGTGCTGGTCCAAAACAGAGCACTATGTGGGGCCAACCCAGGGCAACTTGGGAGATTTCTATCACGCCACCGTACGCGTCGATCATCCGTCGTGTCCTGAGAACGAGATACGCGCTCCTATCGGGATCGTCGACATGTCGGGTGGCCTTGCTGGATTAGTTTTACCTTTGACGAGATATCTCGTGCATCGGGATTCTGGTGATGCTTTGGGTAATCTCAGAGTTGACGTTTTCCACTAAGGAGTCCGACGAGATCGTGAGCTTCGTGATCGAGGATTTCTATGCGGCTTGTGGTAATTTGTGATGGACTAGTTGGAGCACCCCTACAGGGTTAAATCTTTCGAAAAGCCGTGCCCGCGGTTATGTGGCAATGTGGAAACTTTGTTTAACACTGGTTCTAGATAACTTTAAGTTAACTTAATTAAAACTTGCCAACTGAGTGCGTAACTGTGACTGTCTCTTTCGTGAGTTCCTTCTCCGATCGAGGACACGGTGGGGTTATGTCTGACGTAGGTAGGTGTTCTGGATCATTCATCTGATCATCAGTAGTTCACGTCCGCTATGCGTAGATCTTCCCCCTCTTATTTCTTGTACTCGTAAGTTTAGCCACCAAATACATGCTTAGCCGCTGCTGCAACCTCACCACTTAACCATACCTCACCCATTAAACTTTGCTAGTCTTGATACCTTTGGAAATGAGATTGCTGAGTCCCGTGTGGCTCACAGATTACTACAACACCCGTTGCAGGTACATGTAAATGTTATTTGACGCGAGCGCGTTGATTGTTCATTTGGAGTTGCTTCTTCTTCTTATTCTTCATCGATCTAGGATGGGTTCCAGGCCGGCAGCCTGGGATAGCAAGGATGGACGTCGTTCTTCTTTTCTCGTTTGTTTTCATCCGTAGTCGGCCCTGCTCTTCTTCATGATGATTAAGTATTGTACTGCTATGACTTTGATGTAGCTTGTGGCGAGTGTAAGCCAATTCTATTTATATATCTCTTCTTTTCAGTACATGTATTTGTAACGATATCCATTCTTGTGACACGACGAGATGCGCTTCTATCCCTGACGAGGCCCTCGTGCCAAATTGAGGATAGGGTCGCATCTTGGGCGTGACAACAACATACAAGATTAACTGAATCCTTGACACAGAGGTTCGACCGATAGAGATCTTCGTATAATATGTAGGAGCCAATATGGACATCCAGGTCCCGCTATTGGTTATTGACCGGGGAGTGTCTCAGGTCATGTCTGCATAGTTCTCGAACCCGCAGGGTCTCCACACTTAAGGTTCGATGACGTTTTGGTATAGTTGAGTTATAGGTGTTGGTGGCCGAAGGTTGTTAGGAGTCCCAGATGAGATCCTGGACGTCTAGAGGAGCACCGGAATGGTCCGGAGGTAAAGATGGATATAGGAATTCCTGTTTTGGTCATCGGAAAAGTTTTGGGCTCATCGATAGTGTACCGGGAGTGTCGGGAGGGTGCCGGGGGACCACTGGGAGGGGTGTGACGACCCAAGAGCCTTATGGGCTGTGAGAGGAGGTGAACCAGCCCCTGATGGGCTGGCCGAAGCCTCTCTGAAAGGCCCATGCGGCTAGGAGAGGAGATAAAAGGTAAAAGACCTTTAAAAGGAAGGGAAGGAGGAGTCCTCCCAAAGTAGTCCACCTTCCCACAAGGGAAGGTGGACTCTCCTTGGTTCGGCCGACCCCTTCTCCTTGGAGTAGGGGCCAAGTATTCCTCCTCTCCTCTCCTCCTATATATACTAGAGGCTTTTGAGGGTTTTGGACATAGAAATCAACCACGACTGCCTCTACTTCTCTCTAGATCTGTTTCTCCTCTAGTCTAGTTTGGTGGTGCTTAGGCGAAGCCCTGCTGGATTAGTTCACCACCACCACCACCACGCCGCCGTGCTGTAGAACTCATCTACCTCTCCGCCCCTCTTGCTAGATCAAGAAGGCCGTGATCGTCATCGAGCTGTACGTATGCTGAACGCGGAGGTGCTGTCCGTTCGGCACTAGATCGGCATGGATCGTGATGGGATCGCGGGACGAATCATGATGAGATCGTAGGACGGGCTGCGATTTGAATCGCAAAGATTTCCACTACATCAACCGCGTTATATATGCTTCCGCTTAGCGATCTACAAGGGTATGTAGGTTCACTCTCCCCTTCCGTAGATGATCATCACCATGGATAGGTATTGTGTATGCGTAGGAATTTTTTTGTTTCCCATGCAATGTTCCCCAACAGTGGTATCAGAGCTAGGTTCATGCGTAGATGATATCTCGAGTACAACACAAAAGAGTTTGTGGGCGTTGATGTTCAATTTGCTGCCCTCCTTAGTCTTTTCTTGATTCGGCGATATTGTTGGATTGAAGCGGCCCGAACCAACATTATTCGTACGCTTACGAGCGACCAATTTCATCGACTACCATGCAACTTGTTGCATTAAGATGACTGGCGGGCGCCTGTTTCTTCAACTTTAGTTGAATCGGATTTGACCGAGGCGGTCCTTGGAGAAGGTTAAATAGCAACTTGCATATCACCATTCTGGTTTTGCGTAAGTAAGATGCGATCATACTAGATACCCATAGCAGCCACTTAAAACATGCAACAATAAATTAGAGGACGCCTAACTTGTTTTTGAAGGGCATGCATGTGATGTGATATGGCCAAAGACATGATATGGTATATTGGATGTATGAGATGATCATGTTGTAATAGTTAAATATCGACTTGCACGTACGGCAACCGACAGGAGCCATAGGGTTGTCTTTAATTATTTTTGCGCTTGGAGATGCTTTGCTTTATCACTAGTAATAGCTTTAGTAGTAACATCATAGTTAGCGTGACAACCTCGATGGTAGCACAATGATGGAGATCATGGTGTGGCGCCGGTGATGATGGATATCATGCCGGTGCTTTGATGATGGAGATGAAGAAGCATAGGTTCATGGCCATATCATGTCACTTATGATTTGCATGTGATGTTAATCCTTTTATGCACCTTGTTTTGCTTAGGACGATGGTAGTATTATAAGGTGATCCCTCACTAAAATTTCAAGATAAAATTGTGTTCTCCCCGACTGTGCACCGTTGCGATAGTTCGTCATTTT
Source organism: Hordeum vulgare subsp. vulgare (assembly GCF_904849725.1). Taxonomy (NCBI): domain Eukaryota; kingdom Viridiplantae; phylum Streptophyta; class Magnoliopsida; order Poales; family Poaceae; genus Hordeum; species Hordeum vulgare. The sequence goes on from NC_058518.1 coordinate 223,272,087, forward strand.
GAGACACCACGTGATGATTGGGTGTGATAGACTCAACATTCACATACAACGGGTGCAAAAAAGTTACACACGCAGAACACTCGGGTTAATCTTGACGAGCCTAGCATGTACAGACATGGCCTCGGAACACAAGAGACCGAAAGGTCGAGCACAAATCATATAGTTGATATGATCAATATGGAGATGTTCACCATTGAAGCTAAACTCAACTCACGTGATGATCAGACTTGAGATAGTGAATTTGGATCACACGACACTCGAATGACTAGAGGGATGTCAATTTGAGTGGGAGTTCTTAAGTAATATGATTAATTGAACTCATTATCATGAACATAGTCAAAAGGTCTTTGCAAATTATGTTGTAGCTTGCACTGTAGCTCTACTATTTTTGATACGCTCCTAGAGAAAACTTGGTTGAAAGATGATAGTAGCAATTATCCGGACTAGGTCCGTAAACCGAGGATTGTCCTCATTGCTACGCAGCAGGCTTATGTACTTAATGCACCGCTCGGTGTGCTGAACCCGAGCGTCGTGTGTGGATGTTGCGAACATGTGACATACAAGTTTTGATGACTACGTGATAGTTCAGTGCGTAATGCTTAATGGCTTAGAATTGAGGCGCCAAAGATGTTTTGAACGTCACGGAACATATAAGATGTTCCAAGAGGTTAAATTGGAATTTCATGCACGCGCCCGTGTTGAGAGGTTTAAGACCTCCGACAAGATTCTTTGTCTACAAAGTAAGGGAGAAAAGATCAATTGTTGAGCATGTCCTCAGATTGTCTGAGTGCTACAATCGCTTGAATCGAGTGGGAGTTGATCTTCCATAGTAGATAGTGATGGTTCTCCGAAGTCACTGCCACCAAGCTACTAGAGCTTCGTGATGAACTATAACATATCAGGGATAGATATGATGATCCTTGAGCTATTCACGATGTTTGACACCGCGAAAGTAGAAGTCAAAAGGGAGCATCAATTGTTGATGGTTAGTAAAACCACTAGTTTCAAGAAGGGCAAGGGAAAGAAGGGATACTTCATGAAACGGCAAATCAGTTGCTAGTGAAGAGACCCAAGGTTGAACCCAAACCCGAGACTAAGTGCTGCTGTAATGAGGGGGCACAATCACTGAAGAGGAACTACCCTAGATGCTTGGTAGATGAGAAGGCTGGGAAGGTCGACAAAAGTATATTGGATATACATGATATTGATGTGTACTTTACTAGTACTCCTAGTAGCACGAGGGTATTAGATACCGGTTCGGTTGCCAAGTGTTAGTAACTCAAAATAAAAGCTACAGAATAAATGGAGACTAGCTCAAGGCGAGGTGACGATGTGTGTTGGAAGTGTTTCCAAGGTTGATGTGATCACCATCGCACGCTCCCTCTACCATGAGGATTAGTGCTAAACCTAAATAATTGTTATTTGGTGTTTGCGTTGAGCATAGACATGATTAAATTTTGTTCATTGCAATACAATTATTCATTTAAAGAGAATAATCGTTATTCTTTTTACTTGAATAATACCTTCAATGGTCTTGCACCTAAAATAAATGGCTTATTGAATGTCGATCGTAGTGATACACATGTTCATAATATTGATGCCAAAAGATACAAAGTAGTAATGATAGTACCACTTACTTGTGGCACTGTCGCTTGAGTCATATTGGTGTAAAACACATGAAGAAGCTACATACCGATGGATCTTCGGACTCATTTGTTTTTGAAATGTTTGAGACATGCGAACCATGTTTATTGGTGTAAACGCATGAAGAAACTCCATGCACATGGATCGTTTGGACTCACTTGAGACATGCAAATAATGCCACATGGGCAAGATGACTGAAGGCCTCGTTTTCCAGTGAGATGGAGCAAGAAAGTAAGTTATTGGAAGTAATACATTTCGATGTATGCATTCCAATGAGTGCTGAGGCATGCAGTGGATATTGTTATGTTCTTACTTCATAGATGATTTGAGTAGATATTGGTATATTTACTTTATTGAAAGTTTCAAGTAAATTCAGAGTGAAGTTGAAGATCGCCGTGACAAGAGGATGAAATGTCTGCGATATGATCGTAGAGATGAATATCAGAGTTGCGAGTTTGGTACACATTTAAGACAATGTGAAAATTGTTTCACAACTCATGCCACCTGGAACACCATAGTGTGATGGTGTGCCCGAACTTCATAGCCACACCCTATTTGATATGGTGCATACTATGATGTCTCTTATCGAATTACCACTATAGTTTTTGGGTTAGGCATTAGAGACAACCACATTCACTTTAAATAGGGCACCATGTAATTCCGTTGAGATGACACAGTATGAACTATGGTTTGGAGAAACCTAAGTTGCAGTTTCTTAAAAGTTTGGGGCTGCGACGCTTATGTGAAAAATTTCAGTCTGATAAGCTCGAACCCAAAGCGGATAAATGCATCTTCATAGGATACCCAAAACAGTTGGGTATATCTCCTATCTCAGATCCGAAAGCGAAGTGTTTGTTTCTAGAAACGGGTCCTTTCTTGAGGAAAGGTTTCTCTCGAAAGAATTGAGTGGGATGATGGTGGAAACTTGATGAGGTTATTGAATCATCACTTCAACCAGTATCTAGCAGGGCGCAGGAAGTTGTTCCTGTGGCGCCTACGCCAGTTGAAGTGGAAAGCTGATGATGGTGATCATGTAGCTTTGGATCAAGTTACTACCAAACCTCGTAGGTCGACAAGGAAACGTACTGCTCCAGAGTAGTATGGTAATCCTGTCTTGGAGGTCATATTGCTGGTCAACAATGAGCCTACGAGCTATGGAGAAGCGATGGTGGGCCTGTATTCCGACGAATGGCTAGATGCCATGAAATCCGAGATAGGATCCATGTATGAAACAAAGTGTAGACTTTGGAAGAACTACTTGATAGTCGTAAGGCTATTAAGTAGAAGTGGATCTTTAAAAGGAAGACATACGATGATGGTAAATGTCACCATTAAGAAAGCTCGACTTGTCGCAAAGATGTTTCCGACAAGTTCAAGGAGTTGACTATGACAAGACTTTCTCACCCGTAGCGATGCTAAAGTCTGTTGGAATTATGATAGCAGTTGCTGCATTATTTATTATGAAATCTTGCAGATAGGATGTCAAAACATTGTTTCCTCGACGGTTTCCTTTAGGAAAGGTTGTATGTGATACAACCAGAAGGTTTTGTCGATCCTAAGGATGCTAACAAGTATGCAAGCTCTAGCGATCCTTCTATGGACTGGAGCAAGCATCTCGGAGTTGGAATATACGCTTTGATGAGATGATCAAAGCTTTTGGGTTTATACAAGGTTTATGAGAAATTTGTATTTCCAAGAATGTGAGTGGAAGCACTATAGAATTTTTGATGAGTATATGTGGTTGACATATTGTTGATCAAAAATAATGTAGAATTTCTGGAAAGCATAAAGGGTTGTTTGAAAAGGAGTTTTTCAAAGTAAAACCTATATTAAGCTACTTGAACATCGAGCATCAAGATCTATAGAGATAGATTAAGACGCTTAATAAAAATTTCAATGAAATGCATGCCTTGAAAAGGTTTTGAAGGAGTTCAAAATAGATCGGCAAAGAAGGAGTTCTTGGCTATGTTGTAAGGTGTGAGTTTGAGTAAGACTCAAAAGCCCGACCACAGCAGAAGAAAGAGAAAGGACGAAGGTCGTCCCATAGGCCTTAGCCGTAGGCTCTAAAGTATGCCATGCTGTGTACCGCACCTGATGTGTGCCTTGCCATGAGTGTGTCAAGGGGTACAAAGAGTGATCCAGGATTGAATCACCGAACAACGGCCAAAGTTATCCTTAGTAACTAGTGGACTAAGTAATTTTTCTCGATTATGGAGGTGACTAAAGAGTTCGTCGTAAAGGGTTACGTCGATGCAAGCTTCGACACTAATCCGGATAACTCTGAGTAGTAAACCAGATTCGTATAGTGGATCAGTCATTTGGAATAGTTCCAAATGGCGTGTGGTAGCAGCATCTGTAGGATGACATAGAGATTTGTAAAACACACATGGATCTGAAAGGTTAAGACCCGTTGACTAAAACCTCTCTCACAAGCAAGGCATGATTAAGCCACAGAACTATACGAGTGTTAGATTCATTACAATCACATAGTGATGTGAACTAGATTATTGACTCTAGTGCAAGTGGGAGACTGTTGGAAATATGACCTAGAGGCAATAATAAATTGGTTATTATTATATTTCCCTGTTCATGATAATCGTTTATTATCCATGCTAGAATTGTATTGATTGGAAACTCAAATACATGTGTGGATACATAGACAACACACTGTCCCTAGTGAGCCTCTAGTTGACTAGCTCGTTGATCAAAGATGGTCAAGGTTTCCTGGCCATAGACAAGTGTTGTTAATTGATAACGGGATCACATCATTAGGAGACAAGACCCAAACTATGAATGTAGCATATGATCGTGTTAGTTTATTGCTACTGATTTCTGCATGTCAATGTATCTATTCCTACGACCACGAGATCATGCAACTCCCGAACACCGGAGGAATACCTTGTGTGTATCAAACGTCACAACGTAACTGGGTGACTATAAAGGTGCTCTACAGGTATCTCCAAAGGTGTCTATTGGGTTGGCATGGATCAAGACTGGGATTTGTCACTCCGTGTGACAGCGAGGTATCTCGAGGCCCACTCGCTAATACAACATCACAACAAGCCTTGCAAGCAATGTGACTAAGGAGTTAGTTACAAGATCTTGTATGACGGAACGAGTAAAGAGACTTGCCAGTAATGAGATTGAACTAGGTATAGAGATATCGACGATCGAATCTCGGGCAAGTAACATACCGAAGGACAAAGGGAACAACATACAAGATTACTTGAATCCTTGACATAGAGGTTCGACCGATAGAGATCTTTGTAGAATATGTAGGAGCCAATATGGACATCCAAGTCCCTCTATGGTTATTGACTAGGGAGTGTCTCAGGTCATGTCTGCATAGTTGTTGAACCCGCACGACCTGCACACTTAAGGTTCGGTGACATTTCGGTATAGTTGAGTTATAGGTGTTGGTGATCGAAGGTTGTTCGGAGTCCCGGATGAGATCTTGGACGTCACGAGGAGATCTGAAATGGTCCGGAGGTAAATATTGATATATACGAAGTCCTATTTTGGTCACCGGAAAAGTTTCGGGCTCATCGATAGTGTATCGGGAGTGCCGGGAGGGTACCGGGGGACCACCGGGAGGGGTGTGACGACCCAAGAGCCTTATGGGCTAAGAGAGGAGGTGGACCAGACCCTGGTGGGCTGGCCGAAGCCTCTCTCAAAGGCCCATGTGGCTAGGAGAGGAGATAAAAGGTAAAATACCTTTAAAAGGAAGGGAAGGAGGAGTCCTCCCAAAGTAGTCCACCTTCCCACAAGGGAAGGTGGTGTTGGGGAACGTTGCATGGGAAACAAAAAATTTCCTACGCACACGAAGACCAATCATGGTGATGTCCATCTATGAGAGGAGATTTGGATCTACGTACCCTTGTAGATCGCACAACAGGAAGCATTAAGAAATGCGGTTGATGTAGTGGAACGTCCTCGCGTCCCTCGACCCGCCCCGCGAACCGTCCCACGAACCGTCCCGCGATCTGTCCCACGATCCGCTCAGATCTAGTGCCGAACGGACGGCACCTCCGCGTTCAGCACACGTACAGCTCGACGATGATCTCGGCCCTCTTGATCCAGCAAGCAAGACGGAGAAGTAGATGAGTTCTCCGGCAGCGTGACGGCGCTCCGGTGGTGGTGAAGGATCTACTCCTGCAGGGCTCCGCCTGAGCTTAGCAGAAATACGATCTAGAGGTAAAACTATGGTGTCTAGATCTGAGTTGCATGTGGCAAAAGTTGTCTCAAATCAGCCCTAAATCACCACTATATATAGGAGGGAGGGGGAGGAGGCTCGCCTTGAGGGCCAAGCCCTCAAGGGTGCGCCGGCTAGGGAGGAGGAGGAGTCCTACTCCAATCCTAGTCCAACTAGGATTGGAAAGTGGAGTCCTTCTCTTCCTTCCCACCTTTTTTTCCCTTTCTTTGGTTTTATTTTTCTTGGCGCATAGGTCCCTTTGGGCTGTCCCACCAGCCCACTAAGGGCTGGTGCGCCACCCCTAGGGCCTTTGGGCTTCCCCCGGCTGGGTTGCCCCCTCCCGGTGAACATCGGGAACCCATTCGTCACTCCCGGTACAATCCCGGTAATGCCCGAAAACCTTCCGGTAACCAAATGAAGTCATCCTATATATAAATATTTGTCTTAGGACCATTCCGGAAACCCTCGTGACATACGTTATCTCATCCGGGACTCCGAACAACATTCGGTAACCACACATATAACTCAACTATACTAAAACATTGCCGAACCTTAAGTGTGCAGACCCCGCGGGTTCGATAACTATGTAGACTTGCCCCGAGGTACTCCTCGGTCAATATCCAATAGAGGGACCTGGATGCCCATATTGGATCCTACATATTCCCCAAAGATCTTATCAGTTGAACCTTAGTGTCAAGGATTCATATAATCCCGTATGTCATTCCCTTTGTCCTTCGATATGTTACTTGCCCGATATTCGATTCTCGGTATCCGCATACCTATTTCAATCTCGTTACTGGCAAGTCTCTTTACTCGTTCTGTAATACAAGATCCCGTGACTTACACTTAGTCACATTGCTTGCAAGGCTTGTGTGTGATGTTGTATTACTGAGTGGGCCCCAAGATACCTCTCCGTCACACGGAGTGACAAATCCCAGTCTTGATCCATACTAACTCAACGGACACCTTCGGAGATACCTGTAGAGCACCTTTATAGTCACCCAGTTACGTTGTGACGTTTGATGCTCACAAGGTATTCCTCCGGTGCCAGTGAGTTATATGATCTCATGGTCATAGGAACAAATACTTGACACGCAGAAAACTATAGCAATAAAACAACACGATCAATATGCTACATTCATAGTTTGGGTCTAGTCCATCACATGATTCTCCTAATGATGTGATCAAGTTATCAAGCAACAACACTTTGCACATAGTCAGAAAACCTTGACTATCCTTGATCAACTGGATAGCTAACTAGAGGCTTGCTAGGGACATTGTTTTGTCTATGTATCCACACATGTATCTATGTTTTCATTCAATACAATTATAGCATGGATAATAAACAATTATCTTTAAACATGAAATATAATAATAACTATTTATCATTGCCTCTAGGGCATATTTCCAAGAGTCTCCCACTTGCACTAGAGTCAATAATCTCACATCGCAATGCAATTTACATTGTAATAAATCGAACACGCATACAGTTCTGGTGTTGATCATGTTTTGCCCGTGGAAGAGGTTTAGTCGGGGGTCTGCTACATTCAGATCCGTGTGCACTTTGCAAATATTCACGTCCTCTCCTTCGACATAGTCGCGGATGAGGTTGAAGCGTCGTTTGATGTGTGTGGTCTTCTTGTAAAACCTTGGTTCCTTTGCTAAGGCAATGGCACTAGTGTTGTCACATAACAAAGTTAATGGATCTAGTTCGCTCGGCACAACTCCAAGATCTGTCATGAACTGCTTCATCTAGACACCCTCCTTTGCTGCCTCCGAGGCAGCCATGTACTCCGCTTCACATGTAGAATCTTCTATGACGCTCTGCTTGGAACTGCACCATCTTACCGCACCCCCATTAAGAATAAATACGTATCCGGTTTGAGACTTAGAGTCATCCGGATCGGTGTCAAAACTTGTGTCGACATAACCTTTTACGACGAGCTCTTTGTCACCTCTATAAATGAGAAACATTTCCTTAGTCCTTTTCAGGTAGTTCAGAATATTATTGACCGCCATCCAGTGATCCACTCTTGCATTACTCTGAAACTTGCCTTCCATACTTACGGCCAAGCTGACGTCTGGTCTAGTGCACAACATTGCATACATGATAGAACCTACGGGTGAAGCATAGGGGACGAAACTCATTTGTTCTCTATCTTCCGCGGTTGCTGGGCACTGAGTCTTACTCAATTTTATACCTTGTAATACTGGCAAGAACCCTTTCTTGGACTGATCCATTTTGAACTTCTTCAAAACTTTATCAAGGTATGTGCTTTGTGAAAGTCCTATCAGGCGTCTCGATCTATCCCTATAGATCTTAATGCCTAGAATGTAAGCAGCTTCTCCTAGGTCCTTCGTAGAGAAACTTTTATTCAAGTAACCCTTTATGCTCTCCAAAAGCTCCACGTTGTTTCCAATCAGCAATATGTCATCCACATATAATATTAGAAACGCCACAGAGCTCCCACTCACTTTCTTGTAAATACAAGATTCTCCAACCACTTGTATAAACCCAAATGCTTTGATCACCTCATCAAAGCGCTTATTCCAACTCCAAGATGCTTGCACTAGTCCATAAATGGATAGTTGGAGCTTGCATACTCTGTTAGCATTCTTTGGATCGACAAAACCTTCGGTTTGCATCATATACAAATCTTCCTTAAGAAAACGGTTAAGGAACGCCGTTTTGACATCCATCTGCCAGATTTCATAATCGTAAAAGGTACCTATTGTTAACATGATTCGGACGGACTTAAGCATCGCTACCGGTGAGAAAGTATCATCGTAGTCAACTCCTTGAACTTGTGAAAAACCCTTTGCCACAAGTCGAGCTTTATAAACGGTCACGTTACCGTATGCGTCCATCTTCTTCTTATAGATCCATTTGTTCTGGTCGTACTTCCAAAGTCCACACTTTGTTCTCGTACATGGATCCTATCTCAGACTTCATGGCCTCCAACCATTTGTTGGAATCCGGGCCCACTATTGCTTCTTCATAATTCGCAGGTTCGTTGTTGTCCGACAACATAATCGTTAAGACAGGATTACCGTACCACTCAGGAGCAGTACGTGATCTTGTCGACCTGCGAGGTCCGATAGCAACTTGATCCGAAGTTTCATGATCATCATCATCAACTTGCTCCTCAACCGGCGCCGCAGCAACATGGGTTTCCCCTTTCCCTGCGCCACCATCTAGAGGAATTAGAGGTTCGACAACCTCATAAAGTTCTATCTTCCTCCCACTCAATTCTTTCGAGAGAAACTCCTTCTCAAGAAAAGCTCCGGTTTTAGCAACAAACACTTTGCCCTCGGATTTGAGATAGAAGGTACCCTTCTTTCCTTTGCCGTTTCTCTTGAAACTAGCGGTCTTATTCACCATCAACACTTGATGCTCTTTACAGAGTTCTGACTCTGTTACTTTCAGCATCGCGAATAACTCGCCGGGTGACTTGTTCATCCCTTGTGAAAGGACGTGGATGTGGCCTAGAGGGGGGGGGGGTGAATAGGCGCTTTAAAATACTTACGGTTTAGGCATGAAAAAATGCGGAATAAAACTAACGTTTAATATGTCAAGCACAAAACCTAAAACAACTAGGCTCACCTATGTGCACGAACAACTTATGCTAAGCAAGATAAACAACTAAGTGATAGCAAGATATATGACAAGAAACAATATGGCTATCACAAAGTAAAGTGCATAAGTAAAGGGTTTTACTAATGATGGGATAAGTAAAGGTTCGGTGACGTTTCGTCTTTTGGGTAACCTATGAAGACACACTTTTCCTCTTTGGGTTCCAGCTTTTCAGGCTGAAGCTTTTTGACATAAGCATCACATCCCCAAACTTTAAGAAATGACAACTTTGGTCTTTTGCCATACCACAGTTCGTATGGTGTTGTCTCAACGTATTTTGATGGTGCCCTATTTAAAGTGAATGCAGCTGTCTCTAATGCATAACCCCAAAACGGTAACGGCAAATCGGTAAGAGACATCATAGATCGCACCATCTCTAATAAAGTACGATTACGACGTTCGGACACACCATTACGCTGTGGTGTTCCAGGCGGTGTCAACTGTGAAACAATTCCAAATTGTCTTAAGTGAGCACCAAACTCGGAACTCAGATATTCACCCCCACGATCAGACCATAGGAACTTGATCTTCTTGTTACGATGATTTTAAACTTCACTCTGAAATTGCTTGAACTTTTCAAACGTTTCAGACTTGTGCTTCATCAAGTAGACATAGCCATATATACTCAAATCGTCAGTGAAGGTGAGAAAATAATGATATCCGCCGCGCGCCTCCACACTCATCGGACCGCACACATCGGTATGTATGATTTCCAACAAGTCACTTGCACGCTCCATTGTTCCGGAGAACGAAGTCTTAGTCATCTTGCCCATGAGGCATGGTTCGCACGTGTCAAGTGAATCAAAGTCAAGTGACTCCAAAAGTCCATCGGTATGGAGTTTCTTCGTGCGCTTTACATCAATATGACCTAAGCGGCAGTGCCATAAAAACATGGCGCTATCATTGTTAACTCTAACTCTTTTGGTCTCAATGTTATGTATATGTGTATCATTGCTATCAAGATTCAATATGAACAATCCTCTCACATTGGGTGCATGACCATAAAAGATATTACTCATAGAAATAGAACAACCATTATTGTCTGATTTAAACGAGTAACCGTCTCGCAATAAACAAGATCCAGATATAATGTTCATGCTTAAAGCAGGCACTAAATAACAATTATTTAAGTTCATAACTAATCCTGATGCTAACTGAAGTGAAACTGTGCCGACGGCGATTGCATCAACCTTGGAACCATTTCCCACGCGCATCGTCACTTCATCTTTCACCAGCCTTTGCTTATTCCGCAGTTCCTGTTTCGAGTTGCAAATATGAGCAACAGAACCGGTATCGAATACCCAGGCACTACTACGAGAGCTGGTTAAGTACACATCAATAACATGTATATCGAAAATACCTGATTTTTCCTTGACCGCCTTCTTATCAGCCAGATACTTGGGGCAGTTGTGCTTCCAGTGACCCATACCCTTGCAATAATAACACTCTGTTTCAGGCTTAGGTCCAGCTTTGGGTTTCTTCGTCGGATTGGCAACAGGCTTGCCACTCTTCTTGGAATTACCCTTCTTTCCTTTGCCGTTTCTCTTGAAACTAGTAAACTCTCTAAACTTCTCTCCCATTGGCATCGATTGCCAAAATGGACGAAAAGTTTAGAAAGCCAATATAGTAGGTGGTCCTCCAAAAAGTGTGTACTTATCAGCAAATGAGTGCAAAGAAATACACAAATACAATGATAAGTAGTTGGAGGAAAACAAACTATATTGAGGACCCAAAGATTGCAAATAAAATTATCGTATGCCACAAAGACATACAAAAATAGAGGCAGGCAATCAAAAGATACCAGATAGAACAAACAATCATATGGTCCTTCGAACCACATGAATAAAAGATATTATGATAAAGGCAAGAGAGTGTTTTATCAAAACTAGAGAAGCTCCCAATGATTTGTTCACTAATACGAGATTTTTGTATTTGATACAAGTGCACAAAATAGGATCGTTGCTCCCCCAAAATTAATAGAAACACAAAACGAGTGCAAGAAGATAGATGAGACAATAAGAATATAACTTGCACAAAACAAATGGTTGAGCAACATGTAAAAGAAGCAACTTAAGAATAGGCTCAACCAAAATAATGTGTGTGAGTCATGGCAAAGCACTTGCGAAGACTAAGATAAGGATGAGCATTACTCATCAACATAGTCTTGATGAAATAAGACACAAAGTGCAAGACATATCATTCCCACACACACATACTAGAAAATGGGTTCACAAGCTTACTAATAAACAAAATAAGAACCAACACTTGTGGCAACCCATGGTGAAGATAGGAAATAAGAACCTTGTCAAGAGGGGGGATACCAATCGAAATGGCAAAGCCCTCATCAAGACAAGCATGAGGAAAAATAATCTTCACGACCAAAGAGTGCATCAAGATGTAGGAAAATAAGATACATACTCAAGACAAATCCTTTCACGAAGCCACCAAAAACTGAAAAAGGAAATGCAACGGTGGACGTGAAAGAAAAGAGGATATCAATTAGAGATGTAACTTCTCTCATGTGTAAAAGATTCTAAGTAGAAGACAATCATGCTGATATATATCCACAAAGAAGGATGTACACACAAAATGGTTACAAGAGGGAACAAACAAGATATCCAAAATGAAGTCATAAATATATCAATAAGATCTTTGCTTGGAAGCATAGCACATGGCCTAATATTTTCTTATTGTACAGTATGAGCTTCCAACATACGAACATCAAAGACATCCCAACTAGCAATAAGACATCATCGTTCGGATGCTTTGAGAAAGGAAACAAGTACTACAAGAATGAATCAAGAGATTCATCCCATGATGCAACCTGGAAAAGAAAAGACAGGTTTGGGCCTTTGCAAGAAATGAATGCATGAAGTAGATACTTGTTACCGAGACAACATTGGATTGATGTAGTAGATAGTGTTGGAAATATGACCTAGAGGCAATAATAAATTAGTTATTATTATATTTCCTTGTTCATAATAATCGTTTATTATCCATGCTAGAATTGTATTGATTGGAAACTCAAATACATGTGTGGATACATAGACAACACACTGTCCCTAGTGAGCCTCTAGTTGACTAGTTCGTTGATCAAAGATGGTCAAGGTTTCCTGACCATAGGCAAGTGTTGTCACTTGATAATGGGATCACATCATTAGGAGAATCATGTGATGGACAAGACCCAAACTATGAACGTAGCATATTGATCGTGTCGTTTTATTGCTATTGTTTTCCGCGTGTCAAGTATTTGTTCCTATGACCATGAGATCATATAACTCACTGGCACCGGAGGAATACCTTGTGTGCATCAAAAGTCACAACGTAACTCGGTGACTATAAAGGTGTTCTACAGGTATCTCCGAAGGTGTCCGTTGAGTTAGTATGGATCAAGACTGGGATTTGTCACTCCGTGTGACAGAGAGGTATCTCGGGGCCCACTCGGTAATACAACATCACACACAAGCCTTGCAAACAATGTGACTAAGTGTAAGTCACATGATCTTGTATTACGGAACGAGTAAAGAGACTTTCCGGTAACGAGATTGAAATAGGTATGCGGATACCGACGATCAAATCTCGGGCAAGTAACATACCGAAGGACAAAGGGAATGACATACGGGATTATATGAATCCTTGATACTCAGGTTCAACCGATAAGATCTTTGGAGAATATGTAGGACCCAATATGGGCATCCAGGTCCCGCTATTGGATATTGACCGAGGAGTGTCTCGTGTCATGTCTACATAGTTCTTGAACCCGCATGGTCTGCACACTTAAGGTTCGGTGACGTTTCGGTATAGTTGAGTTATAGGTGTTGGTAACCGAAAGTTGATCAGTGTCCCAGATGAGATCCACGACGTCACGAGGAGCTCCGGAATGGTCCGAAGGTAAAGATTGATATATAGGAAGTCCTGATTTGGTCACCGGAAAAGTTTCACGCTCATCAGTAGTGTACCGGGAGTGCCGGGAGGGGTGCCGGGGACCATGGGGAGGGGTGTCACGCCCCAAGGGGTCTCATGGGCTATGGGAAGAGATAAACCAGCCCCTAGTGGTCTGGAATAAGTTCCCACTAAGGCCCATAAGGTTTGAGAAGGAAAAAACACAAGGTGGAAAGAGTTTCCAAGTGGGAAGGTGGAATCCTACTCCAAGTAGGATTGGAGTAGGACTCCTCCACCTCCAATTTCGGCCAAACCTTGAGGGTTTGAGGCTGCCTCCTCCCCTCCATCCCTCCTATATATACTAGAGGTATTGAGGGTTTTTGAGACACAACTTTGCCACGTGCTGCTCGACCCTATACCATGCAGTTTTTCCTCTAGATCGTATTTCTACGGAGCTTAGGCAAAGCCCTGCCGGAGTAGATCATCACCACCACCAGCGTGCCGTCACGCTGCCGGAGAACTCTTCTACCTCTCCACCCCCTCTTGCTGGATCAAGAAGGTGGAGATTGTCATCAAGCTGTACGTGTGCTGAACGCGGAGGTGTCGTCCGTTCGGCACTAGATCGGAAACGGATCATGAGAAGGATCGCAAGATGGTTCGTGCAACGGATCGCGAGACGGTTTGTGGGACGGATCGCGGGACGGATCGTGGGACGGTTCGTGGGGCGGTTCGAGGGACGTGAAGACGTTCCACTACATCAACCTTGTTTCTTAACGCTTCCTACTGTGCGATCTACAAGGGTACGTAGATCCAAATCTCCTCTCGGAGATGGACATCACCATGATAGGTCTTCGTGCGCGTAGGAATTTTTTTGTTTCCCATGCGACGTTCCCCAACAGATAGTTGTTCGTTGATCATCCTAACTTGGCTCCAATAATCACATGGTCTCAGCACCTTCGTTATAGGTGAGCCGAGCATCCAATGCATCTCCAATTGTTCCTGGAACAACAAAACAAACAAAATGGTGCCCAAGATCATTGGGACCAAAGAGTTAGAAAACCAACAATACATAGGACAAACTCCACATACATATGTGCACATAGATATGAATTTGAATTTCATGCACACTTTAGCCAATTTATGACAAGGTGGAGTTTCCCCTATATATTGGGTCAAAGAAAGAAAGCAAGCAAAAGAAGCTATATATAGTAAATATGCATGCTCAAGGCTTTCAAGAATCAACTCAACACAAAGTTGATAATACACCAAAAGACAAGGTATCAAGTGATAATAAGATACCAAACGAAAAACCATCACTTGAAGGATATCAGTTGAAAGATACCTCAAGGAATGAGATATCCATTGGCACATGCCAAATAAAAGGAAACAAGATACCAACTGAAGGAAAACAAACACGAGGTATCTAGTTTCCAAAAGAGAGATAGGTTCCAACAAACCAAACCCTCGACAAATTTTCATGATGGCACAAAGCATCATAAAGAGCAAGAATTTCCTCCCTTCAACACACACTTGATGGGGATCACACAATTTTATGATGGGAGAATAAAGAGACTGTTCTAAAGAAAATAGGATAGCTCCCCCAAGGGATGTTCATTATATAGAATTCGCATTTAAATACAAAATGCATAAGATGGGATCATCACTTTCTCTATATCTATAAAAACATTAGGCATGTTAAAATAGATCCACAAGAGGCAAGGAAGACAAACGAAACACAAAATCCAATGTAAAGACGATTAGCAATTCCTACCACATGATGGAAATACCAATTGTTAAGGACAAGAAGTATTTTGGAAATAATACTTATTGGTAGATCGCGAATATATCCAACATCATCTTTACCCATAAAACGCAAGCAAATGACACTTGTAGAGCTAACATGCCACCTAGGAACAAGATAATTCACAATATCAACACTAAGTGGCAATACCTCAAATGTACACATTTTCTAGGCTTGTAATATGCACATAGCATATTACTCCCCCATAATGTGATAACCCAACAATATTAACAAGTGGCATATTAAAACCAACAAGAGATAATGAATGGACCATACAGAATTTGAATTTCTCATGAGTAAGACATACCACATAGAAACTAGATAATCTTGAAATATCAATACTAAGTGGTATTCCCCATGTATACACATTTATAGTATTGTGAGGTGTGCAAAGCACATCACTCCCCCACAATGGGATAATCCATTAATCTCTCACAAGAGCCAACAAAGATACAAACAAGATGCAAAAAGTCTCAATACAAGACTCACATGTACATGATGTGCAAACTAACATAGACATACTCGATTACTCAAGATAAGCAAGTTGGAAGCACAACATATACAAACACATGCAAGGTACAAAACCACAACATGCAAAGGGGCAAGTAACTAACAATGTAAACAGTTTAAGTACAAGTTACCGTAAGGAGGCACATTGGATATAACATAGAAACTCGATAATCCAAATGACTTGGCTTGAGATAATATGAATGATGAAGACCCCTTAATTCTTCATTATGTATCAAAGTCTCCAATGTCCTCCACATTCACCTATGGATCAAGTTTGAGCTTGTTGGTCCCCAACCACGTTGGGTCCTAAGAGGTTAGTCACAATAGACTTGGCAACCCAAATGGTACTTTTCTTGACACCACTTTGAGTACCAACAAACTTGGCAAACACATTGCCAACCTTATCCTTCCCAAGAGAACAGATATCATCAATAATGATTGGGTTGGATAAATTACCTCTCGTGCAAGAAGAAGCGAAGTGACCCTTCACACGACATAAGTAGCAACATCTACCCTATTGGTTTCTCAACATGAGGAGTGTTGGCTTGGGTCTTCTTGGGAAGGGGCCTTTCTTCAGCTTGTAGTTGAGTATGTGATTGAACTTGTGGCCGCTTCCCTTGTTGCTTGTGACTTTGGGGCTTCTTCTTTAGTGGGCAAGATCTAACATGGTGCCCTTCAATTTTGCACTTGAAGCAAATAATCTTGGCCGAATTCTTGACTTGTTCTCGACCCTTCTTCTTGAAGCTTTTGGACTTATTCTTCTTATTGGAGTTGAATCCAAGTCCATCTTTGTCATTTGGGGATTTTTGCCCACACAAGGCATTGTTGAGTGTGGACATTCCTTCATGACTCTTTTCCAAGTCTTTCTTCAAGGAAGTGACTTGGGCCTTGAGCTCTTTGATTTCCTCTACATGGTTAGTATCAACAGAAGTACTAGAGGAAGTATAAGCTTCATTGTTAGAGCAACAAGGCATGGAAAGTAATTCATCACAAGATGTAGCAACATTATGAGTAGATGAATTACGAGGACTAGCACATGGCAATATAGCTTTTTGACTAGAAGTAGTGCTAATGTCCACATGTGGCTCACTCGATGTTACCTTGGTAGTAATAGCCTCATGAGCTAATTTTAGCACATTATGGGATACTAGAAGATCATCATGAGAGCTTGTGAGCATTACATGACTTTCTTCCAATTTCCCATAATTGCTAGATAGCAACTCAAGTTGAGCCCTTAGCTCAACATTCTTGTTTAAAATGGATGCTTCACAAGAAGTAGAGTTAGTAGCACAAGCATCATTATTAACAATAAGATGAGAAGGAGACTTGGCAAGCTCTTTAGCATATGAAGCTTCAAGTTGAGCATGAGACTCGCTTCGTTTGATGAGCGAACTCTTAATAGCCCTTGAGCCATTTTCGAGGTGCTCATAGTCCTCAACGAGTTTAGCATGTGCAACTTCAAGCTTATCGTTTTTAGTTCTAAAATCATTAGCCACCTCGAGAGCTCTATCATGGGATTCCTTTAATCTAGATAATTCTATAACAAAGGTTTCCTCAAGAGATTCCTTGGTGGTTTGTTCATTTTCAAGAGCTTGATATAGCTCCGCGATCTCGTTAGCGTAATCACACTCATGACCTTCCATTGTCTCAATGGTGGCCTCATGCTCCTCGAGATGAGCTTCCAACTCCTCAATGTATTTCTTGCCCTCAGTGGCAATAGACATGATTTCCAAGAAGTTGGAACAAGCAAGTTTATTCTTATAAAGAGATTTAAAAATCATTTCACCCTTAATTTTTAAGGATGCAATAATATGACTCTCTTCATCATTATTCTCATCCTCATTATCATCAACATCATCATCATGAGATACATTGGGATTCAAAGTAGGAGATACCTTTGAAACCTTAGCCATAAGGCAAAAGTGAGTAACAATAGATGATGATGTAGGATCCCTTGAAGCATCATTCAAGGCCACATCTTGTTCCATGGAGTGATGAATTTCCTCTACATTGTTAGAACAACAACTCGAGGAAATATATACATTTTTATCATGGCAACAAGATATAGGAAGCATATCATCATGAGATTTAGTCAAGCAGTTTTTACATGATATGCAAGGACTATCAACACAAGCATGTAAAACATTTAGAGTGCTCGAAGTGTTAATGCCCAAAAATGAAGCATTGCAATAATATAGTGATGAAGGATCATCAACAATAAACCCACTATCATCATTGCAATGATCACCACTACTCACCATGTCATTACCTTGTGGCAATCCACATGTAGGTGAAGTAGATGAATTTGAGAAGACCACACGACCGGAGGTGGAGGGAGAACAATCATTCCCACAAATATTGGACGTACCATATTTATCTTGAAGCTTTGTCCACAACTCATGAGTATCCCTGAATGGCATGAGTTGAAATATAACTACATTGCTCAAAGCATCAAAAAGCACATTAGAAGCTTGAGCATCGAGATAAGAGTTTTTCTCATCCTCTAAAGATATATTTTGAGAATACTTTGGAGGAGAAAAACCCATATCTACAATTCTCTCTAAATTTGGGTCTAATACCTGAAAGTGATTAAGCATGCAAATTACCCAAACATCAAAATTTGTGCCATCGAAACTAAGAGTGTCAGTGAATCCTAAACCCCTAGTCGACATCCTTACTCTCTAGGTGGTTAAACCTAATAAAGAGAGACCTAGCTCTGATATCGATTGAAAGGACGTGGATGTCGCTTAGAGGGGGGGGGGTGAAGAGGCGCTTTAAAATAATTACGAATTAGGCTTGAACAAATGCGGAATAAAACTAACATTTAATACGTCAAGCACAAATCCTAAAACAACTAGGCTCACCTATGTGCACCAACAACTTATGCTAAGCAAGATAAACAACTAAGTGATGGCAAGATATATGACAAGAAACAATATGGCTATCACAAAGTAAAGTGCATAAGTAAAGGGGTCGGGTAAGAGATAACCGAGGCACGCGGAGACGATGATGTATCCCGAAGTTCACACCCTTGCGGATGCTAATCTCCGTTGGAGCGGTGTGGAGGCACAATGCTCCCCAAGATGCTACTAAGGCCACCGTAATCTTCTCACGCCCTCACACAATGCAAGATGCCGTGATTCCACTAAGGGACCCTTGACGGCGGTCACCGAACCCGTACAAATGGCAAACCTTGGGGGCGGTCACCGGTACCCGTACAAATTGCTCGGGGAAATCTCCACAACCTAATTGGAGACCTCAATGCTTGCCCGAAGCTTTACACCACAATGATTGAGCTCCGAGACACCACCAAGCTTCTAGGACGCCAAAGCATCCACGAAGAACAATATCTAGGGTACTAAGTACCAAAGGTAATAAGCTTCTTAAACTTCACTTCCACGTATCACCGTGGAGAACTCAAACTGATGCAACTAATGCAATGGCAGGAACACACGAAGTGGACAAGTCCCTCACACTCAAATCCCTCCACAACAACAAAAGCTATGTAGAAATATAAGAAGAAGAACAAGGAGCTCACAAAGAACTCCAAGATCTAAATCCAAGGGGTTCCCCTCACATAGAGGAGAAAGTGATTGGTGGAGATGTGGATCTAGATCTCCTCTCTATTTTACCTCAAAAACAAGCAAGAATCATTGGAGGGATTGAGAGTAAGCAAGCTCTATGAAGGTCAACAATGGGGGTAGAACATGAGCTCAACGGATAGATTAGTCCAAGGGGGAAGAAGACCCCCTTTATATAGTGGGGGAAGAAATCAGACCGTTACCCCCACTTACAACCCGAGCACAGTGGTACTACCGCTAGACCTGGCGGTACTACCGCTAGCCCGTGGCGGTACTACCGCTAGCCCTGGCGGTACTACCGCTAGACCGTGGCGGCACTACCTCTATAAAAAGTCTTCGCGAAAAGTCCGACGAAGAACAACCGCTCAGAGAGAGGTACTACCATCCCGAAGCGGTACTACCGCCCACCCGGAGCAGTACTACCGCTAGGGAGCGGTAGTAATCGGGAGCGGTACGACAGCTCCGGGGGCGGTAGTACCGCTACAGGAGCGGTACTATCGCTGGCACGAGGAGCGGTACTACCGCTGGATACTGAATTTTCTCTAACTGTCGCATACAGACTCCGATTTCAACGAAACCAAGTTTGTTGGAAAGCTAACGACATGGGCTAACACAATATTTATAGAAATATCAATAATAAGCAAGTGAGAAAAGGCCCATAATAAAATGGTGAGAACCCTTCTTCGAATAAGACCGGTAAAAACTCCCAACATGGAAAACATCATAGAAGATGCATATGGACTCCGTTTTCAATGAACTCGAGCTTGTCATGAAGATGACCATAAGCTCTAAAACTCACAAAGAGAAACACCAAACAAGAACCAAGAAGTATGATGCAAGGATGCAAATGGTTTGAGCTCTCAACGAACGATACGATCAAGCTACTCACTTGAGAGCCCCCCTTGACAGTACAACAATCTATCCTAAAACAGAAAACCCATCAAGGGCAAACCTATACCTTGCACCTCATCCTCTTGAGCTAGATGATGATGATCTTGGCTTCCTCAAGATGGACCACCTTTCTTGATTGCGTTGGCTTGATTAAGACTAGTTGATTGCTCCCCCATACTCACTATGGGTGAGCCACTCTTCAACATATCTTCACAAGTCCATTGCCACCACAATGGATGACAAGCTTCAAGCATGATATATTCGTGCTGATCCACTTGAACTTGCACACCGCAATCTTAATGACGATCACCACTTGACATCATCATTCATGGGTTGTATGAGATCTTCCTTTTGACGCAAGCCCATGGAAACACACCTAACCCCCACATAGAACTCTCACGAAGACCATGGGTTAGTACACAAACACGTAATGGACAATGCTTACCATACCATGGGATCACTTGATCCCTCTCGGTACATCTTGTACGCTTTGTGTGTTGATCATCTTGATTTACTCTTTGTCTGAGATCTTGATCAACCTTGTGTCTCTATGACCATTCTTTGGATAATACCTTGAATACCATCTTGGTCATCATATAAACTCCTTGAACCCAACAGATGGACTTCAAGAAGTGCCTATGGACAAATCCTATAAATATAACTTAAGGCGACCATTAGTCCATAGGAATTTTCATCAATTACCAAAACCACATATGGAGATATATGCTCTAACACCTTGCATGTTATACTTCAACACAAAGCTCTTGTAGCTTGGTGGCAGTGATTGAAGAATTCTGTAAGTGATAGCCTCTTGCGGGAGTTCAATCCCCAGCTCAGCTAGACGGTTTGAGTACCCAGACATTTTGAGCACATGTTCACTGACACACGAATTCTCTTCCATCTTGCAAGCATAGAATTTATCGGAGGTCTCATACCTCTCGATCCAAGCGTTCTTATGAAAGATAAACTTTCACTCCTGGAACATCTCAAATGCTCCATGACGCTCAAAGCAACGTGGAAGTCCCGGCTCTAAGCCATACAACTGCTCATTGAACTACTGAGTAGTCCTCCTTACGATTTAACCAACCGTTCTTAACATCTTGGTCAGCCGTAGCGGGTGGTTCATCTCCTAGCGCTGCATTAAGGACATAATCCTTCTTCCCAGCTTGTAGGAGCAACTTAAGATTACGAGCCCATTCTACAAAGTTGCTTCCATCATCTTCCAACTTAGCTTTCTCCAGGAACGTATTAAAATTCAGGGTGACTGTCGCGTGAGCCATTGATCTAAAACACAAATATTTTCAAAATGGACTTAGACTATGTTCAAGATAATTAGAGTTTAACTAAAACAATTACTTGCTAAACTCCCACTCAAAAAGTACATCTCTCTAGTCATTTGAGTGGTACATGATCCAAATTCACTAACTCGAGTCCGATCATCACGTGAGTTGAGAGTAGTTTCAGTGGTAAGCATCTCTATGCTAATCATATCAACTATACGATTCATGCTCGACCTTTCGGTCTCATGTGTTCCGAGGCCATGTCTGCACATGCTAGGCTCGTCAAGCTTAACCTGAGTGTTCCGTGTGTGCAACTGTTTTGCACCCGTTGTATGTGAACGTTGAGTCTATCACACCCGATCATCACGTGGTGTCTTGAAACAACGAACTGTAGTAACGGTGCACAGTCGGGGAGAACACAATTTCGTCTTGAAATTTTAGTGAGAGATCACCTCATAATTCTATCGTCGTTCTAAGAAAAATAAGGTGCATAAAAGGATTAACATCACATGCAATTCATAAGTGACATGATATGGCCATCATCATGTGCTTCTTGATCTCCATCACCAAAGCACCGACACGATCTTCTTGTCACCGGCACCACACCATGATCTCCATCATCATGATCTCCATAAACGTGTCACCATCGGGGTTGTCGTGCTACTTATGCTATTACTACTAAAGCTACGTCCTAGCAATATAGTAAATGCATCTGCAAACACAAACGTTAGTTTAAAGACAACCCTATGGCTCGTGCCGGTTGCCGTATCATCGACGTGCAAGTCGATATTAACTATTACAACATGATCATCTCATACATCCAATATATCACATCGCGTCATTGGCCATATCATATCACAAGCATACCCTGCAAAAACAAGTAAGACGTCCTCTAATTTGTTGTTGCATGTTTTACGTGGCTGCTATGGGTATCTAGTAGATCGCATCTTACTTACGCAAAAACCACAAAGGAGATGTGCAAATTGCTATTTAACCTCTCCAAGGACCGTCTCGGTCAAAACCAATTCAACTAAAGTTGAACAAACCGACACCCGCCAGTCATCTTTATGCAACGAGGTTGCATGTCAAGCGATGAAACCAGTCTTTCGTAAGCATACAAATAATTTCGGTCTCGGCCGATTCAATCCAACAATACCGTCAAATCGAGAAAAGACTAAGGTGGGAAGCAAATCGAACATCACCGTCCACAAAACCCTTTGTGTTCTACTCGAGATAACATCTACGCATGAACCTAGCTCATGATGCCACTGTTGGGGAACGTTGCATGGGAAACAAAAATTTTCCTACGCACACGAAGACCTATCATGGTGATGTCCATCTACGAGAGGATATTTGGATCTACGTACCCTTGTAGATCGCACAGCAGGAAGCGTTAAGAAACGCGGTTGATGTAGTGGAACATCCTCACGTCCCTCGATCAGCCCTGCGAATCGTCCCACGAACCGTCCCGCGATCCGTCCCACGATCCGCTCCGATCTAGTGCCGAATGGACGACACCTCCACGTTCAGCACACGTACAGCTCGACGATGATCTTGGCCTTCTTGATCCAGCAAGCAAGACGGAGAAGTAGATGAGTTATCCGGCAGCGTGACGATGCTCCGGTGGTGGTGAAGGATCTACTCATGCACGGCTCCGCAGAAATACGATCTAGAGGTAAAACTATGGTGTCTAGATCTGAGTTGCATGTGGAAAAGTTGTCTCAAATCAGCCCTAAATCACCACTATATATAGGAGGGAGGGGGAGGAGGCTTTCCTTGAGGGCCAAGCCCTCAAGGGTGCGCCGTCTAGGGAGAAGGAGGAGTCCTACTCCAATCCTAGTCGAACTAGGATTGGAAAGTGGAGTCCTTCTCTTCCTTCCCACCTTTTTTTCCTTTCTTTGGTTTTTCTTTCTTGGCGCATAGGTCCCTTTGGGCTGTCCCACCAACCCACTAAGGGCTGGTGTGCCACCCCTAGGGCCTTTGGGCTTCCCCCGAGTGGATTGCCCCCCTCCCGGTGAACATCCAGAACCCATTCGTCACTCCCGGTACAATCCCGGTAATGCCCGAAAACCTTCCGTTAACCAAATGAAGTCATCCTATATATCAATCTTCGTCTCTAGACCATTTCGGAAACCCTCGTGACGTCCGTGATCTCATCCGGGACTCCGAACAACATTCGGTAACCACACATATAACTCAACTATACTAAAACATCGCCGAACCTTAAGTGTGGAGACCCTGCGGGTTCGAGAACTATGTAGACATGCCCCGAGGTACTCCTCGATCAATATCCAATAGCGGGACCTGGATGCCCATATTGGATCCTACATATTCTCCAAAGATCTTATCGGTTGAACCTCAGTGTCAAGGATTCATATAATCCCGTATGTGATTCCCTTTGTCCTTCGGTATGTTACTTGCCCGAGATTCGATCGTCGGTATCCGCATACCTATTTCAATCTCGTTATCGGCACGTCTCTTGACTCGTTCTGTAATACAAGATCCCGTGACTTACACTTAGTCACATTGCTTGCAAGGCTTGTGTGTGATGTTGTATTACCGAGTGGGACCCGAGATACCTCTCCGTCACACGGAGTGACAAATCCCAGTCTTGATCCATACTAACTCAACGGACACCTTCGGAGATACCTATAGAGCAGCTTTATAGTCACCCAGTTACGTTGTGACGTTTGATGCACACATGGTATTCCTCCGGTGCTAGTGAGTTATTTGATCTCATGGTCATAGGAACAAATACTTGGCATGCTGAAAACTATAGGAATAAATCGACACGATCAATATGCTACATTCATAGTTTGGGCGTAGTCCATCACATGATTCTCCTAATGATGTGATCCAGTTATCAAGCAACAATACTTTGCACATAGTCAGAAAACCTTGACTATCGTTGATCAACTGACTAGACAACTAGAGGCTTGCCAGGGACATTGTTTTGTCTATG
The DNA here is from genome assembly GCF_904849725.1 of Hordeum vulgare subsp. vulgare. Classification (NCBI taxonomy): domain Eukaryota; kingdom Viridiplantae; phylum Streptophyta; class Magnoliopsida; order Poales; family Poaceae; genus Hordeum; species Hordeum vulgare. Next base: position 223,296,464 of record NC_058518.1, read on the forward strand.
TATCCACACATGTATCTATGTGTTTATTCAATACAATTATAGCATGGATAATAAATGATTATATTTAAACATGAAATATAATAATAACTATTTATCATTGCCTCTAGGGCATATTTCCAACAGGTGGACTCTCCTTGGTTCTGCCGACCTCTTCTCCTTGGAGTATGGGCCAAGGCTGCCTCCTCTCCTCTCCTCCTATATATACTGGAGGCTTTTGGGGGTTTGGGACAGAGAAATCAGCCACGACTGCCTCTAATTCTCTCGAGATCTGTTTCTCGTCTAGTCTAGTTTGGCGGTGCTTAGACGAAGCCCTGCTGGATTAGTTCACCACCATCACCACCACGCCACCGTGCTGTAGAACTCATCTACCTCTCCGCCCCTCTTGCTGGATCAATAAGGTGGTGATCGTCATCGAGCTGTACGTGTGTTGAACATGGAGGTGCCGTCCGTTTGGCACTAGATGAGGATGGACCGTGATGGGATCACGGGACGGATCGTGATGAGATCGTAGGACGGCTTGCGATTTGAATCGCGAAGATGTTTCCACTACATCAACCGCGTTATATACACTTCCTCTTAGCGTTCTACAAGGGTATGTAGATTCACTCCCCCTCTCGTAGATGATCATCACCATGGATAGGTATTGCGTGTGCGTAGGATTTTTTTGTTTTCCATGCAACGTTCCCCAACAAGTCCAAACGAGGCAGTGAGACGAACGTAGCACATAATGCATTTAACTGTTGACCAATGGGTATCACGAGGTGCATGAAGATACTGGTAGACACGGTTAATCGCATAGGAAATGTCTCGCTGAGTGATAGTGAGGTACTGTAGACCACCAACGACACTGTGATACTGAGTAGCATCCTCATTAGCAAGAATTACACCATAGTCAGCATAAAGCGTCTGAGTCACACACATAGATGTAGAAACAAGCTTACACTTCAGCATCCCAGCACGCCAAATAAGATCCAAGGAATAATCCTTCTCAGTAAGCGAGAGACCAAGAACACTATGTGTAACTTCCAGACCCAAAAAACAGTGAAGTTTTCCAAAATCCTTTACCGCAAAGTCATATCGAAAACTAAGGATCAGTCGATCATTGTGAGTAGCAACATGATGAACCAATGAGAAAATATCATCAACATAAACCAAAAGATACATCATGACCTCAGGGTTGTGTAAAAGAAAAAGAGAATTTTCTGCAGTAGATGGAACAAAGCCATGTGACCGAAGAGCGGAAAGCATGGGGGGATTATGTTCGAGATCATAAATTGCCTTCATTATAACACAAAGATGATGAGGCCGATCAGGATCAACAAAACAAGGGGGTTGCTGCTTGTATTTTTTTTCCTCTAAGACACCATGAAGGAAGGCATTCTGAACATCCAACTATTGGAGAGACTAACCCCCACTAACTGCCAATGAGAGAAGAAGTTGAATGGTGATAGGCTTGATGTCACGACTGAAAGCGTCTTCGTAATCAAGACCATAATGTTGTTGAAATCCTTTGGCAACTAGGCATATTTTATAGCATCAATAGATCCATGACATGCTTCTTGAATTTTCAGACCAACTTGGAGTCAATAACATCACCCCTAAGAGGGAAGGAACGAGTGTCCATGTATCATTTTCTGAAGTGCAAAAATTTCCTGTTCCATAACAGCTCTCCCGTGAAGCATGCTCATCACCACTTGAAATTGACGAGGTTCAGAAGTCGGATAAAAAACCGCATGTGCCATACACACAGCTAGCTATGAAACAGTGCCATCCTTCCGCCGTTTTGGTTCAAAAATGCCACTCTCACTACGTGTGTGCACACAATGAGAAACAACTAGAGCTCGTGGTAAGTTGGAGATGGAATAGGAGATGACAACTATGACGCCCCCGATTTTGATCGTATGCTAAACATGCTTGCAATGCGTACGACCAAGATTAGGGACTGACGAGAAGATATCACAACACAACTATATACAAAAAATAAGTCATACAAGCTTCATATTACAAACGAAGGGCCTCGAGGGATCGAATACATAAGCTCGGGAAACACACGAGTCAGTGGAAGCTATAATATCTGAGTACAAACATAGAAAAGAACTTTATGCCTTAGAGAAGGCTAGCACAAATATATATACATCAAAAGAGGCGAGGCCTCCTCCTTGGGAACCTCCTGAAGTACTCTTGGTCATTAGCGGCCTCCACATAGTAGTACGTATCATCGGGGTAGTAATCGTCGGCAGCGGGATACGCCATCTCCTGGGCTCCATCGTCTGATCGCGACAATCGTATCAAGGGGAAAAGGGGGAGAAAAGCAACAGTGAGTACTCATCCAAAGTACTCGCAAGACTGACATCAGAACTACGCTGAGTAGGCATCAATATCAAGAGAATGGGGTTATATCTGGACTAACTGCAACAATGCAAGAATAGAAAGAAGGGACTAGCCCTATCAAAGACTCGCATCTTAGTGTCTTGCAGCAAAAGAAGAGTGTAGATAAATAACACGATTATATAGCCATATTATTGCAGCAAATTTAATGAAGTCACGCCCAGAGATTCTTTCTCGACTCCCTGCGAGAAAGCAATCTCGGAGTCAAACATTCCAGTTAAGCCACAATTCTAGTTGTATTAGATTGGGATACAATTCCAAGTCATTGTGTAACCGTGGACACGACTATTCGAATAGTTAATCTTCATCTCTGTAGGGGTGCACCAAATTACCCAACACACTTGATAAACTCTCGTCAAACCCACTTCCCGAGTCATGCCCAGCCTCGGAAAATAAACACGTCGCAGCCCTACCTAGGGTCAACAGAGAGGCCAACCCACCGGTCTAAATCATAAGCACGCAGGGGTCATGGTCCCTCACCCTTTGCACTCCTGCATGATGCAAGGGAGGACGAGGTCAGTCCTGGCACCTCTAATACAAGAACAATGCTTACGCGGACCACTCGAGCGTGCGCCGCTCCATTGCTGCATCTGAAGAGCTTTGGCTGATACTACGACGTCGAGTACCCATAACTTCTCCCACATGAAGGTTAGTGCAAAAAGGTCAATGACCAAGTGAGTTCAAACACCCAAATCCCATTAGCATTTTAATTAACATTGCCGCAACGATCGACAATCCACGATATGTGGTCTCGTCGCCCCCTCTCGAGAATGTGTGGCAAGGGCCAAGAATGCCCGACCATGCCTCGTCACATCCACGCGGGAATCCACCCGCAACACACATTTCATCATGTTCCCAGTAGTAAGGTTAAGTAACCGTGTGATTGTAACATCAAAGGGATTCGAGGTACCACCCACGATGGATTTCAAACGATGTAACCATCAAGGTGACCAGGGAGGAATCACCCTCGATGGTCCACGGTTGAGGGGTTGTACGACAGAGTCATTAAAGGAAGTGGTGAGGGAGGAATCACCCTTCGTGAACCACTGCCGGTTAACTACACTATAGAACTAGCATCAGGAGTACGTAACGAGGTGTCATCCTCAGTACTCGATAGTAGCTCTGTAGCATCGTACAACAAGGGGGGTGTGAGTGATGTGACGGGTCTTGGCCTGTCGATCAGCTGATCGAGTCTTCGACGATAAAGCGGGGGCAACTGGGACTAAGGGGGGTCAAAGGGGATCATTAAGCCACCTATACTAAGCATTTAATGTACAACAGAGTATAATAACAGTGTATCAAAAACATGATATGAATCAGAATAGGAGCTATCTACAACAGTAGCAAAAATCTAATGCAAGCATGAGGGAGAAAGAATGGGCGATATAGAAATGATCAAGGGGGGTTGCATGCCTTGTTGCTCTGCTGCAAAAGGCTAGTTGTTAGGATGGTAGTCATACCCACCAGAAATGTCAGCGTCGACATCTACCAGAGAGAAGAGAGGGAAGAAACAATAAATATCAGCAAGCAGGTGCATCATGATGCATGACATGGTAACATGCAATGCTAGGCAGGAGCTAACGCAGTACTAGATGTCATGGACGGATCAGGAAAATATGTGATGATATTTCCCAGGTCTCTCACTATTATCCGATAGGTTAAATCGATGGAAAAGTTCCATGTTCGCAATGCTAGGGGCACGTGACAAATAAACGGACAACGTATCTAGGTTCGTCTCGTTTTTCTGATCAACTTTCATGTACAAAATATTTTCATCCGGGTTACAAATTATTTTATATTAATTTTCAAACTTTTATTAGTATCTTTAAATGAAATACATTTAGTTAATTAAGAAAAATAATTATGGCATTATCATGATGTCATGGTGACATCACCGTCAACACTCGTGTTGACTCGTCAACTGACCAGTGGGTCCTATGTGTCGTTGAGTACTAATTTAATTTAACGAGATTAAACAAAAAGGGAGATCCCACATGTCATACCGTGTAATTTAGTTAACAAAATTAACTTAGTTAGATTAGGGTTAATTAACCTAATTAATTAGGGAGGTTAATCACTAGTTATTTTAGTTGACTAATTACTGATTATTTAAATAACTATCTAGTTAATTAATTAATTCAATATTATTTATTATATTTTTTTATCCTTTTTTATCGTTCTCACGGGTGTGGCCCCACTCTCATACACAAGGAAGGGGGGGTTAGTGGGGGTGGTTTAGCACCACTAACCACACGGGCAGGAGAGGCACACACTACCATGGACGAGGCCACCAGGCCAGCGGCCGGCGACATGGGCCGGCGAGGCGAGCAGGAGGCACGGGGGTGAGAGTTGCGGGGCATCACGCGAGGGGAGCGACGACGCACGCACGCGACCGGGAGGGGCATCAACATCGTGGGCGAGGCGAAGCAGGGTGGACGTAGTGTGGGAACAACCGGCATGCGAGGCGAGCCGCGACCGGCTGCGGGATGCGCCACGGTGCCCGGAGTGGATCCGAGGAGTGACCAGAGGGGGGCATGTGCGGCCGAGGGGGGGGCACTGCGACGGGGCTCGCTGGAGCCCCCCCCCCCCCCGGGGGGGGGGGGGGGGGGGGCTCACCGGAGCAAGGGGGAGGAAAGTGGAGAGGAGGAGGTCGGTCTCACTTGTGGTAGAAGGGGAATGGCAGCGGGCTCGTGGGCGAGGCGGGGGAGCCGACGATGAGAAGGAGGTCTGGGAAGTGCTGGCGATGAGGAGGCGCGGCGGGGTGGCCCCGACGATGGGTGATGAGGCACGTGAGGGGCCTAGATTTGGCCGAGCGTGAGACAAGGAGAGGAATCTCTAGGTGAGGGAGGGGCTTGGGGTGAGTAGGGGAAAATTGGTGGCTAGGGGGGATTTTAGGGTTTGGGGGGTTATATAACCTCCTGGGTGGAGGTGGGCTGGACGGTTGTCTGGGCTGGGCTGGGCCGGCCACTTGGGCCGAGGCCCGGGGAGGGGGTGTTTCTTTTTGTTTATTTTCCTGTTTCTATTTTCTCTTAATCTTTTCTTTTTATTTATTTTTGTTTTATTTATTTTTGAGGCACCAAAACACTTTGTAAAATATTGGTTATGGTTTTATAGTTGCCTAGGGAATTTTTTAACCCAAGCATGATTTTAATTAGTGATTTGTCAAACTTTTATATCCACTTTTCAAATGAAATTGAATTGCAAAAGAAATTGAATGACAAAATAAATTGAATTAGGGTTTGATTCCCATAGTCATCATACTTGGATTAGCAAAATGGATTAGCTTAATCCTCATGGTACTTTAGCTTGATTACAAGGATTACTGTAGCAGGGATGTCACAAATCTCCCCTCTTATAAGAAATTCTTGTCCCGAGAATTAAGAGGTAGAAGGAAAGAGCTCGGGGTATTCATTACGAAGATGATCCTCGCGTTCCCAAGTGGCTTCATCTTCAGAATGATTTGACGACTGCACTTTAAGGAACTCGGTGACCTTCCGACGAGTCCGATGTATAGTCTAATCGAGAATAATGTGGACCGGATGCTCTTTATAAGAGAGGTCTTGTTGTATCTCAAGCATATCATGATCCATTGCTCGGATAGGGTATTTGAAGCAGTGTCTGAGCTAAGACACATGGAAGACATCGTGAACCTGAGAAAGGTTCGACGGTAGCTCCAATTGATATGCCACTTTTCCACGTCTTTTTAGAATAGTGAACGGACCAATATAGCGAGGAGATAGCTTGCCCCTGATCCCAAAACGGTTTGCATCTCTCATTAGTGTGACTCGAAGATAAGCCTTTTCGCCAGGTTGATAGACCATATCTTGATGATGACGGTCATACTAACTTTTCCTATGAGAGTGAGTAGCCTTCAGATTCTCATGAATAATGCAGACTTGATATTTGGCATATTGGATAATATGCAGACTGAAGAGTGATCGTTCCCCAGTTTCTGACCAATTCAGAGGAGTTTGACACATTTGTGCATATAACACTTCAAATGGGGAATCTTCAGACTACCTTGATAGCTATTGTTTTAGGAGAACTCGGCATACAAGAGAGATTCCTTCCATTCCTTACTGAAAGAAATGACATATGCTCGAAGCATGTCTTCGAGAATTTGGTTGACTTGTTCAACTTGTTCTTGGGATTGAGGGTGAAATGTGGTACTAAAGGACAAATGAGTTCCCATAGCTTTCTCAAAACTTTCCCAGAATTTAGAAGTGAACAAGTTGCCACGGTACGAGCTGATTACCAACGGAATACCGTGGAGTGAGACAATTCTGTACATATATAGATCTGCCAGCCGACTAGCAGTGATGGTTTCTTTGACGGCTAGAAAATGTGCAACTTTGGAGAGTCGGCCAATGACGACAAGAATAACATCATTACCTTTTTGGATCCGGGAAAACCAGTGACAAAGTCCATTTCAACATGGTCCCATTTCCATTCAGGAATAGAGGTAGGTTGCAGAGTTCCAGCAGGCCTTTGATGTTGTGCTTTGATCCGACGACAAATATCATATTCAACTACATAGCGTGCAATGTCTTGTTTCATGTTTGACCACCAGAATCTTTGATGAATGTCTTGGTACATCTTGGTACTAGGAGAATGAATAGACAACGTTGTATCATGAGTTTATTTCATGGCCCTTCCATTTATTCTCAGGTTTTCTCTCTTACTTGGAACGAATAGGGAACCCTTGAAGTACAAGGCGCCATCATCAGCAACAGTGAAGCAAGAGGGTTTACCTTCTACCAGATATCATTTAATTCTTTTGACATCATCGTCATAGAGTTGAATAGTTTTGATGCGGTCTAGGAGATATGGTTCGACAACCACGTTAGTGAGGGAACCCTGATTAACAACATGGAGGTTCATCTTGGGGAACTCTTTAGTAGGGGGAACAAGATAACCGTGAGGAACAATATGGTGGTTCAGCTTACTGAATTCTTCTTGAAGGCGGTCATGAAACTGGAGGTAGTTGAAGTACGACTTGCGGCTCAAGGCATCAACCATTACATTAGCCTTGCCAGGTGTATGAGAAATGCCGAAGTTGAAATCTTCTATGCGCTCCATCCATCTCTCTTAACACAGGTTCAAATTCGATTGAGTAAACAGGTACTTCGGACTTTGATGATTGGTGTAGATCTCACAACAATTACCAAGAAGGTAATGTTGCCACTCTTTTAGTGAATGTACTACTTCAACAACTTCGAGGTCATGAACTAGATAGTTCTCTTCATGAGCATGCAACTAACGAGAGGCATCAACAATCACTTTGCGCTCTTGCATTAGTACACAACCTATTCCTTGACGAGAAGCGTCACAATATATGACGAGATCCTTTTTAGTATCCGGAGGAGCAAGTACTGGAGCATATGTCACTTTGTCCTTTAGTGCCTGGAAATTCTCCTGACATTTATCAGTCCACTCATACTTAACACCTTTGTGAAGCATATTGGTTAAGAGCTTTGCAATCTTGGAAAAGTTCTCAACGAATCAACGACAATGCCTCGCGAGTCCGAGAAAACTTCTGACTTGCTTGACATTCTTCGGCGGAGTCCAGTCAAGAATAGCTTGAACTCGTTCGGGGTTGACCACAATACCATCCTTGGAGATCACATGACGAAGGGAAGTCACTTCATCCAACCAGAATTCACACTTTAAATACTTTGCATAAAGTTGATGCTCCCAAGGCTTTTCCAGTACAAGACGAAGATGTTCGTCATGTTCTTATTTATTCTTTGAATATACCAAAATATCATCGAGAGAAACCATGACAAATTTGTCGAGGTAATCCATGAAGATATAATTCATCAACTGAGAGAAGGTTGCCGGAGCATTGGTTAAGCCGAAGGACATGACCGTGAACTCTTATGATCCATATAGAGTAACGAAGGTGGTTTTTGGGATATCCTATTCACGAACATGGATCTGGTGGTATCCCAACCTCAAGTCGATCTTAGAGAAGACCGAGGAACTAACAAGTCGATCATACAGATCAAACCGAGGAATAGGATATTTGTTTTGAATAGTGGCCTCATTGATAGGACGATAGTCTTAAACCCAACGATTTGTTCCATCCTTCTTCTTAACAAAGAGAGAAGGTGCTCCGCAAGCAGAGGAACTTGGACAAATCAAACCCAGGCGAAGGGAATTTTCAATTTCATGCTTAAGTTCAAGGAGTTCATGTGATGGCATCTTATAAGGATGCTTGGCGATAGGAGTGGTACTGGGTACTAAGTCGATGACAAACTCGACAGCTCGAGCAGGGGGAATCCCTGAAAATTCTTGTGGGAAGAAATCCCTAGACAATTGGAATGTTCTTGATCCCCTCAAGTGGTGACGCATTTAATGCATTCTTGGCATATAGCCATGCTTCAGCATCTCGAACGAGAGGAGCATGGTAGTTTATTATTTCATTCGAAGGATGTAGGAGATGCACGATTTTGGTGGCACAAACAATTGAAGCCATATGATCCTTCAACTAGTCCATTCCCAGTATGATGTCAATATGGAAAACTTCAGCAATATGGTAGCGGCAAGGAACTCCAACCCTTCTATTTCAACGGGAACATTGGGACAAACCATGGAGGTTCTACATTGGCCCGCAGGGGTGTTTACCACTATCGAGATGTTCATCTCTGCGTATTTAATAACATGCATGATTGGAAAATTTTGCGACATGAAGGAATGCGATACTCCTGTATCAAATGGTAGAGAAGCTAAATCCTAATACTGCAACCAATTCTTTAGGAGGGGGAACAAGATTACCGTGAGGAACAATATGGAGGTTCATCTTACTGAATTCTTCTTGAAGGCGGTTGTGAACCTTATGAACCTGGAGGTGGTTGCAGCACGACTTGCGTCTCAAGGCATCAACCATTACATTAGCCTTGCCAGGTGTATAAGAAATACCCAAGTTGAAATCTGTCATGCGCTCCATCCATCTCTCTTGACAAAGGTTCAGATCCGGCTGTCTAAACAGGTACTTCGGACTTTGATGATCGGTGTAGATCTCACAATGATTATCAAGAAGTTAATGTTGCCACTCTTTCAGTGAATGTACTACTGCAGCAAATTCGAGGTCATGAACTGGATAGTTCTCTTCATGAGCATGCAACTGACAAGAGGCATCAACAATCACTTTGTGCTCTTGCATTAGGACACAACCTATTCCTTGATGAGAAGCGTCACAATATATGACGAAGTCCTTTTTAGTATCCGGAGAAGAAAGTACTGGAGCAGATGCCACTTTGTCCTTGAGTGCCTAGAAACTCTCCTGAAATTTATCAGTCCACTCATACTTAACACCTTTGTGAAGCAGATTGGTTAAGGGCTTTGCAATCTTGGAGAAGTTCTCGACGAATCGAAGACAATAGCTCGCAAGTCTGAGGAAACTTCTGACTTGCTTGACATTCTTTGGGGGAGTCCAGTCAAGAATAGCTTGAACTCGTTCGGGGTTGACCACAATACCCTCCTTGGAGATCACATGACCAAGGTAAGTCACTTCATCCAGCAAGAATTCACACTTGGAATACATTGCATAAAGTTGATGCTCCCGAGGCTTTTCTAGTAAAAGATGAAGATGCTCGGCATGTTCTTCTTTATTTTTTGAATATACCGGAATATCATCGAGATAAGCCATGTCAAATTTGTCAAGGTAATCCATGAAGATATAATTTATCAACCAAGAGAAGGTTACTGGACCATTGGTTAAGCCAAAGGACATGACAATGTACTCGTATGATCCATATCGAGTAACGAAGGCGGTTTTTGGGATATCCTATTCGCGAACACTGATCTGGTAGTATCCCGACCTCAAGTCGAGCTTAGAGAAGACTGAGGAACCAGCAAGTTGATCATACGTATCATTTATCCGAGGAATAGGATATTTGTTTGGAATAGCGGCCTCATTGATAGGAAGACAATCTTCAACCGAACGATTTGTTCCATCCTTATTCTTAACAAAGAGAGAAGGTGCTCCCCAAGCAGAGGAACTTCGACGAATCAAACCCAGGCGAAGAAAATTGTCAATTTCATGCTTAAGTTCAAGGAGTTCATGTCGTGACATCTTATAAGGACGCTTGGCGATAGGAGTGGTACCGGGTACCAAGTCGGTGACAAACTCGACAGGTCGAGCACGGGGAATCCGTGGAAGTTCTTCTGGGAAGATATCTTGGAATCCTCGAAAAATTGGAATGTTCTTGATCCCCTCAATAGGTGATGCATTTAATGCGTTCAAGGCATCTAGCCGTGCTTCAGCATCTCGAACGAGATGAGCATGGTAGCTTATTATTTCATTCGAAGGATGTAGGAGATGGACGGTTTTGGTGGCACAAACGATTGAAGCCGTATGATCCTTCAACCAGTCCATTCCCAATATGAGGTCAATATGGAAAACTTCAACAATATGGTAGCTGCAAGGAACTTCAATCCTTTTATTTCAACAGGAACATTGGGGCAAACATGGAGGTTCTACATTGGCCCGTAGGGGTGTTTACCACTATCGAGATGTTCATCTCTTCGCATTTAAGTCCATGCATGAATGCAATTTTTTCCGACATGAAGGAATGCGATGCTCCTGTATCAAATGATACAGAAGCTGGTACTGAGTTAACGAGAAGTGTACCCATCATGGTAGCCGTCTAGTATTGAGCTTGACCCATCTCGATGTTGTTGGCGTGACCACAAACATAAGCATGCTTGGCATTGTTGTTGGGGTTCTGATTGTTACCACTGCGAGCTGAGGGAAGTGCGAGCTGATTCTGATTCTGCGTCCATTCTCTAGCACGGTGAAGTCGATAGCCACCCTTGAAGCACAACCTATCCTTCGGACGGGAAGGGGTAGCTTGTGGTGGTGGAGCCAGAAGCCTCGGCTGGCTAGGAGTAGGAGCAGGTGCATGATACATGTTGTGGGGAATCCAGATCTTCTGCTTCTATGCAAATGATCCTGAAGATGAGACCATGTCACGGTTTCTCCTGCAACCATCCTTGTATTCCTGCAGGCGATTTTCTGTTGGGGAACATCGCATGGGAAACAAAAACTCACCTACTCTCACCAAGATCAATATATGGAGACTAACATCTATGAGAGGGGGACTGCATCTACATACCTTTGTAGATCGCTAAGAGAAAGCGTATATAACGCGATTGATGTAGTCAAACGTCTTCACGATCCAAATTGCAATCCGTTTCACGATCCCATCATGATCCGTGCCGCGATCCCATCACGATCCATCCCGATATAGTGCCGAACGGACGTCATCTCCGCGTCTAGCACACGTACAGCTTGATGACGTATCTGCCTCCTTGATCCAGCAAGCGAGGGTGAAGTGGTAGAGGAGTTCCCTGTCAGCACGACAATGTGATGGTGGTGGTGGTGTAGCTGTCCTCACAGGGCTTCGCCAAGCACTACCGAAATATATAGAGGAGGAGACGGTCTACAGGGAGAGGGAGAGGCTGCACCGTGGCATTAGTTGTTGCAGCCCTCCCCCCTCACATATATATAGGAGGAGAGGAGGAGGGATGCGCCCTAGGGTTTCCCCTAGGGGTGGGCGAGGGCCAAGGGGGTGCCATGGCCCCCAAGGAAAGTGAGGCGTTTCCCCTCTTGGCCCAACCCTTGCCCTAACTGAATAGGCCTTAGGTGGAGGGACGGACAGCCCATGAGGGGCTGGTGCGCCCCCTCTCATAGCCCGTGGGGCCCTCTGGGGCAGGTGGGCCCTCCCGATGGACCCCCGAAACACTTCCGGCACCCCCGTCACAAAACCGGTAAGTCCCGGAAAGAACCCGAATACCAACTTACCATATATTTATCTTTACCACCGGACCATTCCGGATCTCCTCGTCATGTCCCAGTTCTCATCGGGGACTCCGAACAACTTTCAGTTACCATCACACATAACTCATTAATACCAAATCGTCACTAAACCTTAAGTGTGCAGACCCTGCGGGTTCGAGAACAATGCAGACATGACCGAAACACTCTCGAGTCAATAACGAATAGTGGGACCTAGATTCCCATATTGGTTCCTACATATTCTACGAAGATCTTGATCGGTCGAACCACGATGTCAAGGATTCAATCAATCCCGTATAATGTTCCCTTTTTTCCATTGGTATGTTACTTTCCTGAGATTCGATCGTCGGTATCTGCATACCTAGTTCAATCTCATTATCGGCAAGTCTCTTTACTCGTTCCAAAATACAAGATCCCGTGACTAACTCCTTAGTCACATTGCTTGTAAGCTTTTTGTGATGTTGTATTACCGAGTGGCCCCAGAGATACCTCCCGTCTTATGGAGTGACAAATCCCAGTCTCGATTCATGCCAACCCAACAGACACACTCGGAGATACCTGCAGAGCACCTTTATAGTCACCCAGTTACATTGTGATGTTTGATACACACAAGGCATTCCTCTGGTGTCCGGGAGTTGCATGATCTCATGGTCATAGGAACACATACTTGACATGCAGAAAACAATAGCAATAAACTAACACGATCATATGCTCCATTCATAGTTTGGGTCTTGTCCATCACATCATTCTCCTAATGACGTGATCCTGTTATCAAATGATAACTCATGTATATGGCCAGGAAACCTCGACCATCTTTTTGATCAACGAGCTAGTCCATTAGAGGCTCACTAGGGACATTGTGTTTGTCTATGTATCCACACATGCATTTGAGTTTCCAATCAATACAATTTTAGCATGGATAATAAACGATTATCATGAACAAGGAAATATAATAATAACCAATTTATCATTGCCTTTAGGGCATATTTCCAATAGTCTCCTACTTGCACTATTGTCAATAATCTAGTTCACATCACCATGTCACGTATATAACGCGGTTGATGTAGTCACATGTCTTCGCGATCCAATCACGATCCATCCCGCGATCTCATCACGATCCGTCCCACGATCTCATCACTATCCGTCCCGCGATCTCATCGCAATCCATCTCGCGATCTCATCACGATCGTTCCCGATCTGGTGCTGAACAGACAACACCTCCGTGTTTAGCACACGTACAACTCGATGACGTCTCCGCCTCCTTGATCCAGCGAGCTAGGGAGGAGTTGTATATGAGTTCTCTGGCAACATGATGGTGTGGTGACGGTTGTGGTGGTGCTATCCCGGTAGGGCTACGCCCAGCACTACCGAAACTGCAAACGGAGGAGAAAACGATCTAGGGACAGAGAGGGGCCCCAAGGTCTTCGTGTGTGCTCTTGGGGCGCCCGCTCCTCTCTATATATAGGTGGAGGGGCGTGGGGAACAGCCCCTCTACCTCTAAGCCCTAGGGCGCAGCCAAGGGGGAAGGAGGTGGAATCCTAGTCCCCTTCCTTCCCTTCCATTCAAAGGTGGACTTTCCACCTTTCCCAACTGCATGTGCCTTGAGGGACTTGTGCGCTTGGCCCAATAAGGCCACAACGTCTACCCTCAGCCCATGCAAACCCTAGAACCCTTGGTGGACTTCCGGACTCCTCCGGAAGGTTTCAGAACCTTCTAGAAGCTTCCCGGTACAATACCGAAAAAACCCGAAACTTTTCTGGTAGGCAAAATATGACTTCCCATATATAAATCTTTACCTCCGAACCATTCCGAACTTCCTCGTGACGTTCCGGATCTCATCCGGGATTCTGAACAACTTTCGATTACTACCACACATAACTCATTAATACCAAACCATCACCAAACCATAAGTGTGCACACCTTGCGGGTTTGACAACTATGCACACATGACTGAGACACTCTCCAGCCAATAACCAATAGCAGGACCTGGATGTACATATTGGCTCCTACATATTCTATGGAGATATTTATCAGTCAAACCACGATGTCAAGGATTGAATAAAATCCGTATACTATTCCCTTTGTCTACCGGTATGTTACTTGCCCGAGATTCGACCGTCGGTATCTCTATACCTAGTACAATCTCGTTACCGGCAAGTCTCTTTACTCGTTCCGTAATACAAGATCTCGTGACTAACTCCTTAGTCACATTGCATGCAAGCTTCTTGTGATGTTGTATTACCGAGTGGGCCCTAGAGATACCTCTCCGCCATACGGAGTGACAAATCCCAGTCTCGCTTCACGCCAACCCAACACACACCCTCGGAGATACCTGTAGAGCACCTTTATAGTCACCCAGTTACGTTGTGACGTTTGATACACACAAGCCATTCCTCCGGTGTACATAAATTCCATGATCTCATGGTCATAGGAACTGATACTTGACATGCAGAGAACAGTAGCAATAAACTAAGACGATCACATGCTGCGTTCATAGTCTGGGTCTTGTGCATCACATCATTCTCCTAATGATGTGATCCCGTTATCAAGTGACAACACTTGCCTATGGCCTAGAAACCTTGACCATCTTTGATCAACGAGCTAGTCAACTTGAGGCTCACTAGGGAGAGTGTGTTGTCTATGTATCCACACATGTATTTGAGTTTCCAATCAATACAATTCTACCATGGATAATAAATGATTATCATGAACAAGGAAATATAATAATAACCAATTTATTATTTCCTCTAGGGCATATTTCCAACAGTCTCCCACTTGCACTAGAGTCAATAATCTAGTTCACATCACTATGTGATTGCAATGAATCTAACACCCATACAGTTCTGGGGTTTGATCATGTCTTTCTTGTGAGAGAGGTTTTTAGTCAACGGGTGTGAAACATCCTTAGCCCACTATTTACTAAGGATAAATTTGACCATTGTCAAGTGATTCAATTCTGGATCACTCTTTGTACTCCTTGACAGACTCATGGCAAGGCACACATTAGGTGCAGTACACAACATGGCATACTATAGAGCCTACGGCTAAGGCATAGGGGACGACCTTCGTACTTTCTCTTTCTTCTGTTGTGGTCTGGTTTTGAGTCTTACTCAAATTCACACCTTACAATAGAGTCAAGAACTCCTTCTTTGACTGATCCATTTTGAACTCCTTCAAAATCTTGGTATGTGTTCATTGAAAGTTTTATCAAGTTTCTTGATCTATCTCCGTAGATCTTGATGCTCAATGTTCAAGTAGGCTTAATTCAGGTTTCCTTTGAAAAACACTTTTCAACAACCTTATATGCTTTCCAGAAATTCTACATCATCTCCGATCAACAATATGTCAACCACATATACTTATCAGAAATTCTATAGTGCTCCCATTCACTTTCTTGGAAATACAAGTTTCTCATAAACCTTGTATAAACCCAAAACTTTGATCATCTCATCAAAGTGTATATTCCAACTCCGAGATGCTTGCTCCAGTCCATAGAAGGATCGCTGGAGCTTGCATACCTGTTAGCATCCTTAGGATCAACACAACCTTCTCGTTAGATCACATACAACCTTTCCTGAAAGAAACCATCGAGGAAACAATGTTTTGACATGTTATCTGCAAGATTTTGTAAATAATGCATCAATTGATAATATAATTCCAACATACTTTTAGCATCGCTACGAGTGAGAAAGTCTCATCATAGTCAACTATTTGAACTTGTCGGAAACATCTTTGCGACAAGTCGAGCTTTCTTAACGGTGAAATTTACCATCATCGTCCGTCTTCCTTTTAAAGATCCACTTCTACTTAATAGCCTTACAACCATCAAGTAGTTCTTCCAAGGTCTACACTTTTTTTCATACATGGATCCTATCTTGGGTTTCATGGTCTTCAGCCATTCGTTGGAATTCGGGCCCACCGTCGCTTCTCCATAGCTCATAGGTTCATTGTTGACCCGCAACAAGACCTCCAAGACATGATTACCGTAGTACTCTCGAGTAGTACGTTTCCTTGTCGACCTACGAGGTTTGGTAGTAACTTGATCTGAAGCTTCATGATCACCATCATCAGCTTTCGACTTCAACTAGTGTAGGTGCCACAGGAACATCTTCCTGCACCCTTCTACTCATTGGTTGAAGTGACGGTTCAATAACCTCATCAAGTTTCCACCATCCTCCTACTCAATTCTTTCGAGAGAGACTTTTTCTTGAGAAAGGACCCATTTCTAGAAACAAACATTTTGCTTCCGGATCTGAGATAGGAGGTATACCCAACTGTTTTCGGTGTCATATGAAGATGCATTTATCCGCTTTCGGTTCAAATTTATCAGGCTAAAACTTTTTCACATAAGCATCGCAGCCCCAAAATTTTAAGAAACGACATCTTAGGTTTCTCCAAACTATAGTTCATACGGTGTCATCTAAACAGAATTACGTGGTGCCCTATTTAAAGTGAATGCGGTTGTCTCTAATGCCTAACCCAAAAACGATAGTGGTAATTCGATAAGAGACATCATAGTATGCACCATATCCAATAGGGCGCGGCTATGACGTTCGGACACACCATCACACTATGGTGTTCGAGGTGGCATGAGTTGTGAAACAATTTTCACATTGTCTTAGATGTATACCAAACTTGCAGCTGAGATATATATTTACCTCCACCATCACATCATAGACATATTATCTTCTTGTCACGACGATCTTCAACTTCACTCTGATATTTCTTGAACTTTTCAATATTTCAGACTTGTAATTCATCAAGCAAATACACTGGTATCTACTCAAATCATGAGTGAAGTAATAATATAATGATATCCACTGCGTGCCTCATCACTCATTGGACTGCATACATCAAAATTTACTATTTCCAACAAGTTACTAGCTCGTTCCATCACAGGAAGATGAGGTCTTTAGTCATCTTGTCCATGTGGCATGATTTGCATGTCTCAAACAAAAAACGAGTGAGTCCAAAGATCCATCAGCATGAAGCTTCTTCATGCATTTTATACCAATATGACTTAATCGACAGTGCCACGAGTAAGTGGTACTATCATTACTACTTTGCATCTTTTGGCATCAATATTGTGAACATGTGTATCACTATGATCGAGATTCAATAAACCATTCATATTAGGTGCATGACCATTGAAGGTATTATTCAAGTAAATAGAGTAACCATATTTCTCTCTATAAATGAATGATCGTATTGCAATAAACATGATCCAATCATGTTCACGCTTAGTGCAAACACCAATCAATATTTAGGTTTAACACTAACCCCAAAGGTAGAAGGAGTGTGGGATGTTGATTACATCAATCTTGGAATTACTTCCAACACACGTTGTCACCTCACCCTTGCTAGTATCCATTTAATCCGTAGCTATAATTTCGAGTCACTAACACTTAGCAACTGAACCAATATCTAATACCCCGATGCTACTAGGAGTACTAGTAAGGTACAGATCAATACCATGTATATCCAATATACTTTTGTCGACTTTGCCAATTTTCTCATCTACCAAGTATCTAGGGTCGTTCCGCTTCAGTGATCATTCCCCTCATAACAAAAGCAGTTAGTCTCGGGTTTGGGTTCAACCTTGGGTTTCTTTACTATAGCAGCAACTGGTTTGCCATTCATGAAGTATCCCTTCTTGCCCTTGCCGTTCTTGAAACTAGTCGTTTCGCTAACCATCAACAATTGATGCTCCTACTTGATTTCTATTTTCGCGGTGTCAAACATCGCGAATAACTCAGGGATCATCATCTCTATCCCTGTCATGTTATAGTTCATCACCAAGCTTAGTAGCTTGGTGGTAGTGACTTTGGAGAACTATGTCAATCACTACCTTATCTGGAAGATCAACTCCCACTCGATTCAAGAGATTGTAGTACTCAGACCATTTGAGCACATGCTCAACGATTGAGATTTTCTCCCTTACTTCGCATGCCAAGAATCTTGTTGGAGGTCTCATACCTCTCAACACGGGCACGAGCCTGAATTCCCAATTTCAGGTCTTAGAACATCTCATATGTTTCGTGATGTTCAAAAAGTCTTCGGCGCCGCAATTCTAAGCCGTTAAGCATTACGCACAAACTAACACGTAGTCATAAAAAATGTGTATGTCAGGTGTTCACAATATCCACAAACGACGCTCGGGGTTCAGCACACCGAGCGGTGCATTAAGGACATAAGCCTTCTGCGCGGCAATGAGGACAATCCTCAGTTTACGAACCCAATCAACATAATTTCTACTATCATCTTTCAACTAAGTTTTCTCTAGGAACATATCAAAAATAGTAGAGCTACACGCAAGCTACAACACAATTTGCAAAGACGTTTTTGACTAGGTTCATGATAATAAGTTCAATCGATAATTACTTAAGGACTCCCACTTAAATTGACATCCCTCTAGTCATTTGAGTGACACATGATCCAAATTCACTAACTCAAATCCGATCATCACGTGAGTTGAGTTAGATTCAATGGTGAACATCTCCATGTTGATCATATCTACTATATGACTCATGTTCGACCTTTCGGTCTCATGTGTTCTGAGGCCATGTTTGTACATGCTAGGCTTGTCAAGTTTATCCCGAGTGTTCCGCATGTGCAAAACTATCTTGCACCCGTTGTATGTGAATGTAGAGTCTATCACAGCCGATCATCATGTGGTGTCTCAAAACGATGAACTTTCGCAACAGTGCACACTCGGGGAGAACCCAATTTTATGTTGAAATTTTAGTGAGGGATCACCTTATAATGCTACCATCATCCGAAGCAAAACAAGGTGCATGAAAAGGGTTAACATCACATGAAAATTATAAGTGACATGATATGGCCTTGAACTTGTGCTTTTTGATCTCCATCTTCGAAGCACTGGTATGATCTCCATCGTCACCGGCATAACACCACGATCTCTGTCATGATGATCTCCATCATTGTGTTGCCATAAAATCATTCACGCCAACCATGCTTCTACTACTATTGCTACCATTTAACGATAAACTAAAGCATTACATAGCGCTTAATGATTGACACAGAGTTCATACAATAATTAAAGACAACCCTATGGATCCTGCCGGTTGCCGTAGCATCAACATGAAAATTTATATTACTATTACAACATGATCATGTCATACATCAAATATATATTATCATGTCATTTCGCCATGTCATATCACAACATACCCTACAAAAACAAGTTAGATGTCCTCTAATTTGTTGTTGCATGTTTTATGTGGCTGCTATGGGTATCTAGCAAGAACACTTGTTACCTACGCAAAACCACAACGGTGATACACAAGTTGCTATTTAACCTTCTACAAGGACCGCCTTTGTCGAATCCGATTCAACTAAGGTGGGAGAGACAGACAGTCGCCAACCATCTTATGCAACAAAGTTGCATGTCTGTCGATGGAACTGGTCTCTTGTACGTGGACGAGTAAAGTTGGTCCAGGCCGCTTCATCCCACAATATTGATGAATCAAGAAAAGACTAAGGAGGGAAGAAATCTGAATATCAACGCCCACAAACTCCTTTGTGTTCTACTCGTGATGTCATCTACACATAGACCTAGCTCATGATGCCACTGTTGGGGAACGTCGCATGGGAAGCAAAAAATTTCCTACGCTCACCAAGATCATTCTATGGAGACTAACATTTACAAGAGGGGGAGTGCATATATATACCCTTGTAGATTGCTAAGCGGAAGCGTATATAATGCAGTTGATGTAGTCGAACGTCTTCGCGATCTAAATCCGTCTCGATCTAGTGCCGAACGGACGACGCCTCCACGTTCAGCACACGTATAGCTTGATGACATCTCCGCCTCCTTGATCCAGCAAGCGATGGAGGATTGGTATATGAGTTCCCCGTCAGTGTGATGACATGATGGTGTGGTGGTATAGCTGTCCCGACAGGGCTTCGCCATGCACTACCGAAATATCTAGAGGAGGAGACGATCAAGAGGGAGAGGGAGAGGCTGTACCATGGCATTAGTTGTTGCAGGCCACCCTTCGCTCACATATATATATGAGGAGAGTAGGATGGAAGCGCCCTAGGGTTTGCCCTCAGGGTGGGGCGGCGGCCAAGGGGGTTGCCTTGGCCCCCCAAGGCAAGTGGGGCGCCTCCCCACTTGGCCCAATCCTTGCGCTAGTGGCATGGGCCTTAGGTGGGAGGGGCAGCTAGCCCACCAAGGGCTGGTGCGCCCCCTCTCATAGCCCATGGGCCCCTCCGGGGCAGGTGTACCCTGCCGGTGGATCCTGGGAACACTTCCAGCACTCCCGTCACAAAACCGGTAAGTCGTGATACTTTTTTGGAACCCGAATACCAACTTCCCATATATTGATATTTACCTCCGGACCATTCCGGAGCTCCTCGTCATGTCCGGGATCTCATCCAAGATCCCAAACAACTTTTGGTTACCATCACACATAACTCATTAGTACCAAATCATCACCGAACCTTAAGTGTGCAGACCCTACAGGTCCGAGAACTATGGAGACATGACCGAGACACTCTTCGGTCAATAACCAATGGCGGGACCCGGATGCCCGTATTGGTTCTTACATATTCTACGAAGATCTTTATCAGTCGAAGCACAATGTCAAGGATTCAATCAATCCAGTATACTGTTCCCTTTGTCCATTGGTATGTTACTTGCCCGAGATTCGATCGTCGTATCTGCATACCTAGTTCAATCTCGATACCGGCAAGTCTCTTTACTTGTACCATAATACAAGATCCCATGACTGACTCCTTAGTCACATTGCTTGCAAGATTCTTGTGATGTTGTATTACCAAGTGGGCATAGAGATACCTCTCTGACATATGGAGTGACCAATCCCAGTCTCGATTCACGCCAACCCAAAAGACACCCTCGGAGATACCTGTAGAGCACCTTTATAGTCACCGAGTTACGTTGTGACATTTGATACACACAAGGCATTCCTCCGGTGTCAAGGAGTTGCATGAGCTCATGGTCATAGGAACAAACACTTGACATGCAGCAACCAGTAGCAATAAACTGACACGATCATTTGCTATATTCATAATTTAGGTCTTGTCCATCACATCATTCTCCTAAAAATGTGATCCCATTATCAAATGACAAGTCATGTCTATGGCCACGAAACCTCGACCATCTTTTTGATCAACGAGCTAGTCCATTAGAGGCTCACTAGGGACATTGTGTTTGTCTATGTATCCACACATGTATTTGAGTTTCCAATCAATACAATTTTAGCATGGATAATAAACGATTATCATGAACAAGGAAATATAATAATAACCAATTTACTATTGCCTCTAGGGCATATTTCCAACAGTTTCAACCTGAATGGCATTGTTCTCCAAGGTGAAAAAATTAGGATAGTCGTGAACAAGGAGTGCAAGTTTGATGTCATGGTGGAGGCCACATAACTTGTCTTGTCTGCGAGCATCGGTTGCAATGTCTTCTTGAGCATAGGGGGATAAGTCTAGAAATTCCCGCTGATAAGCATCCATACTTTTGTTGCCATGGACGAGGTTGTGGAACTCACCTTCTTCCGGTCCATGATTCCCTAAGGAATATAGCAGGCACAGAAAGAAGTTTGGAACTCCGTCCAAGTGATGATAGTTCAAGCAGGATGAGAACGCGTGTGACTGTCCCACTATTGAGCAGCAGGACCCTTCAGGAAGTAAGCCACAAAGTTGACATAGATTTCCATGGGCACATTGGCAGACTCCAGCTCATAAGCGATGTCATAGAGCTAGTCATCAGCATCGAGAGGCTGAGTTGAGCTGCGGTAAATCACGGGGTTGAGGTGGCAGAAGTCTTGCGGTGTCATGCCTTGCTGCTGGTTCATGTTCGGCCTTGGGAACTGGTCCATGAGCCCTTTCATAAACTGGTCGTTTAGTTCAAACTGTTGGATCATCCCAACCATATATGCACGGGGTGGGGGGCGACACCACTTGGGTGGCCAGCTGGTCTACCCATACTGCTAAAATTTGACATCGGTAGTTTAGCATAATGTAATTGAAGGGGTATGGAATCATTCATGAAGTAATCAAGCTTAACGAAAGGGAAATGCAATAGATACTTCATAACAACCAAGTTCGACATACATATCCATACATCTGTTCGATTACAAACCAACGATTCCAAATTCCAAATTTGGCAATAACTTGGACTCACCAGGAAGCACGCACGCACGCGGTGGAGGGATACAACAATGAGACATAGCGATAATGCTACATCAATGTTGGAGACAATGGCTGAAACCGGTTGCTGATGGTGACCCTGACAGAAGAACCTAGGGGCAAGCTTTTGCATCCGTTATGACTCATGTGCAGGTACTGGTCCTGAACGGGAAGCAAAGGTCCATGTGCAGGGGTATGACCTCCAACAACAGACCACTCAAGACCCGATGGTAGCTCTATCTTGAGCATGTAGAGGGTGTATTCAGGGTGGATCCTCGCACTGACTGCTGGTAGCAACTGTGTCACCACATCGTAAAGACGCATACAGCTTAATAGTTAGAGCCTGGAAGGCACGATCCAGTACCTGTGGGTCGTAGCGATGACTCACGTAGGGTGTACGAACATCGACGTAGGATCGGTCGTTGCGCTCCTGCACGAAAGCAGTGTAGGCAGTGAGGTCAAATCCAGTCTCATCCCCAGCAGGAATATACAGGATGTATCTGAATGCAGTCTCCTCCTAGCGAGGGTGCTCTCCACGGAGGTGGGAGATGGCGATATAGGCATCATCATGTACAACCATATCAATCGTCATCCCAACACCATAGAAGGTGTGCAACTCAATGGCGGAGATGTCCTCCCGATCGTAGATGCGAAGCTCAGCCTGGTACTGCTCCTGGTTAAACTCCTAGAAGTCCTTGTATATAGTGTACTTGGGGTACCAACGATATCCCAGCCTGGTGAAGAGGTTGACCAGAATGGTCGGGAACCCAGTTGCATCGACAACCATAGTCAGGTGTAGGACCTGCCTTGCGGGACACATGTGAAAAGAAGGTTTAAGGATGTCAAATGACAGTGTGTGTAATATATTTTGCGAAGAATAGCAGTAAATGATCCAGCTCTCTGGGTTGATGTTATTACGAGAACCTAATGTTAGAGTTAGCAAAATCTTTACCCCGAAAGAGAAGAGAGATCAGAACCCAGAGTATAGAAGAGGAGTAAAAGATACTAATACCACCCGATTGAGATGTGGGCTCGTAAGCCATACAAGAATATTAGTAAAAGTTTTTCAAGTACTAGACTCAACTTTGGCCAAGGAGTTGGAAAGGGGGTTACCTACAGCTAGTCGGCTCTGATACCAATTTGTGATGCCCCCGATTTTGTAAGCTAAACATACACAAAATGCATACATCCAAGATTATGGACTCATAGGAAGATATCACAACACAACTCTAGACACAAAATAAAAGTCATACAAGTTTCATATTACAAGCCAGGGGCCTCGAGGGCTCGAATACATAAGCTCTGGAAACACACGAGTCAGCAGAAACTATAATATATGAGTACACACATAGAAAATAGCTTTATGCCCTAGAGAAGGCTAGCACAAAGATACATAGATCAAAAGAGGTGAGGCCTCCTGCCTGGGAACCTCGTGAACTACTCCTGGTCGTCAGCGGCCTCCACTTAGTAGTAGGCACCATCGGTGTAGTACTCGTCGTTGGCGGGATACGCCATCTCATGGGCTCCATCATTTGGCCGTGGCAATCGTATCAAGGGGAAAAGGGGGAGCAAAGCAACGATGAGTACTCATCCAAAGAACTCGCAAGACTGACATTAGAACTATGCTAAGTATCCATCACTATCAAGGGAATGGGGTTATATCTGGACTGACTGCAGCAATGTGAGAATAGAGAGAAGGGACTAAACCTATGAAAGACTAGCCTCTTCAGTGTATTGCAGCATAAGAAGAGTGTAGAGCAATAATATAATTATATAGTCATATTGTTGCAGCAAATTTAATTAAGTCACACCCATAGATTCTTTCTCGACTCCCTCCGAGAAAGGAATCTCATAGCCAAATATTCCAGTTAAGTGTATTATATCGGGATACAATTCCAAGTCATTGTGTAACCGTGGACACGACTATTCGAATAGTTAATTTTCATCCCTGCAGGGGTGCACGAAATTACCCAGCACACTTGATAAACTGTGGCCGAACACACTTTCGTGGGTCATGGCCGGTGTCGAAAAATCAACACGTCGCAGCCCTACCTAGGCTCAACAGAGAGACTAGCTCGCCGGTCTAAATCCTAAGTGCGCAGGGGTCATGGTCCCATCAAGCTTTGCACTCCTGCACGATGCGAGGGTGCCCGAGGTGAGTCCTGGCACCTCTAATACAAGATCAGGGCTAACATGGACCACTCGGGCGCGTGCGCCGCTCCATTCCTGACGTCTGAAGAGCTTCAGCTGATACTACGACGTCGAGTACCCATTACTTCTCCCACGTGAAGGTTAGTGTGAAAAGGTCAACAACCAACTCAAATCAAATACCCAAATCCTAATTTTAATTAACACTAAAATGATGATCAACAATCCACAATATGTAGTCCCATCGTCCCGTCTCAAGGATGTGTGGCAAGGGCCAAGGATGCCTAGCCGTGCCTCGTCACATCCATGCGGGAATTCACCCACAACAATCATTTTATCATGTTCCGAGTAGTTAGGTCAAGTAATCGTGTGGCTGTAACATCAGAGGGATCCGATGTATCACCCTTAATGGATTTCAAACAGGTGACCAGGAAGAAATCACCCTCGATGGTCCATGCTTTAGGGGTTGTATGACAGCGGGAGGAATCACCCTCTGTGAACCACCGGCGGTTAACTACACTACAAAGCTAACATGAGGAGTACGTAACGAGGTGTCACCCTCGGTACTCGATAGTAGCTCTATAGCGTCGTACAACAAGGGGTGGGTTAGTGATGTGGTGGGTCTTGGCTTGTCGATCATTTGATCGAGTCTTCGACGATAAAGCGGGGGCAACTAGGACTAAGGGGGTCAATGGGGATCACTAAGCCACCTATACTAAGCATTTAATGTACAACAGAGTATAATAGCAGTGTATTAAAAACAGGCTATGCATGAGAATAGGAGCTATCTACAACAGTAGTAAAAATCTAATGCAAACATGAGGGAGAAAGAATGGGCGATATAGGAATGATCAAGGGGGTTGCTTGCCTTGTTGCTCTTCTACAAAAATATGGTCGTCAGGAGGGTAGTCATACCCGGCAGTAGCATCATCGTCGGCATCTACCGGGGAGAAGAGGGGGAAGAACCAATAAATATCAGCAAGCTGGTGCATCACGATGCATGACATGGCAACATGCAGTGCTAGGCATGAGCTAATGCAGTACTACACGTCATGGATGGATCGGAAAAATATGTGATGATATTTCCTGGGTCTCTCACGACTATCGGACATGTGAAATCGATGGAAAAGTTCGATATTTGATATGCTAGGAGCACGTGACACACGAAGGGAGAGCGTATCCGGGTTCGTCTTGTTTTCTCCTCAACTTTCATGTACAAAATATTTTCATCCGGGTTGCAAATTATTTTATATTATTTTTCAAAATTTTATTTATATCATGAAATGAAATAGTTTTAGTTAATTATGACATCAACATGATGCCATGGTAAGATTAGCGGTCAACAGTCGTGTTGACGAGTCAACTAACTAGTGGTTCCTAAGTGTCATTGACTCCTAATTTAACTTAATTAGATGAAACAAACAGGGAGGCCCCACATCATACCTTGTAATTTGATTAACAAAATTAACTTAATTAGAATAGATTGAATTAACTTAATTAGATTAGGTAGGTTAATCAATAGTTATTTTAGTTGACTAATTACTAATTAATTAAATAATCAACTCGTTAATTAATCATTTTAATATTATTTATTATATTATGTATTATCTTTTTTATCGTTCTTAGGGGCGTGGCCCCACTGTCATACGCAAGGAAAGAGCGGAGGGTTAGTGGGGGTTAGTTTAGCCTCACTAACCACACGGGCAGGAGAGGCAGGAACAACCATGACCGAGGTCACCAGCCGGGTGGCCAACGGGCTAGCGGCCGACAACAAGGGGCCGACGAGGCGAGCAGGAGGCACGGGGGCGGCAACCGTACTGTAGTGCGCACGAGGGAGCGGCGACGCACGCGCTCGGCCGGGAACGGCAGCAGCGGTGCGGGCGAGGCGATGAGGGGCGGACGCAGTGCGGGCATGACCGACGCGTGGGGCGAGCTGCGAGCGGCCGCGGGATGCGGCACGGTGGTCGGAGTGGCAGCGAGGCGTGCCAGCGAGGGGGGGCGTATGGTGCTCGGCCGTCGGGGCTCGCCGGGGGGGGGGTTATGGTCTGGGGGGTTATATATCCCCGGGTGGAGGTGGGTCGGCAGGTTGGCTCGGCTGGGCCGACCAGGGGGGCGTGTTTCTTTTTATTTATTTTCCTGTTTCTATTTTCTTTTATTCTTTTATTTTTATTTATTTATGGTTCATTTATTTTTGAGGTACCAAAACACTTTGTAAAATATTGGTTATGATTTTATAATTGCCCAGGGGATATTTGTAACCCAAGCATGATTTTTCATTACTAATTTGTCAAATTTTTAAATCCATTTTTCAAAAGAAATTGAATTGCAAAAGAAATTGAATTAGGGTTTGATTCCCACATTGATCATACTTGGATTAGCAAAATGGATTAGCTTAATCCTCATGGTATCATAGCTTGATTACGAGGATTACTGTAGCATAATCCGGGGATGTCACAACAACACACATGAAGGAGATGCAAATCCAGGCGATACTGATCGAGGGACATCCTAGGCCACTCATACTTCTCCAACGTATCGATAATTTATTAAGTATTCATGCCATGTTTGCCTATGTTTACACTACTTTTATATGGTTTTGATGCATTTTATATGATTTATTTAGAACTAACCTGGACTGATGCTATTTTCCAGAGAACTACCGTGGTGTTGTTTTTTGTGCAGAAATAGAAGTTCTCGTAATTGGACGAAACTTTTTGGAAGAAAAGAGAAATAGTGGGCAAATAACCACGAGAGGAGAGCCCCCTGGCTAGCCCTGGTACCTAGTGGGCCACTCGAAGCCCATCTTGGCGTGATTCCAACTCCCAAAAATCCTATAAATACAGAAACCTCCACGAATAACCCTAGATGATAAGTTCCACTGCTGCAAGACTCTATGGCCTTGAAAAACCAACCGGGAGCCCATTCTGGCACCCTGCCAGAGAGGGAATCATCTCTGGTGGCCATCTTGATCATCCCGGCGGAGGCCATGACGAGGAGGGAGTAGTCCACCCTGGAGGCCGAGGATTTATAACAGTAGCTATGTGTTTAATCTCGTTCTCTCTCTCGTGTTCTTGAGATGTCATGATCTTGATATATCACGCGCTTTGTTAATATAGTTAGATCATATGGTGTTTGTCCCATGCTATTGTTGTGTTGAATTGAGTCTTTCACTTTAAGATCTCGTTATGTTGGATTGAATATTTAGGTTTGGGAGCACATGATGTATGTCTTCCATGCGGGTACCCGTAGTGACATTGGGGTATTCAAGTGATTCACTTGATATATGTTGTGGCATCAACTTACGGATTTCGGTGACCTTGGGGATCTAGGCATAGAGGTTGATTGCATGTTTTCATACTATGTTCTCCGATAGAAATCCTGGGGTGCTCCTTGATGTTCTTTGTGTTGGATTGAATATGAAGAATCTTAAATTGTTTGATGGATATCGTATAATTAGCCCACAGATACTTGAGGTGACATTGGAGTATCTAGGTGACATTAGGGTTGATTGATTTGTATCAGTTGTGTTATTTTAGTACGAACTCTTGGATATATCGATGAGAAAGGATAACTTGTCATTTTAGTATGAACTCTTGGAAAGATTGATCGAAAAGAATAACTTTGAGGTGGGTCCGTACCCTACAAACAATTTCTTCTTATGTTCTCCGCTAGATAGGAACTTCAGAGTGATTCTTTATCCGATGTTGAGGGATTGTTATGTGATTCAATTATATTAGCATTGTTGAGAGATTGCACTAGCGAAAGTACGGACCCTAGGCCTTATTACCAAGCACTTATACAACATTTTGCTCACTATTTTGCATTTGCTACCTTGCTGTTTGTATATTTTCAGATTACAAAAATCAATAACTACTATCATTACTACACTTGTATCACCATCTCTTCACTGAACTAGTGCACCTATACAATTTACCATTGTATTTGGTGTGTTGGGGACACAAGAGACTTTTGATTATTAGGTTGCAGGGTTGTTTGAGAGAGACCATCTTCATCCTACACCTCCCATGGATTGATAAACCTCAGGTCTTCCACTTGAGGGAAATTTGCTACTACAAAACTCTACGCTTGAAGGACCAACACGAGTCTACAAGAACAAGTTGTGTAGTAGACATCAGCCGTTGCTGCGTGCCACACTAGTAATGCCTTCGAAGTCGTCGAGGCCGCTAGTTTGGAAACATCATGAGCCGTGGAGCATGGCCCAGAAATGCGCACCATAAATGAGTCCTTGGTTGGCTGAGTGGCAAAACCATGCACCAGAGAAACAACACAGAACATCGACTCGTGTGATTAAGAGTCAGTGGACTCTGGCTCGTGTGGGGTTGTCGCTGCATGGCACCCCTCGGGCTGCACATGATCGACGTCCGAGCCATGCAAGGCTTGGTATTCAACGTGGGGTGCAATAGGAACCCCTACATCATCTAGAAGCTCTAGACCAACACCACGCGCAATACCTGCACTATGGTGAGGAAGCAAAATGATAGAGGCGAAGTTGTCCCTGTCTTTCGATGAGATCGTGGGTATAGTTTTGGTGGAGTAGACTTTGACGATCCGACTACGAACGTGTGAGGACGTCGCGCCTTAGCAATCACTAAACCAACTCCGAGAGGTTATTGGCCACGTCGGAGCACGATCAACCTAACCACGAAGGTCTATTTCCTGCACGCAAACGAAGAACAAGCAAGAAACCAAGATGCAATCAAGATATTGTGAATATAAGAGGAAAGTTTTATTGATGAACGTGGGGTTCTATGACGCCTTTGTCTGGTCATAGAACACAAACGAAGAATGTGAAGTTGCAGCTATGGCGAACTTGTAATCTAAACAAAACCCAAGTGTAAACGGTGCCCTAAGGGCTGTGTATATGAGGGAATAGAGAGGCCATTTCGTGACCCTTGGAGGAGGGGTCCGAAAACAGCCCTAAACTCGGTTTCCCCACACATACGGACTCTAAAAATAGCCTATATTAGGGTATTTCGAAATTACATGGGCGTGGCCCAAAAATAAGGTGGCGCAACACCTATAATAGCCTATGGACGAAATTTATAAAGTGGCGTCTTGAATATTTTGTCCAAATCCTTCATGCTCTCCTTATGGTGGCTTTAGAGTGCAAAAATCACTAGTGGAAGCTCCATTGTTCTCTCCCACGCGTGCACCTTCTTCTCCATGCTCGATCCCGCTCCAACGGATATTCTTCTTGTCCATGTGAGGTCCTTCATTCATGAGCACAACAAAAGTATCTAACTTAGGCAGCATCATATGTTCATGAACATTAGAAGTATTACCAAGAAACGGAAGTACCTGGTAATTCAATTGGCGTGCACGAACTCTAGTAACTGGTGCTGTATGTATAGCAGCTGGGGCTGTGGGTGTAACAATGGTGTTGATGTCCTCATCATCCTCCCCTTCTTGAATTGAAGTCGTCCTTGATGGAAGCTCATCTTCCTCACCCAAATATGGCTTCAAATCTGCAATGTTAAAAGTGGGACTAACCCCAAAATCTACAGGCAGCTCAAGTGTATATGCATTATCATTTAATTTCTCTAACACTTTGAAAGGACCATCAGCACACGGCATTAGTTTTGACTTGCGCAAATCAGGAAACCTATCCTTACGCAAATGCAACCAAACAAGATCTCCATGTGCAAAGACAACATGTTTTCTACCCTTATCTCCAACAAGTTTATATTTAACATTCATGCGCTCAATGTTTTCCTTAGTTAACTCATGCATCTTTAATAATAAATCAGCACATTCTTTAGCATCAAAATTAACCTTCTCCGAAGATGGAAGAGGTAACAAATCAATAGGTGCACGAGGTAGGAAACCATACACAACTTCAAAAGGACACATATTTTAGTAGAATGCAGCGAACGATTATAAGCAAATTCAATATGAGGCAAGCATTCTTCCCACGGTTTTAGATTGTTCTTCAAAACAACCCTAAGCATTGTAGACAAAGATCTATTGACTACTTTAGTTTGTCCATCAGTTTGGGGTGACATGTAGTACTAAAAATCAACTTTGTCCCCAACTTAGCCCATAAACATCGCGAAAAGTGGCTAAGAAATTTAGCATCACGATCTGAAACAATCATATTTGGCACACCATGCAAGCGAATTATTTCACGAAAGAACAAATCAGCCACATTAGCGGCATCATCATTTTTGTGACATGGTATAAAGTGTGCCATTTTAGAAAATCTGTCCACGACAACAAATATGCTATCCCTCCGCTTCTTTGTTCGAGGTAAACCTAAAACAAAGTCCATAGATATATCCTCCCAAGGAACACTAGGTATAGGCAAAGGCATATATAAACCATGAGGATTGAGTCGTGACTTAGCTTTTTGACATGTCTTGCAACAAGCAACAAAACGCTCAACAACCCGTCGCATACTTGGCCAAAAGAAATGTGTAGCAAGTACGTCTTCCATCTTCTTTACGCCAAAGTGTCCCATCAATCCTCCTCCATGCGCCTCGTGTAACAACAAAAGACAAACGAAGCTAGCTAAAATGCATAGCTTGTTAGCACGAAACACAAATCCATTATTAATGATGAACTTGTTCCATGTTCTCCCTTCTTTATAATTTTCCGACACATCTTTGAAATCAGCATCATGCACATATTGATCTTTGATGGTCTCCAAACCAAATATTTTAAAGTCAAGTTGTGAAAGCATAGTATAACAAGGAGACAACGCACCAACAATAACATTTTCTTTACCCTTCTTGTGTTTAATGACATACGAGAAAGTATCAACGTATTCAACCCATTTAGCATGTCTACGGTTCAGTTTTTCTTGACTTCTAATATGTTTCAAAGATCCATAATAAGAATGTATGACAAATTCTTTGGGCCATAAATAATGTTGCCATGTTTCCAAAGTTCGAACAAGAGCATATAATTCCTTATCATAATGTTGCCATCCTTCTTTGTAAGCTCATTGAGAGGTGCAGGAATGGTGCTGAAATCTCTCACAAAACGCCTATAAAACCTGGCGAGTCCAGGGAAACTCCTCACTTGTGTGACCGTTTTGGGCTGCAGCCAACTCTCAATTGCTTCAACCTTGGCTTTATCAACTTCAATTCCCTATGGAGTAACAACATAGCCAAGAAAGGATACTCGGTCTGTGCAAAAGGTGCACTTCCCAAGGTTACCAAAGAGACGTGCATCACGTAGAGCAGTAAAAACAACACGCAAATGATCCAAGTGTTCCTCCAAAGATCTACTATAAATCAGTATATCATCAAAGTAGACTACCACAAATCGTCCAATGAAAGCACGTAAAACCTCATTCATTAATCTCATGAAAGTGCTAGGTGCATTAGTCAATCGAAAAGGCATAACTAACCACTCATATAAGCCAAACTTAGTTTTAAATGGCGTTTTCCATTCATCTCCCAATTTCATGCAAATTTGATGGTATCCACTATGCAAATCAACTTTGGAGAAAATTATAGAGCCACTTAATTCATCAAGCATATCATCTAGCCTAGGAATAGGATGACGATAACGAATAGTAATATTATTAATGCCTCTACAATCAACACACATACGCGATGTACCATCCTTTTTGACACTAGAATAATAGGAACAACACAAGGACTAAGAGATTCACGTATATAACCTTTGTCGAGCAGCTCCTGTACTTGACGCATAATCTACTTCGTCTCGTCTGGATTGGTACGGTATGGTGCACGGTTGGGTAGCGATGCACCGGGAATTATGTCAATATGATGCTCAATCCCTCTAATAGGTGGTAATCTGAGTGGCACGTCTTGTGGAAAGAAGTCAGCGAACTCCTGCAAAATGTTAATGACAACAGGAGGCAAAGAGGGTGGCATGTCCTCAAATGAAAATAATACCTCTTTGCAAACGAGAGCATAGCAAACAGATGTAGTAATATCCAAATCAGTAATATCAGATTTAGTGGCAAGTAAACAACCACTCTTGGGTTTGATTTCAGATGCAACAGTAGATGATGATTTAGTAGGCTTATTGTGTTGCTCAAATTCCTTTGCTACAATCTGATTTTCACTCTTATGTAGGTCTTGTTTTGCTTTACTAGCTCTAGCAATGTCATCTTTCATAATATGTTCAGGAGACATAGGAAGCAAAGTTATATTTTGATCCTTATGAATAAGAGTGTACTAATTTGTTCTACCATGGTGTACAATTTTTTTAATCAAATTGCCATGGTCTACCAAGTAAAACGGAGCATGCTTGCATGGGTACCACATCTCAATCAACAAAATTAGAATATGTAGCAATGCGAAAATGCACACGAACAATACATGTTACCTTAACCTTACCACTGTTGTTGAACCACTGGATATAATAAGGATGAGGATGTGGTCTGGTGGTGAGAGACAACTTCTCCACCATCTCCCTCCATCGATGATGATGCGAACAGAACGTTCCTTTACAACGCCCTTTGTATGGAACAAGTTGTGCCTCTGATTTTGCTCAGCCTGTGTTACCTGCACACCTAAAACACGTTGAGCAACTAAGCTTTCATACCAGTCAGCGTAGTCAGCAGCCATGTAGTGTGTCTCTTGTTCAGTAACATCGACACCTCATTCTTCACTTGCAATAAGAGCGAGTCTCCTCATCATAATCACTAGCGGAGTCATATCCACCATCCTCAGTAATAATCATCACGCGCTTGGATGGGCACACTCTCGCATAATGACCTCCACCCTTGCAACGACGACAAATAACCTCATGTGTTTGCCCTGTGGATGCCATGGATGAAGAAGAGCTCTGTGCAGGCCCGGAAGGTGTGCTATTGGCGAAGGGTGGGGTAGGGGCCTGTTTCCTGGTATCTCTGGTGGAATTGGCGGCTGAAGCAGGCGGTGCTGATGTAGAAGGGCGTGTGGAAGTAGATGTGGTTCGTGGCGTCCATGAGGAAGTGTGACCTGCAGAAAAATTAGTTCTCGCCAATGCCTGTCGATCCTGCACTTCACGTTCAGCTTTGCAAGCAAGATGGAATAAACGAGTGATATTGTTATAATCCTTATATTCTAGAATAGTTTGAATATTTCTATTTAATCCACCCATAAACCGTGCAAGCATAGCTTCATTGTCCTCAACAATACCACATATAATCATTCCAGTTTGTAATTCCTGATAATATTCTTCTACAGACTTTTTTCCTTGTCTTAAACGCTGTAAGTTTTGAAGTAATTCACGTTGATAATATGGTGAAACCCAACGAGTACGCATAGCAGTTTACAAAGCAGCCCAAGTAGTTGGAATATTAGCATGATGTATTCGACAATATTCAGACCACCAAACACAAGCAAAACTAGTGAAAGAACAAACCGCAACAGCAACACGTCTATCTTCAGGAAATTGCAAGCATGTAAAATGTTGCTATGTTTCTAACTGCCAAGTAAGATATATATCAGGAACATATCGACCATCAAAAGTAGGAATATTCAATTTAAGTTTAGGGAGATGGTCATGATCCCGTACCCGAGGGTGTGGTGCATCCCTACCATTGCGATTGTATCCATGTGGACGACCGGCGGCTTGTCGTGGTGGTTGTTGTTCTGGTGCTGAACTGGAGCAACCTCTCCCTCGTAATCACCATCATTATCATCATCATAATCCTCATTCTACTCAGCCATAGAAGTAGCCACAACCCCAAAATTCTGGACATGGCCAACACGCACACGTCGCGCTCATAGCCGTTGTGGTTGTGGTTGAAGATGGACAAAAGCTGCAGCTGGTGGTGGTAAACAGGCAAGCACCTCATTGAACTTGGCGTTCATCTTGGTGTCGAATTTCTTCTCCATACCTTCGAGCTTGTCCATGGCCTCTCCAAAGGTGGTCACGAAATTCTGTACCTGGTCAGACATCATTTGCTGAAATTTATCATGGAGCTCCCGGTTGGTCAGGTTCTCCCAGTCGATCTCCTCGTCATGTGATCCTCACATGGTTAGCAGCAATAGGAACAGAGAGAATATGAATCTACAGACTATTAGGAAGTGGTGGTGGTGGTGGTCATGTGTCACAAATCCGTCAAGCAAATCTCAATTTCTGACCAATTCTTACCCAGCAGCAGGTTGCGATCGGCAACCGGTGTAGTCAAAACTCTCAAAGCTTGGATAGAGCGATTGCCAGGTGGTGTCAAACACACGATGTAGATGTATGTGGAGCTGGGAAGGCTTATAATATGGTAGCAAGAAGGGTCAGCAATAATCAGTTCAGAGATGCAAAATTGAAAAGACGCTCAAT
This sequence comes from Hordeum vulgare subsp. vulgare, assembly GCF_904849725.1. Lineage (NCBI taxonomy): Eukaryota > Viridiplantae > Streptophyta > Magnoliopsida > Poales > Poaceae > Hordeum > Hordeum vulgare. The sequence goes on from NC_058518.1 coordinate 223,331,247, forward strand.
GACGGTACCGTGTTGGTCCTAGGCTAGACCGTACTAGAGACACGAGCGTAGAACAACAACGAAGTCACGACGACACGTACTAATCAAGGGAAAAGCCACTCTGATTTTTTTCCTCTTTTTTTGCGCTCTTTTTTCTACACTTTTTTTCACAAAATCACTATAATGGCGAGTGTCTCAAAACTCTTCCCAAGCACAAAAAATAGGATATACACGAAATTGTTTTGACAATTTTTTTATTTCTGGAGCAATTCGGGGTTGCGACGACCAAAAATTGCGACAAAAATCACTATGATGGCGAGTGTCTCAAAACTCTCTAAAAACCTAATAAAACGATAGGGGAAAAGATTTCACCCCTCAAAATTTTGGCCTAAAAAGTGCTCTGGAAAGCGTGGGTAACCTACTCACGTAAGGAAAAAAATTTCCGAAACCTACTCACGTAAGGAAACGGGAAACCAAAATCAAACAGATCTCAAAATTAACCTAAGACAAAAAGGATGCAGACTAGGATTGTGGTGGGTATATGGCGGTGGTATATGGCAACAGGGATAATGGTGGCGTGGTGGTGGTATATGGCAGCAGCGATGATGGTAGTGTGGAGGTGGTATATGGAACGATGAAAGATGGTGCGGCAATGGCGTGACAATCCTGTGAACAGAACTCGAAACTCTAAAGGACTAGACACTAAGACCATCAACTCGACCCGACGATGTAACCGCAAATTCAACTAAGCAAACTACTGAAAAGACTATGCAAAGGCTCAGATTGGTTAGGATATGATGATCTAACACTAATTTTTTTGGCTTTTTCATGGACGATAGGTATCAAGAACAGTTGCGATCTAGCTACAAAAAACTGGTAAAATCTCACCGAGCAACCTGGAAATCTGATACCACTTGATAGAGGCGAAGTTATCCCTCTCTTTCGATGATATCGTGGGTATAGTTTTGGTGCAGTAGACTTTGACGATCTGACTACGAACGTGTGAGGACGTCGCGCCTTAGCAATCGCTAAACCAACTCCGAGGGGTTATTGACCACACCGGAGCATGATCAACCTGACCATGAAGGTCTGTTTCCTGCATGCAAACGAAGAACAAGCAAGAAACCAAGATGCAATCAAGATATTGCGATTATAAGAGCAAAGCTTTATTGATGAAGGTGGGGTTCTGTGACGCCTTTGTCTGGTCATAGAACAGAAACGAAGAATGCGAAGTTCCAGCTATGGTGAACTTGTAATCTAAACAAAACCCAAGTCTAAACGGTGCCCTAAGGGCTGTATATATGAGGGAATAGAGAGGCAATTTCGTGACCCTTGGAGGAGGGGGTCCGAAAACAGCCCTAAACTCGGTTTCCCCACACATATGGACTCTAAAAATAGCCTATAGTATGGTATTTCGAAATTACATGGGCCTGGTCCAAAAATAAGGTGGCGCAACACCTATAATAGCCTATGGACGAAATTATAAAGTGGCGTCTTGAATATTTCGTCCAAATCCTTCATGCTCTCCTTATGGTGGCTTTATAGTGCGAAAATCACCAGTGGAAGCTACATTGTTCTGTCCCGCACGTGCACCTTCTTCTCCATGCTTGATCCCGCTCCAACGGATATCCTTCTTGTCCATGCTAGGCCCTTCATTCATGAGCACAACAAAAGTATCTAACTTAGGCAACATCATTTGTTCATGAACATTAGAAGTATTCCCAAGAAACGAAAGTACCTAGTAATTCAATTGGCGTGCACGAGCTCTAGTAACTGGTCCAGTAGGTATAGCAGCTGGGGCTATGGGTGTAACAATGGTGTTGATGTCCTCATCACAAAATTGGATAATACAGAACATCTACAAGTTGGTCAAATGAAACATGTGATGATGGAATATATTTGGAGGAAGTTTGTGACCGAGGAAGATTTCAGAAAGGATATTGATTCTCATCAAAGATAACGTCACAAGAATCACAATTGGTCAGGACATGGAGACACTTATATCCTTTATAAAGAGGGCTATACCCGATAAAGATACATTTCTTGGACCGAAACTCAAGTTTGCGATTGTTATATGGTCGAAGATCAGGCCAACGGGCATAATCAAATACCTTACAAAAATGTATAATCAAGTATTTCTTGAAGCAAACATTCGATTGGAGTTTTCATACCTAGCACGCATGTAGGGAGGCGATTGATGAAAAAATTTGTAGAAAACGCATTAGTCCACCACATGATGATGTATACGTTCAACGACGTCGTTCCACTGATGTATGTGAGGACACGAAACACGGTGTGTAATCCCAAGTTTTCCAAAGAGTGTGTTGAGGTTGTGATATTCCCCTTCCCAATCGCATTGAACATGTAGTATTTTATGATTAAGAAGGCGCTCAACATGAGTTTGAAATTTAAGAAAAACATTGAACACATCTGCCTTGCTTAAAAAAGTAAAGCCAAGTAAAGCGACTGTAAGCATCAATAAAACTGACATTGTAATTATGACCACTAATTGAGGTTTGAGCGGGACCCCATACATTTGAAAACACAATTTCCTGAGGACTTTTAACTACATGAGTAGACACTCAAAATGGAAGTTGGTGACTTTTGACTTGTCGACAAGCATCACAAACAGAGACATCTTTATTGCTGGTCACAACTGGTAGTCGAAAATGATGAATGATGAAACTTGGTGTAGGCATTGGGTGTTCCTCTAAGAGGAAATGATGAAGCAACATAGGAGCATATAGTATTTCCCTCAGTTAGAACCAAGATTATTGAACCAATATGAGACAACACACAAATAACATCAATAATACTTGCACACACACAAACAAAGCAAATGCTCGCACCCAACAAAGGCAAGAGGGTTGTCAACCCCATTGTTCCCGATGATTGCATGAATTAATTATGATAGTGATACGTATATTAATAAATAAAATAAAAGGTAAAGGAAAAAACAAGCAATTTGTATTTATAGTATTTAGTAGGAACAATGGACCCAAGGGCCATATCATTCACTCGAGGCATTTGTCTCATGAGCACACTATCAATGGGTGAATAAATTACCATTGAGCAATTGATACAAAAGTGCATAGTTATGATGATTGTTCATGGCATAATTCCTATATAGGCATTACATACATGATAGGTAGACAACCATCCAACTTCGTCTACTATTAGTACTCCACCTCAAGACCGCTATCCAATATGCATCTCAAAGCATTAAGTTCATAACAAATAGAGTAATGCTTTAAGCATGATGACATAATGTAAACAAAGTAAAACAAAATAATATGTTCAGACCCCGTCGTTTTATCCCTATTAGCGACAATACAATATGTGCCTTGTAACCCTTGTTGTAAGAGACTAAGGACACTGCAAGATTGAACCCACTACTATGCACCACTCCTTGTGATGATCAACCCATTAACTTGGCCAAAGAAAACTCATTGATCGGAAAGCATACGTATCTATTAAATTACACATAATAGATTTGGAAATACTCAATTACATTCAATGAATAAAATGATCATAAACTCATAATTCATCTGATCCCAATAAATGTACCATAAGAATTACATCAAATAGGTCTCCAAAGAGTTCATTGTATTGAAGATCATAAAAGAGAAAGAGACAAACACATCTAGCTACTACCATGGACTTGTACGTCTATAGGAACTACTCACACCATCAAGGAGGCATCAAGGTTGATGAATATGGAATCGAGGATAATTTCCCCCTCTGACTACTTGTTAGAACAAGGCTCCAGATTGGATTGTAGAAAAACAAATGTTTGTGACAACTATAAAATTGTTTGGGGTCTCGCTATGAGGGTTGATACGTCTCCAATGTCTCAATAGTTTATGAAGTATTCATGCCATGTTTGCCTATGCTTACACTACTTTTATATGGTTTTGATGCACTTTATATGGTTTATTTAGAATTAATCAGACCAACGTTGTTTTCATCAAAATTACCGTGGTGTTGTTTTTGTGTAGAAAATGAAAGTTCTCGAAATCGTTCGAAACTTTTATAAAAAATTTCTGGAGGAAATAAGAAATATTGGAGCGAAGAAACACTAGAGGAGAGCCACTTGTGGGCCATAAGCCAACATGTCATGCCCCTAGGCCGTGGGTTGATGGCTTGTGGGGCCCACGTGGCTCCGTTTGGCGTGATTCCAATGCTGATAAATCCTATATATACTAGAAACTCCAAAAATAAAGAGGGACCTACCACTCCACCGCCGCAACTCTCTGTATCAATGAAAAACCAATCTGGAGAGAAAACAATAGCGGAAACAGGAGATAAATAGAGAGAGAGAGATCCAATCTCGGAGGTGCTTTCGCCCTTTTGGGAGCCACGGCGGCCAAGGACTAGAGGTGATAACCTGTACCCATCTAGGGAGAGGCCATGGAGGAGGAAGCATAAGGGGGGGTCTCTATCCCCCTCTCTTCCGACGGTGCTAGAGTGTCGTCGGAGGAACCATCGACGCGGTGGTTGTCTTCATCAAAATCACCATCTCCATCACCTTCCCTAATCTATCTATGGCGGTCCACTCTCCTGCACCCCGCTGTAATTCCCTTCTTGAACATGGTGTTTCATGCCACGGATTATTAATCGATGATGTGTTGCCATGCTATGATGTTTGAGTAGATTTATGTTGTCCTTTGGGTTGATTGAAGATCTTGATTGATTTGAGTGTATGTATTTTTTTGGTGTTGTCCTATGGTGCCATTCGTGCAGCGCACACATGAGTGAATTATTGTTGTAGGTTTGTAGTATGTTCATGATTCGCTTGTAGTGGGTGGCTAGAGTGACATAAGCTTACACCTGAGTAAGGGAGTTGTTTGCGTATATGAGTAAAGGGGACTTGATGTTTAATGCTATGGTTGGGTTTACCTTAATGATCTCTAGTAGTTGCGGATGCTTGCTAGATAGCCAATCATAATTTCATATGAACCAAGTACGAAAAGTTTGTTATCTCGTGCCTCTCCCTCATATAAAATTGCAAGAATGATTATCGATCTTGTTATCAGCTGCCTAGGATGATTCCGCACTCCATACCATCATTATTCCACACTCACTATTTGTAATATATTGTAATATATTCTAACTCTATTTAGTACAACAACTATTTTCATATTTTAGTCCCCCAATATCATGCAAAGCTACCCTATTTATACCCACAACATAGTTTTATTTCTCATTACTAGATAGAAGCAAATGTTTAGTGTATGTAGAGTCGTACCGGCGGCAGATAGGACATGAGAGAATATTGATATTTACTTTGGCTCCTTGTGGGTTCGATACTCCGTACTTACAATGTCCATTTTTGGAAATTGCTACGATGATTCCTTCCACTTGGGGATTATCAAGCTCTTTTCTCGCGCCGTTGCTGGGGAGCAATAGCGTGGGGTTAATATTTTTGTGTATGCTTGTTTGCTTCTATCACTAAGTAGATTTTGTTTTGCTTTTGTTTCTTTTGTTTCTTCTTTAGTTGTGGGTGAAACAAACAAAATTTTAACAATTAAAAACACAAAAAACTACTTTCCTTTTCTAAGAGAAGCGATTGAAAGTTATACATTGAAGAAGTGAGGGTCGACCTTGAACACTTGAGTTCATGCTCATGGAAACACTGTAGAATTTTTCATGGAAGCTTCTCATAAAAATAATTATCCCCTTGTATTTACCACCGTATCGTAAAAATAATGTGCTTATCATAATATTCATGATGCTCTTTTGCATGTTTCATCATTTATCTTTATGTGAGCATCATTGAAATCATTATGCCTAGCTAAAAGTATTTAAAGAAAAGCCCTTGTTGGGAGACAACCAACACTTATCCGTTCTTTTTTGTGTGTTCATATGATTAAACTACTGTAGAAATCATGTTTTGCGTCATTTATTTCAAAAATGTGCCAAGTAAAGCCTTTGAGATGATTTGTATGATGTGTACAACTAATCTGATGCAAAAATAGAAACTTTGACGTCCAGTGCAGAATTTCTTTGAATTTACTCGAACACCTTTTTGAGATGAATTGTTTACACATTACTTATATACAAATTATTCAGGTCGTTCTAATTTTTCAGAATTTTGTGATTTTCACAAGTATGGCAATTAAATGTATCTTTACAAATTATTCTACTATAAGCAGATTCTGTTTTTGCTTGCATAGTTTGCTTGTTTTGATGATGCTATGGATTGTATCGAGGGGTATAAGCCATGGAGAATTTATATACAGTACCTTATGCTAAAATAAAATAACAATAAACTTATAGCAGTACCTAAAGTATTTGATATGTTGCTCGTACTAACGGATCTCACGAAATTTTGTTGAATTTTATGTGATTGAAGTTTCCAAGTTTTGGGTGAGATATAGATATGTGGAGAATAAGGAGCAGCAAGAACCTAATCTTGGGGATGCCCAAGGCACCTCAAGGTAATGTACAAGGAAGAATCAAGTGTCTAAGCTTGGGGATGCCCCGGAAGGCATCCCGTCTTTCGTCTTCAATACTATCGGTATATCTTACTTAGAGCTATATTTTTATTCATCACATGATATGTGTCTTGCTTGGAGCGTCTTTTTATTTTTTATTCTCTGTTATATGTTATTTACAATCTTTTTTTTAATAAAAAGTTCCAAGAATTGCCTTTAGAATGCTTGAATTGCATGTGTGATGTGTGGTGTACAAACAAAACTTTTGATGTAGTATTTGAATTATCAGATTTTACTCAAACGTGGAAAGTTTCTGAAACTATTACACAGTACTGCTATACATATTCTTTAACTTGTCCTAAAAGTTCAGAATAGTTGGAGATACGGAAGTAAATCTTTTAAATAAATTTCTACAAACTGTTCTGTTTGGACATATTGTTGTCATAGTTTTGTTATCTGCTTATCCTAGAGTTTTAATGACTTATATTAGTGGATATAAATTGTGGAAATGATAGTATACAATACCTAATGTTTGAAAATTATTATGCAACTTGTCTTGGCAGTACATGAGGTGTTGATTTATTCTTATGTGTACTAACCTATCTCACAAGTTGTTTTCAAATTTTATGTGGATCAAGTTTTTGATACTTAGGTGAAACCGGGATATGAGAAGATTGAAGAAGATACAAATTCTCAAGATTGGGGATGACCAAGGCACCCCAAGTAAATATCACGAGAAATTTCAAGCACATAAGCTTGGGGATGCTACACATCCCACCTCTCTTAGTCAACAACTATGGGTTAGCCAATGTTAATCCTAAGTTTTCATTCGTTCACATGTGCTATTCTTGGAGCATATTTTGTGTTTACTTCTCCCATTTTATATATGCACCATGATGGTATGAGATGATCCTTGGTTGATTTATGGAATTCTTCATCTGCTTCACTTAAATCTTTTGAGTATGGCTTTATAGAATGCTTCACGTGCTTCACTTATATATTTTGAGCTTGGATATTGGTCTCTCTATATTCATTAAAGAATGCTCTATGAACTTCACCTATATCTTGTTGATATTAGTTTGACGATCACAATTTTTCTTCACTTGTATCCTAAGAGAAAAATATTAATGAATTGAATGTCATAAAACATGAAATTATATATGCTTCATATGCTTGTCCCATGGGGAGTCGTGACTTCACATACTAAGAGTATAAGCAATAAAATGTATTGGAGGTTAGGAAACATAGCATTTGCCACTTTAACAATTCATGAAAGAATACTAAAGGAAGAGAGATTTCACGTATACATATAGTATCTTGGATATCTTCCATGATTGTGAGCCCTCATTAATTATTTTCAAACTTGATCAAGTAGTTGACGTTGGACAAGGAAGACAATGTAATGGTTATGTTTGCTTATATTCACATAGAAGTTATATTGTCATGGATCCTTTAACATGTGGTGCTTTCTTTATATCCTTCGCTAGCCCAAAAATTTGCACTAAGTAGAGATACTGCTTGTGCATCCGTAACCCTTAAACCCAATTTCTTGCCATGAGAGTCCACCATACCTACTTATGGATTGAATAAAATCCTTCAAGTAACTTGTCATCGGTGCAGAAGGCAATACAAATTTCTCCTAAACATATACTATCTTTTATTGTAAAGGAAATAAGCTTTGTACAATCTTGTGATGACAAAGAAATAAAAGCGACGGACTGCATAACAAAGTTTGCTATCACAAGTGGTAATATAACGTGACTTACGGTTTCATTAAGGGATTGCACAACCAAAAATAAAAAGAGCATGCCTATCTTTTACTTTTCTGTTTTTACTTTTATGCAAGAGTCAATAATGTTCATCTCTTTTCCAATCTATTAATTTATTAGTTGGCAAGCACCATGTGGTAGGGAAATATCTAGGCACATATATCCAGTTGGATATAGTTGATCATGATTCCTTATTGTTGACATTATCCCTAAGATAAATAGGTTGGGAGGTGAAACATTAAGCCCCTATCTTCCTATGTGTTTGATTTATAATGCTTGTTCTAAAAATATGCCTTGAGTGTCAACAATCATGGAAGACTAAATGATAGTTGAGCATGTGGAATTTCCTAAATCAAAGCTCTTACATAGACCCTTCCTGAAAATTGTATGAATTGTAATTGTTTGAGGACTGAAAAATAGTTTGATAGCTTTCAAGAAAGTGTATGGTTTATACTTTAACATGTGAATAGCTTGTTACTAGATCCATTGTCGAGGAAATCAGTAACTGGTAGCTCCTCGGTTGGCTTCGGAGTAGCGATTAATCGGTGAATTGGGCTATTAACTGGTATAATCGGTCGACCATTAATCGATAGATCAAATATGAAAATGCCAACATATATCTAGATTTTTATGTATTATATCAATCTTCATGGTCCCACCAATGTAATATACAAAAATATTATACGGTATGCATATAAAAACATAGTCAAGAGGTAAAATTGACAATCCTTATGCATGCAAACATACAAAGTCTAAAAAATCAAAAGTGCCAATTAAACATTTAAACTTGTCCAGATACTTACCAAGATATAAACAAAATCTATGCTAAAATAACAACCCATAGCTTCCATCCACTAATCTACAAATTTGTAGGTTGTAATCTAATAATCTATGAGTGTTGGTTTCCCTAATGAGAGAGGGGAGGAATATGGTAGTACCTTGGTCGTTGTGACGCCATGGAGGAAGGGATTGCGGATTAGCCACCTGGAGGGGTTGTGGAGCAGTCGACGGGTCAGGCGATGGGGCGCATCCCTCGAGAGAGGATGAGGGTAGACAAAAGTAAGGGATGTATCCATGCATGCAAATCAAGCAATGAAGGTGTTGGATATTCAAGATTTAATGCATGGTTAGCTTCAGCGAGGATGTGGACACACAACAGCTAGGTCGAGTGATGATGAAAGGAGCATGAGGGGAAGGAGGAGGTCTAAACCCTAGCAATTGAGGATCGAGAGGTGGGTGGGAGGGCTTATGGGCCAAAAGATTGGGCTTTGTTTACCCACCAGTTAGCGGGCCAATAGCAATTAATCGGTGTGACAAGGGATTAATCGGCCTGACAAGTGATTAATCGGTTTGATAGACCTACTAATCAGCCTAACAAGTTAACATGTTGAATAGGTGCTATTCGATTCGCCACCTGACGAGTAGCGATTAACTGGCAAGTTAATTGATTAATTGGGCGAATTCTTAAACAATGACTAGATCATGAGAATTTTTATGAGAAAAATGTTGGTGTTTTATGATGATAGAAAAAGTGACTGAAAGTAAAACTGGTAAAAAGTTATATACTATGCTAGCATTCACACTTCATAAATTATTTCTTTTATCAATTAACTACTCGACGACGAGTAGGAATTAAGCTTGGGGATGCTGATACGTCTCCAACATATCCATAATTTATGAAGTATTCATGCCATGTTTGCCTATGCTTTCAACACTTTTATATGGTTATGATGCACTTTCTATGATTTATTTAGAGCTAATCCAGATTGATGGTATTTTCAACAAAATTACCATGGTGTTGTTTTTGTGCAGAAAATTAAAGTTCTCGGAATGGTGTGTAACTTATATATTTTTTCTCGAGGAAATAAGCAATATTGGAGTGAAGAACCACGGGAGGGGAGCCAAATCTGGGCCACAAGCCAACAGGGCGCGCCCCCTAGGTCGTGGGCTGATGGCTTATGGGGACCACGTGGCTCCATTTGCCATGATTGAAACACTGGAAAATCCTATATATACTAGAAACTCCAGAAATAAAGAGAGACCTTCCGCTCCGCCGCTCCAACTAGAGAAAACAGTAGCGAAAACAGGAGAGAAACACACAGAGAGAGAGAGATCCAATCTCGGAGGTGCTCTCACCCCTTTGGGAGCCATGGCGGCCAAGGACTAGAGGGGAGAACCTCTCCCCATCTAGGGATAGGCCATGGAGGAGGAAGCCTAAGGGGGGAGACTCTCTCCCCCTCTCTTCCGGCGGTGCCAGAGTGTCGCCGGAGGAACCATCGCCGTGGTGATCGTCTTTATCAACATCATCGTCTCCATCACCTTCCCTCATCTATCTATGGCATTCCACTCCCCCGCACCCCACTATAATACCCTACTTGAACATGGTGTTTCATTGCACATATTATTTATCAATGATGTCTTGCCATCCTATGATGTTTGAGTAGATCTATGTTGTCCTTTAGGTTGATTGATGATCTTGATTGATTTGAGTGTATGTTTTATTTTGGTGCTGTCCTATGGTGCCCTTCGTGAAGTTCACACATGAGGGAATTCTCGCTATAGGGTTTTCAATATGTTCTTGATTCGCTTATTGTGGGTGGCTAGAGTGATAGAAGCATACAACCGAGTAAGTGAGTTGTTTGCGTATGGGAGTAAAGTGGACTTGATGTTTAATGCTATGGTTGGGTTTACCATAATAATCTCTAGTAGTTGAGGATGCTTGCTAGAGATCTAATCATAAGTTCATATGAACTAAGTATGGAAAGTATGTTAGATCATGCCTCTCCCCCATATAAAATTGCAAGAATGATTACCGATCTTGTTATCAATTGCCTAGGATGATTCCGCACTCCATACCATCATTATTCCACACTTTCCATTTGTAATATATTCTAACTCTATTCAGTGTAGCAAATATTTTCATATTTTATTTCTCCAATATCATGCAAATTTATCCTTTTTATACCCACAACACAGTTTTATTTCTCGTTACTAGATGGAAGCAAACGTTCGGTGTATGTAGAGTCGTATCGGTGGAAGATAAGACTTGAGATAATATTGATCTTACCTTTAGGTCCTTGTGGGTTCGACACTCCATACTTACCACATTCCATCTTTGGAAATTGCTATGATGTTTCCTTGAAATTGGGGATTATCAAGGGTCTCTAGATATATGGGAATTTATAGCGTTGGAATTAGGTCAAACGGAGCAACACGAGTGACACAAGGCACTTGGGCGTGCCCTACTCCCCAGGCGCACGCTGTCACATCCCTAGTTTAACTTTCCTTGTTAGTGCATTCATCCATGCATTTTTTTCAAAATAAAATGAAATGAGGAATGATCAAGCCTCAGAATTCAATTTTTGACAAACAAGCAATATAAAAATTGCTTCGAAAGGATGCAAGAAAATGTCCATGGTATTTTAGTAAAATATTGGCATGAGTTAAAATTCAGATAAATATTTTTGGAATCACAAAAACATTTTATTTTAGGCGTTTGAATTAATACAACATTTTTTTTGCCTTGGATTTAATTATATTATATAAAAAATATAAGTCCAATAATTCTAAAATTATTACGTGGCACTGGTTATATCCACTTAGTCCACATATATGTTTTTCTAGGATTTTATAAAATGGTTTGCGCTTATTTAAAACCAGAAAAAATGTCAGAAAATATAAAATAAAACAAATAGAAAGAAAGGGAGAAGCTTACCTGGCTTACCTGGCCTATGGGGAGCCGACCCAACCATCCCACCATGCTAGTCATCCTTGACCTCTCGCCAGGAGGACACGGGCGAGAGGCCGGAGCATGCAGCCACATGCGAGGCCACCTCGTGCCTCCGTGCTTGCCTCCCCTATGCCGTGAGGATGCCATGCACGTTGACGAAGCCATCCCACTCACTCTCGCCCCCTTTCCCCTCCTCCTCGCCCGCTCCTCTCCTCGGACCCGAGTACACCCATTGTCACCGTTCCCCATAGCTCAGTCGTCGAGTGAAACTTTTCCAAGACGAAGGAATCGAGCCTGTGATCCCTCCATTTCCATCCCCGTCAACATTTCCGCCATTGGTCATCAGTGCTCCTTGATGTTGATTCGCGCCACCATCTACTTACCCGAGCTCGCCGTCGACTCCATCGGACCCAGTGTGAGCCACCGCGTCACTTTCCCCTCTTCCTCGGCTTCTCCGCGTCCTCTAGGCCATAGCTCCATCATGGCCGAGCTCGTCGCCACCGGCAATGGTGTGGCCGTGGCCACAACCACTGCGGCTCACGACTGAGCACGCCAACGTGACCAGGGATCTTCCAGGAGCCCGTTGCACGCTGTAGCTAGCACCCTCGGGCCCTGCATCGTCGTTGCCATAAAACCCGTAGCTCTGGCCGCCACCTCCTCATCGTAGCCGGCAACTATGGCCGTCCCCCAAGCCCCAGTTAGTCCGCTGGATGCGCAAGGATGTGGGCTACGCCCACTTGCCCCGCTCTGCCGTCCATGTGTCCTCTAGCGCAGACTCCGCCATGGCCAGAGGTCACCGGCGTCGAGACTCACCAGCCTGAGCCACCCACAGGTGGGTCCAGCCCGTTAGGTAATTAGGAATTACCTTTTAGTTAAACCTGACCATTGACAGTGGGCCGATGCTCTTAATAAGCTTGGTTTAGTTTAATTAAACCCCCCCTATTTAGCCGTCTGTGATTGGCAGGTGGGCCCCGGTTGTCAGGTTTGACCTGGACCTGGCATGGTTGACTTGGTGACGTTAGCGTGACACAGTGATGACATATTAATCCATGTGTGGATTTATTTAGTTTCAAAAAATATCATAAGTTTCAAAAATTCATAGAAATTCAACCATAACTCACATTGAAATAAATTATATATGAAAAATTACCAGAAAAATCCAAACAATCTGATGGTGTCATTTTCATGCATGTTTGAAGAACCTATAGTTGGTGGTTAGTACAATTCAATTAAAGGCATTTAAATGCTTTACATGTGGAGTTTGAATTTGATCTATATTGATCAAGTGAACTTCATTTAATTGTGGATAGTGGTTTCATCTCAAACCAGCAACATGTTAACATGTCATTACCATGCATCTTTATGAAGAATTTGCCATGATTAATTGTTCCTTGTTTGTCTTTGTCGGTAGACTTGCGAGATGTAGTTATAGACGACATCAAAGAACAACCTTGTTCTTCGGATCTTCAGGCAAGCAAAACTCCTTGAGCATTCCGATCAATTCCCACACTCTCCTCTTGCTCTCATTTTAATGCATTAGGAGAACACGATCCAAATGTTATTTGTGTTTCTGTAGTCGAACCTATTCCTTGGCATGACCTGTAATTGCCACGGTAAATAGCTAAACCTACATAGCATGATTAGGAGTTGACGAGTTAATTGAGCCATGTTGTGATATCTTCCATGTCATACTTGCTATGCCTAGAGTTGTGTTGTGTCTCATCCATTGGGGTGATGAATTGGAATGATCATGTTGGGGTGACGAGAATGAAGTGTGCGAATCAGACTTGTAAAGATAGAAGTGAGAGGCCATGTAGGAGTACATGGTGGGTTGTCTCATTACAACCGCTCTTAGGACATGAGATCTTGTGTTTGTGTTCCGAGACTAGCCACTCCCACACATTGGGCTCCGGTAACTCGAGCTCTCTCCGCTTATTAACCTACCATGTTCTCTGCCCAGGAGTCGCAATAGTTTGAAACGTTCATACTGTTGGGGAACGTCGCATGGGAAACAAAAAAATTCCTACGCGCACGAAGACCTATCATGGTGATGTCCATCTACGAGAGGGGATGAGTGATCTACGTACCCTTGTAGACCGTATAGCAGAAGCGTTAGTGAACGCGGTTGATGTAGTGGAACGTCCTCACGTCCCTCGATCCGCCCCGCGAACAGTCCCGCGATCAGTCCCACAATCTAGTACCGAACGGACGGCACCTCCGCGTTCAGCACACGTACAACTCGACGATGATCTCGACCTTCTTGATCCAGCAAGAGAGACGGAGAGGTAGAAGAGTTCTCCGGCAGCGTGACGGCGCTCCGGAGGTTGGTGATGACCTTGTCTCAGCAGGGCTCCGCCCGAGCTCCGCAGAAACGCGATCTAGAGGAAAAACCGTGGAGGTATGTGGTCGGGCTGCCGTGGAAAAGTCGTCTCAAATCAGCCCTAAAACCTCCGTATATATAGGTGGGAGGAAGGGGACCTTGCCTTGGGGCTCAAGGAGCCCCAAGGGGGTCGGCCGAGTCCAAGGGGGAAGGCTCCCCCCCCCCCAAACCGAGTTGGACTTGGTTTGGTGGGTGGGAGTCCTTCCTTCGCTTCCCACCTCCTTTTTTTTCTTTTCTCTTTGATTTTCTTTCCTAGGCGCATAGGGCCCTTTTGGGCTGCCCCACCAGCCCACTAAGGGCTGATGCGCCACCCTCAAGGCCTATGGGCTTCCCCGGGGTGGGTTCCCCCCCCCCCCCGGTGAACTCCCGGAACCCATTCGTCATTCCCGGTACATTCCCGGTAACTCCGAAAACCTTCCGGTAATCAAATGAGGTCATCCTATATATCAATATTCGTTTCCGGACCATTCCGGAAACCCTCGTGACGTCCGTGATCTCAACCGGGACTCCGAACAACATTCGGTAACCAACCATATAACTCAAATACGCATAAAACAACGTCGAACCTTAAGTGTGCAGACCCTGCGGGTTCGAGAACTATGTAGACATGACCCGAGAGACTCCTCGATCAATATCCAATAGCGGGACCTGGATGCCCATATTGGATCCTACATATTCTACGAAGATCTTATCGTTTGAACCTCAGTGCCAAGGATTCATATAATCCCGTATGTCATTCCCTTTGTCCTTCGGTATGTTACTTGCCCGAGATTCGATCGTCAGTATCCGTATACCTATTTCAATCTCGTTTACCGGCAAGTCTCTTTACTCGTTCCGTAATACAAGATCCCACAACTTACACTAAGTTACATTGCTTGCAAGGCTTGTGTGTGATGTTGTATTACCGAGTGGGCCCCGAGATACCTCTCCGTCACACGGAGTGACAAATCCCAGTCTTGATCCATACTAACTCAACTAACACCTTCGGAGATACCTGTAGAGCATCTTTATAGTCACCCAGTTAGGTTGCGACGTTTGATACACACAAAGCATTCCTCCGGTGTCAGTGAGTTATATGATCTCATGGTCATAGGAATAAATACTTGACACGCAGAAAACAGTAGCAACAAAATGACACGATCAACATGCTACGTCTATTAGTTTGGGTCTAGTCCATCACGTGATTCTCCTAATGACGTGATCCAGTTATCAAGCAACAACACTTTGTTCTTAATCAGAAGACACTGACTATCTTTGATCAACTGGCTATCCAACTAGAGGCTTGCTAGGGACGATGTTTTGTCTATGTATCCACACATGTAAATGAGCCTTCATTCAATACAATTATAGCATGGATAATAAACGATTATCTTGATACAGGAATTATAATAATAACTATATTTATTATTGCCTCTAGGGCATAATTCCAACAGTCTCCCACTTGCACTAGAGTCAATAATCTAGCCCTCACATCATCATGCGAATTACATTGTAATAAATCTAACACCCATACAGTTCTGGTGTTGATCATGCTTTGGCCGTGGAAGAGGTTTAGTCAGCAGGTCTGCTACATTCATATCCGTGTGCACTTTGCATATATTTACGTCCTCTCCCTCGACGTAGTCGCGGATGAGGTTGAAGCGTCATTTGATGTGTCTGGTCTTCTTGTGAAACCGTGGTTCCTTTGCTAAGGCAATGGCACCCGTGTTGTCACAGAACAAGGTTATTGGATTCAGTGCGCTTGGCACCACTCCAAGATCCGTCATGAACTGCTTCATCCAGACACCCTCCTTAGCCGCCTCCGAGGCAGCCATGTATTCCGCTTCACATGTAGAATCTGCTACGACGCTTTGCTTGGAACTGCACCAGCTTACCGCACCCCCATTAAGAATAAATACGTATCCGGTTTGCGACTTAGAGTCGTCCGGATCTGTGTCAAAGCTTGCATCGACGTAACCTTTTACGGCGAGCTCTTCGTCACCTCCATACACGAGAAACATCTCCTTAGTCCTTTTCAGGTACTTCAGGATATTCTTGACCGCTGTCCAGTGATCCACTCCTGGATTACTCTGGAACCTACCCGCCATACTTATGGCCAGGCTAACATCCGGTCTAGTGCACAGCATTGCATACATGATAGAACCTATGGCTGAAGCATAGGGGACGGAGTGCATATGCTCTCTATCTTCATCAGTTGCTGGGCACTGAGTCTTACTCAATCTCGTACCTTGTAAAACTGGCAAGAACCCTTTCTTGGACTGTTCCATTTTGAACCTCTTCAAAACTTTATCAAGGTATGTGCTTTGTGAAAGTCCTATCAGGCGTTTTGATCTATCCCTATAGATCTTAATGCCTAGAATGTAAGCAGCTTCTCCTAGGTCCTTCATAGAGAAACTTTTATTCAAGTAATCCTTTATGCTCTCCAAAAACTCCACGTTGTTTCCAATCAGCAATATGTCATCCACATATAATATTAGAAACGCCACAGAGCTCCCACTCACTTTCTTGTAAATACAAGATTCTCCAACCACTTGTATAAACCCAAATGCTTTGATCACCTCATCAAAACGTTTGTTCCAACTCCGAGATGCTTGCACCAGTCCATAAATGGATCGCTGGAGCTTGCACACCTTGTTAGCATTCTTAGGATCGACAAAACCTTCGGGTTGTATCATATACAACTCTTCCTTAAGGAAACCGTTAAGGAACGCTGTTTTGACATCCATCTGCCAGATTTCATAATCGAAAAATGCAGCTATTGCTAACATGATTCTGACGGACTTAAGCATCGCTACGGGTGAGAATGTCTCATCGTAGTCAACTCCTTGAACTTGTGAAAAACCCTTTGCCACAAGTCGAGCTTTATAAACGGTCACATTGCCGTCAGCGTCCGTCTTCCTCTTAAAGATCCATTTGTTCTGAATAGCCTTGCGGCCCTCAGGTAGTACTTCCAAAGTCCACACTTTGTTCTCATACATGGATCCTATCTCGGACTTCATGGCTTCTAGACATTTGTTGGAATCTGGGCCCACCATTGCTTCTTCATAATTTGCAGGTTCATTGTTGTCTAACAACATGATTGATAAGACGGGATTACCGTACCACTCTGGAGCAGTACGTGGTCTCGTCGACCTGCGTGGTTCGATAGAAACTTGAATCGGAGTTTCATGATCATCATCATTAACTTCCTCCTCAACCGGCGTCGCAACGACAGAGGTTTCCCCCTGTCCTGCGCCACCATCCAGAGGGATGAGAGGTTCGACAACCTCGTCAAGTTCTATCTTCCTCCCACTCAATTCTCTCGAGAGAAACTCCTTCTCGAGAAAAGCTCCGTTTTTAGCAACAAACACTTTGCCCTCGGATTTGAGATAGAAGGTGTACCCAACTGTCTCTTTTGGGTAACCTATGAAGACACACTTTTCCGCTTTGGGTTCCAGCTTTTCAGGCTGAAGCTTTTTGACATAAGCATCACATCCCCAAACTTTCAGAAACGATAACTTTGGCCTTCTGCCATACCACAGTTCGTATGGTGTCGTCTCAACGGATTTTGATGGTGCCCTATTTAAAGTGAATGCAGCTGTTCCTAATGCATAACCCCAAAATGATAACGGCAAATCAGTAAGAGATCGCACCATCTCTAATAAAGTACGATTACGACGTTCGGACACACCATTACGCTGTGGTGTTCTAGGCGGTGTTAACTGTGAAACAATTCCACATTGTCTTAAGTGAGCACCAAACTCGAAACTCAGATATTCACCCCCACGATCAGACCGTAGGAACTTGATCTTCTTGTTACGATGATTTTCCACTTCACTCTGAAATTGCTTGAACTTTTCAAATGTTTCAGACTTGTGCTTCATCAAGTAGACATAACCATATCTACTCAAATCGTCACTGAAGGTGAGAAAATAACGATATCCGCCGCGCGCCTCTACGCTCATCGGACCACACACATCGGTATGTATGATTTCCAACAAGTCACTTGCACGCTCCATAGTTCCGGAGAACGGAGTCTTAGTCATCTTGCCCATGAGGCATGGTTCGCACGTGTCAAGTGAATCAAAGTCAAGTGACTCCAAAAGTCCATCGGCATGGAGTTTCTTCATGCGCTTTACACCAATATGACCTAAGCGGCAATGCCACAAAAATATGGCGCTATCATTGTTAACTCTAACTCTTTTGGTCTCAATGTTATGTATATGTGTATCGCTATCAAGATTCAATATGAACAATCCTCTCACATTAGGTGCATGACCATAAAAGATGTTACTCATAGAAATAGAACAACCATTATTCTCTAACTTAAAAGAGTAACCGTCTCGCATTAAACAAGATCCAGATATAATGTTCATGCTCAACGTAGGCACTAAATAACAATGGTTTAAGTTCATCACTAATCCTGATGGTAACTGAAGTGAAACTGTGCCGACAGCGATTGCATCCACCTTGGAACCATTTCCTACGCGCATCGTCACTTCATCTTTCGCCAGCCTTCGTCTATTCCGCAGTTCCTGTTTCGAGTTGCAAATATGAGCAACAGAACCGGTATCGAATACCCAGGCACTACTACGAGAGCCGGTTAAGTACACATCAATAACATGTATATCAAATATACCTGATTTTTCTTTGGCCGCCTTCTTATCTGCCAGATACTTGGGGCAATTGCGCTTCCAGTGACCCATACCCTTGCAATAGTAACACTCCGTTTCAGGCTTAGGTCCAGCTTTGGGTTTCTTCGTCGGATTGGCAACAGGCTTGCCGCTCTTCTTCGAATTACCCTTATTGCCTTTGTCGTTTCTCTTGAAACTAGTGGTCTTATTCACCATCAACACTTGATGTTCTTTACTGAGTTCAGACTCTGCGACTTTCAGCATCGCAAACAACTCGCCGGGTGACTTGTTCATCCCTTGCATGTTGTAGTTCAACACAAAGCCTTTATAGCTTGGCGGCAATGATTGAAGGATTCTGTCAGTGATAGCCTCTTGCGGGAGTTCAATCCCCAGCTCAGCTAGACGGTTTGAGTACCCAGACATTTTGAGCACATGTTCACTGACAGACGAGTTCTCCTCCATCTTGCAAGCATAGAATTTATCGGAGGTCTCATACCTCTCGATCCGGGCGTTCTTCTGAAAGATAAACTTCAACTCCTGGAACATCTCAAATGCTCCATGATGCTCAAAGCGACGTTGAAGTCCCGGTTCTAAGCCATACAATACTGCACATTGAACTACTGAGTAGTCCTCCTTACGTGCTAACCAAGCGTTCTTAACATCCTGATCAGCCATAGCGGGTGGTTCATCTCCTAGCGCAGCATTAAGGACATAATCCTTCTTCCCAGCTTGTAAGATTAGCTTAAGATTACGAGCCCAGTCTACAAAGTTGCTTCCATCATCTTTCAACTTAGCTTTCTCTAGGAACGTATTAAAATTCAGGGTGACTGTCGCGTGAGCCATGATCTACAACACAAATATATTCAAAGTGGACTTAGACTATGTTCAAGATAATTAGAGTTTAACTTAATCAAATTATTTGCTAAACTCCCACTCAAAAAGTACATCTCTCTAGTCATTTGAGTGGTTCATGATCCACTTACACTAGCTCAAGTCCGATCATCACGTGAGTTGAGTATAGTTTCAGTGGCAAGCATCACTATGCTAATCATATCATCTATATGATTCATGATCGACCTTTCGATCTCATGTGTTCCGAGGCCATGTCTGCACATGCTAGGCTCGTCAAGCTTAACCCGAGTGTTCCGCGTGCGCAACTGTTTTGCACCCGTTGTATGTGAACGTTGAGTCTATCACACCCGATCATCACGTGGTGTCTCGAAACGACGAACTGTAGCAACGGTGCACAGTCGGGGAGAACACAATTTCGTCTTGAAATTTTAGTGAGAGATCACCTCATAATGCTACCGTCATTCTAAGCAAAATAAGGTGCATAAAAGGATTAACATCACATGCAATTCATAAGTGACATGATATGGCCATCATCACGTGCTTCTTGATCTCCATCACCAAAGCACCGGCACGATCTTCTTGTCACCGGCGCCACACCATGATCTCCATTAACGTGTTGCCATCGGGGTTGTCGTGCTACTCATGCTATTACTACTAAAGCTACATCCTAGCAAAATACTAAACGCATCTGCAAGCACAAACGTTAGTATAAAGACAACCCTATGGCTCCTGCCGGTTGCCGTACCATCGACGTGCAAGTCGATATTTTCTATTACAACATGATCATCTCATACATCCAATATATCACATCACATCGTTGGCCATATCACATCACAAGCATACCCTGCAAAAACAAGTTAGACGTCCTCTAATTTTGTTGTTGCATGTTTTACGTGGTGACCATGGGTATCTAGTAGGATCGCATCTTACTTACGCAAACACCACAACGGAGATATATGAGTTGCTATTTAACCTCATCCAAGGACCTCCTCGGTCATATCCGATTCAACTAAAGTTGGAGAAACCGACACTTGCCAGTCATATTTGAGCAACGGGGTTACTCGTAGCGATGAAACCAGTCTCTCGTAAGCGTACGAGTAATGTCGGTCCAAGCCGCTTCAATTCAATAATACCGCGGAATCAAGAAAAGACTAAGGAGGGCAGCAAAACGCACATCACCGCCCACAAAAACTTTTGTGTTCTACTCGAGAAGACATCTACGCATGAACCTAGCTCATGATGCCACTGTCGGGGAACGTCGCATGGGAAACAAAAATTTTCCTACGCGCACGAAGACCTATCATGGTGATGTCCATCTACGAGAGGGGATGAGTGATCTACGTACCCTTGTAGACCGTACAGCAGAAGATTTAGTGAACGCGGTTGATGTAGTGGAACGTCCTCACGTCCCTCGATCCGCCCCGCGAACAGTCCCGCGATCAGTCCCACGATCTAGTACCGAACGGACGGCACCTCCGCGTTCAGCACACGTACAGCTCGACGATGATCTCGGCCTTCTTGATCCAGCAAGAGAGACGGAGAGGTAGAAGAGTTCTCCGGCAGCGTGACGGCACTCCGGAGGTTGGTGATGACCTTGTCTCAGCAGGGCTCCGCCCGAGCTCCGCAGAAACGCGATCTAGAGGAAAAATCGTGGAGGTATGTGGTCGGGCTGCCGTGGAAAAGTCGTCTCAAATCAGCCCTAAAACCTCCGTATATATAGGTGGGAGGGAGGGGACCTTGCCTTGGGGCTCAAGGAGCCCCAAGGGGGTCGGCCGAGTCCAAGGGGGAAGGCTCCCCCCCCCAAACCGAGTTGGACTTAGTTTGGTGGGTGGGAGTCCATCCTTCCCTTCTCACCTCCTTTTTTTCTTTTCTCTTTGATTTTCTTTCCTAGGCTCATAGGGCCCTTTTGGTCTGCCCCACCAGCCCACTAAGGGCTGGTGCGCCACCCTCAAGGCCTATGGGCTTCCCCGGGGTGGGTTGCCCCCCCCCCCCCCGGTGAACTCCCGGAACCCATTCGTCATTCCCGGTACATTCCCGGTAACTCCCAAAACCTTCCGGTAATCAAATGAGGTCATCCTATATATCAATCTTTGTTTCCGGACCATTCCGGAAACCCTCGTGACGTCCGTGATCTCATCCGGGACTCCGAACAACATTCGATAACCAACCATATAACTCAAATACGCATAAAACAACGTCGAACCTTAAGTGTGCAGACCCTGCGGGTTCGAGAACTATGTAGACATGACCCGAGAGACTCCTCGGTCAATATCCAATAGCGGGACCTGGATGCCCATATTGGATCCTACATATTCTACGAAGATCTTATCGTTTGAACCTCAGTGCCAAGGATTCATATAATCCCGTATGTCATTCCCTTTGTCCTTCGGTATGTTACTTGCCCGAGATTCGATCGTCAGTATCCGCATACCTATTTCAATCTCGTTTACCGGCAAGTCTCTTTACTCGTTCCGTAATACAAGATCCCGCAACTTACACTAAGTTACATTGCTTGCAAGGCTTGTGTGTGATGTTGTATTACCGAGTGGGCCCCGAGATACCTCTCCGTCACACGGAGTGACAAATCCTAGTCTTGATCCATACTAACTCAACTAACACCTTCGGAGATACCTGTAGAGCATCTTTATAGTCACCCAGTTACGTTGCGACGTTTGATACACACAAAGCATTCCTCCGGTGTCAGTGAGTTATATGATCTCATGGTCATAGGAATAAATACTTGACACGCAGAAAACAGTAGCAACAAAATGACACGATCAACATGCTACGTCTATTAGTTTGGGTCTAGTCCATCACATGATTCTCCTAATGATGTGATCCCGTTATCAAGTGACAATACTTGCCCATGGCCAGGAAACCTTGACCATCTTTGATCAACGAGCTAGTCAACTAGAGGCTTACTAGGGACAGTGTTTTGTCTATGTATCCACACAAGTATTGTGTTTCCAATCAATACAATTATAGCATGGATAATAAACGATTATCATGAACTAAGAAATATAATAATAACTAATTTATTATTGCCTCTAGGGCATATTTCCAACAATGGATTCCAAACACCGCTCTTCCTCCGAGATATGCACCACGACCATTCTATGTGGCGCCTCGTCTGCCGATGCCATGTGTTCCCAGAAGAACCTCAGTAATCAGATAATCAACCCACATCCACGTTCCATTCATAGGGGCATGCTTCAAGTGTAGACAACCTAGGAATAAATACTTGACACGCAGAAAATAGTAGCAACAAAATGACACGATCAACATGCTACGTCTATTAGTTTGGGTCTAGTCCATCACGTGATTCTCCTAATGACGTGATCCAGTTATCAAGCAACAACACTTTGTTCATAATCAGAAGACACTGACTATCTTTGATCAACTGGCTAGCCAACTAGAGGCTTGCTAGGGACGGTGTTTTGTCTATGTATCCACACATGTAAATGAGTCTTCTTTCAATACAATTATAGCATGGATAATAAACGATTATCTTGATACAGGAATTATAATAATAACTATATTTATTATTGCCTCTAGGGCATAATTATAATAATAACTATATTTATTATGGTGGGTTGTCTCATTACAACCGCTCTTAGGACATGAGATCTTGTGTTTGTGTTCCGAGACTAGCCACTACCACACATTGGGCTCCGGTAACTCGAGCTCTCTCCGCTTATTAACCTACCATGTTCTGTGCCCAGGAGTCGCAATAGTTTGAAACGTTCATACAATGTGGCCGGGCCTACGAAGTGGATGGACAGCCCAACCAGGAACGTCTTGGGGCCATGCACACAACTTCTGAGTCTGAATCGTGAAACACAACCAGATTTTCGATTGTGGTAACCAACTCAGATAGCCAACTGCCTTGGGCTAGAGTTGTTGTAGGTTAATGTCCATGGACGTCTCCCTCGCTGGGCTTCTTCTTGAAGGTTGCCGAGATGCATGATGTCCACATGGTGATAAGTGGCGGAAGTGTGTGTGAATAAGTACACCCCTGCAGGATAAACATCTATTTGAATAGCCGCGTCCACGGATATGGACTACTTGGATGCTTATGCACTTCATAGATAACTTTAATGGATACTCTAAAAATGGACAAGATAAGTGTGAGTGCTATGGATGACCTTCTCATATGAAGACGGGAGAGGATCCATACTGGTGTCTCGTTGTGGTGAATATGTGGACTCGTGTACGCTTTCTCACCTTGACAAACTACTAGTATTCATAGTCAGATTAACCAAAGGTCAAAGCTGGGATTTCTGTAGTAAACCCCACAATCCCGTTCACTGATTCATGAGATAGTTCTGATGCAAGTCTTGCTGAGTACTTTGTACTCATTGTTGATTAATTACATTTTTGCATAGATAGATGTTGTTCACTTTACGCTTTCTTCCTGCCGTTGACATTGATGGTTTAGCTTGGAAACCCACATAGTAGTCTGGTTCCTTTGGTAGGGTCTTTGTAGCTTTTTAGGATCTTCTAGCTATTTTTAGTAGATGTTTGTACCCAAACATGCAACTTCCGCTTGTTAGTTGTATGATCTGAATGTTGGGTCATGTGACCTCCGTGCATGTAACATTATACTATGTTGGCTCTTCGGAGCCTTCTAAATAAAAGTTGTGTTGCAGAGTTATGTTGTGATGCCATGTTGTATCTACACATATCATGCATATTGCGTGAATATTTTAAATGCATTGGTATGTGTGGGATTCGACACCTAGTTGTGTACCTATGGTATCCTGCTCTACAGGAAGAGGCCTCTTTGTGCTTCCACTGATCCCTGGTATCTTGCTACTGCTGTGGACACATTGATTGACCGACATGTATCCTTGTTTGATGATGTGTATGTCCCTACGGGGAAATGTCACTCGGTGTAATGGAGTCCTTGTAGCTTGCTATGACTCCTCTACATACGCTGATGACCAACACCTGCATTGCTGGGTTATGTATGTCTGTTCCTGTACGGTTGTGCCACTTGGGTCTATAACTAGTCATGTCGACCTGGGTTCTCTAACATGTGGATGCTAGCGGCATAATCATATACGCGAGCCAAAAGGTGCAAACGGTCCGACCAAGGTAAGGTGGTTGTCGCTGTGTACTATGCGTGAGGCTGCAAATCGATATGATGTGGTACATTCTAGATCTGTGTGGCTTAGGATCGGGGTCCCGACAACATTGGTATCAGAGCCTGACTGTGTGTAGGATTACCAAGCGAAACTGGTTGATGTTGTGTCTAGGAATGATTTAGTTATATAAGGGAATTGATTGTGGAAGGGAGCATAGATTCTTTTTACTCCTTTCCTTCTGTCACTCTTTTCTGTGGCACCTTCTTTCTTTCTACGGGGATTAGGGACTAGCTTTCTCACATTTCTGCCAGGACCATGAGTTACTGGATCTGTAGACTTATAGTATGGCTTTTGTGTGTTAGTCGTGTTATCATGAGAGTTGTGAGAAGTTATGCCTATGTTCTCGTTGTGCCTTGAACCAGGATGTTGAGTTGTTATGGTATCAAATCTCTTGTAGGTTGCCTCATATTTCATGCCGGTAAAGCTGTTATGTTGTCCTAGTTATCCTAGGTTTTGATAGAGTTTTAGTGTTCTTCCATTTTTTCTGAACCATGGTTGTTTCCTTGAGACTAGTAACCCGGAGATCTGCTGGTCATGGTCAAAATCATGGAGGTGGTAGGGATGAACAAGATCCTCCCGACCAACCTTCATTGGCGGAGGTTATGCTAGAAATTGAGAGGAACAAGCATGCTACCAACCGTCGAGCACATCGAGCAGAATACAACCCATCAGCGCAATGAGTTAGTATCCATCAAAGGCTTCATCAAATTGCACCCATCCACTTTCCACCATTCCATTGAGACACTAGATGCAGATGATTGGCTTCATAGTTTCCACGATAAGCTATGTTATGCAAACTTGGCTGAAGGAGACAGGGTTACCTATGCCACATATCAGCTCAAAGGTTTTGCCATGCTATGGTGGGAGAACTTCGATGCCATGCGACCTGCAGGCCAAGATACTTCATGGGAGGAATAATTTTGCGAGGCCTTTCATGAGCATCATATTCTGTAGGCCCTGATAAATTGTAAGCACGAGGAGTTTTGCTGGCCCAAGGCAATATGGATGTGGATGCCTATAGCCATGAATTTGAATGCCTTGCATGTTATGAACCCAAAGAAGTATCCACTAATGCCAAAAGGCAAGCCAGGTTTAAGAAAGTCTCGACCCAGAGCTATGTCGTGACCTCAATTTGCATGAGCTCCCTACCTTCCAGATTCTTGTGAACAAAGCCATCCAAGCAAAAACTGGAAGGATGACCTATGAGGAATCTGGCAAGCGCAATTGTGATTTTGGGTCATCTCCAGTCTCTGTATCTCACATGTGTAGGATATGGATGTTGGGGAACGTCGCATGGGAAACAAAAAAATTCCTACGTGCACGAAGACCTATCATGGTGATGTCCATCTATGAGAGGGGATGAGTGATCTACGTACCCTTGTAGATCGTACAGCAGAAGCGTTAGTGAACGCGGTTGATGTAGTGGAACGTCCTCACGTCCCTCGATCCGCCCTGCGAACAATCCCGCGATCAGTCCCACGATCTAGTACCGAACGGACGGCACCTCCGCGTTCAGCACACGTACAGCTCGACGATGATCTCGGCCTTCTTGATCCAGCAAGAGAGACGGAGAGGTAGAAGAGTTCTCCGGCAGCATGACGGCGCTCCGGAGGTTGGTGATGATCTTGTCTCAGCAGGGCTCCACCCGAGCTCCGCAGAAACGCGATCTAGAGGAAAAACCGTGGAGGTATGTGGTCGGGTTGCCGTGGAAAAGTCGTCTCAAATCAGCCCTAAAACCTCCGTATATATAGGTGGGAGGGAGGGGACCTTGCCTTGGGGCTCAAGGAGCCCCAAGGGGGTCGGCCGAGCCAAGGGGGGAAGACTCCCCCCCCCCCAAACCGAGTTGGACTTGGTTTGGTGGGTGGGAGTCTTTCCCTTCTTTCCCACCTCCCTTTTTTTTCTCTTTGATTTTTATTTCTATGGCGCATAGGGCCCTTTTGGGATGTCCCACCAGCCCACTAAGGGCTGGTGCGCCACCCTTATGGCCTATGGGCTTCCCCGGGGTGGGTCCCCCCCCCCCCCGGTGAACTCCCGGAACCCATTCGTCATTCCCGGTACATTCCCGGTAACTCCGAAAACCTTCCGGTAATCAAATGAGGTCATCCTATATATCAATCTTCGTTTCCGGACCATTCCGGAAACCCTCGTGACGTCCGTGATCTCATCCGGGACTCCGAACAACATTCGGTAACCAACCATATAACTCAAATACGCATAAAACAACGTCGAACCTTAAGTGTGCAGACCCTGCGGGTTCGAGAACTATGTAGACATGACCCGAGAGACTCCTCGGTCAATATCCAATAGCGGGACCTGGATGCCCATATTGGATCCTACATATTCTACGAAGATCTTATCGTTTGAACCTCAGTGCGAAGGATTCATATAATCCCGTATGTCATTCCCTTTGTCCTTCGGTATGTTACTTGCCCGAGATTCGATCGTCAGTATCCGCATACCTATTTCAATCTCGTTTACCGGCAAGTATCTTTACTCGTTCCGTAATACAAGATCCCGCAACTTACAGTAAGTTACATTGCTTGCAAGGCTTGTGTGTGATGTTGTATTACCGAGTGGGCCCCGAGATACCTCTCCGTCACACGGAGTGACAAATCCCAGTCTTGATCCATACTAACTCAACTAAGACCTTCGGAGATACCTGTAGAGCATATTTATAGTCACCCAGTTACGTTGCGACGTTTGATACACACAAAGAATTCCTCCGGTGTCAGTGAGTTATATGATTTCATGGTCATAGGAATAAATACTTGACACGCAGAAAACAGTAGCAACAAAATGACACGATCAACATGCTACGTCTATTAGTTTGGGTCTAGTCCATCACATGATTCTCCTAATGATGTGATCCCGTTATCAAGTGACAATACTTGCCCATGGCCAGGAAACCTTGACCGTCTTTGATCAACGAGCTAGTCAACTAGAGGCTTACTAGGGACAGTGTTTTGTCTATGTATCCACACAAGTATTGTGTTTCCAATCAATACAATTATAGCATGGATAATAAACGATTATCATGAACTAAGAAATATAATAATAACTAATTTATTATTGCCTCTAGGGCGTATGTCCAACAGTCTCCCACTTGCACTAGAGTCAATAATCTAGTTCACATCACCATGTGATTCCAACGAATCCAACACCCATATAGTTATGGGGTCTGATCACGTCTTGCTCATGAGAGAGGTTTTAGTCAACGGTTCTGAAACTTTCAGATCCGTGCGTTCTTTACAAATCTTTATGTCATCTTATAGATGCTGCTACTACGTGCTATTCGGAAATGCTCCAAATATCTACTCTACTATACGAATCCGTTTCACTACTCATAGTTTATTCGGATTAGTGTCAAAGCTTGCATCAACGTAACCCTTTACGACGAACTCTTCAACCACCTCCATAATCGAGAAAAATTCCTTAGTCCGTTGGTTACTAAGGATAAATTTTGACCGCTGCTAGTGATTCAATCATGGATCACTCTCTGTACCTCTCAACAGACTTTGAGTCAAGGCACACATCAGGTGCGGTACACAGCATGGCATACTTCAGATTCTACGGCTAAGGCATAGAAGACGACCTTCGTCTATTCTCTTTATTCTGCCGTGGTCGGGTTTTGAGTCTTACTCAAATTTACACCTCACAACGCAACCAAGAACTCCTTCTTTGCTGATCTATTTTGAACTCCTTCAAAACTTGTCAAGGCATGCATTTTGTTGAAACTTCTATTAAGCGTTTTGATCTATCTCCATAGATCTTGATGCTCAATGTTCAAGTAGCTCAATCCAGGTATTCCTTTGGAAACTCCTTTCAAACAACCTTGTATGCTTTACAGAAATTCTACATTACTTCTCATCCACAATATGTCAACCACATATTCCTATCAGAAATTCTATAGTGCTCCCACTCACTTCTTTGGAAATACAAGTTTCTCATAAACCTTGTACACACCCAAAATCTTTGATCATCTCATCAAAGTGTATATTCCAACTCCGAGATGCTTGCACCAGTCCATTGAAGGATCACTGGAGCTTGCATACTTGCTAGTATCTTTAGGATCGACAAAACCTTCTGGTTGTATCACATACAATGTTTGCTCAAGGAAACCGTCGAGGAAACAATGTTTTGACATCCCACGTGCAATATTTCATAAATAATGCATCAACAACTAACATAATTCTAACAGACCTTTAGCATCGCTACGAGTGAGAAAGACTCATCATAGTCAACAGTTTGATCTTGTCGGAAACATCTTTGCGACAAGTCGAGCTTTTCTTAAGAGTGACTTATCACCATCATCGTCTGTCTTCCTTTCAAAGATCCATCTTTTACTCAATAGTATTATGACCATCAAGTAGTCCTTCCAAAGTCTACACTTTGTTTTCATACATGGATCCTCTCTCGGATTTCATGGCTTCCAGCCATTTTTCGGAATCCGGGCCCACCATCGCTTTCTCCATAACTCGTAGGTTCACTGTTGCTCAACAACATGACCTCCAAGACAGGATTACCGTACCACTCTGTAGTAGTACGCGACCTTGTCAACATACGAGGCTTGTAGTAACTTGATCAGATGCTTGATGATCGCCATCATCAGCTTCCACTTCAATTGGTGTAGGCGCCACAGGAACAACTTCCTGCGCCCTGCTACACACTAGTTGAAGTGATGGTTCAATAACCTCATCAAGTTCTACTACCCTCCCACTCAATTCTTTCGAGAGAAACCTTTCCTCGAGAAAGGATCCGTTTCTAGAAACAAACACTTTGCTTTCGGATCTGAGATAGGAGATGTACCCAACTGTTTTGGATATCCTATGAAGATGCATTTATCCGCTTTGGGTTCGAGCTTATCAAACTGAAACTTTTTCACATAAGTATCGAAGCCCCAAACTTTCAAGAAACGACAGTTTAGATTTCTCTAAACCTCAGTCTATACTGTGTCATCTCAACGGAAATACGTGGTGCCCTATTTAAAGTGAATGCGGTTGTCTCCAATGCTTAACCCATAAATGATAGTGGTAATTCGATAAGAGACATCATAGTATGCACCATACCAAATAGTGCGTGGCTATGATGTTCAGACACATCATCACACTATGATGTTCCAGGTGGCATGAACTGCGAAAAACAATTTTCACATTGTCTTAACTGCGTACCAAAACTCGTAACTCAGATATTCATTTCTATGATCATATCGTAGACAGTTTATCCTCTTGTTACGACGAACTTCACTCCGAAACAGAATTGAACTTTTCAATATTTCAGACTTGTGATTCATTAAGTAAATACTCTAGTATCTACTCAAATCGTCATTGAAGTAAGAACATAATGATATCCAGTGCGTGCCTCAGCACCCATTGGACTGCATACATCAAAATGTATCACTTCCAACAAGTTACTATCTTGTTTCATCTCAATGAAAGACAAGGCCTTGCTCATGTGGTATGATTTGCATGTCACTAGTGATTCAAAATCAAGTGAGTATAAAGATCCATCAGCATGGAGCCTCTTCATGCAATTTATACCAACATGACTCAAGCGGCAGTGCCACAAGTAAGTGGTACTATCATCTTTACTTTGTATCTTTTGGCACCAATATCATGAACATGTGTAACACTACGATCGAGATTCAATAAACCATTGAAGGTGATTATTCAAAAAAATAGAGTAACCATTATTCTCTTTAAATGAATAATCGTATTGCAATAAACACGATCCAATCATGTTCATGCTCAACGCAAGCACCAAATAACAATTATTTAGGTTTAACACCAATCCCGATGGTAGAGGGAGCGTGCGACGTTTGATCATATCAACCTTGGAAACACTTCCAACACGTATCCTCACCTCGCCTTTAGCTAGTCTCCGTCTATGCCGTAGCTTTCATTTCGTGTTACTAATCACTTAGCAACCGAACCGGTATCCAATACCCTCATGCTACTAGGAGTACTAGTAAAGTACACATCAACATCATGTATATCAAATACACTACTTTCGACTTTTGCCAGCCTTCTTATCTACCAAGTATCTAGAGTTGCTCCGCCTCAGTGACTGTTCCCCTCATTACAGAAGCACTTAGTCTCGGGTTTGGGTTTAATCTTGGGTCTCTTCATTAGTGCAGCAACTGTTTTGCCGTATCACGAAGTATCCCTGCTAGCCCTTGCCTTTCTTGAAACTTAGTGGTTTTACAAACCATCAACTATTGATGCTCCTTCTTGATTTCTACTTTCGCAGTGTCAAACATCGCGAACCGCTCAAGGATCATTGTATCTATCCTTGATATGTTATAGTTCATCACGAAGCTCTCACGGCTTGGTGGCAGTGACTTTGGAGAACCATCACTATCTCATCTGGAAGATTAACTCCCACTTGATTCAAGTGATTGTCGTACTCAGACAATCTGAGCACACGCTCAACGATTGAGCTTTTCTCCTTTACTTTGTGGACAAAGAATCTTTGTTGGAGGTCTCGTACCTCTTAACAAGGGCACAAGCATGAAATCACAATTTCATCTCTTTAGAACATCACTTATGCTCCGTGACGTTTTACAACGTTTTCGGCGCCTTGCTTCTAAGCCATTAAGTATTTTGTACTGAACTATCGTGTAGTCATCAGAAACGTGTATGTCTGATGTTCATAGCATCCACAGACGACGCTCGAGGTGCAGCACACCGAGTGGTGCATTAAGGACATAAGCCTTCTGTGCAGCAACGAGGACAATCCTCGGTTTTACAGACTCAGTCTGCAAAGTTTGCTACTATCAACTTTCAACTAAATTTTCTCTAGGAACATAAAAAACAGTAGAGCTATAGCGCAAGCTACATCGTAATTCGCAAAGACCATTAGACTATGTTCATGACAATTAGTTCAATTAATCATATTACTTAAGAACTCCCACTCAAAAAGTACATCTCTCTAGTCATTTGAGTGGTTCATGATCCACTTACACTAGCTCAAGTCCGATCATCACGTGAGTTGAGTATAGTTTCAGTGGTAAGCATCCCAATGCTAATCATATCATCTATATGATTCATGATCGACCTTTCGGTCTCATGTGTTCCGAGGCCATGTCTGCACATGCTAGGCTCGTCAAGCTTAACCCGAGTGTTCCGCGTGCGCAACTGTTTTGCACCCGTTGTATGTGAACGTTGAGTCTATAACACCCGATCATCACGTGGTGTCTCGAAACGACGAACTGTAGCAACGGTGCACAGTCGGGGAGAACACAACTTTGTCTTGAAATTTTAGTGAGAGATCACCTCATAATGCTACCATCGTTCTAAGCAAAATAAGGTGCACAAAAGGATTAACATCACATGCAATTCATAAGTGACATGATATGGCCATCATCATGCGCTTCTTGATCTCCATCACCAAAGCACCGGCACGATCTTCTTGTCACCGGCGTCACACCATGATCTCCATCATCATGATCTCCATCAACGTGTCGCCATCGGGGTTGTCGTGCTACTCATGCTATTACTACTAAAGCTACATCCTAGCAAAATAGTAAACGCATCTGCAAGCACAAACGTTAGTATAAAGACAACCCTATGGCTCCTGCCGGTTGCCGTACCATCGACGTGCAAGTCGATATTTTCTATTACAACATGATCATCTCATACATCCAATATATCACATCACATCATTGGCCATATCACATCACAAGCATACCCTGCAAAAACAAGTTAGACGTCCTCTAATTTTGTTGTTGCATGTTTTACGTGGTGACCATGGGTATCTAGTAGGATCACATCTTACTTACGCAAACACCACAACGGAGATATATGAGTTGCTATTTAACCTCATCCAAGGACCTCCTCAGTCAAATCCGATTCAACTAAAGTTGGAGAAACCGACACTTGCCAGTCATCTTTGAGCAACGGAGTTACTCGTAACGATGAAATCAGTCTCTCGTAAGCGTACGAGTAATGTCGGTCCAAACCGCTTCAGTCCAACAATACCGCGGAATCAAGAAAATACTAAGGAGGGCAGCAAAACGCACATCACCGCCCACAAAAACTTTTGTGTTCTACTCGAGAAGACATCTACGCATGAACCTAGCTCATGATGCCACTGTTGGGGAACGTCGCATGGGAAACAAAAAAATTCCTACGTGCACAAAGACCTATCATGGTGATGTCCATCTACGAGAGGGGATGAGTGATCTACGTACCCTTGTAGATCGTACAGCAGAAGCGTTAGTGAACGCGGTTGATGTAGTGGAACGTCCTCACGTCCCTCGATCCGCCCCGCGAACAATCCCGCGATCAGTCCCACGATCTAGTACCGAACGGACGGCACCTCCGCGTTCAGCACACGTACAGCTCGACGATGATCTCGGCCTTCTTGATCCAGCAAGAGAGACGGAGAGGTACAAGAGTTCTCCGGCAGCGTGACAGCGCTCCGGAGGTTGGTGATGATCTTGTCTCAGCAGGGCTCCGCCCGAGCTCCGCAGAAACGCGATCTAGAGGAAAAACCGTGGAGGTATGTGGTCGGGCTGTCGTGGAAAAGTCGTCTCAAATCAGCCCTAAAACCTCCGTATATATAGGTGGGAGGGAGGGGACCTTGCCTTGGGGCTCAAGGAGCCCCAAGGGGGTCGGCCGAGCCAAGGGGGGAAGACTCCCCCCCCAAACCGAGTTGGACTTGGTTTGGTGGGTGGGAGTCCTTCCCTTCCTTCCCACCTCCCTTTTTTTTCTTTCTCTTTGATTTTTATCTCTATGGCGCATAGGGCCCTTTTGGGCTGTCCCACCAGCCCACTAAGGGCTGGTGCGCCACCCTTATGGCCTATGGGCTTCCCCGGGGGGTTCCCCCCCCCCCCCCGGTGAACTCCCGGAACCCATTCGTCATTCCCGGTACATTCCCGGTAACTCCGAAAACCTTCCGGTAATCAAATGAGGTCATCCTATATATCAATCTTCGTGTCCGGACCATTCCGGAAACCCTCGTGACGTCCGTGATCTCATCCGGGACTCCGAACAACATTCGGTAACCAACCATATAACTCAAATACGCATAAAACAACGTCGAACCTTAAGTGTGCAGACCCTGCGGGTTCGAGAACTATGTAGACATGACCCGAGAGACTCCTCGGTCAATATCCAATAGCGGGACCTGGATGCCCATATTGGATCCTACATATTCTACGAAGATCTTATCGTTTGAACCTCAGTGCCAAGGATTCATATAATCCCGTATGTCATTCCCTTTGTCCTTCGGTATGTTACTTGCCCGAGATTCGATCGTCAGTATCCGCATACCTATTTCAATCTCGTTTACCGGCAAGTCTCTTTACTCGTTCCGTAATACAAGATCCCGCAACTTACACTAAGTTACATTGCTTGCAAGGCTTGTGTGTGATGTTGTATTACCGAGTGGGCCCCGAGATACCTCTCCGTCACACGGAGTGACAAATCCTAGTCTTGATCCATACTAACTCAACTAACACCTTCGGAGATACCTGTAGAGCATCTTTATAGTCACCCAGTTACGTTGCGACGTTTGATACACACAAAGCATTCCTCCGGTGTCAGTGAGTTATATGATCTCATGGTCATAGGAATAAATACTTGACACGCAGAAAACAGTAGCAACAAAATGACACGATCAACATGCTACGTCTATTAGTTTGGGTCTAGTCCATCACATGATTCTCCTAATGATGTGATCCCGTTATCAAGTGACAATACTTGCCCATGGCCAGGAAACCTTGACCATCTTTGATCAACGAGCTAGTCAACTAGAGGCTTACTAGGGACAGTGTTTTGTCTATGTATCCACACAAGTATTGTGTTTCCAATCAATACAATTATAGCATGGATAATAAACGATTATCATGAACTAAGAAATATAATAATAACTAATTTATTATTGCCTCTAGGGCATATTTCCAACAATGGATTCCAAACACCGCTCTTCCTCCGAGATATGCACCACGACCATTCTATGTGGCGCCTCGTCTGCCGATGCCATGTGTTCCCAGAAGAACCTCAGTAATCAGATAATCAACCCACATCCACGTTCCATTCATAGGGGCATGCTTCAAGTGTAGACAACCTAGGAATAAATACTTGACACGCAGAAAATAGTAGCAACAAAATGACACGATCAACATGCTACGTCTATTAGTTTGGGTCTAGTCCATCACGTGATTCTCCTAATGACGTGATCCAGTTATCAAGCAACAACACTTTGTTCATAATCAGAAGACACTGACTATCTTTGATCAACTGGCTAGCCAACTAGAGGCTTGCTAGGGACGGTGTTTTGTCTATGTATCCACACATGTAAATGAGTCTTCTTTCAATACAATTATAGCATGGATAATAAACGATTATCTTGATACAGGAATTATAATAATAACTATATTTATTATTGCCTCTAGGGCATAATTATAATAATAACTATATTTATTATGGTGGGTTGTCTCATTACAACCGCTCTTAGGACATGAGATCTTGTGTTTGTGTTCCGAGACTAGCCACTACCACACATTGGGCTCCGGTAACTCGAGCTCTCTCCGCTTATTAACCTACCATGTTCTGTGCCCAGGAGTCGCAATAGTTTGAAACGTTCATACAATGTGGCCGGGCCTACGAAGTGGATGGACAGCCCAACCAGGAACGTCTTGGGGCCATGCACACAACTTCTGAGTCTGAATCGTGAAACACAACCAGATTTTCGATTGTGGTAACCAACTCAGATAGCCAACTGCCTTGGGCTAGAGTTGTTGTAGGTTAATGTCCATGGACGTCTCCCTCGCTGGGCTTCTTCTTGAAGGTTGCCGAGATGCATGATGTCCACATGGTGATAAGTGGCGGAAGTGTGTGTGAATAAGTACACCCCTGCAGGATAAACATCTATTTGAATAGCCGCGTCCACGGATATGGACTACTTGGATGCTTATGCACTTCATAGATAACTTTAATGGATACTCTAAAAATGGACAAGATAAGTGTGAGTGCTATGGATGACCTTCTCATATGAAGACGGGAGAGGATCCATACTGGTGTCTCGTTGTGGTGAATATGTGGACTCGTGTACGCTTTCTCACCTTGACAAACTACTAGTATTCATAGTCAGATTAACCAAAGGTCAAAGCTGGGATTTCTGTAGTAAACCCCACAATCCCGTTCACTGATTCATGAGATAGTTCTGATGCAAGTCTTGCTGAGTACTTTGTACTCATTGTTGATTAATTACATTTTTGCATAGATAGATGTTGTTCACTTTACGCTTTCTTCCTGCCGTTGACATTGATGGTTTAGCTTGGAAACCCACATAGTAGTCTGGTTCCTTTGGTAGGGTCTTTGTAGCTTTTTAGGATCTTCTAGCTATTTTTAGTAGATGTTTGTACCCAAACATGCAACTTCCGCTTGTTAGTTGTATGATCTGAATGTTGGGTCATGTGACCTCCGTGCATGTAACATTATACTATGTTGGCTCTTCGGAGCCTTCTAAATAAAAGTTGTGTTGCAGAGTTATGTTGTGATGCCATGTTGTATCTACACATATCATGCATATTGCGTGAATATTTTAAATGCATTGGTATGTGTGGGATTCGACACCTAGTTGTGTACCTATGGTATCCTGCTCTACAGGAAGAGGCCTCTTTGTGCTTCCACTGATCCCTGGTATCTTGCTACTGCTGTGGACACATTGATTGACCGACATGTATCCTTGTTTGATGATGTGTATGTCCCTACGGGGAAATGTCACTCGGTGTAATGGAGTCCTTGTAGCTTGCTATGACTCCTCTACATACGCTGATGACCAACACCTGCATTGCTGGGTTATGTATGTCTGTTCCTGTACGGTTGTGCCACTTGGGTCTATAACTAGTCATGTCGACCTGGGTTCTCTAACATGTGGATGCTAGCGGCATAATCATATACGCGAGCCAAAAGGTGCAAACGGTCCGACCAAGGTAAGGTGGTTGTCGCTGTGTACTATGCGTGAGGCTGCAAATCGATATGATGTGGTACATTCTAGATCTGTGTGGCTTAGGATCGGGGTCCCGACAACATTGGTATCAGAGCCTGACTGTGTGTAGGATTACCAAGCGAAACTGGTTGATGTTGTGTCTAGGAATGATTTAGTTATATAAGGGAATTGATTGTGGAAGGGAGCATAGATTCTTTTTACTCCTTTCCTTCTGTCACTCTTTTCTGTGGCACCTTCTTTCTTTCTACGGGGATTACGTCATGCTTAAGACGCTTCTTGTCAATTCTCATCCAGCTTCAGTTCTATTTGACTCTCGAGCATCCCACTCTTTCATTTCTGAAAGGTATGCCCTTTCGCATGATATGTCCTTTGATATTATGCCCACCCCTTTGGAAATTCAAACTCCAGGTTCTAGATGGCAAACTGCTAGAGTGGGTCATGGAAATCAAATCCTTGTTGATGGTTTGGTATTTCTTGCTTCTTTGATAGCTCTCAAGTCTTCAGACATCAATATCATTTTGGGGATGGACTGTATGACAGTTCATCATGCCAAAATTCATTGTTTCACTAGGTATGTTCAGCTTACCCATCCTTGTGGTGAGATAGTCAATGTCCAAAACAATATTCTAGAAAGCCATATTTTTTTCTCTCAATGGCAATCCTCTTCCAGACCTTGAAAACATACCGGTAGTCCATGACTTTTCGGATGTCTTTCCAGAAGAACTGACAGGTGTTCCACCTGACAAAGAAATAGAGTTTGTCATAGACCTTATTCCAGGAACCAACCCGATTGCTAGGAGACCCTATAAGATGTCCCCTCAAGAGTTAGCTGAGCTTAAAATCCAACTCGATAAATATTTGAATATAGGTTTCATCCGTCCTAGTTCTTCTCCATGGGCTTGTCATGTCCTCTTCATCAATAAGAAGGATGATATGGATCAGATGGTTGTAGATTATAGACTGGTTAATCTGGTCATGATAAAGAACAAATATCTGCTCCCGAGGATCAACAATGTGTATGATCAGCTTGCTGGATCTGCAGTCTTTTCCAAGATGGATTTGAGATTAGGTTATCATGAAATCAAAATTAGGAATGGGGACATTCCCAAGGCCACTTTTTTACTCGTTATGGCCAATACGAGTACACGTCATGTCCTTCGATCTAACAATGCCCCAGCCACCTTCTCCCGTTTAATGAATTCGAGCTTCATGGAGTATGAAGACAAATTCTTCGTGGCTTACCTCGATGATATCTTGATTTACTCAAAGAACAAAGAAGAACATGTTGAGCATCTTAGGATGGTATTGATGAAACTTCGAGAGCACTGCCTTTACGCCAAATTCTCTAAGTGTATTGATGAAACTTTCGAGAGCACTGCCAACTTTAAAAGCACTGCCTATAGGCTGGTTGCCAGAAGTGACCTATCTAGGCCACGTAATCTCTGCGAAAGGTATTGCTGTCAATCCCGAGAGAGTTCAAGCCGTCCTTGACTGGAGTCCACCATAATCGGTAAAGCAAGTTAGGAGTTTCCTTGACTTAGCGAGCTACTATCGCTGCTTCGTTGAGAACTTCTCCAAAGTTGCCAAACCTCTAACTGAACTCATCAAGAATGATAAGAAGTTTGAGTGGACTCCATAGTGCCATGAAAGTTTTGAGGAGTTGAAAATATGACTGACTACTGCCCGGTACTTGTACCCCCGGATTTCACAAAGGACTTTTTTATGTACTGTGATGCCCCACAACAAGGACTAGGTTGCATTCTTATGCAAGATTGTCATGTGATTGCCTATGCATCTCGACACTTGTGTCCACATGAGGAGAATTATCCAAGACACAATCTGGAACTTGCCGTTGTAGTTCATGCACTTTTAACCTAGCGACATTACCTTCTCGGTAATCATTGTGAAATATACACTCATCACTAGAGTATCAAGTATATCTTTGTAACAACCCATAATCGTTGCTCCAGAAGATTCCCCTTTTATTCCATTTTCATCATGTGATTCTTTTGTTTGTTGCTTTCATCATCGCATCATGCACATCATTTTCATAGCATCGACACTCCGTTGCCGTCATTTTTAAAAACTTGCATCCATTGTTAGTTGCCGGTTCTCTCCGTTTTTGTCGTTGACCATTTTGAGACCAACCACACACACACGCTCCCGTGGCATCATTTAAATATTGTTTTGAAAAATTGTGTATAAAATAATCTTGGAATGGGTTGAGACTTGGCATGCGGTCTCGATATAGTGTAGGTGGATCAACTGCCAAATTTCGTCGCATTCGGAGTCTGTTTGGTACCTGAACCGTTAAACATATAGCATCACTATAGTCGGTCAAGTTGTTGGATGTTTTTCTGTTTTCAAAACTATCGTCGGGCTGCCCGCTTTCCTTCTCATCTCCTCCTAACCCCTGTGCACGGTGCACCGACCTGCGCACAACCTAGTCCGAAAACCTCTCGGAACCCGAAACGTATGGTCGTGACCGTTGGGTCTGTATGGCCCCGTAATACCCAAAACCATCATCGGTTTTTCAATTTTAGTCCCTAGCCTACTTTTCTCGACCACTCGATCGAGATCGGACGGTCGATATAACCCCTATACATACCCACCTAACTATTTGAGTAGTCAAACCCTAGTCCCTAGCTTGTCCCATCCACCCATTCCCATTGCCCGACGCCACTCTCTTTCGAGATCGCTCCCGACCCAAAACCCACCTGTCCAACGAGAGCCTCCCTCGGGATACCCTCATAGCCAACCAGTAACCAGAGCCCCCAGCCGATCCTCCCAGCCTCCTGGACGCGTCCACGCGACTGAAGGGCGGGGTGCACCATGTCTGCCACCCATGGCCCCGCTGCCACTCCCCTACGCCTGAGCCAGGGCTCGCGCAAGCCGCACCTCTCCTCTAGCTCGCTTCCGCGCCCCGTTAGAGCCAGCCGCTGCATGGAATCGTGCGGACACCGCCGCTAGATCGAAGCTCCTACAACCCGTGTCGCCGGCGTCCAACAAGCCTGACCCGCGCCCCGTATCTTCCTCTTTGTCTCCTACCATTCCCCCTAACCTCGTGCTCTCCCCCCTGTGACCCGTGCAGGAGCCGCCATGGCCGGTGCATGCTGGAGCTCCTAAGCCATCCCCCACCGCCGTTGTTCGCCGGATCCGGTCCCTCCTTACCGGATCTACCTGATCTCGTGCGGATATGTCCTGCCCTGCCCTAATCTACTCATTCCCAAGCATGCTCGTCGTCGAAGCTCTGTTCCTGCCTCTGTTGTTCGTCTCCTTTGTCGGGAACGAGGACTAGAGCCAGCGTGCCGCTCACTGCGCCCACTCGTGGGCCAGCTGCTGGCAAGCCCAAGCCATGTCGGCCTAGTTGCACCGTGGAGCCGCACCCAATGCAGCATCACCAGCCCAGCCAGGAGGTCGTCCCATCTCGCCCGACCGAGCCGCACCCAAGCCCAGACCTCGCCCTTCCCAACACCGTGTCTCGGTCCAGCTCCCTCAATCGAACCGGCCTAGCTCGAGGTGGCCCGATGTGAGTAGCCCAACGCCGATCCCCTATCTAGCATCGTGTGCGAATAATTATTATATTGCACCCTTACCCATTGGCCCATTTCAAACTAAATTTGGCCGATTAGTATTTTTTCTGTCCAACGAATTTAGTCAATTATCCACAGTTTATAGATTTCAGAAAAAGGCCATAAACTTCATGCTTATAATAACTCTTCAACCGTATGTCGGATTAAAACCCTTTATGTATGAAAATTGACTATGATTTTGTGCAGATTAATAATATGCCATTTTCAACCATGATAAAAATGTTTAAACTTGTTGTTTGATTAAATTTGCAAAACAACTCCATGCCAAAATAATTTATCTCATATATAAATAACCATTTAATTAATTTTGTGAAAATGTCGTGTTAAAATGATTTATTTCATATATAAATAATCATAGCTCCGATTAACATGATCCACATAGGTAACTTGACTATAAAAATGTGTAGAATAACATGGTGGCATTTATTTTGCTGTTTAACAACTCTAAAATTGTGTTCTAGGCAGAACAATACCGAAATCTTAATTTGCATATGGGGCCTTTTCAAAATTGTTACTCATTATTCCGGCCTCATTTAAACTTTCCTAGAATTTAGTGGCTTCATAATATCTTGTTGCATCCTTGATTTAACATGCTTGTGGCTCTCATTTACATACATTTTGCATTGATACCATATTATGTTGTGATGATCATATCTTTTAGACCGTAACTCAATTTAGATGATATATATATATAAACCGACTACAATGACGTGTAGAATGACATGGTCCGCTTTATTTTGCTATTTAACAAATATAAAACATGTTTAGTTCAGATCTGGACCAATTTAGAAATTAACATCTGGGGTCGTTTTGGAAATACTATAAGTTGTTTTCGATCTCATTTAAAATGCCTAGATAGTGTAGTTTATTTATGCTTCACCTCTTGCCATGTTTAATAATATTTAGCATTGTTGTGTACCTAAACGGGAGTGAACTAAGTAATTCAAATGTGGATTTTCATCAATATGCAACTCGTTGCATATTGAGCTTCATTTAATGTGTAGTAACAAATTGTTGTGCTTTATCACGTCATGCATAATTAAAATGGACATGCATCATAATTGAATGAGCATCCAGGGGCGATTCTACCGTCCGGTCACTCCGGGCACGTGCCCGGGCTCCAGCGCTGCCGAATCTCCAAGTGTTAGGAGTCACAATGTCTTAATACGTACAATATACGCTCAGAAATACATCTCGTTCATGAATAGGCCTACACTGGGTGTTATTTTTTGCTTCTTAGGCTTACTCACGTCAAAGGCCCATCCATGATCCATTAATACCTTACATGGGCCAAATAGGTAGTTAGCTCGTGCATGTGAATCTATCGATCATCTCGCTGCATCGCTCGCCTAGCCTGGACACCTATTCGTCATTGTACCGCGTCGCACGACGTGCCCAAGCAACTCTGTCGGTTGAAGGCGGCTACTAGTGGTAGCAAGACTCAGGACTGGCAAGACTGCAAGAGATGATGCACGGTCGGGCCTCATCAGGCTATGACTCCAACAAACGACAATCAGGATTGGAAGTTTGATAATGTCTTGCATCCTGTAGATTTCTTTTCTCACTTCAATTCAATGCAGATTTTATTATTTGATAATATGTTGTATCTTGTAGATTATCATGTGTGCACATGGATGAGAATCAGAGATTGGACTTTCATTCAGTATTATAGAACATGTTTTCATTTATTTCTATAATGTAAGAAATATTTGTGTGTATATTGCACACCAGGTTTGTCTAAATATGTGATACTTGTGGTGTTGATAGATCAAAGTAAATTTTAGCTTACGGCGTGCCCAGGCTTCTACAATTTGCTAGCTCTGCCACTGTGAGCATCATGCCATGGATAAGTTGTGGTGTTTATTGTGTGTTGATTGTTTGTTTCCAAAAAAATTCTTCTTGAAAGAGTTCTGAACCGCTTCGGAGTGTGAGGATTGTTCGACTAAGTTGGTTCGTCTACCTCACGGATCCGCTCTTCTTCCAAGCCGGATCACACGCAAGATGATCATTTCCCTAGATACCACTACTATCATTGCTTTGTTAAGTGTCTCGCTTCTATCGTTATGTCTTGCTTCCTACCACCTGTTATGTCAAGCCTCCCAACATTGTCATGAAAAGCTTCTAACCCCCTCTAGATCCCAGCAAACCTTTGTTTCGCTATGTTACTACTTGCTCAACCCTTCTTATAGCGTTGCTAGTTGTAGATGCAAGCTGCTTCCATGTGAAAACATGGGTTTCTTGATATATCACAATATTATTGCTATTTAATTTAATGCACCTATACACTTGGTAAAAGGTGGAAGGCTTGGGCTTTCGGCTCGGTGTTTTGTTCCACTTTTGCCGCCCTAGTTATTTGTGTACCGGTGTTATGTTCCATATTGAGCACTCCTAACATGCTTGGGGTTGCTATGGGGACCCCCTTGATGTTTTGTTTTGCGATAAAACTCTTCCGGCAAGGCCCAATATTGGTACTATATTTGCTCAACATAATTATACTAAACATCGTTAGTAACGCACGGGAGTTTGCGTTACCCGTGGATTAATTCAACATATTACAGGGCCCAGTGCTGATGGTGTTGGTCCATAACGGATAGACTATTGGGACAGCGTGAGGAAACTCCTGGTTTGGTTTTACTCGTAGGCTTTCCCATCTAGTAATGCCGTGAGAAAAAGATACACACTGCTCCTATTGGTATTTGGCCTGCCGGGCAGTCTTGCTGGACTTGTTTACTCTTATCGAAGGTCTTGTGCACTGGGATGTCGAGGATCCATCGGGCTATCTTGAGGTTGAGGTTTTCTCTCGAGGGCAGCTTGTGGTAGTTTGTGATGGACTAGCTGGAACACCCGTGAAGGGTTAAATCTTTCAGAAAGCTGTGCTCGCGGTTATGTGGCCACTTGGAAAGTTTGTTTAACACCCGCTCATAGCAAACTTGAAGTAAACTTAATTAAAATATGCCAACTGTGTGCGTAACCGTGAGTGTCTCTTCTCGTGAGTTCTTATCCGAGAGAGGACACGGTGCGGTTATGTTTGGCTCATATGTAGGTGTTCAGGATCATATCTTGATCAATATTAGTTCACGTCCGTTTATGCCTAGATCAAGCCACTCTTATTATTGTACTCATAAGTTAGCCACTCAGATAAATGCTTAGTTGCTTTCTCTAGCCTTACCACTTAACCATACCTCGCCCATTAAGCTTTGCTAGTCTTGATAACTTTGGAAATGAGATTGTTGAGTCCCAGTGGCTCACAGATTACCACAACAACAATTGCAGGTGCAGGTAAAGTGGTACTTTGATGTGAGTGCGATGATTGTTCTATTTGCAGTTTATTCTTCTTCTTCTTCATCGATCTATGATGGGTTCGAGGCCGACAGCCTGGGATAGCAAGGACGGACGTCATTTTTATCGTTTGATATTTTCCAACCCTGCTCTTTCGAACGGTGATTGAATGTATGTTTGTATTGAGATGATCATGATTAGGTTGTGGCGAGTGTAAGCCAATTCCATATATTCATCTCTTCTTTACATGTACTTGTAACTATATCCATTCTTGCAGAACGACGAAATGCGCTTCTATCCCTGTCGATGACCTCATGCCAAAATAAGGATATGATCGCTTGTTGGGCATTACAAGTTAGTATGAGAGAAGTATCGACGTAGGAGCCCCCTTGATTGATCAAACTTGTCCGAGTAGAGTTTAGTGAAAAACTACTTTGAGTCTAGTTATATAGCGGAGAATAGGATTATTTTTACTCCTCTTCTATGCTCTCATGAGGAATATTGATGTTGGAGTTTAATTCTACACCTATTCTCACTCAAAAATATAGGATCACGCGGGTATTTTGGAACCTCTACGATGTTGTTGTGGCCTAGATTTTGTTCTGCCTCCTGTTAATTTGGGGTAAAACTGTCCCGGGGAGTTGAGTTCTAGTGGATTCTTGTCACACTCGCTATCATTCAGTTTCCTTAGTATCTCATTATGGAGGATGTTCAAAATTACTTCAATACTCTTTGTGACAAGAGGAGTTTTGCTTCACCCAATAATGGGGAGAGGTCCAGATGTACTGCCATAATTAGTATCATTGTGGTTACGAGGGTTTGAGGTAGATGAGTTTCCGAGATCTCTGGTAACGTGTTGATGAATGTGATACATTTGGAGCATAGTATGATGCTAGGAGTTGAGTGATGAATTCTAACTCATTGTATCTGTGGACCTGATTGCACATCTGGAAAATTTTGGAAGTTCTTAGGTGGTAATTCCAGTAGTTACCTAAGCTTATCTTTCAAGAGATACGTGATGTGAGGTTGGGGTTCGCCGATCTTTCTTACAACGGTTCTTTTTGTGTCTTAAAGAGTCCTTGTAGCTCGCAATGACTCG
The DNA here is from genome assembly GCF_904849725.1 of Hordeum vulgare subsp. vulgare. Classification (NCBI taxonomy): domain Eukaryota; kingdom Viridiplantae; phylum Streptophyta; class Magnoliopsida; order Poales; family Poaceae; genus Hordeum; species Hordeum vulgare. Next base: position 223,376,080 of record NC_058518.1, read on the forward strand.
GGGACACCTAGTATTTCGTGTGCACTGTTTTGTACATGATGGATACTATAAGATCGAGGCCGTGCGGACCTTACCACGAAAATAACAGACAAAATCTCTATCATGAATTTTTTTTCTGGCTTGTTTTGTAAAGGGCATCCTTTGTTTTGTTGGAATATGGTAATTCAAGTTGCTTCGATGTCAAGTGGTGATTTCATGTCTTTTCTAAGTGGTGTTCTCATATTTCCTTGGAAATTGCTAATCCTTTTGCTTAATCCAATTGTAATGTCAAATTCTTTTCAACTGGTGTGCTTCTCTTCAAGCAACTCAATCCTCTCCAATAATTGCAAGATCATTCCTCATATTTCTTTCCGTAGTTTGTATCATGTGTCCCAAGTTGTCTTTATTTTCCCCACCCCCCCGCGCTTTTTCTTAAGTAATTTAATTCTCATCCTAGTTCCTTTCTTTTCATTGTTGATTCTGCTATCTTTTTCTTTTGTATAGTATCCAGTGATTCCCTGTGAAGATTCTCAAGAGTTTCGAGTTCATCATTCTACATTCTTGTTTTTCTTTCTAGTGGATTCAATTCAAATTTCGGTGTTCATCATATCCATTCATACGTTCAGTGCCTTCCTGTGTCGGAGATTCTTACCCAAGCCTATTTTTTTCATCTCTCATTATTCTATCCAGAGTGCTGAAGATATCTCTAAAGATTAATGTTTCTGTTCAAATACTTTTCAATTATTTAGAGGTTCTCACCTCATTAAGTTTTCATTTGTACAGATGCAATCTCTCCTTATAAGCAATCATTTCAATGGTGTTCTATTTTCGTGGGACCATAACCCACAGGATTTTCTAAGGATCTTACATGGTTCCTTTAATATTTTTTCTAGAGATCTCAAGTTCTTCTCAATATGACGTAAGTATGGATTCCATCACTCATATTCCTTCCCCACGATCGCTTCTAATTATTTCCATCGTTGGCTCAACCGTTCTTATTCATTATTTCGGAGTGTCTCAGTACTTTATGGTTTTGTTCCTCATCATCATTCTCAGCTTGTAAGATCGAAGAAGTGTTTCTCTTAAATCTTGTCCATTCTATTGAAGGTTGTAATCTCAGTTTCGTGCTATCCTCTCATTTGTATCCATTCATGAGAATTCCATCCATATCTATCTGGTGCATTTCAGTGTTGTGTTCATTTCTCGATCCCCCAAAGGCCACCATTTTAGAATATCTCTTCATTCTCAGCTTTTAGCTTTCGTTCTCAATTTTCTTCAATTGTTGTCTTTTTGTTCGTATCTCAATTATTCCAGTGCCTTGTTGAAGTTTTCTGCTAGGTGGATTGTGATCTCTTCGTTCTCATGTATTCCATTCATTTCTAATATCCCCATATGTTCTAAATTCTTACCGGTGGTTCATGATCTCTTCGTTCTCATGTAACTCCATTCATTCGAAGTATCCTCATTCGTTTCATATTCTTTTCGGTGTTTCTTCCAAGTCTTCTTCAAGTTTGTGTCATCTCTCTCCAATCTTTTCAAGAAGAATAAGTAGTATGCCAAATCCGTTGTTTGTCATCAATTTAATTTGAGGAGGATAAGCATACCATAATTCTTGGGACAAATAATTTGGTGCCCTTAGTTGTGTCTCACTCGGCAATTTTACGCCTTATTTACAAAAACCCTAGGTTCTACCCAAGTCACTTCACTCTACTTATGATTTTTGCCCTTTGACCGTTTGACCATCACTTTGAAAACTTCATAAAATATTCATACTAACTCGGAACAATTCAAACAAGATGTCAAAATGTTCAAAGAAACATCACCTATATGTGCATGTCATTCGCATTTATGACAAAAATGCTAGAAAGTCCCTATCTGAGTTTGAGCTATCATTTATGATGGGGAGCTTCCAACATTTTTTGTCAAGAATGCAAATGGAATGCACATATAGGTGATGTTTTTCTGAATATTTTGATATCTTATTTGAATTTTTCTAAGTTATATGATTTTTTTGCAAAGTTTTTAAAGTGATGGTCAAACGGTCAAAGGGAAAACTCATAAGAGAAGGGAAGTGGTTTGGGCGGGAACGAGTGTTTTTGGAAACTAGGTGTAAACCTGTCGAGTGTGACCCAACTAGGTGCATAAAATCAGTTGTCCCATAATTCTTGTTCTTCTTTCTTTGAAGTGATTTCAATCCTTCTTGTGGAGTTGTTCATGATGTCAAAATCTTGATTCTAAGTTGTTTATTTTTTCTTTTCTAGAGTTCCAAGATTTCTCAAGTATCTCTTAGCGAAGTCCCATCTAAATGATTGCAAGGCTTTAATCTTGTTCTTTTCATCCTTAATTTCTTTTCATCATTCTTTTGTATACAGAGGCTCTTCATGGTGGTTCGTTAAGGACGCAATTTATTCTCAAAGTGTTCTTCAAGATTCTCGTTGGATGACCTCAAGTATTCTTTGTCTTGCATTTTGAAGTGCAATTATTTCTTCATTATCCTTTGAGGTGGTGTTCTAGCATTCTTGATTCACGAGGAGTCTCGAACAGAATTTGTTTCTAGAATGAGATATTTAAGCCCACCAATTTATTTGATCATGAGAGATTTTTAAAACCATGATTTCTTGATTGAAGCTATCTTGAATTCGATTTCACCTAAAGCTCTTCCTAAGGATTGTTGCTATTATGGTGATTATCATTGACCCAAGTTCTCAAGGTATCCTCTTGGTGTAGCAAGTTTTGCATGTCTTGTTGTTCCCAAGCAATCTTTGTTTCGATTAGTGGCTGATTGTCACCTCATTGTTTGAGATGTTTTCTATAAGCCCACAACAATCTTTTTCTTTTCGTTGTTGATTTTCCAACAACTCTGTTCTATTCTTCTTGTAAGGCTGCTTATCAAATCCAATTGTGGTAGAAGTTGTCATTTTCTTCTCCGTCAAATGATCTAGTTTCCATTCGTTGTTCTGGAGGCATTGTGATCTTTCTATCTTCGACCATCATCTCATTTTATCAATATCTTGTTCCTTCTTTGCTTAATTCATTTAACCATAGTGTTGTGTCCTCCTTTCAATTCTATTCATCTAATGAAGTTTTGCCTCTCTTTTCTACCAAAGTGCTTCCCAAATTTATTTCGAATTCTTGCTTGTTCCTCATGTCATTCTTCATCTCTTTGCAACCTTCAAGTTTCATTGGTTCCACTCGTTTGTCAAAGAAGCAAGTAAGTTTTACCTCTTACTTTCCTCTTTCCCTTCTCATTCTAAGATCTCGGGTCGAGATCTCTTGTTAGTGGAGGAGAGTTGTAAGAGCCCGGAACCGACAGTCGAGAAGATTCCCCTTTTATTCCATTGTCGCCTTGTGATTCTTTTATTTGTCGCATTCATCATTGCATCATGCACATCATTTGCATAGCATCGACATAACACTGTCATCATTTTTCAAAACTTGCATACATTGTTAGTTTCCGGTTCTCTCCGTTTTGTCGTTGACCATTTCCACACCAAGCACACACGCACACACCCGTGACATCATTTAAATATTGTTTTTAAAAATTGTGTATAGAACATTTTAGAAATGGGTTGAGAGTTGACGTGCGGTCTTGATATAGTGTAGGTAGACCGCTTGCCAATTTTTTTGCATTTGGAGTCCGTTCGATACACGAACCGGTAAATATATAGAGCCACTATAGCCGGTCAAGTCGTTGGATGTTTTTTGGTTTTCAAAACTATCATCGGGGTGTCTGTTTTCCCTCTCATCTCCGACTAGCCCCTCTGCATAGTGCACCGACCTGCGCGTAACCTAGTCCAAAAACCTCCCTGAACCCGAAACATACGGTCGTGACCGTTGGGTCCGGATCAACCTCATAATAACCCCTATCCATACCCACCTAACTATTTAAGCATTCAAACCCTATTCCCTGGCCTGTCCCATCCACCCATTCCCATCGCCCGCCGCCACTCTCTCTCAGGATCGCTCCCGAGTCCCGATCCAAAACCCACCTAACCTGGCTAATTTTTTTTTAAATATTGTATTTTTTATTCTTTTCCAAAAATAATGCGGAAATGTGAAAATTTTCAAAAATAATGTGGCCTCGGCTTAGGCGTGGCGGACTGCGACTAATCGGCCTAGCCAAGACCAATAAGTCCCAATCAGCCTTGGCTAGGAAGACAGGCCTATCAGCCGGCGTTTGGGGGACTAATCGGCCTTGGCAAGGCCAATTAGTTCCTATCGGCCTAGCCAAGACCAATAAGTCCCTATCAGCCTTGCCTTAGGCCAATAAGGACTAACTGGTCTTGGCTAAGGCAATAGGTCCATGGGATTTTTTTTCATCTTAGCTATTTTCCAGGCTCCATTTTGCGCCCGTATTCCCCCAAACTTTCCCGCCATTTCGTTCCCTCCTCCGTTCCTGCCAATATTTCCACGTCTCCATTCCTGCCAAATTTTTCACACCACCTTTCCCGCCAAATTTTCCCCGTTTCTTTTCCCGCCACCTTTCCCGCCAAATTTTGACCCTCTGCTTTCCCGCCAAAATTTTCCCTCCTCATTTCCCGCCATCTTCCTAGTCATCTAAGTCTATAAAAGGAGGCATTGGACTGCCTTCCTCCATCATCCAGCCTCACTTGAGAACACTACCACCGCTTTAGTCAATATGAGTTTTCCTTGCTCGGATCAAAGCATCAGGCCTAAGAAAATGAAGAGTGCGAGTTTGCCTCGGCGGGTGGAAGCAGTTCGATGTTGTTCCGTTGATCTCTGCAAGGTGAAGGAGGTGACATATTTTTCAGATTGGTTAGGCATGAAGTTTTTCATGTGCGCCAATTATGAATCTGTTCCACCCGAATCTATTTCTGCGTACATCAGGCCTCCGGTATGCTCAAGTCATCCAGAATAAATATGTTGTTGATATTATTGTTTACTTGATATTTATATTCTTTTTATAGTCTCCTCCTCCTCTCTGCATGTACTACTGTTGGATTGACACGGAAATGCCGGACTGGGCGGTGACCGAGATTCGTGAAAGAGGTCGCCGTGCATGGGCTAGCTTGGACTTGGAAGAGCGCCACGCGAAGGCTGAAGCAGAGGAGAAAGCAGCGGAGAAGAAAGAGTGGGAAGAGTACTATGTGGAGCAGAGGGCTTTTATTGATGAGACGAAAAGGAAAAACCAAGAAGAGAAACTTCGGCTGGAGGAGGTTTACAGACAGCGGGAGGAGGCCCGTGAAGCTGAGAGGGAGAGAAAGAGAGAAAGGGCTCGTGCGGCCAAGGCAGCAGAAGAAGCCGGTGATGGAAAAGGAAAATATCCACGTTGGACTCAGTAGATTTATTTTATTGTATCCTAAAATTGTTGAATCTTAAATTCAGCAAGTTCTATCTTAATTTCAACAAGTTGTATCGGCATGTTGTATCTTAATTTCAGCAGTTTGTATTTTAATTCCGGCAAGGTGTATCTTACTTTGTTTGTAATCTCAAGTTCTTGGTAGTATATGTGTTATCCACGATGAACCAAGTGAGCATAGAAATAGATATGAATATGTCTCTTAGAATACACATAAGTCTCATACATAAAATACACATAGGTCTCATACATAAAATACACATAAGTCTCATACATAAAATACACATAAGTCTGCAGTGATACATAGAAGGGCAAGAGTCTGCTTCACTCACGACGTCTCGGTTGGCGCTCTGGGGGTGTGGGAGGCATACTCCATCCCCACCTGTGGGGGGCCTAATGTTAGGAGGAGGAATCTTGGGTCCACCCTGGTCATACTGTGTATCATGTGTGGGCCATGGTGGAGGAGTCGAAAACATGTCCGACCACATGTTTTGCTGCGATGGTGGCTCTTCTGGTTCACTCCCTAACTCGGATCCGGACGTCGACGCATCATGATATTCATAGGATCCTGCAGGAGGGACCATTCCTGTTGGATGTGGATGAAACATGAAACTAGGAGTTGGATTGTGATGTTGCGGAGTTGGCTGAAACATGAAGCTTGATGACGGAGCATGGTGCTGTGGCTGATGCCACGGCGAACTGCTAGGCTGGTCAGGTGGGGGTTGATGTGGCGTTGGTTCCACTGCTTGTAGACGTGGACGCGGCCGATGTCGATGCACGGAGTGACGCGGTAGCTGCGTAGGTTGCGACTGGTGCGGCACAACATCTGAAGTGCGGGTGCACGTGATAGCTCTATAGATATCTTTTATCCTCTGCTCGAGCCGCTTGACCCATGTTTGAATTTGAGACCTACTACCAGAAGAGGTCCAACTGACAATTGTCGATCAAAGTTCATCATGTCAGTATGAAGACTGTATGCCAACTCACCCTGAAATTGTCATTAAGAATAATAAGTACGGATGACCAAGTACGTAACAACAAGTTAAATGAGGTAAAGAGAATAAATATTACCACATACTGCCACCTCCCTCTACTTGCGCATGATGTGGAATGTATCGCCTTTGAGCAGGCTCAACAGTGTTGAAGTATCCCATTGATCGGAAACCCATCAACTCACCTGTCCAGGTATTGAGGACAACATCTTTCAGAAAATACGAAGACACAAAAGAAATTGTGTAAAGCCCTATGAGCCCGCAAGCAGCAAGTACATGCGAGCAAGGTAAGTGAAGCAACTTCGGTTTGTTGCATGTGCATTCGCACGTTGGCCACAATTCATTTCCAATTTTCACCTCGTGCGTTCTAATCTCATTTGCACATCCGAATTTGTTGTTAGCTAAGCGGACCTCGAACCTTCGCTCTAGATTTCCAATGGCGACAACACTGTGTGACCGGGCTTTCTGCATCTTTTCGTCCATCTACTTCATAACCCTTTCACAGTAACGTGTGTTCGGATTGTTTGTCATATGCTCCGCAGCAATTTGACGTCTTTCTCTGAAATACTTCACTGTGCCATAGAAAATGCCCTCGACGATCGTTGTAAGTGGCAAAGTTCTGTTTCCTCTGAGGACAAATTTATATGTTTTAGCCAGGTTGGTATTCATGACACCGTACCTCGCTCCATGTGTGTCATGAAACAGAGAACACCTCTCCAATGGCTCATGCTCTATCCACTTATCAAAGGTTTTAATCGTCCTCGCTAGCCTTCTCCTTGTACCAAGAGGGTCAAATCCTGGCAAGTCACAAAGCCCAACCGGCTCTTCCTCCATGGTAGCAGATCCAGTTGCTAGTTGTGCAGCTATTGCTTCAACATGTGCCCTGACAGCATCATCTCTTACAGCTCTCCTGTCCCTAACATGTCTCTGTGTGCAAACATTCAATCTGTTACGTATCAGATCAGACTTCCATTGTTGGTTCTGCTTGCAGAGTTTCTTGAATAGATTCATGAGGTTCTTATTTCTAAACTGTGAGAAGAAATTTGCCCCTAGATGGCGTATGCACCAACGACTCTGAATGTCCTGTCAAGGAGTTTGTTCACCGAGAGTAGGGTTTCACAATGTCTTGATCGCGCTGAGTATACCTACATGCCTATCATGAAGGATGCACACATTCTGCTTATCTTGCACAACACCTATTTTCAACTGCCTGAAGAACCATGTCCAACTCTCGATGTTCTCGCTCTACACAAAAACAAATGCAAGTGGGACGACTTGATTTTGCCCATCTTGACCTATGGCTCTGAGGATCAGACCCTTGTACTTGCCAGTGAGAAATGTGCCATCTACACATATCACCGGTCGACAATGTCTGAAAGCTTCGATGCAGACACCAAAAGAGAAGAACAACCGATGCAACACCCTAACTGTTGGGAACTCTGGCAGGTACAAGTCTTGGATGTCAATATACGTGCCAGGATTCCGGTTCTGTAGTGTTTGGAGGAGCCAACCATTAGAGTCATATGCAACAAAATACGAACCTAATCTGGTCTCCAGTGCCTTCTGCTTAGCCCTCCAAGCCTTGCCATATGATATGTTGTACTTTCACGTGACGAAGACTTTTTTCTAGATAGCCTTCACTTCCATCGCCTTGCTCTCCACGATCTCGCTGTAAAGCAAGCAAGCAATCACAGTGGAAGTAAGGTTAGGATGATCTTGAGGGATGCATGGAATGACACAATTATGACTAACTATGTCACTTATGACCCAACTTGTGTCATACTTAGGGAGATATCCATGCACCCTTGCGGGACAACCCTGGTTTCTGCATCCATTGTCAACTTATCCGGACAAGAAACTTGAGCTACAAAAACCCTTTGAGTGGACATTGCCCAATTAAGGATGGCATCCTTCAGAGCTTGTTTGTTCGGGTAGAGGGCACCTGTCGCGATGTTGTTCTGGTGATACTGTCAGGCAGAATCATGACCGTCATTCACCAACATTGCATATGAGAAGTCCTCATTCCATGATGCAGGAATAGGCACTTCATGTGCGTTCTCTTCTCCATTTGACTCGGCGGATTCATCAGAAATATCGCCTGCTATATCTTCTTCATGCATCTGGTCTTGCATGTGCCCATCAATCTCGTCGGCATCCACCTCGCCCCTGACATAATCATCTGCATCTCCCCCTTCTGCCTGACTACTCTGGTCTCCTTCGTAAACATCATCTCCAGCACGGGACGCACGAATTGACTGTGAATCATGCATCCCTACACTGCTCTCACCATACTCATAGCTACATTCCATCTCAGGTTCAGTCACCGGCTTTAGCACGGGGAGCAGTAAGGCCACAGGATGACATCCCCTATGCTCGCAAGCTTTTAACCAGTGCACCCACTGGTCGTCCCGCTCTATATGCTTCAAATACCAGAAAATATTTGCACTAGACCGGGTCCATAATGCATGAACACCGACGGTGTGAGTTTGAATATTGAACCCTAAACATTTGGCTAGCCATTCTGTCAACTAATTAACAGACCACGTTTTAGGGGAAGACAGTGGCACCTCAACTTACTGAAATTCACTAAGATCATCAGTTCCCATCTCATTTTCTCGAACAGTACCAGGACCATAATGCAAACATAACTTTACTAAATCAGACATCTCTGCTGACCTAATAAATTATTCAACAAGTAAAATTTTGAGAAGAAGGACAAACCTAAATGTGTTTCCCAAATGTATGGAAGAACCTAAGAAAATTGTGAGCTACTTAATTCACAGGCCTAAATATATCCGAATGTAACCAGAGAAACTAAAATTATTTAAAGTACTAAATGGTCTTACGTAACTATATCCAAAAAATTTAAACTATTTAATTCACTAAACTAAATATATACAAATCTACCAGATCACCTAAAAATATTTAAACTACTTAATTCACTAAACTAAATATATACAAATCTACCGAACCACCTAAAAATATTTAACCTACTAAATTCACTTAAGTGAATATGTCATAATCTAACATGATCACCTACAAATTTTTCAACTACTTAGTTCACTAAACAAACAAAAACTACCCTTGAAGCGTGATGAACGACGAACGACGCTCGACCAACACCGACAATAATCACGAACGAGCAACCGGCAGCACCACCTCCAACTCCAACGCAACAACCACATTCATCCACACCTCCACCACCACCACTCCTACCTCCACCTCAACCTCCACCACCACCACCCAAAAAAACTTGAGAAAAACAACCACGAACTACCCATCACGAGTGAGACGGATGGTTTGGCTGCCCTGACCTTACACAATAAAACTACGATGCAAAATATGGGAAAACGGGTAGTAAGAAGAATATGAGATTTTTTGTGTGGGGAGAGAAAGAAGGAGGAGAAAGAGAGAAAGGAGATAAGGAAGAATGGGAGAAGGAGGAAGAAGGTGGCATGGGGGGAGGCTGAGCGCTGGCTGTGGCCGACCACTAATCGGCCTAGCCCTAGCCGAGTGGTCCAGTCGGCCTGGTCGTAGCCGACTCGACAACGTCGATGTGGCCTGGTCATTTATTGGCCGCCACGTGACCGACAAGGCCCCTTTCGGCTACACCTGAGCGGACTGCCTCTTATCGGCCGCACGTGGGCCGACAGGCCCTAGTCGGCCACGTCTGAGTCGAGGCAACCTTATTTTAAAAAAAATTCAAATTTCCGCATTATTTTTCGAAAAGAATAAAAAAATGCAATATTTTAAAAAAATTAGCCCTGACCTGCCCAAGCAGAGCCTCCCTCGAGATCCCCTCGCAGCCAAAAAGCAACCATAACCCCAAGCCAATCCTCTGAGCCCCTTGGAAGCATCAAGGCAACCGAAGCGCGGGGTGCACCGTGTGTGCCACCGGTATTCCCGCCGCCTCTCCCCTGCGCCCGAGCCAGGTCTCACGCAAGCCGTGCCTCTCTTCTAGCCCGCCTCTGCGCCCGAGCCAGGTCTCACGCAAGCCATGCCTCTCTTCTACCCCGCCTCTGCGCCCCGATGGAGCCAGCCGCTGCTTGGAACCGCGCGGACACCGTCGCCAGGTCGAAGCTCCTCCAGCCCGTGTCGTCGGCATCTAGTAGGCCAGATCCGCGCTCCGTCCCTTCCTCTTTGTCTCCTCCCGTTCCCCCTAACCTCGTGCTCTCTCCCCCGTGACCCGTGCAGGAGCCGCAATGGCCGATGCACGTTGGAGCTCCTAAGCCGTCGCCTGCCGCCGTTGTTCACCGGATCCGGTCCCTCCTCACCGGATCTACTCGATACCTCGCGGATCCGTCCTGCCCCATTTTGATCCGCTCATTCCCAAGTATGCTCATCGCCGGAGCTCTGTTCCTGCTGTTGTTTGTCTCCTCAGTCGGGAACGAGGACTGGAGCGAGCATGTCGCTCGCTTGGCCCGCTCGTAGGCCAGCTGCTTGCCAGGCCAAGCCATGTCGGCCTAGTTGCGTCGTGGAGTCGCACCAAGCGCAGCATCCCCAGCCCCGCTAGGAGGCCGACCCATCTCACCCAACCAAGCCGCAGCCAAGCCCAGACCTCGCCCGTCCAAGCGCCCCTCCTCGGCCTAGCTCCCTCAACCAAACCGACCCACCTCGAGGTGGCCCGATGTGATTAGCCAAACGCCGACCCCCTATCCAGCACCGTGCGTGAATAATTGTTATATTGAGCCCTTAACCATAGGCCAGTTTCGAACCAGATTTGGCCCGTTAGCATTTTTCTGTTTAATGAATTTTGTCAATTATATAGATTTTACAAATTTCAGAAAAAGGCCCTAGACTTCGTCCAGATTTGGCCCGTTAGCATTTTTCTGTCCAATGAATTTTGTCAGTTATCTAGAGTTTACAAATTTCAGAAAAAAGCCCTAGACTTCATGCATATAATAACTATTTAACTGTATGTCAGATTAAAAATCTTCATATATGGAAATTTACTTATATTTTGTGTATATTAATAATATGCCATTTTCAACCATGATAAAAATGTTTAGACTTGTTGTTTTATTAAATTTGCAAAAATGTCATGTTAAAATGATTTATTAAATATCTAAATAACCATCGCTCGGATTAAAATGACCCACTTATGTAACTTGACTAGAAAAATGTGTAGGATAACATGGTGACATTTATTTTGTTGTTTAACAACATTAATATTGTGTTCTAGGTAGAACATTAATGAAATCTTAATTTGCATATGGGGACTTTTCGAAATTGTTATTCATTGTTTTGGCCTCATTTAAACTTGCCTAGAATTTTACGTATTTTCATAATATAATGTTCCATCGTTGATTTAACATACTTGTGGCTGTCATTTGCATACATTTTGCATTTATGGCATATTATCTTGTGATGATCATATCTTTTAGACCGTAACTTCGTTTTCGATGATCTTTATATGTAAATCGACTAGAATGACATGTAAAATCACATGGTTCACTTTATTTTTCTGTTTAACAAATATAAAACTTGTTTAGTTCAGATCTTTGCCAATTTCAAAATTAACATATCGGGTCATTTCGGAAATACTATAAGTTGTTTCCAACCTGATTTAAAATGCCATATAGTGTAGTTTATTTATGCTTCACCTTTTTCCTTGTTTTGACAACATGTAACATTGTCGTGTACCTAACCGGAAGTGAACTAGTTAATTCATTCATTTAATGTGTAGTAATAACTTGTTGTGCTTTATCATGTCATGCATAATTAAAATGGACATGCATCACAATTGGATGTGCATCATGGCATGAATATGTTGTGGTGTTTATCGTGTGTTGATTGTTTGTTTCCGGATTGTTTCTTCTCGATAGAGTTCCGAACCACTTCGGACTGTGAGGATCGTTCGATCATGTTGGTTCGTCTACTTCACGGATTCGTTCTTCTTCCAAGCGGAATCACACGCAAGATGATCATTTCGCTAGATACCACTACTATAATTGCTTTGCTAATTGTCTCGCTTCTATCGTTATGTCACGCTTCCTACCATGTGTTATGTCAAGCCTCCCACCATTGTCATAAAAACCTCTAACCCCTCCATATCCTAGCAAACCTTTGTTTGGCTATGTTACCGCTTGGTCAGCCCTTCTTATAGCGTTGCTAGTTGCCGGTGCAAGCTGCTTTCATGTAAAAACATGGGCTCCTTAATATATCATAATATTATTGCTATTTAATTTAATGCACCTACACACTTGGTAAAAGCTGGAAGGCTTGGGCTTTTGTCTCTCTGTTTTGTTGCACTTTTGGCGCCCTAATTACTTGTGTACTCGTGTTATGTTCCATATTGATCGTTCCTAACATGCTTGGGATCTTTATGGGGATCCCCTTGATTTTTGTTCTGGGATAAAACTCTTCTGGCAAGGCCCAACATTGATACTATATTTTCTCAAAATAATAATACTAAACACCGTTAGTAAAGCATAGGGAGTTAGCTCTATTCGTGGATTAATTCAATATAATACACGGGGGCTAGTGCTGATGGTGTTGGTTACAAATGGGCAGACTGCGGAGCCACCGTGAGGAAAATCGTGGTTTGGTTTTACTAGTAGGCTTCCTATCTAGTAGTGCCCTAGAATCACTAGGATATCGAGGATACCTCGGGCTATCTCGACTTTGATGTTTTCTCTCCAGGGCAGTTTGTGGTAGTTTGTGATGGATTGGTTGGAGCATTGATGCAGGGTTAAATATTTCGGAAAGCCGTGCCCGCGGTTATGTGCCAACTTGGGAACTTTGTTTAACACCTGTTCATAGCAAACTTGAAGTAAACTTAATTAAAATGTACCAACTGTGCGTGTAACCGTAACTATCTATTCTCGTAATTATGGGGTTATGTTTGACTTGTAAGTAGGTGTTCCGGATCATATCTTGATCATTATTAGTTCTCGTCCATTTATGCATAGCCCAACCCCCTCTTATTCTTGTACTCGTAAGTTAGCCACATAAAAAAATGCCTAGTTGATTGTTGTAGCCTCACCACTTAACCATACCTCACCCATTAAGCTTTGCTAGTCTTCATACCTTTGGAGATGAGATTTCTGAGTCCCTGTGGCTCACCGATTACTACAACAACAGTTGCAGGTGCTGGTAAAGCGGTACTTTGACGTGAGCGCGATGATTGTTCGATTTGGAGTTTCTTCTTGTTCTTCTTCTTCATCGATCTAGGATGGGTTCCATACCGTCAACCTGGGATAGCAAGGATGAACGTCATTTTTATCGTTTTGTTTCGTCCGTAGTCAGACCTTGCTCTTTTGAATGGTGATTGAATGTATGTTTGTATTGAGATGATCATGATTAGGTTATGGTGAGTGTAAGCCAATTCCATACGTGTATCTTTCCTTTACATGTACTTGTAACAATATCCATTCTTGCAAAACAGTGAGATGCGCTTCTATCCATGTCGAGGCCCTTGTGCCAAAAGAAGGATAGAATCGCATCTTGGGCGTTACAATCTTCACCCACCCGGATTTGAATCTCAGGCAAAGACAATGGGTTGAGTTAATCACGGACTACGACTTAGGAATAGCTTACACCCCAGGTGAAGCCAATGCCATGGCTAATGCACTAAGTCGTAAATCCTATTGTAACAACCTCCTATTGCTACAAAGTCAAACACTTCTCCACGAGGAATTTCGTAAGCTTAATCTTCACATTATTCCTCGAGGATTCCTTTCTACCTTGGTGGCGAAACCGACTCTTGAGGATCAAATCATAGCTGTCGAGAAGCAGGATACAGGAAACATTGCCAAATGAGTTGTTGGTCGCTTCTCGGTAGATGGTCAAGGCGTTGTATTCTTTGAGAACCGTTTAGTGGTCCCCAAGAAGCAACAAATTTGAAAACTTATCCTTAAAGAAACTCATGAATCTCCTCTCATGATTCATCCCGGTAGTACTAAGATGTACCACGACTTACGCTAGAGGTTCTCGTGGACCAGGATGAAAAGAGAAATAGCTCAATTTGTTGCTAACTGTGACGTTTATCGTCGCATTAAGCCAGAGTATCAAAGGCCTGCTGGCACCCTTTAGCCCTTGGATATTACCGAGTGGAAATGGGACAATGTCGGTATGGATTTCATCACCGGTTTTCCAACGAATAAGAAAGGGAATGATGCCATCTTCGTGGTCATCGGTCGCCTTTCGACAGTTGCTCATCTCCTTCTTGTTCGAGAAAGTATAACTGCTAGTCAGTTAGCAGACCTGTATATTTCTCAAATAGTTTCTCTTCATGCCGTTCCTCTAGAGATCAATTCAGATTGTGGAAGTCTTTTCACCTCTTGATTTAGGGAAAGTTTCTAGAATGCTATGGGAACCCATCTCTCCTTTAGCACCACTTATCACCCTCACTCAAGTGGTCAAGTAGAAAGAGTCAATCAAATTCTTGAAGATATGCTCAGAGCCTGTGTTATCTCATTCGGAATGAATTAGGATAAATGCCTTCAATTCACTGAATTTTCTTATAACAACAGCTTCTAGTCTAGTGTGGGCAAAGCTCCTTTTGAAGTTCTGTATGGAAGAAGATGTTGAACACCATTAAACGCTAGAAACTGGTGAAAGCAATTTTATTGGACCAGATATGATTTAGGAGGCAGAAGAGCAAGTTCGCATCTTTCGTGAAAATTTGAAAACTTCCCAATCTCATCAAAAGAGACAATATGACCGCTTTCATTTGGAAGTAAGTTATGAAGTAGACAACAAGTCTTATCTTCGGGTTTCACAAATTACCACAAGTCGCATAGAAAGCCTCGATCATGAAACTCGTGATCTCCTCAGATTCCTTAGTGGAAAACCTTAACTCTGAGATAAGGCAAAGCATCACGGGAATCCCGATGCACAAGATATTTCGTAAAAGATAAAACAAGTCCAGCAAGGCCGCCCGACGTGTCGACGAACCCGATAGGAGCCGCGTATCTCGTTCTCAGGACACAACCGGATGAGCACTACATATGCTGGCCGGATCGACATCCCTCGAGTTTCCCCGGGTGGCCCCGCAAGTGGCCCTGTTTTGGACCAACACTCATGAGGAGCACTGGCCCGGGGGTTGATTAATTGTCCATGGGGGTCGACTGGTCCCTATGCAAGTTTATTAGTTATTAGGCAAATATAGTACCATAGTTGGGCGTTGCGAGACCAGTTTTAAACTAAAACAAATTATCAAGGGTGTCCCCACAACAACCCCGAGCGTGTTAGGAGCGCTCAATTATGGAATATAACACCGGTAGTCGAAACTAAGGCGACAAAGATTGAAGAAAACACCAGACTAGAAAGTCGAGCCTTCCACCTTTTACCAAGTATATATGTCCATTAAATTAAATAGCATTAATATGGTGATATAACAATAAGCCCATGTTTTCACATGGAAGCAACTTCACCTGCAACTAGCAACGCTATCCAATGGTTAAGCAAGCGGTAACATCGCCAGACAGTGGTTTTCTGGGTTGTGGAAAGGTTCAAGGTTTTCATGGCAATGTTGAGAGGCTGACATTTAACAGGTGGTAGGCAGCGAGACATAGAGATAGAATCAAGACAAGTAGCATGGCATTGATCGTAACGGTATCTAGGGAAATGGTCATCTTGCCTGAGATCCCGCTTGGAAGAAGAATGACTCCGTGAAGCAGATGAACCGACGTAGTCGAACGGATCCTCACATTCCGACATGCTTGCGAAACTCTGTCGAGACAAAGCAACCGGAAATAAGAATCAACACACGGTATTCACCACGGCACATGCATGATATGATGCACAATCTAATATGTTGCATGTCCAGTTAAATTATGCACAACATGGCATGGGAATTCACAGCAGTCAAACACTACACATTAGGTGAAGCTCAATATGCAACGAGTTGCATATTGACGAAACTCCACGTACGAATTATTTAGTTCACTCCCGTTTAGGTATCGATAGTATTAAATGTTGTTCAAACATGGCAAGAGGTGAAGCATGTAATTCTACACGTCATTCCAGTCGGTTAACACATAAGAACATATAACGGAGCTATGGTTAAAAGATATGTGCAACACATGATATTATGCCATGAATGCAACATGCATGCAATTTTCTGAAAACACCGGAGAGAAGGTTTTGAAGCATGTCTCTCCATGGCGAACGAAAGGGAACCATGGCGCAAAACGGAAATGGTGCCACGACAACATTTCGGTTCCGATAACTCGATGAGATACCGGTGCCAACGTGTTGGGAGCGTGTGCGTGTCATTCCAAGAATGATGGAGTGATCCCGGCTACCTGGTTCCCATATGTCGGGTTCACGGCAAAAGAGGGACAACGTGCAACTAGCATGGCATCTACGAAACAGACAACATCGGCTCTCATAAAAACAATTCATTCATCCACAGGTATCGTCTCGGCGGTATACCTTTGAAGCGTGCGTTCGGGGCAGATCGAGTCGTTGCGGTGTAGATTTACATGGGTCGTCGTGGACGTCGTGGAAGTAGTGATTCCGGTGATGGTAGTTGAAGTAGTGGTACACGGGTCTACGTCGACCGTAATGGAACACGCGGTCTTGGGTCTTGTATCCAACAAACAAGGTGGTCTGGGCGTTGGTCACCAGCGTACTCCTCGGGAAAACCATACAACACAAACAAGAACGAGGGGGCGGTCAGGGGGCGGATTATGCAACAAGTGCTGTCAAAGATGAAGACCAAAACAACAACAAATTGCATAGTGGCCAAAGGACCTACTAGAGTCAGCATCGCTAGGAGCACTGCCCAAGCATGTCGAGCAGAGGGCAGATGCACCCGCTGGAGGTGGCACAACGCGAGCAAAGGGATGGCTACCCTGGGGCTTTGGGGCCTTAGTCTCTGCTCATCTCCTGAACGGGAGTCATGGCGACGACTGAGATGTGGGGCGATGCCAGGGGCTCCAGGGCGGCCGGACCCAGCGGGGCTGGACGACGGCGATGGCCCAAGGCGGCGACAATGGGATGCAACAAGATCTCGGCGGCCATGCGAGGAGGTGTGGCTCGGCGGCTTCGTGCGGATGCAGGCGGCAAGGGCGACGGCTGGTCGGCGACCAGCATGGGTGGCACGGTCGTCCTTGGTCGTGGGTGGTTGCCAGAGAGCGCTCAGGCGCGAGCCTGGCTCTCAACTAGCTGCGGCTACGGTGGATCGTCGACGGGATCTAGGCATCCCCTCGATCTGCTTGTTGCGGGCGCTGGGGATCTTGATCAGATCGAGGAGGGGGAACGAGGAAGGGATCGGGAGGAGGTTGGCTACGTGGATTTTTGGGCAGGTGGCGGCGCACAAAGGAAAAAAACAAGGAATAGGACAAGAGCTAGGGTTTCATCTGAAATTTGTATATGGTGGTCCATATATAGGGAAAAGATACTAGCTCAGGACCTTCCGATCGTAATTGAACGGTCGCGGTTAACTAGGTTAGGGGTCCAATGGACAAACCGATGATGGTTTGCGGTAAAACGGGTTTGATCTGGATCCAACGACTACGACCGCCCGGTTCGGGTTCCGGGAGATTTTCACACTAGGCTGCGCGTAGGGTTGGTGCACTGTGCAGAGGGGCTAGGCAGAGATGAGAGGGAAAACAGGCAACCCGACGACAGAGTTTTGAAACCGAAAACTTCCGACGAAATGACCGGCTATAGTGCCGCTATAGCTTTAACAATTCGGGTATCAAACAAACTCCGATTGCGACGAAATTTGGCAGGCAGCCTACCTACATTTAAAAAAGACCGCACAACAAGTTTGAACCTAATTCGAGAAAGTTTTATACACACTTTTAAAAATAAGATTAAACGATGTCGCGGCCGCGTGCACGTGTGGTTCGTCTCAAAACGGTCAACAAAAAAGGGAGAGAACCGACAACTAATAACGGATGAAAGTTTTGAAACTGGTGGCAACGGAGTGCCGATGCAATGCATATGATGTGAATGATGCGATGATGAATGCGACAAACAAATAATCACAGGGTGGCAACAGAATGAAAGGGGAATCTTCTAGGGCGTCGGTCTCGGGCTGCTACAACTTAGTCCACATATATATTTTTCCAGGATTTTAGAAAATAATTTGCATTTATTTAAAACCAAAACAAATGTAAGAAAACAGAAAAGCAAACAAATAAAAAGAAAAGCACAAGTTTACCTGGCTTACCTCTGCTATGAGGGAGCGTGTGATAGCTTGGGAGATTAGGGATGATAGACTACTCATATCAATAAGGAATTCCTTCTTTTTAGGGATCCCATTCGAAAAAACTCCCAAGTTAAGCGTGGTTGGCTTGGAGTAGTTCTAGGATGGGTGACTAACCGAGAAGCTGGCCCCGGGTGCGCATGAGTGAGGATAAAGTGCGCAGAAAAGACTATTATTGATCTATGGGGCCAGTTTAGATCCTGCCAGGAGTAACGACCACCGACAGGTGTGTCCGGGGTGTTACAAGTTGGTATCAGAGCCGCCCCTCATGATTAGATGGATGTTTGCGAACAAGTGTGTGGTCATGTTGTTCATGATGTTTGTGACCCATTGTGCCACACGACATGTCACATGTACTGGACTGGATGCACAGACGTTTGTGCCAAGAGGGAACGTTCCTGTGACCTGACCAGGACGTCGGTTCCTCTGAGTGGGGGTGTATGTGATAGCCTGGCAAATTAGGGATGATAGACTACTCATTTCAATAAGGAATTCCTTCTTTTCCGGGAGCCCAATCGAACATAAATCCCAGGTTAAGCATGCTTGGCTTGGAGTAGTTCTAGGACGGGTGACCAATCGGGAAGTTGGTTCCCGGTGTGCATGAGTGAGGACAAAGTGCGCAGAAAAGACCAGTATTAATATGTGGGGCCAGTCTAGATCTCGCCAGGACTAACAACCACCGACGGGTGTGTCCGGGGCATTACAAGTTGGTATCAGAGCCGACCCTCGTGGTTACACGGATGTTTGAGGACAAGTGTGCGGCCATGTTGTTCATGACGTTTGTGACCCGTCGTGGTACACAACATGACACATGTATTGGACTCGATGCATAGAAGTTTGTGCCAAGATGGAACATTCCGTGACCCGACGAGGATGTCCGTTCCTCTAAGTGGAGGTGTATGTGATAGCGTGGCATATTAGGGATGATAGACTACACATATCAATAAGGAATTCCTTCTTTTCGGGAGCCCATTCGAAGAGAACTCACAAGTTAAGCATGCTTGGCTTGGAGTAGTTCTAGGATGGGTGACCGACCGGAAAGTTCGTCCCGTGTGCGCATGAGTGAGGACAAAGTGCATAGAAAAGACTAGTATTGATCTATGGGGCCAGTCTAGGTCCCGCCAGGAGTAACGACCACCGACAAGTGTGTCCGGGGTGTTAGAGATCTGGTCTAGCTAGCCCACCTTGCCAGGTATCCGTGACCTCTCGCCACGAGGACATGGGCGTTACAAGTTGGTATCAGAGCCGACCCTCACGGTTACACGGATGTTTGCGGATAAGTGTGTGGTCATGTTGTTCATGACGTTTGTGACCCGTCGTGGAATACGGCATGGAACATGTACTGGACTCGATGCATAGACGTTTGTGCCAAGAGGGAACATTCTATGACCCGACGAGGACGTCAGTTCCTCTGAGTGGGAGTGTATGTGATAGCATGCCATATTAGGGATAATAGACTACTCATATCAATAAGGAATTCCTTATTTTTCGGGATCCCATTCGAACAGAAATCCCAGGCTAAGCATGCTTGGCTTGGAGTAGTTCTAGGATGGGTGACCGACCGGAAAGTTGGCCCCGGGTGCGCATGAGTGAGGAAAAAGTGGGCAGAAAAGACTAGTATTGATCTATGGGGCTAGTCAAGATCCCGCCAGGAGTAACCACCACCGACAAGTTTGTCCGGGGCGTTATAGATCCGGCCCAGCCAACCCACCTTACCAGTCATCCCTGACCTCTCACCACGAGGACACGGGTGCGTGGCCAGAGCATGCAGCCACGCGCGAGGCCACCTCCTGCCTTCCTGCTTGCCTCCCCTATGCTCTGAATATGCCGTGCACATCGACGAAGCCGTCACACTCGCCCTCTTCCCCTCCTCCTCGCCTCGGAACCGAGCACACCCGTTGTTGCCGTCCGCCACTACCCCGGTGACTGGCCTCGCCAGCCCTCCTGCTGTGCCCATAGCTCTGTCATCGAGCGAAGCTTCTCCAAGGTGAAGGAATCGATCCCAGGAGCTCTCCATCGCCAACACCGTCGTTAATTCCGCCGTTGGTCACCGGAGCTCCTTGACATCGATTCGCGCCACCCTGTGCTTCCCCGAGCTCACCGTCCAATCCATTGGATCCACTGTGAGCCACCGCCTCGCTTCCCCCTCTTCCCCGGCTTCTCCGTGTCCTCTAGGCTGTAGTGCCATCATGGCCAAGCCTCATGCCGCCGACAATGGTGTGGCCGTGGCCACAACCACTCCGACTCACGCTCGACACGGACATGCACTACATCAGGTTAACTTGACAAGGCTATCAAAATGGTTTTGTGCCTTGTGGCAGAGAAGGTTGGGAGACAGGGTATAAGATATCTACCCGACGACAGGAGTGGTATAGTGATATGTTTTGCAAGGAGTTTCTTACCAAATAGGCAAGTTGGCTAGCAGTGATGTTAAAGCTCATTAGCCGCTCGTGCTAGACAGATCCTAAATCACTGAGATTTGCGGAGGGATTGCTACTTCAGTGGCAGTAGTTCTTTTAAGGATTGAATTACTCTACATAAACACATTTCTTAGTGATTGCATATTTTCTATTGTAGATCAATGGCACCACCTGCTCAAAACTTTGCATTGAAATCAATTTTGGAAAAGGATAAATTCAATGGAACAAACTTTAACACCTGGTAAACAAATTTGAGAATTGTTCTCAAGCACGATAAAAGGGAACATGTTCTAGAGGATCCACTTCCAGAGGTACCTGCTATGGCAACAAAAGTCCTTCCCCGGTAGTGGTGCCAGAGATCCTTCCGTCGTCTCTTGAGCTTGCGTTGGTTTTTCCCTTGAAGAGGAAAGGGTGATGCAACACATGAGCAGTAAGTATTTCCCTCAGTTTGAGAACCAAGGTATCAATCCAGTAGGAGAATCTCGTCAAGTCCAGAGTACCTGCGAAACACAAACGAGCTTGCATCCAACGCTATAAAGGGGTTGTCAATCCCTTCAAGATTGTTTGCAAAGTGAGATCTGAAGGCGGAAAGTGCAACGAAGTAAAAAGTGTAAGGCTGAAAATATGGTGTGGAGTAGACCCGGGGGCCATAGTGTTCACTAGAGGCTTCTCTCAAAATAGCAAATATCACGATGGGTGAACAAATTACTGTTGAGCAATTGATAGAACCGCGCAAAGTCATGACGATATCTACGACAATGATCTTACATATAGGCATCACGTACGAGACAAGTAGACCGATACTTTATGCATCTACTACTATTACTCCACACATCGACCGCTATCTGACATGCATCTAGTGTATTGTGTTCATGACAAACAGAGTAACGCCTTAAGCAAGATGACATGATGTAGAGGGATAAACTCAAACCAATGATGAAAACCCCATATTTTTACCCTTGATGGAAACAACATGATGCGTGCCTCGCTACCCCTTCTGTCACTAGGTGAGGTCACCGCATGGTATGAACCCAAAACCAAGCACTTCTCCCATTGCAAGAATCATAGATCTAGGTGGCTAAACAAAACCCACAACTCGAGGAGAATTACAAGGATATGAAATCATGCATAAGAGAGATCAGTAGAAACTCAAATAATATTCATAGATAATCTGATCATAAATCCACAATTCATCGGATCTCAACAAACACACCGCAAAAGAAGATTACATCAGATAGATCTGCATGAAGATCATGGAGAACTTTGAATTGAAGATCCAAGAGAGAGAAGAAGCCATCTACCTACTAGCTATGGACACGTAGGTCTATGGTGAACTCCTCACGCATTATCGGAGAGGTCATGGTGTTGATGAAGAAGCCCTCCGTATCCGAATCCCCCCTCCGGCAGGGCAACAAAACGTGGCCCAGATGGGATCTTGCGGAGACAAAAGCTTGCGCGGCGGAAAAGTACTTTCGATGATCTCGTGATTTTTTGTTGAATTTTTGGGGATATATAGGCGCAAAACCTAGGGCAGAGGAGGTCCAGGGGGCCCACAAGCCTGTGGGCCGCGACCTCCCCCCTGGCTGCGGTGGGGGGGGGGCGCTTGTGGGGCCCCTGGGGACCCCCTGCCTTGGCTCTAGAGTCTCCTGATATTCTTCTGTTACGGAAAAAATCTTTTCGGGGATTTTATTCCGTTTGGACTCCGTTTCAAAATCTCCTCTGAAAGGGGTCAAAAACATGGAAAAAACAGGAACTGGCACTTGGCGCTGAGTTAATAAATTAGTCCCAAAAAATATATAAAAGGCATGCAAAACATCCAAAATTTGACAAGATAATAGCGTGAAACCATCAAATATTATAGATATGTTGGAGACGTATCAAGCACCCGCAAGCTTAACTCCTGCTCGTCCTCGAGTAGGGAAGTGATAAAGAATGAATTTTTGATGTGGAATGCTACCTAGCATAGTTGTCCTTTGCAACTTCTTTCGCGTGACATGAATGTTCAGATCCGTTAGATTCGAAACAATAGTTTTCTATTGACATGAAAACAATAATACTTCAAGCAAACTAGCAAAGTAATCATGAACTTTCAAAATAAGAAGGCCAAGGAAAGTTATCCCTACAAAATCATATAGTCTCGCTATGCTCCATCATCCTCACACAACTAATGTAAATCATGCACAACCCCGGTATTGTCCAAGTAATTGTTTTCGCACTCTTACTTTCTCAAACTTTTTATAACTATCACGCAATACATGAGCGTGAGCCATGGATATAGCACTATAGGTGGAATAGAGTGTGGTGGTGGTTGTGAGACAAAAAGGAGGAGATGGCCACATTGACTCGGCGTATCAAAGGGTTATGGAGATGCCCATTAATAGTATCAATGTGAATGAGTAGGGATTTCCATCCAAGGGATGCACTAGAGCTATAAGTATGTGAAAGCTCAAAAGGAGAACTAGTGGATGTGCATCCAACTTGCTTGCTCACGAAGACCTAGGGCAATTTTGAGGAAGCCCATCATTGAAATATACAAGCCAAGTTATATAATGAAGATTCCCACTAGCATATGGTGGTGACAAAGCAAGAACCTCTCAATCATGAAGAACATGGTGCTATTATGAAGCACAAGTGTGGAAAAAGATAGTAGCATTGTCCCTTCTCTCTCTTTTCTCTCTTTTTTTATTTGCGCTCTTGGCCTCTTTTTTTTCTTTTCTCTTTTTTCTTTTATTTTTGTTTTTGGGCTCTTTGGCCTCTTTTTTATTTATTTCCTCACATGGGACAATGCTCTAATAATGATGATCATCACACTTTTATTTACTCACAACTCAAAGCTTAGAACGATGATGACTCTATAGGAAATGCCTCCGGCGGTGTACCAGGATGTGCAACGATCTAGCATGGCGTATGACGTTGAAAACATCTCGCTAGCTATCTTACGATCATGCAATGGCAATATGAGAGTGACGACACAAGTCATGAGACGGAACGGTGGGAGTTGCATGGCAATATATCTCGGAATGGCTATGAAAATGCCATAGTAGGTAGGTATGGTGGCTGTTTTGAGAAAGGCATATGGTGGTTTTGTGTACCGGCGAGAATTGCGCGACACTAGAGAGGCTAGCAATGGTGGAAGGTGAAAGTACATCTATACCATGGACTCACATTAGTCATGAAGAACTCACATACTTGTTGTGAAAGTTTTTAGTAGTAATAGAAACAAAGTGCTAAATGCATACTCCTAGGGGAAGGGTAGGTAGGTGTTAACCATCGCGCGATCCCGACCTCAACACAAAGGATAACAATCAATAGATCAATTATGCTCCGACTTCCTAACATAGGGGTTCACCATACGTGCATGCTACGGGAATCACTAACTTCAACACAAGTATCTCTAGATTCACAACACCCTACTAACATAGCTCTTAATATCACCACATCCACGTCTCAAAACTAATTGAGAGGAATCAAATCTTCTCTTTCTACTCAATGCACATGAAGATGGAGGTTTTTGTATCCTCTTTGAGTACCTATCACCTTGGGACTACTTTCATAGCATAAGCCAACTACACAATCATGCACAGCCATGCTCTAAAAGATATAAGTGAAGCACATAGAGCAAAAGTATCTCGCTCAAAAGATATAAGTGAAGCACTATGAGCATTCTAGCAAAATCACGATGAGTGCATGTCTCTCTCTCTCAAAAAGGTGTGCAGAAAAATTGATTGTGACACAACAAAAAGAAAAGACTTCTATGATACAAGACGCTCCAAGCAAAACACATATCATGTGGTGAATAAAAATATAGCTCCAAGTAATGTTACCGATGGATTGAAGACGAAAGAGGGGATGCCTTCCTGGGACATCCCCAAGCTTAGGCTTTTTGGTGTCCTTGAATTTGGCTTGGAATGCCTTGGGCATCCCCAAGCTTGATCTCTTTACACTCCTTATCTCATCGTCCATGAGAACATCACCCAAAACTTAAAAACTTCACAACACAAAACTTAAACAGAAACTCGTGATAACATTAGCACAAGAAAACAAACTACCACTTCTTTTGGTACTGTAGCAAACTTGAATTCCATCTATATTGGTGTTGGGATACTGTATTCTCACTTTTCCATGGCTAGTACCCCCCGATACTAACCATAGTTTCATCAAAACAAGCAACCAACTCAACAAAAAACAGAATCTGTCAAAAACAGACCAGTCTATAGCAATCTGTATACTTCGTATACTTCTGGTACCTCAAAACATCTGAAAAAGTACTACTGCTTGGGAAAACGGCATATCAACCAACAGCAAAAAGAATCAACTCAAAAGCTCTTTCTGAATAAAAATGAAAAATCATCTCGTGAGCGAAAAGTTTCTGTCTTTTTCCAGCAGGATCAAACAACCATCACCAAGACTAGTCATAAAGGTTTTGCTTGGCTCAAACACAAAAGGAAACACAGAAAACACAACCACAACAGAATTATGATGGTGTAAACGCAACAAAATAGAAACAAAAAGATATATTCATTGGTTTCCTCCCAACAAGCGCTATTGTTTAACGCCCTTAGCTAGGCATAAAAGCGATAGAATCACGTATCGTCGTCTTTGGTGCTCAAACCATAAGTGGACCTCATCATGGATTCATAAGGAAATCTTATTTTCTTTCTAGGGAAGTGTTGCATGCCTTTCTTAGAGGAAATTGAAATCTAATATTCCCTTCCTTCATATCGATGATAGCACCGATAGTCCTTAGGAAAGGTCTACAAAAAATAATAGGGCATGTAGGATTGCAATCAATGTCAAGCACACTGAAATCCACGGGTACATAGTTCCTATTTGCAACAATAAGAACATCATTGATCCTTCCCATGGGTTTCTTGACAGTAGAATCAGCAAGATGCAAATTAAGAGAACACTCGTCAATCTCATTAAAACCCACAGCATCACATAAAGACTTTGGAATCGCAGAAACACTAGCACCCAAATCACACAAAGCATTGCATTCATAGTTTTTGATTTTGATTTTGATGGTAGGTTCCCACTCATCATGAAGCTTTGTAGGGATAGAGACTTCCAATTCAAGTTTCTCTTCAAGATATTTTATCATAGCTTCGACGATATGATCGGTAAAGGTCTTGTTTTGGCTATAAGCGTGTGGAGAGTTTAACATGGATTGCATCAAGGAAATGCATTCAATCAAGGAGAAACTATCATAATTGAATTCCTTGAAACCCATGGTAGTAATTTCATTACTACTCAAAGTTTTAATTTCTACTCCACTTTCAATGCTTTTAGCATCAAGATAGATGGACTCCGAATCATTGGGGCACTTTTCAACCAAAGTGGATTCATATCCAGCCCCATAATCATTAGGTTTGACACAAGAAAACAAAGATTCAATGGGAGTCACACCAAGCACTTTAAGATCTTCGTGATTCCTATCACGAGAACACGCCTTTTTAAGCCATTCATGTCTAGCACGAATTTGGGGCGTTCTTTCTTGGCTCTCAATCATCGAAACACGCAT
Source organism: Hordeum vulgare subsp. vulgare (assembly GCF_904849725.1). Classification (NCBI taxonomy): domain Eukaryota; kingdom Viridiplantae; phylum Streptophyta; class Magnoliopsida; order Poales; family Poaceae; genus Hordeum; species Hordeum vulgare. The sequence goes on from NC_058518.1 coordinate 223,402,475, forward strand.
AGCTTTCAAAGTTTCATCCATGTTGATCTTGGGAGGAGCACATCTAACTTTCAAAGCATCAACATCACTAGACATTCTATCAACGCTCTTAGCCAAATCGTCAATTTTGAGTAGCTTTTCCTCTATGGACGCATTGAAAATCTTTTGAGAGTTGATAAAATCTTTGATATTACTCTCTAGATCAGAGGGTAATCTATTTTAATTTCCATGCGTATTGTTGTAGGAGTTGCCAAACTTATTAGAGGAGTTACTAGGAAAAGGCCTAGGAACATAGTTTCCTCTAAAAGCATTGTTGTTTCCAAAATTATTCCTACCAACAAAATTAACGTCCAAGCTAGCGTTGCTACTCTCAATCAAAGAAGATAAGGGCATATCATTAGGATCTAAAGGAGCACTTCTACTAGCAACCAAATTCATTAACTCGTCCATCTTAGCACTCAACGAGTTAATTTCTTCTATAGCGTGTACCTTCTTACTAGTAGGTGACCTTTGAGTGTGCCACTCAGAGTAGTTCGTCATGATGTTGTCTAAGAGCTTTGTGGCTTCTCCTAATGTGATTTCCATGAATGTTCCACCTGAGGCGGAGTCCAAGATATTTCTAGAAGCGAAATTCAAGCCAGTGTAAAAGATTTGAATAATCATCCAAAGACTCAAGCCATGAGCGGGACAATTTCTAATCATCAATTTCATTCTCTCCCAAGATTTTGCAACATGTTCATGATCAAGTTGCTTGAAATTCATGATATCATTACGGAGAGAGATGATCTTAGCCGGCGGAAAATACTTGTATATATAAGCATCTTTGCACTTATCCCAAGAATCGATACTATTTTTGGGCAAAGAAGAAAACCAAGTTTTTGCGCGATCTCGCAACGAGAAAGGAAAAAGCTTCAATTTAATCACGTCATTATCCACATCTTTCTTCTTTTGCATATCGCAAAGCTCAATGAAGGTATTGAGATGGGATGCGACATCTTCACTAGGAAGGCCAGATAATTGCTCTTTCATAACAAGATTCAGCAAAGCGGTATTGATTTTGTATGACTCCGCACCAGTGGCGGGAGCAATCGGAGTACTAATAAAATCATTATTATTAGTATTCGAGAAGTCACAAAGTTTGGTGTTTTCATTCATGGTGACTTCGGCAAGCAAGCAAGCACACGAGCGAACAAAGAGCAAGCGAGAAGAAGGGCAAACGAAAAAGGCAAACGGAAAAGGCAAACTGTGAAGTGGGGGAGAGGAAAACGAGAGGCAACTGGCAAACAAAGTAAATGCAACAGATGAGTCTGCAACACTTACTTGGATGAGTTCTTGACTTGATTCTCCCCGGCAACGACGCCAGAAATTCTTCTGCTATAGCAACAAAAGTCCTTCGCCGGCAGTTGTGCCAGAGATCCTTCTGTCGTCTCTTGAGCTTGCGTTGGTTTTTCCCTTGAAGAGGAAAGGGTGATGCAGCACAGGAGCAGTAAGTATTTCCCTCAGTTTGAGAACCAAGGTATCAATCCAGTAGGAGAATCTCATCAAGTCTAGAGTACCTGCACAAACACAAACGAGCTTGCACCCAACGCTATTAAGGGGTTGTCAATCCCTTCAAGATTGTTTGCAAAGTGAGATCTTAAGGCGAAAAGTGCAACGAAGTAAAAAGTGTAAGGCTGAAAATATGGTGTGGAGTAAACCCGGGGTCCATAGTGTTCACTAGAGGCTTCTCTCAAAATAGCAAATATCACGGTGGGTGAACAAATTACCGTCGAGCAATTGATAGAACCGTGCAAAGTCATGACGATATCTAAGGCAATGGTCATACATATAGGCATCACGTTCGAGACAGGTAGACCGATACTTTCTGCATCTACTACTATTACTCCACACATCGATCGCTATCTAGCTTGCATCTAGTGTATTGAGTTCTTGACGAATAGAGTAACGCCTTAAGCAAGATGACATGATGTAGAGGGATAAACTCAAACCAATGATGAAAACCCCATCTTTTTTACCCTTGATGGCAACAACACGATGCGTGCCTCGCTACCCCTTCTATCACTGGGTGAGGTCACCGCACGGTATGAACCCAAAACCAAGCACTTCTCCCATTGCAAGAATCATAGAGTAAGTTGGCCAAACAAAACCCACAACTCGAAAAGAATTACAAGGATATGAAATCATGCATAATAGAGATCAGAAGAAACTCAAGTAAGATTCATAGATAATTTGATCATAAATCCATAATTCATCGGATCTTGACAAACACACCGCAAAAGAAGATTACATCGGATAGATCTCCATGAAGATCATGGAGAACTTTGTATTGAAGATCCAAGAGAGAGAAGAATCCATCTAGCTACTAGCTATGGACCCGTAGGTCTATGGTGAACTACTCACGCATCATCGGAGAGGTCATGGTGTTGATGAAGAAGCCTTCCGCATCCGAATCCCCCCTCCGACAGGGCACCAGAACGTGCCCCAGATGGGATTTTGCGGAGACAGAAGCTTGCGACGGCGGAAAAGTACTTTCGATGATCTCCTGATTTTTTGTGGAATTTTTGGGGATATATAGGCGCAAAACCTAGGGCAGAGGAGGTCCAGGGGGCCCACAAGCCTGTGGGCCAAGGCCTGCTACTGCAAGAAAAGACCTTCCAACGGCGCCAAAAATAGGCATGTCGACGGGAGAATACTTGGCTTGATCTTTCTGCTGCGGCTACGCCTTAAGGGACTTCCTAGGCAAGTATGCAAAGGATTTCCCCCGTGGCCTTGGAGCCTTGCGTTGGTGTTCCCTCAAAGCGGAACGGGTGATGTAGCGTAGCGGTGGTAAGTATTTCCCTCGGTTTGAGAACCAAGGTATCAATCCAGTGGAGGAGTATCTTAAGATCCCGCACAAACACAAAAACTTGCTCCCAACGCTATGAAGGGGTTGTCAATCCCTTATAGATTGTTTGCCAAGTGAGAACTAAAAGCAACAAAGTAACAAAGCAAAGTAAAAGCAGAGATGTAAACGATGGATGTGAATAGACCCGGGGGCCGTAGTGTTTACTAGTGGCTTCTCTCATGAAAGCAAGTAGACGGTGGGTGAACAAATTACTGTCGAGCAATTGATAGAACCGCGCAAAGTCGTGACGATATCTATGCAATGATTATTTCTGTAGGCATCACGTCCAAAACAAGTAGATCGATACCGTTTGCATCTACTACTATTACTCCACACGTCGATCGCTATCCTGCATGCATCTAGTGTATTAAGTCCATAAGAACAGAGTAACGCCTTAAGCAAGATGACATGATGTAGAGGTATAATCTCAAACCAATGATAAAACCCCCTTCTTTTTACCCTTGATAGCAACTACTTGATGTGTGCCTTGCTGCCCCTACTGTCACTGGGAAAGGTCACCACATGGCAGAACCAAAAACCAAGCACTTCTCCCATTGCAAGAATCATAGATCTAGTTGGCCAAACAAAACCCAAGACTCGATGAGATTTACAAGGATATCAAATCATGCATATAAGAAATCAACAAAGACTCAAATATATATCATAGATAATCTGATCACAAATCCACAATTCATCGGATCTCGACAAACACAACGCCAAAGAAGATTACATCGGATAGATCTCCATGAAGATCATGGAGAACTTTGCATTGAAGATCCAAGAGAGAGAAGAAGCCATCTAGCTACTAACTACGGACCCGTAGGTCTGAAGTGAACTACTCACGAGTCATTGGAGGGGCGATGATGATGATGAAGGGTCTCCAGATGAGATCTCACGGAAACGGAAGCTTGCGGCGGCGAAAAAGTATTTTCGAGGCTCTCCTGATTTTTTGCGGAATATTTGGGAATTTGTAGGCCAAAGATCTAGGTCAGGGGGCGGCCAGGGAGGCCACAAGCGTGCCCACCGCCGACTCCCCCTGGTGGCGGAGTGGGGGCTTATGGGCTCCCTCGAGGCCACCTAGCTTGGCCCAAAGGCCCCCTGATCTTCTTCCGTTCGGGAAATAATCATTTCGGGGTTTTTCTTATGTTTGGACTCCGTTCCAAAATCTGATCTGAAAAGAGTCAAAAATAGGGAAAAAACAGGAACTTGCACTTGGCACTGAATTAATAAGTTAGTCCCAAAAAAGATATAAAAGGTACATAAAACAACCAAAGAAGACAAGATAACATCGTGAAACCATCAAAAATTATAGATACGTTTGAGACGTATCAAGCATCCCCAAGCTTAACTCCTACTCGTCCTCGAGTAGGGAAGTGATAAGAATGAATTTTTGATGCTTTCATGCTACCTAGCATAGGTGTACTTTGTAATTCCTCTTATGTGACGTGAATGTTCAGATCCATTAGATTCAAAACAATAGTTTGCTATTGACGTGGAAACAATAATAATTCAAGCAAACTAGCAAAGTAATCATGAACTTTCAAAATAACAAGGCCAAAAGAAAGTTATCCCTACAAAAGCATATAGTCTGGCTATGCTCTATCATCATTGCACAACGAATCTAAATCATGCACAACCCCGGTATTGGCCAAGTAATTGTTTCACACCTTTACTTTCTCAAACCTTTTCAACTCTCATGCAATACATGAGCGTGAGCCATGGTTATAGCACTATAGATGGTGTGGAATGTAGTGGAGGTTGCAAGACAAAAAGGAGAAGATAGTCACATTAACTAGGCATATCAATGAGCTGTGGAGATGCTCATCAATAGATATCAATGTGAATGAGTAGGGATTGCCATACAATTGATGCACTAGAGCTATGAGTATGTGAAAGCTCTTAAAGAAAACTAGTGGGTGTGCATCCAACTTGCTTGCTCACGAAGACCTAAGGCAATTTTGAGGAAGCCTATCATAGGAATATACAAGCCAAGTTATATAATGAAAATTTTCCACTAGCTATATGGTGGTGACAAAACGAGAGACTCTTAAACATGAAGATCATGGTGCTTAATATGCACAAGTGTGGAAAAAGTGGTAGCATTATCCCTTCTCTCTTTTTCTCTCATTTTTTTTATTTTGGTGGGATCTTTGGCCTCTTATTTTTTTTGGTGGGCTTCTGTGGCCTCTTCTATTTCCTCACATGGGACAATGCTCCATTAATGATGATCATCACACTTTCAACTCAAAACTTAGAGTAACGATGACTCTATATGGAATGCCTTCGGTAGTGTACCGTGGCAATGATCTAGCATGGCATAGACATCAATGGAAACATCATGCTAGCTATCTTACGATCATGCAATGGCAATGTAGACATGGTGGCACATGTCATGGTGGTAGTTTCATGGCAATATATCTCAGAATGACTTTGAAAAAGCCATAGTAGGTAGGTATGGTGGCTGTTTTGAGCGAGGCTAATGGTGGGTTTTGTGCACCGGCGAAAGTTGCACGGCACTAAGAAGATAGTGATGGTGGAAGGTGAAAGTGCATCTAAACCATGGAATCAACATTAGTCATGAAGAACTCATATACTTATTGCAAAAGTTTTATTAGTAATCAAAACAAAGCATTCAACGCATACTCCTAGGGGAAGGGTTGGTAGGTATAAACCATCGTGCGATCCCGACCGCCACGCAAACGATGACAATCAATAGACTAATCATGCTCAGATTTCATCACATAGCGGTTCACCATACGTGCATGCTACGGGAATCACTAACTTCAACACAAGTATTTCTAGATCCACAACACCTTACTAGCATGACTATAATATTACCATAACCACAACTCAAAACTAATTGAGATGAATCAAACTTCTCTAACTATTCAATGCACATGAAGGTGGAAGTTCTCGTATCCCTTTGGATAACTACCCCTTTTGAGACTAATTTCAAAGCATAGATCAACTGCCAAGACACGCACCGATGTACTCTAAAAGATATAAGTGAAGCACACAGAGCAAAAGTATCTAGCTCAAAAGATATAAGTGAAGCACATGTGAGCTGAATTGTCTACCAAAAGATATAAGTGAAGCTCGACAAAATTACGGTGTGTGCATGTATCTCTCTCTAGGTGTGCAGCAAGGATGATTGTGACACAACAAAAATAAAAGACTCCTACGATACAAGACGCTCCAAGCAAAAACACATAACATGTGGTGAATAAAAATATAGCCCCAAGTAACGTTACCGATGGATTGAAGACGAGAGAGGGGATGCCTTCCCGGGGCATCCCCAAGCTTAGGCTTTTACAGCATCCTTGAATCTCTTGGGGTGCCTTGGGCATCCCCAAGCTTGAGCTCTTGCCACTCTTTATCTCTTTCTCCATAAGAACTTCACCCAAAACTTGAAAACTTCACAACACGAAACTTAAACAGAAACTCGTGATAACATTAGTACAAGAAAGCAAACCACCACTTCCTTAGGTACTGTAGCAAACTTAAATTCTAATTTTGCTGATGTTAGCTTACTGTACTTTAAATATTCCATGGTGAATACCCCCCGATACTATCCATAGTTTCATCAAAATAAGCAACCAACACAACAAAAACAGAATCTGTTAACAGCAGACCAGTCTGTAGCAATCTGTATATTTCGTATACCTATGGTACTTCAAAAATTCTGAAACATTACGACAGTATGAAGAATTTGCATAGAAATAAGCATAAAAAAGAATCAACTCAAAATCTCTTACAGAAAAAACATGAAAATTCTTTTCGTGAGCAGAAAGTTTCTGACTTTTCCAGCATGACCAAACGATCATCCCCAAGACTAATCATAACGGTTTTGCTTGGCACAAATGCAAAAAGAAACACAAAAACACAATCATAACAGAATTATGAAAGTGTGGAAAACACAAAACAGAAAGAAAAAATTATAGATTCGTTGGATTGCCTCCCAACAAGCGCTTTTGTTTAACGCCCTTAGCTAGGCGAAAGTGATGGAATCACGTATAGTCATCTTTGGTGCTCAAACCATAGGTATCCCTCATCATAGATTCATAAGGCAATCTTATTTTATTTCTAGGAAAGTGCTTCATGCCCTTCTTTAAAGGAAATTGAAATATAATATTCCCTTCCTTCATATTGATGATAGCACCAATAGTCCTTAGGAAAGGTCTACCAAGAATAATGGGACATGAAGGATTGCAATCTATGTCAAGTACAATGAAATACATGGGTACATAGTTCTTATTTGCAACAATAAGAACATCATCGATCCTCCCCATGGGTTTCTTGATAGTAGAATCCGCAAGATGCAAATTAAGAGAACACTCTTCAATCTCATGAAAACTAAGAGTATCACATAAAGACTTTGGAATTGCAGAAACACTAGCACCCAAATCACACAAAGCATTGCACTCATAGTTTTTGATCTTGATTTTGATAGTAGGTTCCCACTCATCATGAAGTTTTCTAGGTATAGAGACTTCTAGTTCGAGATTCTCTTCAAGAGATTTCATCATAGCATCTACGATATGCGCGGTAAAGGCTTTGCTTTGGCTATAAGCATGTGGAGAGTTTGCAATGGATTGCATCAAAGTAATGCATTCAAACAAGGAGAATTATCATAATTGAATTCCTTGAAATCCAAAGTGGGAGTTTCATTACTACCCAAAATTTTGACTTCTTCTACTCCACTCTCCACACCTTTATCATCAAGATAGGTGGACTCTGAATCATTGGGGCGTTTTTCAACCAAAGTGGATTCATATCCAGCCCCTCCATAAGTAGGTTTGACATGCGAAAACAAAGATTCAAGAGGAGACACAACAAGCACTTTAAGATCTTCGTGATTTGCATCACTAGAACGCATCCTTTTAAACCATTCATGTCTAGCGTGATGGGCGGTTCTTTCTTTGCTCTCATTCATGGAGATACGCATAGCTTTCAAAGTTTCATCCAAGTTGACCTTGGGAGGAGCGCATCTAACTTTCAAAGCATCAATATCACAAGACATCCTATCAACGCTCTTAGCCAAATCGTCTATTTTGAGTAGTTTATCCTCTATGGACGCATTGAAAATCTTTTGAGAGTTGATGAACTCTTTGATATTACTCTCTAAATCAGAGGGTAATTTGTTGTGATTTCCATAAGTGTTGTTGTAGGAATTGCCATAATTGTTAGAGGAGTTACTAGGAAAAGGCCTAGGAACATAGTTTCCTCTAAAAGCATTATTGTTGCCAAAATTGTTCCTACCAACAAAATTCACGTCCAAACTAGCGTTGCTACTCTAAATCAAAGAAGATAGTGGCATGTCATTAGGATCTACAGTAGCGTTTCTACTAGCAACCAAATTCATCAACTCGTCCATCTTAGCACTAAGCGAGTTAATCTCTTCTATAGCGTGTACCTTTTTGCTAGCAGGCGACATTTCAGTGTGCCACTGAGAGTAGTTGGTCATGATATTGTCTAGGAGTTTTGTCACGTCTCCTAACGTGATTTCCATGAATGTTCCACCTCAGGCGCAGTCCAAGATATTGCGAGAAGCGAAATTCAAGCCAACGTAAAAGATTTGTATAATCATCCACAAACTCAAGCCATGAGCGGGACAATTTCTAATCATAAGCTTCATCCTCTCCCAAGATTGTGCAACGTGTTCATGATCAAGTTGCTTGAAATTTATGATATCGTTACGTAAGGAGATGATCTTAGCCGGCGGAAAATACTTGGATATGTAAGCATCTTTGTACTTATCCCAAGAGTCGATACTATTTTTTGGCAAAGAAGAAACCAAGTTTTTGCGCGATCTCGCAACAAGAAAGGAAAAATTTCAACTTAATCACGTCATTATCCACATCGCTTTTCTTTTGCATAACGCAAAGCTCAATGAAGGTATTGAGATGGGATGCGACATCTTCACTAGGAAGGCCAGATAGTTGCTCTTTCATAACAAGATTCAGCAAAGCTGCGTTGATTTCATACGATTCCGCACTAGTGGCGGGAGCAGTCGGAGTACTAATAAAATCATTATTATTAGTGCTCGAGAAGTCGCAAAGTTTGGTGTTTTCAGCCATGATGACTTCAACAAACAAACAACCACACAAGCAAGCAAGAAAACCGGCAAAGGCAAAAGAAAACGGCGAAGGCGAAAGGCGAATGAAAACGGCAAATGTGAAGTGGGGGAGAGGAAAACTAGAGGCAACTGGAAACAAAAGTAAATGCAAGAGAAGAGTTTGTGAGACCTACTTTTATAGATCTTGATTTCTCCTCCACGGCAATGGCGTCAGAAATAATTCTGCTACTGCAACAAAAGACCTTCCAACGGCGCCAGAAATAGGCATGTCGACGGGAGAATACTTGGCTTGATCTTTCTGCTGCGGCTACGCCTTAAGGGACTTCCTAGGCAAGTATGCAAAGGATTTCCCCCGTGGCCTTGGAGCCTTGCGTTGGTGTTCCCTCGAAGCAGAAAGGGTGATGTAGCATAGCGGTGGTAAGTATTTCCCTCAGTTCGAGAACCAAGGTATCAATCCAGTGGAGGAGTATCTTAAGATCTTGCACAAACACAAAAACTTGCTCCCAACGCTATTAAGGGGTTGTCAATCCCTTATAGGTTGTTTGCCAAGTGAGAACTGAAAGCAACAACGTAACAAAGCAAAGTAAAAGCAGAGATGTAAACGATGGATGTGAATAGACCCGGGGGCCGTAGTGTTTACTAGTGGCTTCTCTCATGAAAGAAAGTAGACGGTGGGTGAACAAATTACTGTCAAGCAATTGATAGAACCTCGCAAAGTCGTGACGATATCTATGCAATGATTATTTCTATAGGCATCACGTCCAAAACAGGTAGACCGATACTGTCTGCATCTACTACTATTACTCCACACGTCGACCGCTAACCAACATGCATCTAGTGTATTAAGTCCATAAGAACAGAGTAACGCCTTAAGCAAGATGACATGATGTAGAGGGATAATCTCAAACCAATGATAAAACCCCCATCTTTTTACCCTTGACGACAACTACTTGATGTGTGCCTTGCTGCCCCTACTATCACTGGGAAAGGTCACCACATGGCAGAACCCAAAACCAAGCACTTCTCCCATTGCAAGAATCATAGATCTAGTTGGCCAAACAAAACCCAAGACTCGGAGAGACTTACAAGGATATCAAATCATGCATATAAGAAATCAGCAAAGACTCAAATATATATCATATATAATCTTATCACAAAGCCACAATTCATCAGATCTCGACAAACACACCGCCAAAGAAGATTACATCGGATAGATCTCCATGAAGATCATGAAGAACTTTGCATTTAAGATCCAAGAGAGCGAAGAAGACATCTAGCTACTAACTACGGACCCGTAGGTCTGAAGTGAACTACTCACGAGTCATTGGAGGTGCAATGATGATGATGAAGAAGCCCTCCAACTCCAAAGTCCCCTCCGACATGGTGCCGGGAAGGGTCTCCAGATGAGATCTCACGGAAACGGAGGCTTGCGGTGGCGGAAAAGTATTTTCAAGGCTCTCCTGATTTTTTCGGAATATTTTGGAATTTATAGGCCAAAGATCTAGGTCAGGGGGCGGCTAGGGAGGCCACAAACCTGTCCACCGCCGCCTCCCCCTGGTGGCGTAGTGGGGGCTTGTGGGCTCCCTGGAGCCCACCTGGCTTGGCCCAAAGGCCCACTGATCTTCTTCCGTTCGGGAAAAAATCATTTCGGGGTTTTTCTTCCGTTTGGAATCCATTCCAAAATGAGATCTGAAAAGAGTCAAAAACACGGAAAAAACAGGAACTGGCACTTGGCACTGAATTAATAAGTTAGTCCCAAAAAGGATATAAAAGGTACATAAAACAACCAAAGAAGACAAGATAACAGCGTGAAACCATAAAAAATTATAGATACGTTTGAGACGTATCATGGCCTCCCCCCTCTCCACGGTGGGGGGGGGGGGCTTGTGGGGCCCCTGGGGACCCCCTGCCTTTGCTCTCAAGTCTCCTGATCTTCTTCCGTTACGGAAAAAATCTTTTCGGGGATTTTGTTCCGTTCAGACTCCGTTTCAAAATCTCCTCTAAAGGGGTCAAAAACAAGGAAAAACAGGAACTGACACTTGGCACTGAGTTAATAAGTTAGTCCCAAAAATATATAAAAGGCATGCAAAACATCCAAAGTTTGACAAGATAATAGCATGAAACCATCAAAAATTATAGATACGTTGGAGACGTATGGGTACCTGCCGATAATGCTAATGCCACAACCAAGAATGCCAACCAAAAACTCGTTGATGAATCAAACGAGATCAGTTACCTTATGATGGCTTGTATGGAGCATGATTTGCAGCAACATTTCAAAGATATTGCGGCTTTCAATATAATCGAGAGTCTCAAGAGCATGTTTCAGGTGCAGGCTAGGACCGAAAGGTTCAACGTCTGGCAATTCTTGATTGATTGAAAGCTGATGGAAGGTTATCTAGTGAGCCCGCATGTGATCAAATTGATCGGATACATGCAAGCTTTGGATCGGTTGGGCTTCCCGCTCTTGGTTGAACTGGCTACTAATGCAGTTATGGGTTCTCTGCTAGCTAGCTATGGGGCGTTCATCTCGAACTATCATATGCACGACATGGATAAGAAGCTCACTCAATTGCATGGGATTCTCAAGGTGGTAGAGCAGGATATTAATAAAGGCATGAATCAAGTGTTGATGGTGTAGAACTCGGCTAAGTTCAAAAAGAGTTGGTCCAAGAAAAAGGCTAAGGGAAAAGGCACAGAGAAGGTTGGATCCGCTGCTGAGCCAAAGTTGTTACCGGACTCAAAGACCATTTTCTTTCATTGTAAAGGAACTGGTCACTGGAAGAGGAACTATAGAAAGTGGCTTGCTGAGCATGGCAAGAAGGCAATAAATGCTTCTTCATGCAAAGGTACACTTGTCACATATGTTATAGACATTTACATTGCTGACATACCTAACATCTCTTGGGTATTTGATGCCAGATAGGTTGTCAATATTTGCAACTTGATGGAGGGGCTGGTAAGAACTAGGCATGTGGCACAAGTGGAAATTGGCATTAGGGTCGGCACCAAAGCAATAGTTGCCGCGTTAAAGGTCGACACAATGCAACTCGAGCTTCCTTTTGGTTTTCTTTTGGAATTGAATAATTGTTATTACATTCGTGCACTTAGTTGGAACATTATTTTTGCGTGATGCTTGATGAGTCAGGGTTACGAATTCAATTCAAAGGAAAATGGATTTTCATTTTATTTTAATGGAATGTTCCACGGCAATGCACCCATTGTAAGTGGAATATTTATTTTGAATCTAGAAACGGAACCAGTCTATAACATGAAGGTCAAGAGGAATAAACCTAATGAGATAAATCCGACATACTTCTCGCATTGCCAGATTGGACACATTAGTCTGAAATGCATGAAGGAGCTCCATGATGATGGACTCCTAACTTCGTCCGACTTCGAGTTGTTTGAGACATGCGAATCATGCTTTCTAGGCAAGATGACAAAATCTCCTTTTGCAAAGAGTTGTGAAAGGGCGTCTCAGCTGTTGGAGCTTACACAAAGTGATGTGTGTGGCCCAATGAGCACAACGACTAGAGGTGTCTATCAGTACTTCACGACTTTTACCGACAACTTGGGTAGATATGGATATATCTATTTGATGAGGCACAAGTTGGAACTTTTGAAAAGTTGAAAGCATTTTAGACCGAGGTTGAAAATTAGGTTGGCAAGACGATAAAGCTTCTACCATCAGATCGTGGAGGTGAGTACATGAGCCACGAGTTTGATGATCATCTCAAAAGTCCAGGTATAGTACCTCAGCTCATACCTCTCGGTACACCATAGAGAAACGACGTGTCAGAATGGAGAAATCGAACCTTGTTGGACATGGTCCGATCGATGATGAGGAAATCGGATTTACCCTTGCCATTCTGGAGATACAATCTAGAAAGTGCAACTTCCACACTTGACATGGTACTATCAAAATTCATAGACAAGACACCACATGAGATGTGGACTAGGAAGAGTCGTAGTTTGTCTTTTCTAAAGATTTGGAGTTGTGAAGCATTTGTCAGGCGATTCAAGTTGAACAAGCTGACACCAAGTTGGATAAATGCATATTCATGGGATATCCTACGAAAACCTTGGGATACATCTTCTACAACCGAGAAGAGAACAAAGTGTTTGTTTCTCGGAACGGGATTTTCCTAGAGAAATGGTTTCTCAGTTGGGAAGCCAGTGGGAGAATGGTCAACTCAAAGAAATTCGTGCGCCACTCAGGGACGAGTGGGCTGGTGATGAGATCATACCGGAGTCGGTCAGAGAACCCGTAGTGCAGTCGGCACTAGAACCATGGAGGTCAATAAGATTGCGCAATGTGCGTGATGTTTTGTTGCTAGAAAGTGACGAGCCGACCATGTATGTCGAAGCGATGGTGAAGCGAGATTCCAAGGCATGGCTGAAGGCCATGAGATCCGAGCTAAAGTCCATGGATGACAATCAAGTCTAGGACTTGGTTGATCCGTCGTCTAGGATAATAGCCATTGGTTGCAAATGGCTTGTCATTAAAGGTTATGGAAAATTTCAAGGAATTGACTACAATGAGACCTACTCGCCAGTAGTGATGCTGAAGTCGGTAAGGATCATACTAGTTATAACCGCATATTTGGATTATGAGATATGTGAGATGGATGTCAAAATGGATTTCCTTCATGGAAATTTAAAAGAGGATGTATACATGATACAACCCGAAGGTTTTGTCGATCCAACTAATGCTGCTAAAATATGCAAGCTCAATAGATCCATTTATGGATTGAGGCAAGCATCTCGGAGTTGGAATGTTCATTTTGATGAAGTCATCGTTGACCTTGGTTTCATCAAGAATGAAGAGGACTATTGTTTATACAAGAAGTCTAGCGGGAACTCAGTAGTATTTTTGATCTTGTATGTGGATAACATACCACTGATCGGAAATGATGTTTTAATGCTGAACCTAGTTAGGGAATCATTGAATGGCAAGTTTTTGATGGAAGACCTTGGAGAGTCAATGTAAATTTTAGGCATCAAGATCTATATAGATAGATCCAGGAGGCTGCTCGGCTTAAGCAAGACCACACACATAGACAAAGTGTTGACGCAGTTCAACATGAGTGAGGCCAAGAAAGGGTTCTTGCCCGTCTGACATGGTATAAGGCTAAGCAAGGGTCAGAGTCCTATGACTTCTGATGAGCGAAATCGAATGAGTAGGATTCAATATGCCTCACCATTAGGATCCATCAGGTATGCCATGTTATGTGCACGGCTTGATATTGCCTATGCGATAAGCACAACAAGTAGATACCAGGACGACCCATGTGAGAGTCACTAGGCAGCGGTGAAAGCTATTTTGAAGTACCTGAAAAGTACTAAAGAGATATTCCTAGTTTATGAAGGTGAGGAGGAGCTCAGTGTAAAGGATTACGCTGATGCTAGTTTCCAAACCGACAAGGATGCTTGTCGATCGCAAGATGGATTCGTGTATGTCATGAATGGAGGAGAAGTGAGCTGGAAAAGTTCAAAGCAAGATATGGTGGCCGACTCTACAACAGAGGCCAAATACATTGCAGCTTGTGAAGCCTCAAAGGAAGATGTTTGGATTTGGAAGTTACTGTAAGATCTTGGTGTGTTCCCGAGCTGGTCAAAACCGTTGGACCTTTATTGCCATAATTCAGATGCCATCACACACGACAAGGAGCCCAGACAACAGCACAAGACCAGTCACATAGAGCAAAAATATCACCTGATATGAAAGCTCGTACAAAATGATGATACTAATTTGTGCAAGATTCCCATGGATGAAAATGTTGCAGATCCGTTGACTAAGCCTCTTGCACAACCCAAGCATGAGGGGCATGTTAGAGCTATGGGCATTTGATATCTATTTGATTGACTCTAGTGCAAGTGGGAGACTATTGGAGATATGCCCTAGAGGCAATCATGTATGATGATATTTCGTATGTGTTTATCAATAAAGATAGTCCTTGGACATTATCAATAATGTGTATTAACAAGTACATGGCTTGTTTGTGAGACTATGCATTGTATGATGACTGTCCTCAATGGTCCCTAGTCGAAAAGGTTGTGTGGACGCACAACCAATTAGACTAGCATATGACGCGGTGGACGGCCCGGTCTCACTAACCATGTAGCATTGGACTCTAGACGGATAATATAGACTCAGAAAGATCTGGTCGAATTCGACGTAGTCGGATCCGAGTCGAGATAAGGTCTGAATTGGATAGACCTAACTATGAGACACGGCGATGAGTCTCTAGTACAACATACATTCTATGTCCTTAGACGTGAGCTGACGCATGTACTCGGGACGGTGATAGACTTGCTTTGGGCTGACCAAAGGCTACTCCGTAACTGTGTAGTTATAAAGGTAGGTTTCTGGCTTGTCCACACCCATGCTATGAGACATGGTCGAGCAAGATGGGATTTGCTAGTCCGATCAGGAGGGATATATTCTAGGCCCCTCGGGTGATCCGACCTGGATAAGCATGGCCATGCTATGGGGATTATGACATAATTTGAAGTGTTGGTCGGATTCACGTGAACGATAAAGAGGTCATGCTACAACAAGGATGAACATGTCGGCTTGAGCATGACAACATATAAACCCTGTGGCAAATGGAACAAAAGTGTGAAGTACATATTTGCCTAACCAGCTTCATCGAGCACTTGGAGTCGGCACACTTTTCTATATGCCACTACCGACTAGCTGAGTCGAATGTGATGTGACTCGCGACCAAGTGAACGAGAACCTAAGGGGTCACACACTTAAGGGAAGGAAACCCATGGGCTTTAGGATCCATCCGAGGCCCAAGAGTTGAGTCCGCAATAGATGCCTATATATAGTGAAGGTGTGGCACACTTATGGGTTGATCGCTTCTGCACTGTCATTAGGGCTTTTCATGTGTTGCAACTAGCCAGCTCCACTCGCTGCTCACTGTGTGATCAGACCTTGTAGTCTGCTGCACGATGTTCCTCCTACATGCGTGGATACCATTAGAGGCGGTGCACTTGCGCCGCTCCGGCGAACCTATACGTGGGATCCGGCTACCAGCTGTTCGAGGGAGATCGGACGAGGAGGAGATGGATCTCGCGGACGTGCTTCCACAACCCTACTTCTGTTGCACGACACTGCGCGTCTAGTGGTAAAAATTTATTTTCCATCTCCATAGCATGTTCTTAGATGTTCTGCCCATTGGAAAGTTTTAATTTGCATGCGATGCATCTACGGTATATCCCGACGGGGGGATCCAATTCAGGATGGATTGAGTGAGTTGCTTGCTTTGGACATGCTAAAAATATGAGGAATGACTGGGACCTCACAAGACAATTCGGATCCATAGTACATCGGCCTCCTGATGACCTTTGGAAAGTGATCGACGATGACCTCCGACATGATGGCGTCGCTAATGGCGCTGCCAAGAGTGACTGTACGAACCGGAATAGACACACTGAAACCATTAGTACCACTCGTCCTCATTCCCTCGATATTACGGCCATGCTAGGGAATTTGGGCGCTAGGGATTTGAACGCTATTTAGGGATTTGGGGAAGACAGACAACTATGGGGATCTGATAATGGCCGGGGAACTATTGGTCACACTCCGTTGCATAAGGCACATGGTTTCCGCACCAAATCATGTGATATGGCACGTGCAACAATTCCTCTAACATAACCGACTGAGATGTGCTACCCGGTACATATGGGGCGGTAAACAACCGCTCTCCGAAAACCGAAAAATAACTAGCCGTTATGCTGATAGAGATGGCGGCAATGGAGGTAGCGGCTATCATATAGGAGGTAAATCCTCGATCGGTCAACGGTGTCGGCGTCATAGGATGTCCATCCCCGGCCGGTCGAGTCGACAGTGTCAGCGTGAGAGGAGGTCAATCCCTGATCGGCGATGGGAGATATAGTAGTAGTTCAATCATCGTGGTCGACGCCGGCGTGATTGGGACATGTCCCTCGCGGTCGTAGGAGGGATAGTGCACCTCGGACTTCAGGCGGTTGCCCTGCTATGCTCTGCTCCTCGACCCTGCTGTCTCATTGTGCCGCTGCTACACGCTGTCCAACCAGTCGGATGGGTGTAGTTCACCGTGCGGCTAATTAATTAAGTATTATTTTCCTTGAGTTGCCTAATTAAGGTATTAAATTCATATAAGGGTAGTGATGATACATGTAAATTGACTGGCCATTAATTAGTGTCATCGCATGGCTGGATAACATTATGCATTGCCCTCCGTAAATTTTGAAAATAAAACCTTGTGATTTATTCATGCATCGTTTTGCATCCATTAACCCATATATTAATGTTTTTTGAGTTACCCCTCGTGTGTGCAGATGGAACGATCTGAGTGGACATGGGATCGGAAAAGCTCAAGGTATGTGGATGGCATGAAGCAGTCCATGGCTTTATCTGAACGAATATAGAGGAGAATTGGCGAAGAAGATTACATACTTCGTCCATTCAAGGATTGTACCAATATAGTGTCACATCCAATTAGTGACGTCGAGTTTCACTTATATAAGAGGGGATTCATGGATGGATACACACAACAGATTAGACACGATGAAGAGCCGGTTATGGATGAAGGTAATAACTTGCATGTCAGCGAGGTGCCAAACACAATGAGAATTGCATGGGTGTTGAATTTAACCTCGGGGCTGAGATGTCAAGATACACCCAGAAGACTTTGATGCCAAACCGCCCAAACAAAAACCAGGAGTGTGAGGAAGACGACACCAAATTTGATGATATGTAGATTTTGCTGCTATGATTACGGATTTCCAGGGCCAAGAAGCATATTTAGCCGAGTACAAGGAGCTACCAACCATTGATGCGGCCTCCAAGAAAGATTTGTATCTAAGCTGCAAAATTAAATATTCCAAGTTGAGTGTCATAGTGGCGTTTCTCAGATTTAAAGCAAAAAAGAAGTTTATAAAACAAGGCCTTCATAGAGTTATTTCATCTTTTCACAGACATACTTTCAGAAGGTAATGTGCTCCCCAAAAGCATGAATGAAGCGAAGAAAGTTGTTTGTCCATTGTAACTTGAAGTCTAGAAGATACATGCTTGTGTGAATGATTGTATATTGTACCGCAGTGATGACAGATCTTTGCGTTCATGTCGCATATGCAAGCATGCACGATACAAGCGTAGGAGAGCAAAAGGTGGATAGAACACAGGCGAAGAGATCAAGACATGAATCCCGTTCAAGGTTGTTTGGCACTTGCCTATAATTCCAAGGTTGAAGCATTTGTTTGCAAAATCTAGAGAGATAAAGAGGTTGGGGTGGCATCAGGATGAGTGAATTGCAGATAAATATATGAGTCACCCGAAATATGGGTCTCAGTGGAAAAAACCGAGGTCGAGTTTAAATATTTTGCAAAGGACCCTAGAAATTCATGGCTAGCGGGGTGAACTGACGGATTTAAATCATTTGGCAATATGTGCACCCAACACAACACTTGGAGGGTGCTTCTATGTATCTATAACGTTCCTCCATGGTTGTGTATGAAGAATAAATACATCATGATGTCAATGATTATCCAAGGCCCGAAACAACCTGGAAATGATGTCGACATTTACTTTCAGCTACTGGTAAAAGAACTATTGACATTGTGGAATGAACCTGGTTTAAAATTTTATGATGCTTACATAAAGGAGTTTTTCTAGGTACATGCATTGCTGCTGCACACCACTTGAGATATACCGGTGTTAGGCAACACTTCGGGGAAGAAAATAAAGGGAGGAGTAGGATGTGTCACATGCATGGATAGGACAACGAGTAGATTTCTTTCCTAGTTGTGCATAACCATGTATTTACATCATCATATGTTCTGAAGGAGGGATCACCCTTACCGAAATATGAAAGCTGAATTTTATTGTACGACAAATAAAATGACGGGCACAATACCCTATGATGGGAAATAAGTCCACAACATGGCTAAACAAATTAAAGTTGTGCTTAGCAAGGGATCCAGTGCGACACAAAGAAACACACAAGGACCGAGTGTTTAAGAAGAATTCCGTGTTCTCGGAATTACCTTAGTGGGACTTCCTAAGTGTATGTCACCGCATTAATGTCATGCATGTAGAGAAGAACGTTTGTGAAAGCATCCTTAGTACTCTACTCAATATTAAAGGCTAAAGAAAGGATGGTGAGTGTGCACGACTCGATATGCTTGGTGATCAATCAGAACGCATGAATGAAGCAGAAGATGATGACAAATTGGTCCACCTTCACCAGAGTTACAATCTCACTGCGGTAGAAGTAAAAGATTTCTTCAACTTTTTGTTGTTAATTAAAACACCCTCTTCCTACCCCACAAACATTAGAAGTCTCATGGATGACAACTTGGATAAAAAGAAGTTGTCTCACATGAATTCACATGATTGCCACATAATGTGGACACAAATTCTCCCGGTGTACATAAGGAGTATGATGGACAAAGACATAAGAAACACACTGATTGATTTGTGTGATTTATTCAACAAATTGTGGCAGAAGGTGGTAGATATTGAAGAGCTCGATCATATGCAAGGTTATGTCAGAAGAATATTGTCAAACTTAGAAATGTTCTTCCCACCGTTATTCTTTGATGTCACGGTCCATCTCACTATGCACCTTGTCGATGGCATAAAGTATTATGGTCTTGTGTTTCTTCGCAACATGTATCCCTTCGAGCGGTACATGGGAATATTGAAGCGCTATTGTCGGAATCGTTGTCATCCAAATACAAGAGTCCTACAAGGTTATAACATTGAGTAGGTGGTTGAGTTTTGCACTGAATACATGAAACAAAGACCTATATGTGTCCTATTGGGGTATGTTGCATGGGAAACAAGATTTTTCCTACGCACATGCAAGATATATCCATGGAGATGTATAGCTAGGAGAGGGAGACTGTGTCTACGTACCCTTGTATACCGTTAAGAGTAAGCGTTCAAAACGTGGCTGATGTACTCATACGTCTTCATGATCCAATCGCAGTCTATCCTCATCAAGCACCAAACGAACGACACCTCCGCGTTTAGCACACGTGCAACTAGATGTCGTCTCCACTTCCTCGATCTACCGAGCAAGGGCGAGTAGTATATGGGTTCTCCGGCACCACGACGACGTGGTGGAGGTGGTTGTGGAGCTAGTACAGAAGGGCTTAGCCGAGCACTACTAGAACTGCGAATGGAGGAGCAATGGAGCAATGGGAGCAAGGAAGGTGCGAAGGGGTTGGTGTGTCCTCCTCGGGGCGCCCCTCCCCTCTATATATTTGTGGAGGGGCATGGTGGCCTGACCTCCAAGCCTTAGGGGCACACCAATGGTGAATAGTCGGACTCCTAGTCCAATTACCTCCTTTACATCCAGAGGTGGACTTTCCACCTTCTCCAACTGCATGGGCATTGAGGTACTTGCGTGCCTAGCCCATTAAGGCCATGGAGTGTCCCCTCAGCCCATGGCGACCCTTGGGATGTGGTAGAACCCTTGGTGGACTTCCATACTCCTCTGGAAGTTTCTGGAACCTTCTCAAAGCTTCCCAGTACAATATCAAAAAAACTGAAACTTTTTCCAAACCCTGAAAACAAGTTTCCATATATAAATATTTACCTCCATACCATTCAGGAGCTCCTCATCATGCCTGGTAAATAATAAATAGCGGTAACTGGATGTCCATATTGGTTCCTACATATTCCACGCATATCTACATCAGTCGATCTATGATGCCAATGATTCAATCAATCATGTCTGGAGTTTCCTTTGTCGATCGGTATTATACTTGCCCGATATTCGATGGTCGGTATCTCATACCTAGTTCAATCTCGTTACCAGCAAGTCTCTTTACTCGCTTTGTAATACAAGATCCATGGCAAGCAAATAGACACCCTCGGAGATACATCTAGAGCACCTTTATGATCACCCTGTTATGAAGTGACATTTGATAGCGGACAAGGCATTCCTCCAGTGTGAGGGAGTTGCATGATCTCATGGTCTTAGGAACTGATACTTGACATGAAGAAAACATTAGCAATAAACTAAGTGATACGATCAAACTCTATGCTTATCGTTGGGTCTTGTGCATCACATCATTCTACTAATGATGTGATCCCTCTATAAAATGATAACTCATGTCTATGGTTACGAAACCTTAACCTTCTTTGGCCAACGAGCTAGTCTAGTAGAGGCTCCCTAAGGACACACTGTTATTTATATATCCACACATGTATCTAAGTTTCCGGTTAATACAATTGTAGCATGGATTAGAAACACTTATAATGAACAGGAAAATATGATAATAACAAATTTATCATTACCTCTAGGGCATATTTACATCAGTCCCCACTTGCACTAGGGTCAATACACATCACCATGTGATTCATACCCAATAGGTTTTGGGGTTTGATCATGTTTTTCTTGTTAGAGGGGTTTTAGTCAATGATTCTGCAACATTCAGATCCGTGTGTACTGTGTAAATCCTTATGTCATACTGTAGGTGCTGCTATCATGCTCCACTTGGAGCTATTCCAAATGACTGCTCCACTATACGTATCCGGTTTGCTACTCAAAGTCATCCGGATTGGTGTCAAAGCTTGCATCAGTGTAACTCTTTATGACGAACTCCTTATCACCTCCATAACCGAGAAACATTTCCTTACTCCTCTTTAGGTACCTTAGGATAATTGTGAGCGATGTCCAGTGATAAACTCCTGGATCACTCTTCTACCCCTTGCCAGACTCATGGCGAGGAACACATCACGTGCAATATGCAACATGACATACAATATGGAGCCTATGGTTGAGGCAGAGGGGACGACCTTCGCCCTTTCTCTTTCTTCTGCCGTGGTCGAGTTTCCAGTGTTACCCAAGTTCACACCTTACAATACATGCAAGAACTCCTTCTTTGACCAATCCATTTTGAACTCCTTCAAAATCTTGTCAAGGTTTGTGCTCTATGAAAGTCTTATAGGGCATCTTGATCTATTTCTATAGATATTGATGCCCAATATTTAAGCAGTTTTACCCAGGTCTTGTTTTGAAATGCACCTTTCAAACAACCTTTTATGCTTTCTAGAAAATTTACATCATTTCCAATCAACAATATGTCATCCACATATACTTATCATAAATGATATAATGCTCTGACTCACCTTGTTGTAAATACAAGTTTCTTCATAAACTTTGTATACACCAAAAAACTTTGATCATGACAAAAATTTATGGTTGTATCACATACAACCTTTTCTTAAGGAAACCATTGTGGAAACATTGTTTTGACATCCATGTGCTAGATTTCATAATCGAAAAATGCAAAAACTTCTAATATAATCCCAATATACTTTAGCATTCCTACAAGTGAGAAAGTATAATCATAGTCAACTACTTGAACTTGTTGGAAACTTCTTTGCGACAAGTCGAGCTTTATAAACGGTGACGTACCGTCTTCTTCTTAAAGATCCATGCTTAATGGCCTACCGGTTATTGGGCAAGTCTACCAAAGTCCATACTTGGTTTTCATACATGGATCGTATCTCAGATTTCAAGAACTTAGCATTTCTCCGAATCCAGACCCATCACCGCTTCCTCATAGTTCGTAGACTCATCGTTGTCTAACAACATGACGACTAACAAGGATAGTCGTACCACTCGGGGCAGTACATGTCCTTGACGACCTATGAGGTTTGGTTGTAACTTGATTCTAAGTTTCATGATCATCATCATTAGCTTCCTCTTCAACTGGTTTACACATCAAAAGAACACCTTTCTGCACTTTGCTACTTTACAGTTCAAGTGAAGGTCCGATAACCCCATCAAGTTGTACGTTCCCCCCACTCGCTTCTTTCGAGAGAACCTCATTCTCTAGGAAGGATACATTCTTGACTACAAAGTCTTGCCTTAGGATCTATGATAGAACGTATACCCAATTGTTTATTTAGGGTATCTTATGAAGATGCACTTTTCCACTTTGGGTTCAAGCTTATCAAACATAAGTGTCGTATCCCCAAACTCTAAGAAATGAAAACTTAGGTTCCTTGCCAAACCATAATTCATACGGTGTCATCTCAATAGATTTAGATGGTGCCCTATTTAAAGTGAATTTCATCGTCTCTAATGCATAATCCCAAAACGATAGTGGCAAATAGATAAGAGACATTCAGACACATCATTACACTGCGGTGTTCCACGTGGCATGTGTTTGTGAAACAATTTCCACATTGTCTTGAATGTATACCAAAGTCGTAACTCAGATATTCACTTCCATGATCATATCATACACATCTTATCTTCTTGTTCCGATGAGCTTCAACTTCACTCTGAAATTGTTTGAACTTCTCAAAATTTTCAGAATTGTGTTTCATCAAGTAAATATATCATCTCTACTAAAATAATCCGTGAAGGTATGAAAATAACAGTATCCACTTCGTGATTCAACACTCATTGGACTGCATACATCAGTTGCATTATTTCTAATAAGTCACTTGCCCGCTCCATCTTATCGGAAAACCGGGTCTTAGTCATCTTGCCCACGAGGCATGGTTCGCGTGTCTCAAGCAATCCAAAATCGAGTGAGTCCAACTATCCATCAACTTGGAGTTTCTTCATGCGCATTGCACCAATATGACCTAAATAGCTGTTCCACAAGTATGTGGTACTATCATCATTAACTTTGCATCTTTTGGCATCAATATTATGAACATGTGTGTCACTACAAACAAGATTCAATTAAACCATTCATATTGGGTGCATGATCATAAAATATATTATCCTTGTAAACAGAACAACCATTATTCTCTTACTTAAATGAATCATTGTCTAACTCCATGCTCAGCGCATGCACCAAATAAAATTTATTAAGGTTTAAAACTAACCCCGAAGGTAGAGAGAGTGTGCCGATGGCAATCGCGTCAACCTTGGAGACATTTCCAACACACATCGTCACCTCATTCTTAGCGAGTGTTGTTTATTCCACAGGTCGTGTTTCGAGTTACTAATATTAACAACTGAACTGCTATCAAATACCCACGGGCCACTATGAGCAGTAGTAAGTTACACATCAATAACATGTATATAAAATATACTTTTGTTGACATTAACAGCCTTCTTATCTACCAAGTATTTGGGCGCAATTCCGCTTCCATTGACCGTTTGCCTCACAACAGAAGCACTCAGTGTGGGGTTTCGGTCCAACCTTGGTTCTTCACTGTAGTGACAACTAGCTTGCCATCTTGAAGTTTCCCTTCTTTCCCTTGCCCTTTGTGGTCTTATCAACCATTAACACTTAATGCTCATTCTTGATTTCTACCTCTGTGGCCTTAAGCATCACGAATAGCTCGGGGATTGTATTCTCCATCCCTTGCATGTTATAGTTCACCATCAAGCTCTTGTAACTTGGTGGTAGTGACTAGAGAATTATGTCAATCACTATGTTATCTAGAAGATTAACTCCCACTTGATTCAAGCGATTGTAGCACCTAGACATTCTGTGTACATGCTCACCAACTCGGCTGTTCTCATCCATCTTGCAGCCAAAGAACTTTTCAAATGTCTCATACCTCTTGACATGGGCGTGAGCCTGAAATACCAATTTCAGCTCTCAGAACATCTCATATGATCTATGGTGCACAAAACGTTTTAGTACCCCGGTGCTAGGTCGTAAAGCATATCACACTAAACTATCGAGTAGTCATGAGAACATGTCTACCATACGTTCATAACATCCACATACGATGCTTGAGGGGATGCTGCACTAAGCGGTGCATCATGGATACAAGCTTTCTATGTGATAAGTCTCCAATGTATTGATAATTTATGAAGTAGTCATGCCATGTTTGCCTATGTTTACAATACCACTATATGGTTTTGATGCACTTTATATGATTTATTTTGAACTAACCTGGACTCACATTGTTTTCAACAAAATTACCATGGTGTTATTTTTGTGTAGAAAATGGAAGTTCTCGGAATCGCCCGAAACTTTTTATATTTTTTCCTGGAGGAAATAAGCAATATTGGAGCGAAGAACCACGGGAGAGGAGCCACTTGTGAGGCACAAGCCAACAGGGTGCGCACCCCTAGGCCACGCCCTGATGGCTAGTGGGGCCCATGTGGCTCCGTTTGGCGTGATTCCAATGATGAAAAATCCTATATATATATATGAAACCCCAGAAGTAAAGAGAAAATTGCTGCTCTACCGCCACAAGTATTTGTATCGACGAAAACCCATCTGGAGCCTTTCAAGTACCCTACCAAAGAGGGGGAATCAACTCCGGTGGCCATCTTCATCATCCCGATGGAGGATAATTAATGAAGTATTCATGCCATGTTTACAACAATTTTATATGATTTTGGTATGAGTTTATTAGAACTAACCCGGACTGACTCTATTTTCAGCAGAACTACCGTGGTGTTGTTTATGTGCAGAAATAAAATTTCTCGGAATGGGCTGAAAATTTACAAGAATACTTTTGGAAAATATCAAAAAATACTGGAGAAAAAAGATAATAGAGAGGAGTCCCGAGGCAACCACAAGCCGCCAGGGTGCGCCCCCGAGGGCGCGCCCCTGGGTTGTGGGCCCCTCGAGAGTCCCCTTGACGTGAGACCAGCGCTAAAAATTCCTATAAATACAAAAACCTCTAGAAAGAAACCTAGATCGGGAGTTCTGCCGCTGCAAGCCTCCTGAGCCACAGAAAACCAACTGGGAGCCCGTTCCCACACCCTTTTGGAGGGGGAAACCATCACCGGAGGCCATCTTCATCATCTCGGCGGACTCCATGAAGAGGATGGAGTAGTTCACCCTCGGGGCTGAGGGTATGTACCAGTAGCTATGTGTTTGATTTCTCTCTCTCTGTCATCTTCTTGAGATGGCACGATCTTGATGTATCACGAGCTTTATTAATATAGATGAATCATATCGAGTTTTCCCCTCTCTATATTCTTGAGTTTTCCCTTTGAAGTTTTCTTACCAGATTGAGTCTTTAAGGATTTGAGAACACTTGATGTATGTCTTGCGATGGGATATCCGTGGTGACAATGGGGTGTTCTATTGATCCACTTGATGTATGTTTTGTTGATCCACTTGTGGGTTCCGTGACCTTGGGAATCTATGCATAGGGGTTGGCACATGTTGTCGTCTTACTCTTCGGTAGAAACTTTGGGGCACACTTTGAAGTTCTTTGTGTTGGATTGAACATGATGAATCTGAAATTGTGTGATGCATATCGTATAATCAAGCCTATGGGTACTTGTGGTGACATTGGAGTATCTAGGTGACATTAGGGTTTTGGTCGATGTGTGTCTTAAGGTGTTATTTTAGTACGAACTCTAGGGCTATTCGTGACACTTATAGGGATAGCTCATAAGATTGACAGGAAAAGATAACTTTGAGGCGGTTTTGTACCCTACAATAATTTCTTCGTTAGTTCTCTGCTATTTGTGACTTTGGAGTGAACTCTTTGTCGCACGAGATGTATTTACATATGAGTCAACTATGTTAGTTTTGTTGGGAGAACTTGCACTAGTGAAAAAATGGACCCTAGGCCTTGCTTCCAAGTGTTTATACAACGTTTTGCTCACTGTTTACTGTTAGTTACCTTTCTGTTTTTATATTTTTAGATTACAAAAACCTATATCTACCATCCATATTACACTTGTATCACTATCTCTTCGCCGAACTAGCGCACCTATACAATTTACCATTGTATTGGGTGTGTTGGGGACACAAGAGACTCTTTGTTATTTGATTGCAGGGTTGCTTGAGAGAGACCATCTTCATCCTACGCCTTCCACAGATTGATAGAACTTAGGTCATCCACTTGAGGGAAACTTGCTATTGTCCTACAAAACTCTGTGCTTGGAGGCCCAACACGAGTCTACAAGTAGAAGGTTGTGTAGTAGACATCAAGCTCTTTTTTGGCGCCGTTGTCGGGGAGGTGAGTGCTTGAAGGTATATCTTTAGATCTTCCAATCAAATCTTTTAGTTTCTTGTTTTTCACTAGTTTGCTTTTATAATAGAAAACTACAAAAAAATGGAATTGAGGTTGCCTCATTTGCTTCATCTTTTTAATATCTTTCATGAAAATGATGGAAGGGAAAATTGTGCTCAAGTGTTAGAAGAAGAAGTTGATAAAATGTTTGGCACTAAACCTTTGAGTGATGAGCATGATAGAAATATTTTTAGTACGAATTCTCTGAATATTCATGATGCTAATCATATGCAAAGCCACAAGCTTGGGGATGCTATGCTTGATGAATATGATATTTTTAGCCCCCATGTTTTGATGAGCAAAACTATTATGATGATAGCATGCCTCCTATGTATGATGATTATTGCGATGACATGTATGCTATAAAGAGTGATAGTAATCATGAAACTTGTTATCGTGATTTTAATATTCAAAGTTGTTATGTCAATCAAGTACCTCATGATAGTTATTTCGTTGAGTTTGCTCCCACTATTATGAATGAGAAGAAGTTTGCTTATTTGGAGAGTGATAAATTTTCTATGCTTGTAGATCATGAAAAGAATGTTGTATGTGATAGTTATATTATTGAATTCCTTCATGATGCTACTGAAAATTATTATGAGGGAGGAACTTATGCTTGTAGGAATTGCAATAATATCAAGTTTCCTCCCTATGTGTTCAAAGTTTTGAAGTTGTGCTTATTTTGTCTTCCTATGCTAGTTGATTCTTCCTCGCATAAGTTATTTGACCAGAAAATCCATATGCATAGGAAGTGGATTAGACTTAAATGTGCTTGTCATGATATTCAGGATGCTCTTTTGCATGTTTCAATTATTATTGTTATATGAGCATCATTGAAATCATCATGCCTAGCTAAAAGGCATTAAAGAAAAGCGCTTGTTGGGAGACAACCCAACACTTTTACTTTCTGTTTTGATGTGTTCACATGATTAACATACTGTAGTAATCATATTTTGTGTCTTTTATTTCAATAAAGTGTCAAGTAAAGCCTTTGGGATAGTGTGGATGATAGTTGACTTGATTCTGTGCAAAAACAGAAACATTAGCTCTCATTCCAGGAATTTTGTAAATTCACTAGAACGTGCTTTTGATCTAATTTTTTTACACTTGATTGATATACAAATGTACTGGTTTGTCCTAATTGTTCAGAAGTTTTAGAGATAGGTAAGTATGGTTACACTACAGATCTTCACAGACTATTCTGTTTTTTGTCAGATTCTATTTTGCATGCATAGTTTGCTTGTTTTAGTCTTCCCATAGCTTATATTCAGTGATATAAATTATGGTAATAGTAGAATACAGTAGGTATCATGTGGGAACAGTTATGAATCTTTTCTTGACAGTACCTAAGTGAATGATCATTATTTATTATACTAACCCATCTCACGAAGTTCCGTTAAGTTTTATGTGATTGAAGTTTTCAAGTTTTGGGTGAGACACCGATATGAGGAGAATAAGGAGTGACAAGAACCTAAGCTTGGGGATGCCCAAGGCAACCCCAAGGTAATATCCAACGAAGACTCAAGCGCCTAATCTTGGGGATGCCCCCGGAAGGCATCCCGTCTTTCGTTTTCAACATTATCGGTATATCTTACTTGGAGCTATATTTTTATTAGTCACATAATATGAGTTTTGTTTGGAGTGTCATTTTATTTTGTTATTCTGTGTTAGGTGTTATTTATAATCTTGTTTTTCAATAAAAAATTCCAAGAATTGCATTAGGATGCTTGCGTTACATGCTTTGATTGGTGTTGTGTAAAAGCAGAACTGTTGCTCTAGTGTTTGAATTTTCATATTTTATTGGAACATGAAAAGTTTCTGAAAGTTTTACACGATGTTTTCTTGTAAATTTTGTAGAATTTATAAATTTGAATAATTATTTGAGTTACAAAAGCACACTGTTTTCATAAATTTCTACAGACTGTTCTGTTTGGACAGATTGATGTCATTGTTTTGTTATCTACTTATCCTATAGTTTCCATAGCCTATATTGATAGATAAAAATTGTGGAAATGATAGTAAACAGTAGATGATGTTTGCAATTATTATGCAACTTGGCTTGGAAGGACATAAAGAGTTGATTTATTATTATGTGCACTAACCTATCTCATGAGTTCTTTTCAAGTTTTGTGTGGATGAAGTTTTTAAGAATAGGTGAAACCGGGATACGAGAGGACTGAACAAGATATGAAGCTATAGCTTTGGGATTCCCAAGGCACCAAAAGAAAGTATTTCAAGAACTCTCAAGCATCTAAACTTGGGTATGCTATGCATCCCACCTCTCTTCGTCAACTATAAGTTAGCCTATGTTGAGCCTAAATTTTTATTCATTCACATGATGCGTCCTATTCTAGGAGTGCTATTTTTTTCTTCATGTTTAAATAAAATACTCATATGTGAAAAATCTTTATTGAGAGAGAGATAGAAAGTCCTCACATAGCTACGTGATTGTTTGACTACTCATTAATCTTCACTTATATGTTTTGGAGTAGTTTTTTCATTTACTTTCGTGCTTCACTTTTATCCTATGAGTAAATGGTTGAATGAATTGAATATCATAAATCTCAGATTATATAAGTTTTATATGCCTATCCCATGGGGAGTAATGACTTCACATATAAGAAGTATATGTGGTAAAATTTATTGAAAGTTAGCAAACACCGCATTGGTCACTTGAACAATTCATGAAAGAATATTGAAGGAAGCGAGATTTCATATATCAATATACTATCTTAGAAATCTTCTATGATTGTGAATACCCGTTAATTATTTTCAAAATTGAGCAAATTAGTTGAAGTTGGAGAAGGAAGACAACGTAATGAGTTATGCTTGGGTATATTTGTATAGAAGTTATATTGTTATGGATCCTCCAACATGTGGTGCTTGCTTCCACCTCATACAAGCCAAAACCTCCGCACCAAGTAGAAATACTACTTATGCATTCAAACACCCTTAAACCCAAAGTTGTTCCATATAAGTCCACCATACCTACCTATATGCGGTATTTACCTTCCATTCCAAGTAAATTTGCATGTGCGAAACTCTAAACCTTCAAATAATATTTTGTTTTGTATGCCCGAATCACTCAATATAGTGACTAGGGGATGTCACTATCTTCTATGCTAGGTGAGTTATTCTCACGATATGTGTTGATTCACTATCATTCACGAGAAAGTGGTTGGTATTCGGGATGCCCAGTCCCATGCTCAAAAAATAAAATAAAAATATAATGAAACAAAACTCCCCTAGGGTTGTTGTTTGTATGGACAATACCCGTGGATTCGGCTCGCCGTGGAGTGTGATTGATTGGTGGAGGGGGAGTAAAACCTTTACCATTCTATTTGGAAGATACCAAGATCTCTCGGTGGTTATGTTGACAATGAAAGCATACCGCTCAAAATTATTATTCGTCCCCGTTTTAAAAACTTGAGCTCTGACACCTCTACAAATCGATGCTTCCCTCTGCGAAGGGCCTATCTTTTACTTTCTAGTACTTACCTTTATACAAGAGTCATGGTGATCTTCACCACTTCCTATATTTTGCCTATTTATCTTGGCAAGCATCATGTGGTGGGGAAAGATCCAATCATATATGGCCATTCAAATATATTTGATCATGAATTATTATTGTTGACAATTATCTATATGATAAATAAGTTGGGAGGTGAAACTTTAAGCCCCTATCTTTCTCTGTGTTCGACGGATGCCATTTTCTCTAAAAATATGCTTCGAGTGTTAGCAATCATGGAAGACTATATGATAATTGAGTAGGTGGAATTTGCTAAATCAAAAGCTCTTACATAGACCCTTCCTGAAAATAAGATGAATTGCAATTGTTTGGTGACTGAAAGCCTAGTTTGTTACTTTTCAAAAAACTTTATGGTCTATACTTTAACATGTGAATATCTTGTTACTTCATCATGAGAAGTTTTATGATGAGCTACTGTTTATGATATATAATAATGCTAGAAAAAAGTGAGTGAAATTTTCATTGATCAAACTTGTGCGCTTGCTAGCATTTACACATCATAAGTTACTTCTTTTATCACTTACCTACTCGAGGACGAGCAGGAATTAAGCTTGGGGATTCTGATACGTATCCAGCGTATCTATAATTTATGAAGTATTCATGCCATGTTTACAACAATTGTATATGATTTTGGTATGATTTTATTAGAACTAACCCAGACCGACGCTGTTTTAGTAGAAGTACTATGGTGTTATTTTTGTGGAGAAATAAAAGTTCTCAGAATGGGCTGAAAATATACGGAGAATATTTTTCAAAAATATAAAAAATACTAGAGCAAAAAGATATCAGAGAGGAGTCCCAAGGCAGCCACAAGCCACCAGGCTGCGCCCCCCTAGGGCGTGCCCCTTTCTTGTGGGCCCCTCGGGAGTCCCCTTGACGTGAGATCAACGCCAAAAATTCTTATAAATAACAAAACCTCCAGAAAGAAACCTAGATCGGGTGTTCTGCCGCCGCAAGCCTCCAAAGCCACAAAAAACCTGTCGAGAGCCCGTTTCAGCACCCTGCCGGAGGGGGAAACCATCACCGGAAGCCATCTTCATCATCCTGGAGGTCTCCGTTACGAGGAGGGAGTAGTTCACCCTCGGGGCTGAGGGTATGTACCAGTATCTATGTGTTTGATCTCTCTCTCTCTCTCTCGTGTTCTTGAGATGTCATGATCTTGATGTATCGCGAGATTTATCAATATAGATGAATCATATGGAGTTTTCCCCTCTCTATCTTCTTGTGATGAATTGAGTTTTTCCTTTGAAGTTTTCTTATCGGATTGAGTCTTTAAGGATTTGAGAACACTTGATGTATGTCTTGCGATGGGATATCCATTGTGACAATGGGGTTTTCTATTGATCCACTTGATGTATGTTTTGGTGATCAACTTGCGGGTTCCGTGACCTTGGGAATATATGCATAGGGGTTGGCACATGTTGTCGTCTTGACTCTCCGGTAGAAACTTTGGGGCACCCTTTGAAGTTCTTTGTGTTGGATTGAACATGATGAATCTGAAATTGTGTGATGCATATCGTATAATCAAGCCTATGGGTACTTGTGGTGACATTGGAGTATCTAGGTGACATTAGGGTTTTGGTCGATGTGTGTCTTAAGGTGTTATTTTAGTACGAACTCTAGGGCTGTTCATGACACTTATAGGGATAGCTCAGATTGACAGGAAAAGATAACTTTGAGGTGGTTTCGTACCCTACAATAATATCTTTGTTAGTTCTCCGCTATTTGTGACTTTGGAGTGAACTCTTTGTCGCACGAGATGTATTTACATATGAGTCAACTATGTTAGTTTTGTTGGGAGAACTTGCACTAGTGAAAAAATGGACCCTAGGCCTTGCTTCCAAGTATCTATACAACGTTTTGCTCGTTGTTTACTGTTAGTTACCTTTCTGTTTTTATATTTTTAGATTACAAAAACCTATATCTACCATCCATATTACACTTGTATCACCATCTCTTCGCCGAACTAGTGCACCTATACAACTTACCATTGTATTGGGAGTGTTGGGGACACAAGAGACTCTTTGTTATTTGATTACGGGGTTGCTTGAGAGAGACCATCTTCATCCTACGCCTCCCACGGATTGATAAACCTTAGGTCATCCACTTGAGGGAGACTTGCTATTGTCGTACGAAACTCTGCGCATGGAGGACCAACACAAGTCTACAAGGAGAAGGTTGTGTAGTAGACATGAGAGGCCATGACGAGGAGGGAGTAGTTAACCCTCGGGGCTGAGGGTATGTTGTAGTAGCTATCTGTTAAATCTCTCTCTCTCTCTCTCTCGCTCACGTTCTTGAGATGGCATGATCTTGATGTATCATGGGCCTTGTTAATCTAGTTGGATCATATGATGTTATCCCCTTGCTAGCATGTTATGATGAATTGAATCTTTCCCTTTAAGATCTCATTATGTCGGATTGAATATATTGGTTTGACAACACTTTATGTATGTGTTGCATGCGGATACCCGTAGTGACATTGTGGTATTCAAGTGATTCAATTAATATATGTTATGACATCAACTAGCGGTTTCCGGTGACCATGGGGATCTATGATAGGGATTGATTGTATGATTTGATACTATGTTCTTCGATAGAAATCTTGGGGTGCGCCTTGAAGTTCTTTGTGTTGGATTGAATATGATAGATCTGAATTTGTTTGATGCATGTCGCATAATTTGCCGATGGATACTTGAGGTGACATTGGAGTATCTAGGTGACATTAGGGTTGATTGATATGTATCATGGGTGTTATTCTAGTACAAACTCTAGGTCTGTTTGTGACACTTATAGGAATAACTCAAAAGATTGATCAGAAATAATAACTTTGAGGTGGTTCTAATACCTACACCAATTTCATCTTATTGTTTTCCGCTAGATAGGAAATTTGGAGTGATTCTTTGTTGCACATTGAGGGATGATCGTATGATTCTACCATGTTAGCATTGTTGAGAGATTGCACTAGTGAAAGTATGAACCCTCAGACATATTACCAAGCATTTATACAACATTTTGATCGCTATTTTACACTTCTACCTTGCTATTTTTATATTTTCAGATTACAAAATCCTATATCTACTATCCATACTACACTTGTATCACCATCTCGGTGACAACCCCACTTTTGGCACTGACCAGGTCACAGACCGCAAACGACCAGGTCATGGATGGTAAAGACCTTTGCCGTCTGCTAGCCAAGGGCCCCACTTTAGGCACTAAAAGTCATGGTAAATACATTCGTTGCCGTATGCAAGGGTGCAGCGGATGGCAAAGATCTTTGCCGTCGGTCTTCCTAGACCAGTAGACGACAAATGGGCTAGAAAGCAAAGCATAGCTGTCAGCCCCGTTAGGTGCCTAACTGCAGCCTTTGCCATCAGCTCCCACGTGTCTACATGTGTCGTCTGCGTGCCCTGGTCTTTGTCGTCTGCCACCGGGCGTGCCAATGTCAGCCCCTTTGTCGTCAACCGCCACGTTTCCCCCTTCGCAGTGTGCCAGCCCTGGTCTTTGTCGTCCGCGAGCGGGCTTGCCAACGCCAACCCCTTTGCCGTCCGCTAGTAGACGACAAAATGACCAAATGGGCTAGACCTGGTGCTCCCAGGTTGCACACGTTCCTGCCATGTGTCACCTTTGCCATCAGCTGGTCGATGACAAAGGCCTTTGCCGTCTGCTGACAAATGACAAAATGCCTATATTACCCGTGTTTTATTTGTTTTCTTTTATTTCCATGCATTTTCACATCACATATATAATATATAGAGTTCACAACAGATATATGCTATATAGTGAGCTAGGCCAGATCGAAAGAACCAATACATATTAAAAGGACCAATACATACAATGTTTAACACGGTTCATCCATCCATACATACATATATATAGTTCCACATTGTTCGTCAACACAAATCAAAACAAAAACTAAAGCACTCCATAAATGCCAACTTCCATGTAGTAAATCAAATCAATAAAATGGAAATAAGAAAGTTAGAAGAAGAATAAGAAAACTAGAAGATGATGAAGAGTGTATGACATTTTTGACCTTATTATGTCATTTTGGAGGCAAATAAGCTAAGTATATGACATTTATGAGCTAACAAAGGTTATTATGCCATTTTGACGTAACTAAGCTAATTTTATGTCATTTTATATGAAAACAAGCTAAGTATATGACATTAATGAGTTAACCAAGGTTACTATGCCATTTTTGACCTACCTAAGCTAATTATGTCATTTTAGAGGAAACAAGCTAAGCATATAACATTTATGAGCTAACCAAAGTTATTATGCCATTTCTGACCTAACTAACCTAATTATGTCGTAAATCAACTAAATAACCTAATTATGTCATTTTGGAGGATAATTATCTAAGGAGAAGAAGAAGATGATGATCATGATGAAGATGAAGTAGTAGTAGTAGTAGTAGTAGAAGAAGAAGAAGAAGAATAGAAGAAGAAGAAGAAGAATAAGAATACTAGAAGAAGAAGAATAATAAGAAGAAGAAAGAGAAGTAAAATAATAAGAAGACAGAAAGAAGAAGCTCATTCTTCTTATTTTATTCTTTCTTTTTCTTCTCTTTCCTCTTGTAATCTTTCTTTTTTATTTTATGGCATTTTGAGCTTATTATATCATTTTGGAGGAAAATAAGCTAAGTATAAGACATTTATGAGCTAACTAAGGTTATTATGCCATTTTAACCTAACTAAGCTAATTCTGCCACTTTAGAGGAAAACAAGCTAAGTATATGACATTTATGAGCTAACCAAGGTTATTATGCCATTTCTGACCTAACTAAGCTAATTATGTCATTTTGGAGGAAAATAAGTTAATTATATGACATTTATGTGCTAACCAAGGTTATTATGCCATTTTTGACCTAACTAAGCTAATTATGTCATTGTAGAAGAAAATAAGCTAACTATATAACATTTATGAGCTAACCAAGGTTATTACGACATTTGTGACCTAACAAAGCTAATTATGTCATAAATGAACTAAATAAGATAATTATGTCATTTTGGAGGATAATTAGCTAAGAAGATATAGAAGAAAATGAGGAAGCAGAAGAAGATGATGATGAAGTGGTAGTAGTAGTAGTAGAAGAAGACTAGAAGATGAAGAAGACGACGAAGAAGAAGAAGAAGACTAGAATAATAATAATAATAAGAAGCAAACAAAAAGAAGAAAGAGAAGGAAAATAATATGAAGAAAGAAAGAAGAAGCTCATTCTTCTTCATTTATTCTTCTCTTCTCTTTCCTCTTCTATTATTTCTTTTTCTTTTTCTACCATTTTTGAGCTTATTATGTCATTTTGGAGGAAAATAAGCTAAGTATATGCCATTTATGAGCTAACCAAGGTTATTATACTATTTTTGACGTAACTAAGCTATTATATCATTTTGGAGGAAAATAAGTTAAGTATATGATATTTATGAGCTAATCAAGGTTATTATGCCATTTTTTTACCTAACTAAGCTAATTATGTCATTTTAGAGGAAAACAAGCTAAGTATACAAAATTTATGAGCTAACCAAGGTTATTAAGCCATTTCCGACCTAACTAAGCTAATTATGTCATAAATGAACTAAATAATTTAATTATGTCATTTTGGATGATAATTAGGTTGGAAGAAGAAGAAGAAGAAGATGATGATGAAGAAGATGAAGAAGAAGAAGTACTAGAAGTAGAAGAAGAATATGACTAGAAGAACAAGAAGAAGAAGAAGAAGAAGGAGAAGATTAGAAGAAGAAGAAGAAATAGAAGAAGAAGAAAGAGAAGGGAAATAGTAAGAAGAAAGAAAGAATAAGCTCATTCTTCTTCTTTTATTCTTTCTTTTTCTTCTATTTCCTCTTATATTTTTTTTCTTTTTATGCCATTTCGAGCTTATTATGTCATTTTGGAGGAAAATAATCTAAGTATATGACATCTATGAGCTAACTAAGGTTATTCTTCAATTTTTGACCTAACTAAGCTAATTATGTCATTTTAGAGGAAAACAAGTTAATTATATGACATTTATGAGCTAACCAAGGTAATTATGCCATTTCTAACCTAACTAAGCTAATTATGTCATAAATGAACTAAATAAGCTAATTATGTCATTTTGGAGGATAATCAGCTAAGAAGAAAAAGAAGAACAATACGAAGAAGATGAAGTAGTAGTAGTAGTAGTAGAAGAAGAAGACTATAAGAAGAAGAAGAAGAAGAAGAAGAAGAAGAAGAATACTAGAAGAACAAAAACAAGAAGAAGACTAGAAGAAGAAGAAGAAGAAGAAATAGAAGAAGAAAGAGAAGGAAAATAATAAGAAGAAAGAAAGAAGAAGCTCATTCTTCTTCTTTTATTATTTCTTTTTCTTGTCTTTCCTCTTCTACTTTTTCTTTTTATTTTATGCCATTTTGAGCTTATTATGCCATTTTGGAGGAAATAAGCTAAGTACATGAAATTTCTGAGGTAACCATGGTTATTATGGCATTTTTGACCTAACTAAGCAAAATTTTCAGTTTAGAGGAAAAGAAGCTAAGTATATGACATTTACGAGCTAACCAAGGTTATTATGCCATTTTTGACCTAACTAAGTTAGTTATGTCATTTTGGAGGAAAATAAGCTAAGTATATGACATTTGTGAGCTAACCAAGGTTATTATGCCATTTTTGACCTAACTAAGCTAATTATTTCATTTTAGAACAAGGTTCGCTGGAAGGGATGGTATTTGCAAATGTTTTTTGCTTGTGGTTTCTTGAGAAGAGCACGACAGTTTTCTTGTGCGGAAGTATTTTTCCTTCCAAAACTGTCAACTTTTTCCAAAATTGAGTTACTTATGTTAGGACTGAGGGAGTACTAGAGTAGAAGAGGGCAGTAGTGAAACAGAGTCATGCATGTACTATTTACAAAACAGAGTGAAAACCAACCAAACACGACTGCATTTACTTGATAGTACTACTAGCCAGTCACTAAGGAGCAAAGCGAGAGCAGAGCCAGAGTCATTTACTTATGGATGAATTCATTCATTCATTCATTCAGCTATTGGTCCTCCTCCTCCCTAACGGAATCAATTCGATTGAACGGGCACTGCCCTACTAAGATGTGGTTTTGGGTTTAGTACCATTCGATCGATCATTTGCAATGGTAGGATGGTGATCACCTCTCGAACTAAAGATGGGGAATTATCTTAATCGGAAGGATGCTATGCTAGTTCTAGTGCTATTCTGATCCTTAGTAGGTTGGGCCTAGGGTATAATGTACGAGTTGGGAGCTTAATTAGCATGACATTTTGGTATGATGTTTGAGCGATGAGCGTCCATCACCATTAGTTAGTACCGCACTAGATAAGCCATCTTATCTTGATTCTCTCTTTGCACGGATGAGGCATGGGCACAAATTGCTATTACTACACACCTCAACTTAACTCAACTTTCATGCGTGTGCTTGTGTGGATCATACCATTCCGAGACATAGCATACAAACAGGAAATTCAAGATCATGAACAAGGTTATTATGCCACACCAGAACCACTCACTATAAAAACTTCCAAAACTAATACTAAAAAAGATCTGCCAAAACTAAAAAATGGACTACCTTGTTGGGGGGTGTCGGTGTCAAAATCGGCGGATCTCGGGTAGGGGATCCCGAGCTGTGGACCTTGGATTGATGGGTTGCAGGGGACGAAGGAGACAATGTTTACCGAGGTTCGGGCCTACTTGAGGAGGTAAAACCCTATGTCCTTCTTGATTATATTGATGTGTATGAGGATTATAGAATTGATCTACCTCGAGATCGTATAAGCTAAAACCATAGATGAGTCAACTGCCCTATGCGGATGAAACCCTTTGGTTTGTATAGACACCAAGGGTTCCTAGGGTTACATACAACCAATCTTCAGCCGGGGACAGATGCGCCGATGTGGTCTACTTAACTTGGATAAGACACTAGTCTTTGGATCTTTCCTTCTTGAACATGAGGTCGTCACGTAGTCCGATCTTCAACAATACAACCCATTAGGTCAGCTTGTAAGAAATGGGATGACCGTCTGAGGACCCCTTAGTCCCGGACTCCATCAGTAGCCCCCCGAACTGGCCTCCAACTCTGGTGTATATGGTCTTCGACAGCTCCTCGTATCGAGAGTAATCGGCTTGCAAGGCGAGTTCCGTTCTTGTTCGGCTGGTTTTAACTTGGTCGTTTGGTGATGTCGTGCCTTTAAATAGGATTCCTTAATTTGAAGGCTTAAAATCCCGGGTGTGAACAAATCCTCATGTGACAGCCTTTTGGACGAAAGGTCGCAATAGATGGTTATGAAAAAACTCGATTCGTGGTTCGAGGACACTTTCCCATGGGCACGTCCTATCAATGAGGAGATTGTGCCCCGCATTTAAGGGGTTACGAATAATGGCCTGGGTTATCCCGCGTGCGTTCAACGATACGGTCATTTCGGGAAGTGGCATGGCCCATGGCGCAGTAAATGGGAACCCATTGCCTTACGCCCCCCATAAAAAGGGAAACAGATCCTTAAAGCCGCCATAAGTACTCGAGACTCGACCCCCCTTTCACTCAAGCTCCAAGCTCCCAGATCAATTTCATTTTTCGTCCCCTCCTAGCCGCCCTTCCCCAAGCTCAGACATGGCCGGCTCACACTCCCAAGGTTAGTGGGAGGTCTCATGCGTCTCCGACAAGGATATTTGAGAGTTGAAGGACGCCAGCTATCTCTCGCCTGACATTGCCCACCGTACGTCGGAGGAAGGCAGGTGGTGCCTACACCAAAGCGAGGTGAGAGGGTAGTTCTTGTCCCCCACTTCATCTGAGGACTAGGATTCCCGCTCCACCCCTTCGTCAGGGGCCTCATGTTCTTCTATGGGTTAGATTTTCACGATCTTCCCCCGAACACATTTATGCACATCTCTACTTTCATCACTATTTGTGAGGCCTTCCTGCGTGTTCAACCGCATTTCGGCCTATGGCTCAATACATTCAACGTCAAGACGAAGTCGGTCAGCGGCCTACACACTGACTGCGTGGAGCTGTGATCTGCAAACTTCCCTGGGTAGAATGGGTGGAGGGTACCTTTATTGATACCATCAAAGCCTAGCAAAAGGAGTGGTTTTACATCATTGAACCTCGGGGAGCAAACTGGTCAGCGCCTGCAGAGTTCACATCTGGACCCCCCGAGAGGCCAACCTCGTGGGTTAGAAAAGGTCTTGACTGCGGATCAGCCTCAAAGGTGAAGTCGCTGCAGAAGTGCATCACACATATGGTGGAGGCAAATATCCAACTCACCAACGTGGTTCAGGTCATGCTCCGCTGCCGTGTTCTTCCCTGCCAGCGTTAGGAAACTCCAATGTGGAACTACAAGCTTAGCGTCCCCGGCACCGTGTGCCAATTCTAGCACACTACCCACAAGAAATTATGGAGGGTGTTCAAGTCTCAATAGGAATGGCCGGCCGAGGAAGAAGACGTCGGCTTAGATGCCGATCACCCTATCTTGGAGGTATGACTGAGCTTTTATTCTTATTTAAAGCTTTATTTTTTAGCCAGAATCTTATCCTTTCCCCTAGTGTCCTGCAGGGCTGGCTAAACAAGGCCGAGAAAATAAACGTCCCAGCCCCCCTGCCTGAGGACCCCAGGTCGCCATTGTTGACTGTGATGCTGGTGGTGGCACCATACACGGGGTCGGAGAAAAAAGAGAAGAAGAATAGGGAGACCCACGGGGGCCTCCGCTCGAGGGGTCCTCCGGATACCTAGTCCGTAGGCACCCACGCTTCCTCCGCCTACAAGGAAGAGGATGCAGACGACGGAGAGGAGAAAGATTCCCTCCAAACAAGAAAGAGGGCGGGCCCGGAGGAGGCCAAGGAGGGCTTGCTTCATTAGGCCCCAAAGAGACCCTCCAGGAGCTAGGTCATCCTACCCGATGACAGCCCAGATTCTGATGAGGGACCCCAGGGCCTTTGAGACGGTTCCCCGAAGGACCGCCATGATTAAGCCCCCGACCCAAAGGTATGGAATCCGAACTTTATTTAATGGAGTTATACTAAGTTATTAATAAACAAACATGCACTTTTCCGTGATGCATCCCTACCTAAAATCTCCCTTTGGACCAAGTGTCATAGGGGGGTTCACCATTGGCCGAGCTAGCAAAGAGTGGGAATGCATCTCGTACTACCCTTCCTCAGGACTCGAATGAGGCCGCGGAGGTGATATCCCACCTGGCCCCTCTGAACACGGGGTACGAGGTTGTGATGGCCGAGGTTCATAAGTCGGCCACCGAAGACCAAGGTTCATGCCTCGGTCACCGAAGCCTAGGAGATTGATCCCCTTCTGGCGAGTGGAGAGGGGCCCACGATTCGTGTGAGCTTCCTTCGAGGACAACTCCAGGGACCTTCGATCCTCCGGCGTCTTCAACGTTGCCTTCGGTGCCGCCCGTGACAGAACGGGGTGTGGCCGAGTGTCCTGTAATGACGAAAGAGGCTTTATCTGGCTCACGTATTGCCGATGAACATCGCACCCTTGTGGATGTGATTGTACTAAGCATTCATTCCGTTGAGAGTGGACTGAAGGGAGCCTTCATCGGTTTGCTGGCACGCTTCAAGGTAAACCATGTAGTGTTAGATTTATTTGTAAGGTTTTACATGCCTTATAGCTATAACAACCCCCGAGCCACGGGTTATTTGAAAAACTTACCTGTGGATCAAAAGAACTTATAGACATGAATAAAAACAGTTCGGGGACCCCTGAACTATAATAGGTTAGGGGGTACTTTTGGCTGAATGTCCCAGTCTCGATAGCTCAGATGCTTATTAATCCATAACTTGCTTTGTAGGCCTCGTCCTTGGATGTGTCCACCAACGCCATTGAACTTGCCGAGCTGAACCAGAAACTCAAGGTTTCTGATGAAGAGCTTGGCCGTCTTAATAGTCGGCTCGACGAGAAGTAGGGTAAGCTTGATGCGTGCCGCTAAGACCATTGATGTCCTTCATAGTTTAGGACCGTCTTGCTTTGGTATATTACATATTGGTTCCGATTATGTCAACAGCTATGGATGTAGAGTTTGAGAAACTCAAGGACGAATTGGAGAAGGCCAAGTAGGAGGCCGTCACTCATAAGATGGTGGCTGAATAGGCGGCCGCCGAGGTAAGCTAACTGAAGGTTGAGAGCGGCAGGCACGAGGCTAGAGTGGCCGAGGTCCAGTAGGAACTTCACAATGCGAGAGCTAAGAGTGAGGTCTTGGAGCAAAATCCAAAGAACAAGTGGCTGAGCTATCCAAGCTGTCCTCCGAGCTCACATCAGAGCAGGTAGACATGCGGTTTTTCAAAGAACTGCGGTTTTTCAAAGAGACTCCAATAGTAGTACCTACACAAATAATCAAACACTTGCACCCAACGATATAAAGGCGTTGCCAATCCCTTTAGAGTTATTTGCATGGACGAGATCTGATAGAGATAAATATAAAATACTGATAGATCTGAAAGTAAAACTAAAGTAAATAAATTGCAGCAAAGTATTTTTGGTATTTTTGGTTTATAGGTATGAAAATATGATATGGAAAATAGACCCGGGGGCCGTAGGTTTCCCTAGAGGCTTCTCTCATAAAGTAAAATAATACGGTGGGTGAAAAAAATACTGTTGAGCAATTGATAGAAAAGTAAATAATTATGAATATATCCAAGTCAATTATTACGCATATAGGCATCACGTCCGTAGCAAGTAGACCGAAACAATTCTGCATCTACTACTATTAATCCACACATCAACCGACTCCTTTCTGCATCTAGAGTATTAAGTTCATGAAGAACAGGTAACACATTAAGTAAGATGAAATGATGTAGAGAGATAAAATCACGGAATATGATAAAAACACCATCTTTTTACCCTTGATGGCAACAATATAATACGTGCCTTGCTACCCCTATTGTAACTGGATGTGGACACTGCAAGATTGAACCGAAAACTAAGCACTTCTCCCATTGCCAGAATTACCAATCTAGTTGGCCAAACCAAACAAATAATTCGATGAGACTTGGAAAGATATGAAATCATGCATATAAGAATTCATAAGAGAATCAAATAATATTCAAGGATAATCTCAACATAAACTCACAATTCATCGGATCTGAACAAACACGTCGCAAAAGAGTATTACATCGGATAGATCTCCATGAAGATCATGAAGAACATGGTATTGAAGATCAAAGAGAGAGAAGAAGCCATATAGCTGCGAGCTATGGACCCATAGGTCTGCGGTGAACTACTCACACATCACCGGAGGGGCAATGGAGTTGATGTAGATGCTCTCTGTGATCAATTCCCTCTCCGGCAGATTACCCGAAAAGGCTCCCAGATTGGATGTCTCGGGAACAGAGGCTCCCAACTGCGTAAAAGTATTCTCGTCGCTCTTTTTGACGTTTCTGGAATATTTGGGAATTTATAGGCCAATAATTAGGGTTAGGAGACCTGCAGGGGTCCCACAAGACAGGGGACACGACCACCCCCTAGGGCGTGCCCTGCAGGCTTGTGGCCTCACGACAACTTCCTTGCCCCCACTCCAAGTCTGTTGCGTGTCTTATGGTCTAGAAAAAAATCTTTTCGGAGATTTTATTCCATTTGGACTCCGTTTAATATTCCTTATCTGCAATATTCAAAAACGTGGAAAAAACAGGAACTGGCACTAGGCTCTAGGTTAATACGTTAGTCCCAAAAATAATATAAAACAACATATTAAGGCATATAAAATACCCAAAACATATAAAATTATAGCATGGAACAATAAAAAATTATAGATACGTTGGAGACGTATCAACATCCCCAAGCTTAATTCCTGCTCACCCTCGAGTAGGTAAATGAAAAAAACATAATTTTTGATGTTGAATACTACCGTACATATTTATCCATGTAATATTCTTTAACGTGGCAAGAATATTCAGATCCATAAGACTCAAAACAAAAGTCTATATTGACATAAA
Organism: Hordeum vulgare subsp. vulgare; assembly: GCF_904849725.1. Taxonomy (NCBI): domain Eukaryota; kingdom Viridiplantae; phylum Streptophyta; class Magnoliopsida; order Poales; family Poaceae; genus Hordeum; species Hordeum vulgare. The sequence continues at coordinate 223,445,857 of NC_058518.1, forward strand.
AACAATAATATTTCAAGCATACTAATAAGTTAATTGCTTCCTTTCGAAATAGCATAGTCTTAGAAAGTTATACTTACAAAATCATATGGTCTGGCTATGCTCCATCGTCACCACACAAAGTATCTAAAGCATGCACAACCTGGCTGAAAATCAAACAACTATTTCACACTTTTTATGTTCTCAAACCTCTTCATCTCTCACGCAATACATGAGCGTGAGCCATGGATATAGCACTATAGGTGGAACAGAATGTGGTGGAGGTTGCAAAAAGAAGAAAGGAAGAAGAGAATCTCACATCAACTAGGCATATCAACGGGCTATGGTGATGCCCACCAATAGATATTAATGTGAGTGACTAGGGATTGCCATGCAACAAATGCACTAGGGCTATAAGTGTATGAAAGCTCAAAAAGAAAACTAAGTGGTTGTGCAAAAGATGTGTACCACTAGTTATATGGAAGTGACAACATAGGAGACTCACATTGTGCTACTTTGAAGCACATGTGTGGAAAATGATAGTAGCATTGTCCCTTCTCTCTTTCTCTCATTTTTTCTTTTCTTTTTTTGAATGCGCTTCTATGGCCTCTTTTATTTATTTACGGGCTTTGTTGGCCTCTTTTATTTTATTTTTGTAAATTCCGGAGACTCATCCCAACTTGTGAGGGAATCATAGCTTCCATCATCCTTTTTCTCACATGGGACAATGCTTTAATAATGCAAAAATCATCATACTTTTATTTACTTACAACTCAAAAGATTACAACTCGGTAGCTATAACAAAGTATGACTCTACAAGCAATATGGAAGTGATGGTGCGTGTCATAAAAATGGGACAGTGGTGTTGCATGGCAATATATCTCGGAATGGGTATGAGAATGCCATAATATGTAGGTATGGTGGCTATTTTGATGAAAATATTTGGTGGCTGTTTTGAGGAAGGTGGGTTTAATGTACCGGCTTAAGTTGCGCGGTACTAGAGAGGCTAGCAAAGGTGGAAGGGTGAGAGTGCGTATAATCCATGAACTCAATATTAGTCAGAAAGAACTCACATACTAATTGCAAAAACCTATTAGTTATCGAAGCAAAGAATTAGATGCATGCTCCTTGGAGAAGGGTTAGTTGGAGTTACCATCGCGCGATCCCGACCTCCACACAAAGGTTGACAATCATTAAACAAGTCATGCTCCGACTTCATCACATAAGGGTTCACCATACGTGCATGCTACAGGAATCACAAGCTTCAACACAAGTATTTTTTTTAATTGACAATTACTTACTAGCATGTCTCTCATATCACCATCCTCGCATCTCAAAACTATATGCAAGGAATCAAACTTCTCATCATATTCAATGCACTTAATATAAAAGTTTTTATTATATCCCTCTTGGATGCCTATTGTATTAGGACTAAATTCATAACCTAAACCAATTCCACGCCGTTTAAATGACTCTAAAAATAATATAAGGGAAGTACGATAGTTTAATAATTCCACAACACCGTTGTGCTCTAAAAGATATAAGTGAAGTACTAGAGCAACATTACTTAGCTCAAAAGATATAAGTGAAGCATAAAGAGTATTCTAATAAATTCAGGATTCAGTGTGCCTCTCTCTCAAAAGATGTGTGTGGAAAGGATGATTGTGGCAAACTAAAAAGTAAAGAGTCATATCATACAAGACTGTCCAAGCAAAACACATATGATGTGGTGAATAAAAATTTAGCCACAAGTAAATTATCGATGGATTGAAGACGAAAGAGGGGATGCCTTCCGGGGCATCCCCAAGCTTATGATTTTTGGTATCCTTCAATATGGCTTGGGGTGCCTTGGGCATCCCTAAGCTTAGGCTCTTGCAACTCCTTATTCCATATTCCATCAAATCTTTACCCAAATCATGAAAACTTCACAACACAAAACTCAACAGAAAACTCATGAGATCTGTTAGTATAAGAAGGATAAATCACCATTTAGGCACTGTTGTGAACTCATTATTTATTTATATTGATGTAATATTTACTGTATTCTAACTTCTCCATGGTTCATACCCCCCCGATAAAACCCATAGATTCATCAAAATAACCAAACAACACAAAGAAAACGCAATCTGTCAAAAAGAGAACAATCTGTAGCGATCTGTTTACTTCGAATACTTATGTAACTCTAAATTTCTTGAAAAATTGGGAATACCTGAGAAATGTGTAAACCAATCTTGTGTAAAAAGTTCATATCAAAAGCATGTTCCAGTGAATTTACAAAATTCCTGGGCTGAGAGCGAAAGTTTCTGTTTTTCAACAAAATCAACTTGCAAGCACCATAGATCATCCCAAAGGTCTTACTTGGCTCAAACACTAATTGAAACAATAGAACATAATTATTACAGAGGTAATAATGTGTGCCACACTCAAAAATAGAAGCAAAAAGAAAAGCAGAAAAATAAAATTGGGTTGCCTCCCAACAAGCGCTATTGTTTAACGGCCCTAATTAGGCATAACGATTTCAATGATGCTCGCATAAAGGTAAAGAACTGAAACATAAACAAAGCATCATGAATCACGTGGAAAGCATATTTAACTCTAACCCACTACCTATGCATAGGTATTTTCTGAGCAAACAAATTATGGGAACAAGAATCAATTAGCATAGGAAGGGAAAACAAGTATAACTTCAAAATTTCCAACACATAGAGAAGAAACTTGATATTATTGCAATATGTAAAAGCATATGTTCCTCTCTCATAGTAATTTTCAGTAGCATCATGAAGGAATTCAACAATATAACTATCACATAAAGCATTATTTTCATGATCCACAAGCATAAAGGTCTTACAATCTTCCAAGGTAGTGGGATTAACATTACCTAAAGTCATGACCTTTCCAAACCCACTTTTATCAATAAATTCATAAGATTGAGCACTCCCGAGATATGGGGGATTATTTTTACCTAAATTTGACACTATTCCAAACCCACTTTAGATACTATATTCATCAAGAGTATTAAGTAAATTATCAAGAGCATAATAAGCATTAGTACCCCAATCATGATCATTGTAATAAGTAGTGGTCATGGAAAACTCATCAAATTAAGAATCCCCAAGCTTGTGGATTTGCATATCATCAGCATAATTGGTATTAATAGAATTTATAAAAATATTATTGCAATCATGCTTTTCATTCAAGGAAACATCGTGAATCACTTCATCACAATTTTCAGATTCATGAATCTCAAGCAAAACTTCATGGAGATAGTCAAGTACACTCAACTCACTAGCAATTAGTTCATCATAATTCGATCTTGGTAAAATCTTAGCAAGTGGATGAGGATCCATACCAATAGAATTTTAGCAAGCAAAGATGCAAGCAAATAGAAGGCACATGGTAACACAAGTAGACAAAAAGAGATCCGGCGAGAAAAGGCGAATAAAACGGCAAATTGGTGAAGCGGGGGAGAGGAAAACGAGAGGCAAATAATGTAAATGCAAGAGATGAGTTTGTGATGGGTACTTGGTAGGCTTGATCTTGCTGTGTATCCTACCTGGCAACGGCGCCAGAAATCCTTCTTGCTACCTCTTCAGCTTGCGTTGGTTATCCCTTGAAGAGGAAAGGGTGATCCAACGAAGTAGATAAGTATTTCCCCGAGTTTGTTGAGAACCAAGGTATCAATCCAGTAGGAGGAACAACCGAGACTCCAATAGTAGTACCTACAGAAATAATCAAACACTTACACCCAACGCTATAAAGGGGTTGTCAATCCCTTCAGAGTTATTTGCAAGGATGAGATCTGATAGAGATAGATATAAAATATTGATAGATCTGAAAGTAAAACTAAAATAAATAAATTGCAGCAAAGTATTTTTGGTATTTTTGGTTTATAGATCTGAAAATATGATATGGAAAATAGACCCGGGGCCATAGGTTTCACTAGAGGCTTCTCTCATAAAGGAAAATAATATGGTGGGTGAACAAATTACTATTGAGCAATTGATAGAAAAGCAAATAATTATGAAGATATCCAAGGCAATGATTATGCATATAGGCATCACATCCGTATCAAATAGACCGAAACAATTATGCATCTACTACTATTACTCCACACATCGACCGACTCCTACCTGCATCTAGAGTATTAAGTTCATGAAGAACAGGTAACACATTAAGTAAGATGACATGATGTAGAGGGATAAACTCAAGCAATATGATGAAAACCCCAACTTTTTACCCTTGATGGCAACAATACGATACGTGCCTCGCTACCCCTACTATTACTTGGTGAGGACACCGCAAGATTGAACCCAAAACTAAGCACTTCTCCCATTGCCAGAATTACCAATCTAGTTGGCCAAACCAAACAAATAATTCAAAGAGAAGTGCAAAGATATGAAATCATGCATATAAGAATTCATAATAGACTCAAATAATATTCATGGATAATCTGAACATAAACTCACAATTCATCGGATCTCAACAAACACACCACAAAAGAGTATTACATCGGATAGATCTCCATGAAGATCATGAAGGACACGGTATTGAAGATCAAAGAGAGACAAGAAGCCATCTAGCTACTAGCTATGCACCCGTAGGTTTGTGGTGAATTACTGACGCATCATTAGAGGGGCAATGGAGTTGATGTAGATGCCCTCCGTGATCAATTCCCTCTCCGGCAGATTACCAGAAAAGGCTCCCAGATTGGATCTCTCGGGAACAGACGCTCCTAGCAGCGTAAAAGTATTATTGTCGCTCTTTTTGACGTTTCTGGAACATTTGGGAATTTATAGGCCAAAATTTAGGGTTAGGAGATCTGCAGGGGGCCCACAAGCCAGGAGGCGCAGCCACCCCCATGGCGCTCCATGAAGGTTGTGGCCTCCCGACAACTTCCTTGCCCCCTACTCCAAGTCTGTTGCGTGTCTTCTGGCCCAGAAAAAAATCTTTTCAGAGATTTTATTCCATTTGGACTCCGTTTAATATTCCTCATCTGCAATATTCAAAAACATGGAAAAAAATAAGAACTAACACTAGGCTTTAGATTAATAGGTTAGTCCCAAAAATAATATAAAAACAACATATTAATGCATATAAAACATCAAAAACGTATAAAATAATAGCATGGAACAATAAAAAATTATAGATATGTTGGAGACATATCACAAACGTGACCAAGCACTACGCGACCCAAGATGGGGACACCGAGTAGAGGCTTTTCTAGGCACACTTTTAGACTCCAAAGCCCTACCCCTTCCAGTCTACCACATGAAACAACTCATGGAGTTGCACAGGATGGTGGAGCCGGCTATGAAGAACCTATGCATCTGGCTATGGCCTAACGAGCCTCTTTTGAGCAGCTACTTGGGCTTAGTGTGTAAGTTGTATGAGGTCGTGCCTCAAATCGAGGTCTTGAAGCACTCTGTTTACATAGAGGGAGCTCGAATGGATTTTCCGAGGACCATGATGCACTGGCCAGGGTGAAGCCCTTTACGATGGCAACGGCACCTCCGCCTCATGGAACGGAGCACAAGTGTCCAGAGCTTTATTTCTCTCCCGCGATGGAGGGTGCTCGGGCAATAGAAGCCCAGTGTTCCAAAGATGTAATTTATGAGTGAGAATATTGTCGTGTGCCTTGTATTTTTTATTACGAATGTTATCCTAGTGTAATGCACTTTGTATTATTTTGACTCCTATTTGGCCGTTTAATATGAGATTTCCATTCGTCGGCTTCAGCCCCATCTAGAGACTCCAAGGGGTGTTTTGACATCCGCACTGTGGCCCTTAGCCAATATATCGGGTTCCTGGAGGCGGTAGTGTGTGAAGGAAACGAGACAATCAGACTATGCGGCTTAGTGCTTTAACTTAGCCTTAGGAGCCTGAATTCGGGGGTTGGTTACGAGCCCCTAGTTTTTTGTGGTAGTCGGATAAACCGGATTTTGAAATAGTTACCACAAGATTTGCAAAGGTACAAACCCCTCCGTATGATACAGAATAAAACCTCCATCGGTCGTTCGTACTTAAACTCGGATTGCACACCAGTTCTCGCTTATTATGACAATCAGTTTTCAGCTTTCTCCAGTGAGGTACTTTATCCAGGCCAGGTGAGAATACAATCGCAATGGTTCTCCCTTTACCCCTTTAGACAACTAGCAGAACATAAGGGGGAAAGCACATTATTGGGCCAACCCAACTATTGACCCAAGACATAGTTCGGAACCGGTGCATATAAAGAAATATACGAGAGACCGAACACTTTAAAAGTACTGACGGGGTAGTGCTTGGGGCGGTATTTTCATCCAAGCCCCCTGAAAGGACGTGGATATCGCCTAGAGGGGGGTTAATAGGTGATTTAAAATAATTACGGTTTGGGATTTAACAAATGTGGAATAAAACTAACATTTAATTTGTCAAGCATAAAACCTAAAACAACTAGGCTCACGTATGTGCAACAACAACTTATCCTAAGCAAGATAGAAAACTAAGTGATCGCAAGATATATAACAAGAAACAATATGTCTATCACAAAGTAAAGTGCATAAGTAAAGAGCTCGGGTAGGAGATAACCGAGGCATGCGGAGATGATGATGTATCCCGAAGTTCACACCCTTGCGGATGCTAATCTCCGTTTGGAGCGGTGCGGAGGCACAGTGCTCCCTAATATTCCATTAAGGCCACCGTAATCTCCTCATGCCCTTGCACGATGCAAGATGTCGTGATTCCACTTAGGGACCCTTGAGGGTGGTCACCGAACCCATACAAACAAGGTTGGGTCAATCTCCACAACTTAATTGGGGGATCCCAACGACACCACGAAGCTTCCCCATGACGGAATATGGCTTCGAGCTAACAACAAATGCTCGAGGCAATGTCCACAACCTAATTGGAGACCCGGACGCTTGCCCGGAGCTTTACACCATAATGATTGAGCTCCGAGGCACCGCCAAGCTTCTAGAATGCTAAAGCACACAAGAAGAAAAAGTATTAGGGTACCAAGCACCCAAGGGTAATATGCTTCTCAAACTTCACTTCCACGTATCGCCGTGGAGAACTCAAACCTATGCACCAAATGCAATGGCAAGGGCGCACAGAGTGACCAAGTCCTTCTCCCCCAAATCCCATCACAACAACTAATTCTATGGTGGAAAATGAGAGGAAGAACGAAGAAGAACACCAAGAACTCTAAGATCTAGATCCAATGGCTTCCCCTCACATAGAGGAGAAAATCATTGGTGGAAATGTGGATCTAGATCTCCTCTCTCTTTTCCCTCAAGAACTAGGAAGAATCAATGGAGTGATTGAGAGTTAGCAAGCTCAAAGAAGGACAACAATGGGGGAAGAACACGAGCTCAATGGATAGGGACATTTGGGGAAGAAGGCCCCCTTAAATAGGAAGGAAAAAAATCCAACCGTTACCCCCTCAGCACGAGTACCGCTCTTGGGAGCGGTACTACCGCTCAGCCAGAGGGAGGACAAACTAAGAGGGGGCAGGGCCGATAGTACCGCCAGGAGTGGTAGTAACAAGACGGTACTACCGCCCAACACTGTCACAAAGTCCGACCAAAAAAGGTGAAGAACTTATGGGCAGCGGTACAAGCTGGGCCACTACCGCTCAGAGCGGTACTACCGCCGGCCCGAGCGGTACTACCAACGATAAAAAGTAGTATCGCTCAAGGGAGCGGTACTACCGCTTGGATCATGCGAGGTAGACCACACGCAACACAAGAAAACCAGAATTTATCAAACTCAAGCTTGTTGATTCATGACGACAAGAGCTATCCAATAGCTTGTTGGAAATCTTAAGAACATGCAATTATGAAAATGTCAATGATATAGATATGTGAAACCTCTATGAATGAAGAACCGGCAAAAACTCCAACATCAAAAACCTCATAGAAGACACACATGAACTCTGTTTTTGATGAACTCGAGCTTGTCATAAAGATGACCATAAGCTCCAAAACTCACAAAGAGAACCACCAAACAATAACCAAGAAAGATGATGCAAGGATGCAAATGGTTTGAGCTTTCAACAAATGATACATCAAGCTACTCACTTGAGAGCCCCCCTTGACAGTACGACAACCTATCCAAAAATAGAAAACCTATCAAGGACAAACCTATACCTTGCACATTGTCCACCTTAGCTAGATGATGACTATCTTGACTTACTCACGATGGACCGCCTTTCCTGATTGCGTTGGCTTTCTGAAGACTAGATGATTGCCCCCATACTCTATTATGGGTGAGCCACTCTTCAGCACATCTTCACAAGTCCATTGCCACCGCAATGAACGGCAAGCTTCAAGCATGATATCTTTGTGATGCTCCACTTGAACTTGCACACCGGAATCTTGATGATGATCACCACTTGATGTCATCCTTCCACGGTTGAACGCAATCTTGATGACGATCACCACTTGATGTCATCCTTCATGGGTTGAATGATATATTACTCTTGATGCAAGCCCATGAAAGCACACCTAACCCCACATAGAACTCTCACGAAGACCATGAGTTAGTACACAAAAGCATAATGGACGATGCTTACCATACCAAAGGATCACTTGATCCCTCTCGGTACATGTTGTACGCTTTGTGTGTTGATCAACTTGACTTACTCTTTGTTTTAGTCTTGATCAACCTTGTGTCCTTATGACCAATCTTTGGATAAAACCTTGAATACCACCTTGGTCATCTTATAAACTCCTTGAAACCAACAGATGGACTTCAAGAAGTGCCTATGGACAAATCCTTTGAATATAACTTAAGGAAACCATTAGTCCATAGGGATTCTGCTCAATTACCAAAACCACATATGGAGAAATATGCTCTAATACCCCCGGTCTATTAGCCGGTCGCACTTCATATGTACCGAACAAATTTACCCTTCGGCGCCATTGAGAAAGAAACATATATATGTAAAAATACTGTAAAAGAGTACATAAATAATATTTGCTAGGAATTTTATAATTCATGGCGCTAAGGCAACTGTTACAGGAAACTATTGTGTTGAACAACATGTTTCAAAGCAACTTTTTCCACATGGCCTTCCATGGGTAAGTTGATGTCCACCCTACTTGCAGCTATGCAATCTCTCCTATGCATCTTATAAGGGAGGGGTAGTATCCTTTAAAGGTGGTTGTTGTCGGCAAACGAACCTTTGAATAGAGGATCTTGAGAAGCTGTCGTGGTATGGGTGAGATTGACGCTTGGGAGATCCTTAATGGTATCTCATTTTTGTCCGTGAAGACACTTGGACTGTAGTCTGGTCGAAACAAACATATGGTCCTTGGTAGTGAATCCCCATAGCTTCCAATGGTATTTTGAGAATGAAATTGTGTCTACGAGGGACATAACTTACGGGTGACTGGGCCATGCCGTGGGGAGCGTATCCCTATTTGCTTTGATCCGAAGATGTCTCCGGGGGATCCGATTTAGCTTGGGATCGCTTGCCCACCTGCCGCGCCTCGATGGCTAACTTGTGGATTGATGCTTCATTGTCGTATTGGCATTCAGCTAACAAGGCTATTGTATGCTCCTCGGTCTGGAGGGACTTTTCTGTGTAGACATTAACGGTGATAACTCCCATGGGTCCGGGCATCTTGAGCTTTAGGTAGGCATAATGAGGCACAACATTGAAGCGAGCGAGTGTTGTGCGACCGAGTGGTGCGTGATACCCGCTACAGATGGGGACGATGTTGAAGATTAAGTCTTCGGCGTGGAAGTTGTCGAGTGAGCCCAACACAACCTCCAGCGTTATCATGCCGGACCAGCGGGCTTCGATGCGTGGGATCACTCCTTTGAAGGTAGTGTTGCTGGGTTTGATCCTTGATGGGTCTATGCCCATATTTCTCATAGTATCTGAGTAAATCAGGTTAAGGCTACTTCCTCCATCCATAAGGACTCTAGTGAGGTGGTACCCATCTATGATGGAGGGTGTCCAACCCTTCATAACGGATACTGGTCGAATGATCCCTTCTGTTAAAGGTGATCGGGCAAGCCGACCATGGGTTACACTTCGGGGCTATGGGCTCTACGGCGTGTACCTCCCGATGGGCTCGCTCCCTCTCCTTCTTTGGTATGTGAGTAACGTATATCATATTCATGGTTTTCACTTCTCGGGGGAACTATTTCTGGCCCCCAATGTTTAGACCGCAGGGCTCATAGTCGTCCTTTCTTTGTGGGCCCTTGCCTTGTTCCCCGGCTGCAAGTTTGCCAGCCTGTTTAAACACCGAATAGTTACGCTTGGTTTGGGTGCCGGGCTTTAATGTTAACTGTTCTTCCCCTGGCAACGGCACTAGAAGAATGCTGCTAGCACTCTCCGGCAATCGAAACTAGAAGAATGTTGTTGACAGCCCACCAACGCGTGGGATCGTAGCAGTTTTCGAGGGTAGAGTATTCGACCCAAATTTGTTGGTACGCCTATAGGAGGTGAGAGGATACTCTCAAGTATTAGCAGCTGAATATGTCAGATTCAATCACACCTGAAAGATTAGTATCTGCAAGCAAAGTAGTAACAGCAAAGTAGTATGATAACAACGATGTCCGAAACGATCTGTTGACGACAGACTATTCCAAACGATTGTATCAATGGCGCCAAGTTGCCTCGTTGACAGAAATTGTGAGTTGCCGTCAACGACCAGCGAGCCAAAATTGTAGCAGGTACCAGCAGTGTAACGAGTAATAGCAGCGGCAAGGAACAACAGTAGTGACAGGAGTGGCAAGTAGCAACAGTAGCAAGCGACAGTAGTAGCAAGAGTAGCAGCAGAGCAAGACAAGTAACAGCAGCAGAGCAAGACAAGTAACAACAGAAGTAGGACAAACTCGTAGGCGATGGGTCGGTGATTTGTTTGGATGATATTCATCATGCAACAGTTATAACACAGAGAGATATGTGGCTAGCTCCCGTTCGTCAATGTGATGTAGGCATGCATTCCGTGTGTCGTCATACATGCTTAGGGAAAAGAACTTGCATGACATCTGTTGTCCATCCCTCCCGTGGCAGCGAGGTCCAAAAGGAAACTACAGGACATTAAGGTTCTCCTTTTAATAAAGAACCGGACCAACGCATTAGCACTTGGTGAACACATGAACTCCTCAGACTATGGTCATCACCGGGAGTGGTTCCGGTTATTGTCACTCCGGGGTTGCCGGATCATAACACATAGTAGGTAACTACAACTTGCAAGATCGGATCTAAAACAAACATATATTGGTGACAACATAATAATTTCAGATCTGAAATCATGGCACTCAGGCCCTAGTGACAAGCATTAAGCATGGCAAAGTAGTAGCAACATCAATCTCAGAACATAGTGGATACTAGGGATCAATCCCCATCAAAACTAACTCGATTACATGATAGATCTCATCCTACTCATCACCGCCCAGCGAGCCTACAAATAGATTACTCATGAACGACGAAGAGCTTCATGGAATTGGAGAGGGAAGAAGGTTGATGATGACGATGGCGACGATTTCCCCTCTCCGGAGCCCAAGACGGACTCCAGATCTGCCCTTGAGACGGAGAACATGTGGTGGCAGCGCCTCCGTATCGCAAATGCGACGAATTTTTTTTCTGGTACCAAAGTGAACTTATAGACCTGAGTTGGGGGCGGCAGAGCCGTGTGGGCCCCACAAGCCTGCCCACCTCCACCGGGGGGGGGGGGGTGGCGGAGCCAGGGCTTGTGGCCCACTGGCCCACCCCCTCAGGTGGAACTCGGCGCAGATATTTTTCATATTTTCCAGAATTGCTCCTCGTAAATTTTCACGACGTTTGGAGAACTTTGATTTCTGCACAAAAATAACACCAAGGCAATTCTACTGAAAACAACATCAGTCCAGGTTAGTTCCAGTCAAATCATGCAAATTTGAGTCCAAAACAAGGGCAAAAGAGTTTGGAAAAGTAGATACGATGGAGACGTATCAACTCCCCCAAGCTTAAAACATTGCTTGTCCTCAAGCAACTCAGTTGCCAAACTGAGAGAGAAAGTAAAACTTTGACAAACTCTATTTGATCTTGTTGTTGCAACTATGTCTAACTCATAACCAGAATTTCAGCAAGATCACAAGTTAACCACATAAGCAAATGACACAAAGGTCTCACGTAAACTAATATCAATGGCATAATCAACTAATGAGCAAATAAGAATGAGTTTCAAATACCAACACTTCAATCAGAACAAGCATGAAGCAATATGAATAGGTAGTATCTCGCTAGCTCTTTCTGAGACCGCAAAACATAAATGCAGAGCACTTTCAAAGATCAAGGGCTGACTAAACATTGTAATTCACAGCAACGAAGATCCAGTCATAGTCATACTCAATATCAATCAAAAGCAAAGCATAAAAATGACAGAGGTGCTCTCTAACTGGTGCTTATATAAGAGGAGGATGACTCGACAGGAAAATAAATAGACATGCCCTTCGCAGTGGGAAGCATTGATTTGCAGAGGTGCCAGAGCTCAAGCTTTGAAAACAGAGATAATAATTTTGGGTGGCATGCTTTCATTGTGAACGCAATGACCAAGAGTTCTCAATATCTTCCATGTTACTCATGCTATAGGCGGTTCCCAAACAAAAAAGTAGAGTTTTAACTCCCTCTCCACCAATCAATCACACTCCACGGCTAGCCGAATCCTCGGGTACCGTCCATACTAACATCAATCCGGGGGGAGTCTTGTTTTACAGTTATGTTTTCGATTTAAGCGTGGAACTCAGCATTCCAATTACCGGCCCCTTTCTCGTGAATGACAGTGAATAAACGCATGTCGAAGATAACACTCCTAGCATGAAAGTGTCACATCCTGTTTTTCACCACCAATGTTTTAATTTGCAAAAATCAGGGCTTGTTAAAACTTTTTCTAATGATGTTGTGAATGCTATGAATGCCTTGTATGAGTGTATGCTTGTTTCCTTGTTGATCCAAAAACCATGGTAAATTTATTATTTGCAAAAATGAATTTCCAAAACCCCTTTTTCTTTGACACCAGATCACCTCTACCTTGCTTGGGTTACACTACTAGCTCGTGATGCCTAGTAGCACTCCCAACCAAAGTTGGTGCTCTCAACTCAAATACTATTATTATTTACCAAAAACATTATTTAAGGATTTAAAACATTATTTTTCTATTTTAAATGCGCGTCTGTTTCTAAGGCCACGAATGATATTCCCACAAGGAAAAATGCTTCTCTGCCTTAGAAAATTTTGAGTAAAATCATGGAAACTCAGAAAGACATATATTTTCCATATATAAGATGTTCAACCCTATTTTATATTATAATTATTTGAGTAAAACCGTGAAAACCATTCCTGTCTGTTTTAACCTTTTGAGATATTTCCAAAGGAAATATTCTCAATAAAATCCCATTAAATTACAGGAGCCTCCCCAAGCCATATTTCGTGCCCACTTAACATCTCACCTTGATCCAAGGTGGGGAAGGTCACCAAATGAGCCTAAAACCTTCTCTATCTAGTATGGAGTTGGAACAACTCTACATAGGAAAGTTTGTCCAATAGGGCTGAAACTTTGCAGGGGTGTTTGGCACCTCAAATGAGGACTCCACACAAAAATGAGATCTGCTAGACTTTGTTTGGTCACACTCCCTTTGGAGAGGACAGATCTGGCCACTTTGATGCATTTTCAAGTTTACAAAGCTAAGCTTGTTCAATGGAGCTCAAAATTGGTGGAAACCCCTACTTTAACCCCAAGACCAAACCTGTTAAGTTGCAGTTCCAGTAGTGGAGTGGAAGCACCCCAAACCACTGTCGAACACCTTCTGACAGCAAGGTAAAAACCCACCTACCACTGTTTTACCCAGTGTCAGAGCCTCAAACTTGGTGTATTAGTGCCCCAGACCAACCTAAACACCCAGTCAACTGGCCCCTCCCTAGTTCAAAGCACAAGTGACAAAAACCTCAATTTGTGCCACAGATCAGGGCTGACAACACTAGTAAAACATGCCCCCTTGACCAACCAGTGTTCTCACTAGCACACAACGGCAAGTTACACTCCCAGCAACACCCAGGACATGAGGGACACGTCCGAAGTGCCCCAGAGCGCGCCAGCATGCCGTGGCATGCCAAAACTGCGCTCTGGACGTGCTAGAGGGAGCAACCGAGAAAGGGACGACGCCCCCGGCCGGTTCCAACTTCCCCCAAAGTTTCCAAGACCTCCCCGACAACCCCTCAGTGAGAAGCAGCCGCCAGTGACCCTCCTATCCCGCGCTAGAGCTCGGGTAACGCGTGCCCGCGTGCACCCGACTCGGCTGAGCATGCACGGACGCTGCAGCTCGACCCCACGCCTTCTGCATATGCGGCCGATGCTTCAGAGCGTCCTAAACCACGTCCAGAGACCATGGCTTGACAACCAGCTCCTCACTGTGCATGCACGCGCGCTGCGGTGAGTCACCGGCGCACCGAGTTCGGCTCACCATCGCGAGCCTATAAATAGGCCCCCCCGACACCTCAGCACCCCTCCAGCAGCCTCAGCACGACCACTAGCTCCCCTAGCCACCCAATCGAGCTCGCAGAGCCCCGGTGCTTGAGATCGACCGAGGCCCCTCCGCCTAGGAGCTCCGGTCGATCTCCGGCTACACGCGGCTCCTGCGACACTCGACCCACCAGAGCACTCCCCTCGACACCAGGAACCTTTCCCCCAACAGCCCCGAGCTTTTCTATGCCCCTAGCTATCAGTTCAACCATGTCCCGAAACCCCTCCGCCACGGCCATCTCGTCGCCGGCGACTCCAAGCCTCTCCGGCGCTATCCCGACCAGCTGTAGGTAGGCGAAGGCACGTTGAACCCATTCCTGCCCTTAGCTAGGCCCATGGACGACGGTTGCCTCGCCGGGGTTCGTCTCCTCCTCCCTCGCTGGAGGTAGAGGAAGAACCCGACAGGTGGGCTCCACTTGTCGGCGTCCTGGAGCTGCCTCGCGCGCAGCCACAGCCGCTGACCCCAGGGGCCCGCACGTCAGGTTCAAAGCTGGCGCGCGCGCGCCTGGCAGCCTGCTGGCTGGCTGGGGTGGCCTGCTTTCCAGGCCAGGCTTTGGCCTTTTTCTTTTGTTTTTAAACCTGAGACTCAAATGATTTTTGTAAAAATAACTATCTAGTGGAAAAATATGATTCTTCCACTGACATTTTTCTAAAAATGAGTAGTATTTGATTCTGCCATTGTTGATATTTTTCAAAAACAGAATCTGTTTTATGATAATATAAAGGCATTAAAAGCAATAGTTTTCCTCTGTTTAGTAATTATTAAAAATGCTTTGCTAGTAAAAACAAAGAGAAGAAATTTTTCAAAGTAACAACCTGATTTTTACCAAGTTTTGCAACATTTTTAAAAGTGATTTGTGATCTGTTTTGTGTGAGCTATTTCTTATTTATTCTATTCTCGACGATAGAATTACCGAGTGATGAAGGATTCGGAGCGGAAGACCTCGAAGACCCAGGATACCTAGCTGACCAAGGCAAGCAGCCCTTTTAACCATGACTTGAGCATATGAATTGATGCATGCTAGAATAGCAAGTACTTTTCCGTTTCATGTGATCATAATGCCGGTTCATCATTGTTGTGATGGTACCGAAGGCTTCTTCGAAGCACTTGCATGATGGTGATGTCATACATATGGCTCCTCGGAGCACAAGCATGATGAGCCTGACCCTACCATCTATGAGGATCATGCTACTGTAATGTTGACTAGTAAAGTTAGAGGACCATTGCATTGAGCTTGACCCTACCCCTTGAGGGTCATGTTAATACCATGTTGACAAGTAAAGATAGAAGTATATTATCATGAGCATGATGATGAGTTAAATCAAAGGTTTACGAAAACCCCGTCGGGTGCCACTAATGCCCGAGGGTGATGATGAGTTGGTGGTCACTTTTGGTGAAGTGATGCACTGGTGTTTTGTGTGAGTATGGTTTTGGAAATGGGATTAGATTTATGATGTGTCGACCGTCCCAACCTTACCAATACAACCACGTTACCCCTTTATGGGATGGGGCTTTGTTGATTACTCTGGTCGGTGCTAGAAAAGAGCCACATTACTAGTAGCGGGAGTGATTGTCGTCACTCTCGTGATGGGGTCGTGCCAGGTAGGACGACTATGCCATAATTATGAGTTCCAGGCACACCGTTGGTCCCCGCATGGTTGATACTATCACGAGTCGGTGCTCGTAAGACCTACAACATGTGGGCTGGGTACCAATCGAGTGGACCTCTTTGTCTAGTATCGTCAGGGGAAAGATGATGCTCGGGTACTTACCTCGGGTATATGTGATATACCGCGAGTCGTGGATGACACAGAAGTTTCCCGGATCTCGTGGGTCCAGCGTACTACCTTTGCAGAGTGTAACCTATTCGAATAGCCGTGTCCACGGTCAAGGACAGTTGGGTAATCCTGCTTAAACTACGTCCCGCGTTTCCGCATAAACCAAGTGTGTGTGAGTGTGTGTGTGTGTGGTGTTAAAAAGGTGTTGTTACAATAATAATAATATGACCAAGTTCGGTGACTTGGCATATAGGATAAACTCGGATGGTTTAACCCTCAGCTAATACATTGAGGTTATGACAAGTCCGATGACTTGGCATATAGGGTGAACCCGGTTGGTTCAACCCTTAGCAGATATGTTAATATCAGTAACCTGTTCTTCAAAAGTAATTCTTTAACTTGATGCATTTCCATGATCATTCCACCCAGATGAGTTATACTAGAAATGCATGATATTGTTATCCTTCATTTTCATTGTTCATATCATGGGCTATTTGCGAGTACATTCAAAGTACTCATTGGCTTGCCACTGGTTATATTATTGACCAGGCAAGGAAGGAACGGTGTTTGGCGACGAGTACGTCTTCGGAGATGGACCTACGATCTAGGACGCTTCCAAGTCAGAATGCCTGTCGGTGTAGGCTTGATGGCATGGGAACCCGCTTAGCCCTTATGAGTTTCCGCTACCCGTTGTACCCGTTTTATTTGGCCTTAGGCCCTGTTTGTGAACCTGACCCTTCGGTCATTTGATGTAATATTCATTATTTGGATGTAAGACTCTATTATTCAGTATCTGTGTTCAGTGAGCATTGATCCTTGGGATCACTGGGCATGGCGATCTCGACTCACCAGTCGGGGTCCCCACAGAACTGGTATCAGAGCCATCCTGACTATAGGAAGCCTTAGGTAGCATGCACGTTAGCCGAAAATGATTAGTACACCAGCCTTACACGATTTTGCACCTACAACCTTCTAATTCTCTCTCTCCTATATCTTGTAGATGGCCGCCGTACCTGAGATGCTTCTGGAGACCGGCTTTCCCCTACTCCTGGTGGATAGCCTCGAGAAGTGCCACGTACGCCGCACGCCCATCTTCCTCTACCACGAGCACTGGGTCAATGCCGACACTAAGGAATATCATGTGGACGTGATAGTGAAGGCTAATGACTCCCCGACTAACTGGTTCTTTGAAGGACCACAAATGGGGGAACTAATGGTGGCAATGGAGACAGCCGCACGAGAGGCGCTCGTGCGTCTCCGTGATATCCTCCCTGAGATGGCTAATGAGCCCGCTACTCGTCACCTGCCTTTTCTTAAGGAAGGAGTGGACGGGAGTTGGACGCTCACCCCATCGTCTGAGGATGGGATGCCATTAAGGTTTCAGACCTACTTCAGTCTCTCATCCGACACCCTGACGCACCTTCTGGTTAAGGAATCATAGAAGCTTCGCCAAGAACTGCACCAAGTCAAGGGCCTACTCCACACTGAGAAAATGAAGAATCACAAGGTGAAGAAAGCAAGCGCACCTGAAGGAAGGGCCGGTATTGCTACCAGGGGTGGTGTGCTACCGATCCGGGTCTTCCCTCTTCAGAGTCGCCGCCTGACAGCGGAAGAATATACTGAGCTCTTCGCCGCCTCACCTAAGAGATGCCGTGATGTGCGGATTCTTTCTTCCACTCCATTGAAGTAAGAAGACACCAACGAAGACGAAGATCCTGCCGAACCCACTTTTGAGACCGAGCAGTCCACCGCGTAGGATTTCAGCGTAGGGTATCCATGTATCTGATCTTTTAAGTTATGAGTGTGTATGATGTAAGCCGCATTCTGCCTCAGGCAGCCTTTACGCGACTACGTCACTTGTTTTCAATGAATGCAAAATCCATTTCCAAGACTTTGATTTTAAAAACTCGCACTAGCACATTAGGACCCCCTCTTACTAGAACAAACCCTTGTGGTTTCAAGCAAGGCAGATTTTTGACCTGTCTTTTTCCATGACAGGATGGTGAATGCAACCCGCAACAGCACCTTCGGCAACCCCGGCACTGCCTCCTCAGGTCAGTCGCAGGGAACCGAAGGAGAAGCTCACGCTGGAGATCACCATGAGCAGCATGGCAATGTTCCTCCGCCAGCTCCTCCCAAGAACTTGACTATGGCTAAGTTCCTTCATGCTCTTCGCGAGGAGCGTCAAGAAAATAGTGCCGCTATTCAGCAGCTGGCTCAAGTCCTAGTGAACAACCTGCCGCAGAACGGGAATGGCAATGGCCCCTCTACTCTCTCAGAGTTTATGCGAACTACGCCTCCCATATTCACGGAGACGACTGAACCATTGGATGCCGATGACTGGATTCATACTATTGAGGACCTCCTTGCACTCGTCAAGTGCACCGATGAACGTGAGAAGGTCCTTTATGCCTCTCACTGTCTCGGAGGCACCGCCAGGGCTTGGTGGGATGGTTTCCATATCATGCGAGATGGACAAGTCATCACTTGGGCAATGCTCAAGGAAGGATTCCGCGCGGCTCATATTCCGCCAGGAATGATGACCATCAAGAAGCGGGAATTCCGAGCCTTGAGGCAAGGCAGTGGAACTGTTAAGGAATATCTGCAGAAGTTTAACCTCTTGTCGAGGCATGTCCCTGAGGATGTTAACACTGTGGCCGCTAAGGTGGAACGCTTCATGGAAGGATTGCAGGAGTCCCTGCAATATCAGTTGGTAGTTTGTGACTGCAAGACCTTCAGCGACCTGGTTAACAAGGCACTTATGCTGGAAGACAAGCATCGTGCAATGGACGACACCCGCAAGCGCAAGATGATAGGAAGTGGAGGACCCACTAATGCAAGACCAAGACCATGGCAGTCAGCACCTGCGAGGCCCAACTATCAGCAGCAGCAGTACAAGACCCCGGTATTCTGTCAGAATTATCAGCCTCAAGTCAACACCAAGCCAGTTTCCAACCCGCCGAACAACAGTGGAGTCAAGACCAACCCTCCGGGTCAGGTCACCTGTTTTGGGTGTGGTCAAACCGGGCACTATTCCAGGTAGTGTCCCAACAAGAAGCCCAATGCACCGTGTCCCAATGCACCCAACCCAGGTCAAGGAGCACCAGGAAGAAACCAGGTTCCCCGCAATCAGCAGTTCAATAGCAGGGGGCGGATCAATCACATCACCGCCGAAGAGGTGCAGGAAGACCCGGACTGCATTCTGGGTACGTTCCTCGTCAACTCCACCCCAGCTACAGTGTTGTTTGATTGTGGTGCTTCGCATTCTTTTGTTACTCAAAGGTTTGCAGAGAAGTGTGGTTTAAAACCCACTCTAGTTCGCGGGCAGATGGCAATTAAAACCCCGGAACAGTGTTGAGGTCCAATCTAGGGTGTAGAATAGTCGAGATAGTTATCAATGGGACGAGCTTCTTGGCAGACCTCATTGTGCTTAAGTCGCAAGGCTTAGAAGTAATTCTCGGCATGGATTGGCTGGCCAAGCATCAGAGTCTCTTGGACTGTGCCAACAGGGCCATTACGATGACAAGCGACCAAGGGGTCAAGGTCAAGTATGTCTCTGAGTCGGTATCAGCTCAAGTACCTCGAATCAACAACATATCCGAGGTAGAGCTTGACCAAGTGCTTGTAGTCTGTGAATACCCGAACGTCTTTCCTGACGAGCTACCCGGAATGCCACCTGACCGAGACATCGAGTTCATCATCGAGCTCATGCTCGGGTCAAGGCCTATTTATAAGAAGACTTACAGGATGGGATCCGAGGAGCTAGCAGAGCTTAAGAAGCAGCTGGATGAGCAACTCAGGAAAGGATTCATCCGTCCGAGTGCGTCACCTTGGGGATCACCTGTTCTGTTTGTATCAAAGAAGGATGGTACCATTCGACTCTGCGTCGATTACCGTTCTCTCAACTAAGTCACAATCAAGAACAAGTACCCCGCTCCCCAAGATAGAAGACCTGTTTGACCAGTTAAATGGAGCTAAGGTATTATCCAAGATCGATCTCCGATCCGGATATTACTAGTTGAAGATTCGACCCGAGGACATACCCAAGACTGCATTCGTGACTCGATACGGTCTCTATGAGTGCACTGTCATGCCCTTCGGATTGACAAATGCCCCAGCTTACTTCATGTACCTCATGAACAAGGTCTTCATGGAGTATTTGGATAGGTTTGTCATCGTATTCATCGCTGGCATACTAATCTTCTCAAAATCCGAAGAAGAGCATGGGCAACACTTGAGGTTAGTTCTGGGAAAGCTTCGAGAGCACCAACTGTATGCCAAGTTCAGCAAGTGTCAATTCTTGCTGAACGAAGTTGGATTTTTGGGTCATATCATGACGGCAAGCGGATTGGCAGTAGATCCATCCAAGATTACCATAGTGGCCAACTGGGAATCGCCGAGAGACATGAAGGATGTCAGGAGTTTCTTCGGACTCGCGGGATACTACCGCAAGTTCGTAGAGGGATTCTCCAGCATCCCTCGACCTATGACTCAACTTTTAAAGAAAGGTCGGAAGTTCGAATGGACACCGGCATGTGAAGCGAGCTTCCAAGAGTTGAAGAATAGACTGACTACCGCCCCGGTACTAGCTACCCCGGACATCAACAAGGAGTTTGTGATTTACTGTGATGCCTCCGGAACCAGACTTGGTGGAGTCTTAATGCAAGATGGCAGAGTCGTGGCGTACTTGTCACGGCAACTGCATCCACATGAGGAGAACTATGCCACGCATGATCTCGAGTTAGCAGCCGTAGTGCATGCCTTGAAGACATGGCGACATTACCTTCCGGGGAAGCGATGTGAAATATACACGGACCACAAGAGTCTGAAATATATCTTCACCCAAAGGGAGCGGAATATGAGGCAACGAAGATGGCTTGAGTTGATCAAGGATTACGACCTCAGCATTCAGTACCACCCAGGTAAGGCAAACGTAGTAGCCGATGCTTTAAGCCGGAAGGGTGGCACCTTGAACGTCATGCTCAAGGAACGGTTGCCCGCCTTGTATGAAGAGATGGAAAGCTTTGGACTGGAGTTGGTCGGACCAGGATACCTGGCCAACCTTGAAGTTAAACCGACTCTGGCTGATGATATCAAGGAAGCCCAGAAGGGACACAAGAGTATTGAAGGCCTCAAGAGGAAGATACGGGAAGGAAAGGCCCCAGGGTTCTCGATCGATGATCAAGGAGTGGTGTGGTACGGGAAACGCTTATGCGTGCCCAACAAGGCCGAACTCAAGGACTTGATCCTGCAAGAGTCTCTTGACACACCATACTCCATCCATCCCGGTGGTACCAAGATGTATCAAGACCTCCGAGAACGATTCTGGTGGCATGGCATGAAGAGAGACATAGGCTCCTATGTCTCTAAGTGCGATGTATGCCAGCGGGTCAAGGCTGAGCATCAGCAACCTGCTGGGCTGGTACAACTTCTTCAAGTGCCAGAATGGAAATGGGACAAGGTCGGCATGGACTTCATCACCGGATTACCCCGATCAAGAGGGGTCATGACTCCATATGGGTCATCGCCGACCACTTAACTAAGGTGTCTCATTTCATTCCGGTTAAGACCACCTATGGGGGCGACAAGTTGGCTAGCCTCTACATTGAGCGCATCATTAGCCTCCATGGAGTTCTTAAGGAAATCGTGTCCGACCGCGGCACGCAGTTCACCTCAAGATTCTGGAAGAAGTTTCAAGAAGCTCTCGGAACCAAGCTCTCTTTCAGCACGGCTTCCACCCGCAGACGGGCGGACAGACCGAGAGGGTGAACCAGATACTCGAGGACATGCTCCGCGCATGTGTCCTGGCCCATGGTGCCAAGTGGCAAGTCTGTCTGTCATTTACTGAGTTCTCATACAACAACAACTACCAGTCCAGTCTTCAAATGGCCCCATTCGAGGTGCTGTTTGGGCGAAAGTGCCGCACCCCACTCAATTGGTACGAAACCGGAGAAGGATTAGTTTTTGGACCAGAAGCGCTGCACGAAGCGGAGAGAAAGGTGCAGCTTGTCCAAGAAAACCTGAAGGCAGCTAAGTCGCGACAGAAGAGCTATGCGAACTCCCACCACAAGGATGTGGAGCTCGTTCCCGGAGACCAGGTGTACCTGCGCGTTACGCCTCTCAAGGGAACCAAGTGATTCCATGTCAAAGGGAAGATAGCCCCAAGGTGTATTGGACCCTTCAAGATCACGGCAAGGCGCGGGGAAGTGGCTTACCAGTTGGAGCTACCCCCAGAACTCTCGGTTGTCCTCAATGTGTTCCACGTGTCACAGCTCCGGAAGTGCTTACAAGTGCCGAACCGTTTCGATCATTGCAAGGACATTGACCACCAAGCTGTTGACCTTCAACCGGACCTTACCTACCGCGAGAAGCCAATTCGCATTCTGGATGAAGCAGAGCGTTGCACCAGAAGCCGCACCATCAAGTATTTCAAGGTTCAGTGGAGCAACCATACTGAACCAGAAGCAACATGGCAGTGTGAAGACTATCTCCGATCAGGATTTCCCAAGCTATTTAACGCCTAGCTTAGGAATCTCGGGGACGAGATTCTTGTAAGAGGGATAGGTCTGTCACATCCTGTTTTTCACCACCAATGTT
Source organism: Hordeum vulgare subsp. vulgare (assembly GCF_904849725.1). NCBI lineage: Eukaryota > Viridiplantae > Streptophyta > Magnoliopsida > Poales > Poaceae > Hordeum > Hordeum vulgare. The sequence continues at coordinate 223,468,704 of NC_058518.1, forward strand.
TTAAGTTGCAAAAATCAGGGCTTGTTAAAACTTTTTATAATGATGTTGTGAATGCTATGAATGCCTTGTATGAATGTATGCTTGTTTGCTTGTTGATAAAAAAACCATGGTAAATTTATTATTTTCAAAAATGAATTTCCAAAACACCTTTTTCTTTGACACGAGATCACCTCTACCTTGCTTGGGTTACACTACTAGCTCATGATGCCTAGTAGCACTCCCAACCAAAGTTGGTGATCTGAACTCAAATACTATTATTATTTACCAAAAACATTATTTAATGATTTAAAACATTATTTTTCTATTTTAAATGCATGTTTGTTTCTAAGGCCACGAATGATATTCCCACAAGGAAAAATGCTTCTCTGCCTTAGAAAATTCTGAGTAAAATCATGGAAACTGAGAAGGACATATATTTTCCATATATAAGATTTTCAACCCTATTTTATATTATAATTATTTGAGTAAAACCCTAAAAACCATTCCTGTCCGTTTTAACCTTTTGACATATTTCCAAAGGAAATATTCTCAATAAAATCCCATTAAATTACAGGAGCCTCCCCAAGCCATATTTGGTGCCCACTTAAAATCTCACCTTGATCCAAGGTGGGGAAGGTCACCAAATGAGCCTAAAACCTTCTCTATCTAGTATGGAGTTGGAACAACTCTACATAGGAAAGTTTGTCCAATAGGGCTGAAACTTTGCAGGGGTGTTTGGCACCTCAAATGAGGACTCCACACAAAAATGAGATTTGCTAGACTTTGTTTGGTCACACTCCCTTTGGAGAGGACAGATCTGGCCACTTTGATGCATTTTCAAGTTTACAAAGCTAAGCTTGTTCAATGGAGCTCAAAACTGGTGGAAACGCCTACTTTAACCCCAAGACCAAACCTGTTAAGTTGTAGTTCCATTGGTGGAGTGGAAGCACCCCAAACCACTATCGAACACCTTCTGACAGCAAGGTAAAAACCCACCTAGCCACTGTTTTACCCAATATCAGAGCCTCAAACTTGGTGTATTAGTGCCCCAAACCAACCTAAACACCCAGTCAACTGGCCCCTCCCTAGTTGAAAGCACAAGTGACAAAAACCTCAATTTGTGCCACAGATCAGGGCTGACAACACTAGTAAAACATGTCCCCCTTGACCAGCCAGTGTTCTCACTAGCACACAACGGCTAGTTACACTCCCAACAACACCCAAGACATGAGGGACATGTCTGAAGTGCCCCAGAGCGCGTCAGCATGCCGTGGCATGCCAAAACTGCGCTCTGGACGCGCTACAGGGAGCAACCGAGAAGGGGACGACGCCCTCGGCCGGTTCCAACCTCCCCCGAAGTGTCCAAGACCTCCCCCGACAACCCCTCACTGAGAAGCAGCCGCCATGCACCCTCCTCTCCCGCGCTAGAGCTCAGGCGACGCGTGCCCGCGCGCACCCGACTCGACCGAGCATTCACGGACGCTACAGCTCGACCCCACGCCTTCTCCCTCTGCGATCGATGCTTCAGAGCGTCCTAAACCACGTCTGGAGACCGTGGTTTCGCAGCCAGCTCCTCACTGTGCACGCACGCGCGCCGCGGTGAGTCACCGGCGCACCGAGTTCGGCTCACCATCGCGAGCCTATAAATAGCCCCCCCGGCACCTCACCACCCCTCCAACAGCCTCTGCACGACCACTAGCCGCCCCTAGCCACCCAATCGAGCTCGCAGAGCCCCGATGCTCGAGATCGACCGAGGCCCCTCTGCCTCGCAGCTCCGGTCGATCTCCGGCTACACGCCGACTCCTGCGACACTCGACCCACCAGAGCACTCCCCTCGACACCAGGAACCTCTCCCCCAACAACCCCAATCTTTTCCGTGCCCCTAGCTATCAGTTCAACCACGTCCCGAAACCCCTCCGCCACGGCCACCTCGTCGCCGACGACTCCAAGCCTCTCCGGCGCTGTCCCGACCACCTGCAGGTAGGCGGAGGCACGTTGAACCCATTCCTGCCCTTAGCTAGGCCCATGGACGACGGTAGCCTCGCCGGAGTTCGTCTCCTCCTCCCTGGCAGGAGGTAGAGGAAGAACCCGACAGGTGGGCTCCACTTGTCGGCGTCCTGGAGTTGCCCCACGCGCAGCCAGAGCCGCTGACCCAGGGGCCCGCATGTCATGTTCAAGCCTGGCGTGCGCGTGCCTGGCAGCCTGCTTGCTGGCTGGGCCGGCCTGCTTTCCAGGCCAGGATTTGGCCTTTTCTTTTATTTTTAAACGTGAGACTAAAATGATTTTTGTAAAAATAACTATCCAGTGAAAAAATATGATTCTTCCATTGATATTTTTCTAAAAATGAGTAGTATTTGATTCTGCCATTGTTGATATTTTTCAAAAACATAATCTGTTTTATGATAATATAAAGGCATGAAAAGTAATAGTTTGCCTCTGTTTAGTAATTATTAAAAATGCTTTGCTAGTAAAAACAAACAGAAGATATTTTGCAAAGTAACAACCTGATTTTTACCAAGTTTTGCAACATTTTTAAAAGTGATTTGTGATCTGTTTTGTGTGAGCTATTTCTTATTTATTCTATTCTCGACGATAGAATTACCGAGTGACGAAGGATTCGGAGCAGAAGACCTCGAAGACCCAGGATACCTAGCTGAGCAAGGCAAGCAACCCTTTGACCATGACTTGAGCATATGAATTTATGCATGCTAGAATAGCAAGTACTTTTCCGTTGCATGTGATCATAATGCCGGTTCATCATTGTTGTGATGGTACCGAAGGCTTCTTCGAAGCACTTGCATGATGGTGATGTCATACATATGGCTCCTCGGAGCACAAGCATGATGAGCCTGACCCTACCATCTATGAGGATCATGCTATTGTCATGTTGACTAGTAAAGTTAGAGGACCATTGAATTGAGCTTGACCCTACCCCTTGAGGGTCATGTTAATACCATGTTGACAAGTAAAGATAGAAGTATATTATCATGAGCATGATGATGAGTTAAATCAAAGGTTTATGAAAACCCCGTCGGGGGCCACTAATGCCCGAGGGTGATGATGAGTTGGTGGTCACTTTTGGTGAAGTGGTGCACCGGTGTCTTGTGTGAGTATGGTTTCAAAAATGGGATTAAATTTATGATGTGTCGACCGTCCCAACCTTACCAGTACGACCACGTTACCCCTTTATGGGACGGAGCTTTGTTGATTACTCTGGTCGGTGCTAGCAAAGAGCCACATTACTAGTGGCGGGAGTGATTGTCGTCACTCTCGTGATGGGGTCGTGCCAGGTAGGACGACTATGCCATTATTATGAGTCCCAGGCACACCATTGGTCCCCGCATGGTTGATACTGTCCAGAGTCGGTGCTCGTAAGACGTACAACATGTGGGCCGGGTACCAATCGAGTGGATCTCTTTGTCTAGTATCGTTAGCGGAAAGATGATGATCGGGTACTTACCTCGGGTATATGTGATATACCGTGAGTTGTGGATGACACGGAAGTTTCACGGATCTCGTGGGTCCAGCGTACTACCTGTGCAGAGTGTAAGCTATTCGAATAGCCGTGTCCACGGTCAAGGACTATTGCGTAATCCTGCTTAAACTACGTCCAGCGTTTCCGCATGAACCAAGTGTGTGTGAGTGTGTGCATGTGGTGTTAAAAAGGTGTTGTTACAATAATAATAATATGACTAAGTTCGGTGACTTGGCATATAGGCTAAACCCAGATGGTTTAACCCTCAGCTGATACATTGACGTTATGACAAGTCCGATGAGTTGGCATATAGGGTGCACTCGGTTGGTTCAACCCTTAGCAGATATGTTGATATCTGTAACCTGTTCTTCAAAAGTAATTCTTTAACTTGATGCATTTCCATGATCATTCCACCCAGATGAGTTATACTAGAAATGCATGATATTGTTATGCTTCAATTTCATTGTTCATATCATGGGCTGTTTGCGAGTACATTCAAAGTACTCATTGGCTTGCCACTGGTTATATTACTCACCACACAAGGAAGGACCGGAGTTTGGCGACGAGTACGTCTTCGGAGACGGACCACTACTGGAAACAGATAATTTGCCATGTGCCTAGTCTTTGTCGTCTGCTGGCTGATGGCAAAGAGCATCTTTGCCGTCAGCTGACAAAGAACAGACGGGAAAGTAATGGTTGTTGGCAAAGATCCTATTTGCCATCAGCCAGCTTTTTGCCGTCAGCCAGCGGACGACAAAGATGGAATAAGCAGACGGTAAAGACATGACTGATGGCAAAGATGGTCCAGACAAACGACAAAGAGTCACCGCACCTGAAGCCATCCCTTTTACCGTCGGGGGCCTCTTTGCCGTCAGCCTAGGGTCTCTTTGCCGTCTGCCTCGACACGTTTCCCGTCAGCTTGATGCTCAGGCGGACGGCAAAGGGGACGATGTTCTAACAGCTGGCGCCACATATCCCCACCCTCATCTGCCCTCACCCCTGATCCACATTCTCTCTCTCTCAGATCCACACCCCTCTCCCTCTCCTCTCCGCCCCCTGATGGATGGATCTCACGGAGGAGGAGAAGGGATGGATCCCCCACCCCCCGTGATTCTTCTCCACAGATACGCGCCTAGACGGAGAAGCATAGTCCGTGCGTCCTCCATGGATCCGGCCCTCTTCTCCATGGATCAATGACGAAGGAGCAAATTCGCCTTGATTCGTCGCCATTTCGTCCAATTCCAGCCCGCCTCGCTCGGATCAGGTCCTTGTGCACGACACTCGTAGCCGACCTTCTCCCCACACATACGCACCTCGGTCGGGCCAGACAACCCGCCGAACCCTGGCCACGCGGCCCGGCGCCATGGAGGTTGCCACGGCCATGGCGTCGACGAGCACCAAAACGACGGAGCTAGACGCCTCCTCGTCACGGACACCTGCTGCCAGGTCCATTCCTCATGATTTTGTCCTTTTTCTTTTTTGTGTGTGTACTGACTGAAACTGAAAGAAGCCGTTTGTGTTTGCGTGTCTGTTGATTGCCGGCCGGCCAGCAGCCGCTCAAGGTGTTGCACGGCGGCATGTCCGCGCTGATAGCAGAGGGCCTCACCAGCATGGGGGCGCACATGGCGTGGGGCTACGGCCGCGTCGCCGGCATGCAACTCAGCATCAACCACTTCCGGAGTGCTACTTCCGGCGACACCGTCCTCGCACGCATCGGCCCCGACTCCCCGTCCACATCGGCCGCTCCACCCAGGTTAGTTCGCTTCCCTCCTAGCCTATTTCCCTTGTTTTTCCGGTATGTAATAGGTAGTATTGCGCTTAGTCAAACCACTCGGAAAGTAGGAATTGGATTGTCAACCTCTTCTCCAATAGTAGTTGATCACGCGTAGCCTAACAAACAAATCAGAGATGCTGATTTCCTTCGATTTCGTTGTGTTTTTACTCCGCATGGGTTAGCAAAACCAACTGCTTATATATTTTTACTACACATGGGTGACCAGAACCAACTGATTATGCTTTTTTAGCTAACATAGTTATGAAAAAGGGACTTTGTTAATTAGTACTGAAATGCATAACATATATTCTAGAATCTAATTTTTTGTTGTATATAATATGAACAACATGATTTTTTTCAAGTCAGAACTTGCTTGGAAAAATGCCGTGCAAATTACTACTGCCCTGCATTCCTCTCTTTCTCTCTGTGGTCTGTTTCCTCATTGCCATTGGCTTGGTTGGTTGGTGCTTCCTGCAGACTAGGTTACACACGTAGCTGTAGTTAGGAGGTACATAGATGTTGTTCTTCGGAAACAAGCCCCTTCATTGATTATTTATGTAGACTAGCTCACACACGTAGTAATCAATCTCACCGTGTTGTATCCCATGCCAACAGTTCATATCCTATTATTCTTACCTGAACACGTTGAGAAGTAAGTAAACTGTATCAAACTGAATCCATGATTTATGCATGCGTCAGATTGGACAATGTTGAGACAAGCGTGCAACAGTAGGAGTGCATGCCCTACTCCATGTCACCGGCCTCAGACGCGAAAGTGCGGTAGAACATGATGCGACCATGATGGATGGACGACGTGCATGCGGACGAGAATCCGAGCTGCACTTCTGCCTCCGCCTCAGACGAGATCCGTGTGCACTGCAAGGCCCAGACAAGAAAAGCTTTGTTGACCCTGACCACCGAGCTTTGCCTCCAGTATTTAAAGTAAGCAATTCACTATGTAGTAATCAGTCTCACTATGTAGTGTCCCGCACCATGCCAATAGTACACAGCCTATTATTCTTAACTCACAACGTTGGCAAGTAATCTCTAATCAAACTGAATCCATGATTTATTCTAAAACCCACTGAATTCATATCATTATGCCCAATCAATAAGACTGTTCCCTAACATCTGAATAAATGCATGGAAGTCAAAGTCTATACGTATTTGTCAATCGGCTAACTGCACATCATAAGATTGTGCACTATAGCGAGAAAAAGAGAAGCAGAAAGTTTAATATTACAACGTCTCCAGTAGCATCGTCTTCAACTATTATCCTTACATTTCGTATTTAAGTTATACATCCTTGAAATAATTCTCAATGACATGTCTAATAGAACTGTCGTGCATGCAAAAATTGAGCTAGATGCATGTAGTACTTGAATTATACCTGTTTTTGCTTAAATCGTTACTTTTTTATAGTAGGTATGATCATCCAGTCACAGTTAACATACTTAGTATTAAAGCTTCCACTTCCTTAAATTATAGAAAGGTATTTTCTATCATGACCTATCAAAGTGTCCTTTTAGTGATTTCACATTTATAAAAATGAGTTGTGTAGAAGCTACACTTGAAACACTAACTAAAAATGTATGTCAGCAAACTTTTGCAAGAAAATAATAATCGTGTACTCATGGCGAATGGGATTAAGAAGCGTTTATGTCAAGACTTTACATTAGTTTAGTTACTGGCACTTCTCCCTCGCAGGTGGCGTTGAGTCTATACTAAGGTATTGACTTGATTTGTCACTCCATGGGTTCTAGGTCTTTTACTTAACCCCCTACTGCCACAAAATATGACATTTTCTGGAAACTATATGTTCGGTCGAGTGGGCTTACTAATGGCTGGGTGAGAATTCAAGTTTGATTTTCAGAGTTGTATTATGAGGTTGAGCTATTGTATGGTTTCCTTCAAAAAAATTGTACTTATATTTGTCTTTGGACTGCTTATTCCTGCACTTTCTTCTAAACATTTTTTAGATAAAGTTTTCTACTCTTGACTCTGAAAATTGCATTGGCCACGGAGTGTACGTCACATAGGGATATGCTCATAAGAAATGTTACTTGAACATACCTAAATGAGTTAGCTATTTATGAGTTTGTCTTTTACTAAAATGAGACAGTCTACACAGTATTGTAACAAAAAGGAGATCTAATTCCCCAACTTATATAATGTTTTAGTCCATACCTCACAGTACACTTAGCTGCACAATTTGATAATACATCGACATTGTTTCTTATTTACACTTTTGCATGCATGTTTTTTGTTGAAAAAATCACAGGAAATAGTAAGTATGCACTTATTTTTTCTGACCTACAAGATAAGTGCAAAGTAACAAGTGTTCTATATTGTACTACTTTGCCAAGGTGCATGTTCTTTAACCATTTTGTTAAATAAGATAGTTGAATGTTTGAAGACATTAGGTTGATAAACACGCTATGGTCTATGCTTCTCATGCTTGGAAGAGTATATTTTTTATGAGATGAAGTTAAATATTGTGGCTATTTTCAACACTCAAGTAGAGTTCCTTCTAAGTGCTGTAATATTCAACTCAATATTGCTGCAACCATTGCTGCCAAATTCCGTTAGCATTTGTTAGCTTATCGACCGTTGTTGTGCTTGAATATTTGCGAGCTTGACGGACCATTTTTTTGTTAGATTCTGCTTTAATCTTTAATTTCATACCTTCCTTTGATAATTGAATCAAGCATGGTTTTATTTTGAGGTGCAAAAATTGATCAAAATTTTAGCAGCCTTAGTGACACTAAAGATTCAGAAATTTGCCCACCTATAATGATAATACAGATGATCTTATAATCTGTTCAAAGGGAGCTAAACTCTATATTTTTGTTAACTCTTCTCAAAGTTTAATCTGGTTAACTCTTCTCAAAGTTTAATATGGTTAATATGTCCAACTGGTGGCATTGACCTGCGACAAATGTTTTGTCTAGTCTGTAATTTTGTCTGGTCTGAAATATGTCCAACTGGTGGCGTTGATTCTAGCTAATGAATCTGTAATTTTGTTTGGTCTGAGATTTATTTTGCTCAATGAATTTTTATATGAATGAATCACACTATCAATTGGTTTGTTACTAACGCCTATCGGAGTGACTAACTCACTATTGCTTTGATGCAACGGAGTTTGCGATGGAATGGGCGCTTCCTGAGGTATCCTCCTACGCCGTGTGACAATGGTGGATGACGACATCAGCTACAAAACCCCAATGTGGAGCTCCTCTCCCTGCTCCATTACGGTTTATTATGTGGTGCTTTCTTGTAGAGTAAATGATCTAGGGGTAGCTATATATAGACCTGTTTGTTGATGTTAAATGATCTTGTGGTTAATTAGAATTCTACTCCTCAATTGATGATATGTTATTGCTATGATTCCTAATTCAGTTAGTGCTCTAAGTGGTTAACTAAACTTCTAAGTTTCAGCTATTAAAATCATATTGAACTAAATAACCCTTCTGCACTACTTGCCGGAACACTTCTGTTTATTTTTTGGTATTAAGACATGATTGGTTTGTCTATTTGATAAGATTTCTAGGCCAAAAAACAGCCCAAACGTACTTGAAGCTACACTTCTGTTTATAATGTCCTTGTACCATGTTTTGTTTCCTTCCTGGAGATGGTATGGTCTAAGTGATGCTCGTATGGTAAATTGTGTGGTTCCTTGTAATCATTTTGTGCACATGGAAGATTTTGTAGTATCGATTGTTAAACGTGCTTCGTAAAAAATTAGAATGCGAATGTTAGTATTTTTACTGAAAGTTCTAAATCGAATAGTGATAATAGTTAGTCTTTTTTTCTTCTTCTTCTTCGAACTTCCTTAATTACTCCTATTTTTGCAGATTTTATTCATTTCATGGAATCTGGGATCGATGGACTGTTAGTGTTTAGTTTTTTTTCATTTGTGTTGACGAACAATGTAAAACTTATGTGTTGCAGAAAAATTTGGATGCACTTCGTGTAAAAATCGGACAATATCTTTCGAAGTTTCAAGGTTTCATACGAAAACTCATCTGTTACAAAGGGATTTCATTTTTTGAACTTATTTGAACTCCAGACCTTTTGTGTGCTCAAAATGCATCATTCAAGGCCACACCATCAATTTTTAACTATTTCTAACTTCATTTGGTATTTTTCATGCATTTACTGATTTTTTTCGAACTAAATGACCCATAAATTGAAAAAACTACAAATGAGCTCTGAATAGGTTGAAAGTTGGCATGCTATCATCATTTACCCAGATTGTCTTAATTTTTCATAATTTTTGGAGTGACATAAGTATTCGAATTATACAGATTACTTCCGACTATTCTGTTTTTGACAGATTCTGTTTTCTTTGTGTTTCTTTCTTATATCGATGTATCTATGGGTTGTATCGGGGGTTATGAACCATGGAGAAGTTTGAATACAGTAAATATTACACCAATATGAATAAAGAATTAGTTCACAGCAATACCTAAAGTGGTGATGAATAAAGAAAGGGCTAAACAACCATTCAAATTGGGAAAATATATAATGGCACAAACAGAAACTAGATATATATAAATTGGTCCAAGTAGTACATAATAATACATGCAAGCAGTACATAATAATAGCGAGCATACATATATATAGGTGTTCGCCGTTCTGAACACTACTCGTCTTAATCTGAATCTCACGCTGGTGCTGCGAGGTGACGCTAGCCATAGTTCATGATACTAATCTTCCGGTACAACTCGTATCCAACGTATGCATCTTTTGTTGCATACTCAACATTGATAGGGTCAAGTGGGGTCTTCCCTCACTTCTTGTGCTGAGACTTCGGGAATGAAGTCTTCATATCATGGTACTCCTCGTCGATCAAGGCGACTTCCATATCAGCCATCGAAGTCCTCGGATATTGAATCTGGAATAGGCCTTGGAGATCAATGTGGCATTCAGTTGGTATCTTAATACCAAAGTTGCGCCTCATATTCATCCTGTCGGTCGTTATGTCATCGCTAGCAAAACGTATGCCGCTGCGAAGGAAGTCCATGAGTTCTGGACAATGCTTGTCACTACTGCAACATCAACAAATTAAAATGGAACAAATGTTACATACTGCCGCAACAAGGAAAAATGTTTCAATACAACTAAAGAGAAATTTATCATAACTATTCAAATGGAACATATTGCTATTCTATGCAATTTTCACATCCTATGAATTGATCTTTATAGGATTCCAATATTGTAACATATTGCTATCCGATGCAATTTTCATATCCTATGGATTGATTAAAAAACCCTCAATTATCTATCCAATGGAACATATAAAGAAACTGCATATTGCTATCCAATGGAACCTAGAGAGATCATTATATGCAATTTTGATCAAAGAAAGCCTCAAAACTTACCAATGAAAAATTGTTTCACTACAACTAAAGAGAAATTAATCTTTATAGGATTCCAATATTGTAACATATTGCTATCCTATGCAATTTTCATATCCTACGAATTGATCAAGAAACCCTTAGTTAACTATATATCCAATGGAACATATATAGAAATTGCATATTGCTATACAATGTAACCTAAGGTGATCAATATATGCAATTTTCATAACCTTGGATCAAAGAAAGCCTATGTTGTAATATATCCAATGGAACCTAGGGAGATCAATATATGCTATCTAATGGAACCTAGGGAGATCAATATATCCAATGTTGTAACACATATTGCTATCCTATGCAATTTTCATATCCTATGAATTGATTAAGAAACCCTCAATTAACTATCCAATGGAATGTATATAGGAACTCCATATTGCTATCGAATGGAACCTAGCGAAGATCAATATACATGCAATTTTCATAACATTGGATCAATGAAAGACTCAAAACTTACCTCGCCCATTGGAAGATCAAGACATTCTGTTTGAAACATAGCAGGATGACGGAAACACCTTGATGATTGGCCATGAACTCCAGATCAAGCCACAAGAACGCCTCATGCTCCCGTGCGGCGTCAACCCACTCCTGGAACCATCGAAGAAAATTTGGCACCGCCCTGCTCTCGTTCGTCTACCCGACCCTGAGATTGGTCATGCCATGTGTACACACCACTCCGGTTTCATACGTCATGGTGGAAGAATAATGGAAGAAGAGACGGGAAGAAGAACAGAGGAGAGCGCTAGAGGAGAAGAACACCGAATGGCGATAGACTCTGCTTCGGTTGCAGTGTTCATCGCTGGAAACGACGCAGGAGGGCAAACCGTTTGGACCTTTAGTCCCGGGTTGCACGAAAAACCGGCACTAAAGGGGTGATTCGAAGGGCCGCCACCCCGGTTTGATCCACCAACCGGGCCTAAAGGAGGATACGAATGGTTTTACGAACGCCCTCCACAACAACTTAGTCCCAGTTTGATCCACCAACCGGGACTAAAGGGGATACGAATGGTTGCTGGCCTATTAGTCCCATTCTTGACTAAAACCGAGACAAATGGGGTGAGACGAACCGGGACCAATGGCCCACGAAGCCTGGCTGGCGCCCTGGCCTCACGAACTGGGACCAATGTCACCATAGGTCTTGATGTCAGTTGTTCTTCCCGAGCAACGGCGACAGGAATAGTCATGTCGACGGAACCAAGAATCCTTCTGCTACGGCTACGGAGCCTTGCGTTGGTGTTCCCTCGAAGCGGAAAGGGTGATGTAGCACAGCGGTGGTAAGTATTTCCCTCAGTTTGAAAACCATGGTATCAATCCAGTGGAGGAGTATCACAAGATCGTGCACAAACACAAAGAACCTCCTCCCAACGCTATGAAGGGGTTGTCAATCCCTTATAGATTGTTTGCCAAGTGAGAACTGAAAGCAACAAAGTAAGAAAGCAAAGTAAAAGCGGAGGTGTAAATGATAGATGTGAATAGACCCGGGGGCCGTAGTGTTTCCTAGTGGCTTCTCTCATGAAAGCAAGTAGACGGTGAGTGAACAAATTACTGTCGAGCAATTGATAGAACCGCGCAAAGTCGTGATGATATCTATGGCAATGATTATATCTATAGGCATCATGTCCAAATGCAAAACGGCAGGGTCGTGGAGTATTTATCACGAAAATTGTGCCCGCATGAGGAAAACTATGCCACCCATGATCTCGAATTGGCAGCAGTAGTGCATGCCCTGAAGACATGGCGACATTACCTTTTGGGGAAGCGACGTGAAATATACACTGACCACAAAAGTCTGAAGTATATCTTTACTCACCGGGAATTGAATATGAGGCAACGAAGATGGTTGGAGTTAATCAAAGACTATGAACCCAACATTCAATACCCCCCTGGTAAGGCCAATGTGGTGGCTGATGCCTTAAGCTGGAAAGCCAACACCTTGAATGTTATGCTCAAGGAAAGGCTACCCTCCTTGTATGAAGAAATGGAAAGCTTCGGGTTGGAGCTAGTTGAACCAGTATTCCTGGCTAACCTCGAAGTCAAACCAATTCTGGCAGACGGTATCAAGGAAGCCCAGAAGGAGCACAAGAGCATTGAAGGCATCAAGAATAAGATCCATGAAGGCAAGGCCCCAGAATTCTCGGCGGATGAGCAAGGAGTAGTGTGGTTTGGGAAACATTTATGTGTACCCAACAAGGCATAACTCAAGGACTTGATCCTACAGGAAGCACATGACACACCCTACTCTATTCACCCTGGTGGTACCAAGATGTATCAAGATTCTGGTGGCATGGCATGAAGAGGGAAATAGCGTCTTATGTTGCCAAGTGCGACGTATCCCAGCGAGTCAAGGCTGAACATCAGCGACCTGCTGGACTGCTACAACCTCTCCAAGTGCCTAAATGGAAGTGGGACAAAGTTGGCATGGACTTCATCACTGGGTTGCCAAGGTCAAGCAAGGGGCATATTTACATATGGGTCGTTGTCGACCATCTGACCAAGGTGGCTCATTGCATTCCAGTGAACATCACTTATGATGGAAGATAGTTGGCTAGTGTGCACATCCATCGTATAGTGAGTCTCCACGGAGTTCCCAAGGAGGTTGTATCTTACCCAGGCACGCAGTTCACCTCTAGAGTCTGGAAGAAGTTCCAAGAAGCCCTCGGAACCAAGCTCTCTTTCAGCACCGCTTTCCATCGACAAACGAGCAGACAGACGGAGAGAGTAAACCAGATACTCGAGGATATTCTCCGCGCATGTGTCTTGGAACATGGTGCCAAATGGGAATAATGTCTGCCATTTGCTGAGTTCTCATACAACAGCAACTACAAGTATAGTCTCCAAATGGCCCCATTTTAAATGATGTACGGACGGAAGTGCCGCACCCCGCTGAACTGGTGTGAAACCGGAGAAAGGTTTATTTTCGGGTCGGAAGTTCTGCAAGAGGCAGGCGATAAGGTGCAGCTTGTCCGAGAAAACTTGAAGGCAGCCAAGTTGCGAGAAAAGAGCTATGCTGATATTCACCGCAGAGAATTGGAGTTCAACCTCGAAGACCAGGTGTACCCCAGTGTCACACCTCTCAAGGGAACCAAGCGTTTCCATGTGAAGGGGAAACTTGCTCCAAGGTTCATTTGACCTTTTAAGATCACGTCAAGGCCTGGAGAAGTTGCTTACCAGTTGGAGCTACCTCTGGAACTTTTGTGTGTGCACAACGTCTTCCATGTGTCACAAGTTCGGAAGTCTCTCCAACCGCCAAACCATCTAGATATTTATAAGGACATTGACCATCAGGCCATTGACCTTCAGCCACATCTCACTTATCGTGATAGGCCGATTCGCATCTTGGATGAAGCAGAGCGATGCACCCGAAGCTGCACCATCAAGTATTTCAAGGTTCAGTGGAGCAACCACACCGAAGCAGAAGCAACATGGGAGCGTGAAGACTATCTCCGATCTGAGTTTCCATACCTTTTCAGCACTTAGCTTAGGAATCAGGGGGACGAGATTCTTGTAAGGGGGATAGGTTTGTCACACCCTATTTTCACTTCACTTCTTCTGTAATTCAAAAATCTGAGTTTATTTAAAATTTTCCAAAATTAATGATGTGAGTGCCATGGTTGTCATTGTATGCTTGTATGCTTGGTTGTGTGATTTCAAAAACCATATTTTTCATAACCAAATTATCCTCAAAACCCCTTTTCTTATTTCCGGTTAATTCAAAACCCTGCTTTGGGTTGCACCACAAGTCTTTGATGGCAAGAAGTGCTCTTATCCAAAGTTGGTGATTTGGTCCTAAAAAAATTATTTCACCAAAACCATAAAATAATTATTTTATGAATTATTTTCCTATTTTATTTGCATGTCCATTTCTGAGGCCAGAAATGATATTCCAAAATGGAAAAATACTTTTCTGCCTTAGAAAAATCTGAGGAAATTTGGAGATACCTAGAAGGACATATATTTTCCATACATAGGATTTTCAACCCATATTTATATTATAAAAAGTTGAGTAAAACCTTGAAAACCTATTATTTTTGTTTTGAACTTTTGAAATATTTCCAAAGGAAATATTCTTAATATATTCCTAGAAAATTTCAGTGATCTCCCTAAGCCATATTTGGTGCCCATATAAAGTTTCACCTTGATCCAAGGCGATTAAGGTCACCAAATAATTCCAAAACCCCTTCTGTCCAGTATGAAATTAGAGCAACTCTACATAGCAAAGTTTATCCAATGGAGCTGAAACTTTGCAGGAGTGCCTAATACCTCAAATGAGGCCTCCATGCCAAAAATTGGATTTGTGGGACTTGATTTGCCCACACTGCCTTTGGAAGGAACAGATCTGGTCATTTAGGGATGATTTCAAGTTTACAAAGCTAAAATTGTCCAATGGAGCTCAAACTTGGTGTAGGCTCATGTTTTAGCACCAAACCTAGTCTTGTTAAGTTGCATGTGCAGTGGTGCCCAAACCACTTCGAGCACCTTCTGACAGTTGGGCAAAAAACCCTAACCACAGCTAAACCCAATCCCTTTCTCTCAAACTCCTAGATTAGGTGGCTAGCATCAGTGTCTAACTCCAGTCAGGTGGCCCCTCTCTGGTTCAAACTAGAAAATCCAAAATCTCGAATTTGAGCTTCAGCCCAAGGCTGACAGCACCTGTTTCCCTCTCCTCCTTTGACCAGCCGAAGCTCCCACGGGATTTAAACAACTAGGCCACTCCCAACAAAGGGCCCAGGACATGCCAGACGCGTCGAAGGCACCCAGAGTGTGCCTGCATGCCTTGGCATGCCAAAGCTGCGCTTTGGGCGTGCTATAGAGAGCAACCGAGGTGGGGGCGACTCCCTCGGCTAGTTCCAACCTCCCCGCGGTGTCTCTCCTCTCCCCCGACAACCCCTCTGCATCAGTCAGCCCCTAGGGCCCCTCCTTTCCTGTGCTAAGAGATGATGTGACGCATGACCGCAAGCACCAGTAGAGCCAGAGGGCCACGGCCACGAATGCGCGCCTCTCATCTCTCCCTCTCTCTCTCGCAGTGAGTCCCGGAGGTCCAAAAACACGTCTTGAGACCGTGGTTTCGACCCCAGCCTCTCTCTGCACCCCCATGCGTGCCATGGTGGACCACCGGCGCACCCGAGTCGGCTCACCACCGCGGGCCTATTTATAGCCCCTCCCCTTGCTCTAGAACCCCTCACTCTGCTCCACCTAGACCCCAATCACCTCCCTAGCCACGCCACTGAGAATGCAGAGCCTCGGTGCTCGAGAGCGACCGAGGTCCCTTCGCCTCGGAGCTCCGGTCGATCTCCCGCTACACGGCGGTTCTCGAGCTGCTCTCCCTCCTACGCACTCCCCGTGACCCTAGGAAGCTTTCCCCTCTCTCGCCCGAGCGAATCACTGCCCATAGCTGCCACCTCCACCGTCACCCGAAACCTCTCCGCAGTAGCCACCTCGTTGCCAGTGAACCAGAGCCTCCCCGTCGTCGACTCGACTACCAGCAGGTAGGTGGCGACGAGCAGGACCCATTCCTGCCATTGTTAGGGCCTGAGTACATCGGTAGCCACGCCGGCCTCCTCCTCCTCTTCTATGTACAGAGGTAGGAGATCACCCCGACAGGTGTGCCCCACTTGTCGGTGGCCCATCTCTCTATCCCTCGCTGCCCGTAGCCACTGACCGCAGGGGCTTGTGCGTCAAGTTCAAACTTGACGGTGCGCGTGCCTGGGCGGGCTGATTGGCTGGCCACTGGGCCGGCCCAGTCCCAGGTCAAGCCATGCCGGGGTTGTTGCCCTTTTTCTTTTTATTTAAAACCTGGTTTTAAATGATTTTTATAAAAAGATTTAACTAGTGAAAACTTATGATTCTTCCACTGTTATTTTTCCTAAAAATGAGGAGTATTTAATGGAACTGCTAGGCAAATTTTTAAAACAACTTATCTATTTTATAATAATTAAAAAGGCTAATTTGGAATAGTTTTGCTTCTGCTAAATTGATTTAAAAATATTCTTTCACTAAAACGAGAGACAAATATTTTTAAAATAACAATATGGATTTATCAGAATTAAACAACATTTCTAAAGTGACTTTGTGCTTTGTTTTGGAGTGAGCTACTTATTGCTTTTTATTTAAAATGACGATAGAAAACCCGTGTGACGAAGGAGTTGGACTTGAAGACCCCGAAGACCCTGGACACTTAGCTGACCAAGGCAAGCAGGCCTTTGACCATGTCTGAGCATATGTTATATTGCATGCTAGTGTAGCAAATATTTCCGTTGCATGTGATCATAAGCATGGGTAATCATTGAAGTGATGTTACCAATGGCTCCTCCGGAGCACTAGCATTTTGAGCATGATCCTACCACCTATGAGGGTCACGCTAATATCATGTTTACAAGTAGAGCTAAGCATAGTAGCATGAGCATGGTGATGGTAACATATCAAAGGTTTAGGAAAACCCCGTCGGGTGCCACTAATGCCCGAGGGTGATGGTGAGTTAGGTGGCCACTTTTGGTGAAGTGGTGCACCGGGTATTTTGTGTGTGTATGGTTTTGGAAATGGGAATAGATTTATGATGTGTCGACCGTCCCAACCTTACATGTACGACCACGTTACCCCTTTATGGGTCGGGGCTTTGTTGATTACTCTGGTCCGTGCTAGCAAAGAGCCACATTACTAGTGGCGGGAGTGATGTGTAGTCACTCTCGTGATGGGGTCGTGCGAGGTAGGGCGACTATGTTGTTTTTACATGTTCCAGGCACACCGTTGGTCCCTGCATGCTTGCTACTGTCCAGAGTCAGTGCTCATAAGACATACAACATGTGGGTTGTGTACCAATCGAGTGGACCTCTTTGTCTAGTATCGTCTTGGAAAGGCATTGATAGGGTACTTACCTCGAGTATTTTATATACCGCGAGTCATGGATGACACGAAAGTTTCCCAGATCTTGTGGGTCCAGCATACTACCTCTGCAGAGTCTAAAACTATTTGGATAGTCGTGTCCACGGTCAAGGACAGTTGGGTGATGCTGCTTAAACTACGTCGAGTCGTTTCTGCATAAACCAAGTGTGTGTGAGTGTGTGGTAAATGAGTTTAATATAAAACAGTTGATATGCCAAAGTTTGCTGACTTGGCATATGGGGTGAACACTAAGTGTTCAGCCCTTGACAGATATGTTGATATGTGTAACCTGTTCTTCTAATTACCATCTAGCTTATGTTGCATATCCATGAACAAGTTCATTTATAGTTGAGACGCTATCCACCAAAGTTGCATATTACTTGTTATACTACCAATTGCATTATTCATATCATGGGCCGTTTGCGAGTATATTCCAAGTACTCATTGGGTTTCCCCTGGTTATATTATTGACCAGACATGGAAGGACCGGAGTTCGGATAAGAGTACGTCTTCGGAGACGGCCTTGCGAACTAGGACGCTTCCCAGTCAGAATGCCTGTTGGTGTAGGCTGATGGCATGGGCACCTGCATATCCCTAAGATTTCCGCCACTAGTTGTATCAGTGTGATTTATCCTTATAGGCCCTTCCTTGTGAACTTGATCATTCGGTCATGTGATGTAATAATTCGGTACTTGGATGTAAGACTCTTAATATACAGTATATGTGTGTTCGGTGAGCATTGATCTCTGGGATCACTAAGCACGTTCACTCAGCGATCTCGACTCGTAAGTCGAGGTCCCCACAGGGGTTATCATACAAAAGTCGATACTTCAAAAGGATACAACTAGTCTACCAAGAGTGTGGTATGGAGTTTTGATTATGTACTTATATCACGCGTCGCGACATTCCTACCTGCAACTTCTGAAGGTGATGCCGGGGGGGGGGGGAGTATCCATACCCCCGGCAAGCTGACGTTTCCCCCAGCGGCCTTCTTGCCGACGAGGTTTTTGCCGGTGGCCTTTGGCCACTCTGGAGGAAAGAGGCACGCTGGGGCGTAACGCTTTCTTATCTCTTCTGCAAGAGTTTTGCTGGCGGAGCCCCCGAGCGCATCTTTCTGGCGTCACATCGCTCCAAGGAGGAATGTGAGTTGTAGGGTGCGTGAAGGGGCGGTTTGGGGCCGCAGAAGCGTCCTCGAGTACCATACAGCGCTCCGGAGAGGTGCATCGGTCGGAGTAAGCGTCAGAGGCCTGGCCGAAGCCCCTTGTCACGCCCTCGACAGCAACACGACGTTCCAAGGAGGTGTGTTGGCCGGGCAATGCGGAGCTCGGGGCTTCCGCTCCTTCCACCCGCGCTCGCATAGCACCAATAGAGGCGCTATGACCTCTTGCGCGGGCAGAGCAGCCACTGCTTCCTCCCACTCAGGGAAGATGCAACGGCGAACTAGGATCCGTGGAGCCGACGGGCGGCTCATCATATTGGGGTGGTGCCTACGCCGGCCTGCTTCCGGCAATCCCCTTACCTGGCACGCCAAGGGTGTCGGTGAAGGATTGACAGCTATGCGGGCCTCAACGGTCCCCATTTTGCTGGTTTGGCGGGGAGAGGGGTTGCGGGAAAAGCAGAACCAACAGTTAGGGTCCGGCAAGATCTTTTTACCCATGTTCGGGCCACGTGGTGTGTAAAACCCTACTCCTACATGCGTTTAGTTATTCATTTTGGGTTATTGTAGATCTATCCCTTTTTATAGCCTTTCGATGTGCCAAAAAGCCAAAAAGCCAAAATAACCCTACTACTGATCCTTGGGCCTCCTTTTATAGGCAAAGGGGTCACCAAAGTGGCTCAGTGCGTGAATAGTGGGTTCACGGGTGAAACAACGCTGACCGACAGTTACCGTGTCACTGCCTTGTCGGAGGTGCAATAAATTCTTTGACAAACTTCCTTCACCTCGTGAGGGGGGGTTGGACACGTACCCACACGTGGCAACTCCGGGGCGTTGCGCTGGTGTGCGGGCGGACCCGTGGCGCATGCATCGTCGGTGGCGTGCTCGTCGGTGGACGCGTCCGCAGGTCGCGAGGGCGTCATGGGCCCGCGCCTCTCCTCGGGCCTTTCTCTTTCTTCCCGGTGGGGTTACCTTGCTGGGGCTCTTCCTGTTCCTCTCGCCAGGGAGGTGATGGCCTGTTGAGGCCTTGTCAGCCTTCCCGGCAAGGGTGGCTTGCTGAGGCTCAGTCTTTCTTCCTCGGCGGGAGGGTTTCGTCGTGGCATTGTCTATCTCCACGGCAGGGATCTCCTGTGGGGGCTCTTCTTCCTTCCCACCAAGCAAGTGCTAGCTGGGGCTTGCAATCTGCACTTGGTGGTTTTTGAGTCTCGCTTTCGCCCTAAGCCCCAGCGACGCGCCTAGTCGCTGCGGAGGGGTTGCCGGTGTCCGCGCACACGTTTGGGGCACTGGAGACCCCAGTCTTTAGTGCACCGACAGACTCCCAGTAAAATTTATATCCGGCTGGTCATTCGAGTGGTACATGATCCAAATCCACCTACCCATGTCTGATCATGACGTGAGATGAGGTGGTTTCAATAGTGAACATCTCCATGTTGATCATATCTACTATATGACTCGTGTTCGACCTTTCGGTATGTTCTGTTCCGAGGCCATGTTTGTACATGCTAGGCTCGTCAAGTTTAACCCGAGTGTTTCGCGTGTGCAAAACTGTCTTGCACCCATTGTATGTGAACGTAGAGTCTATCACACCCGATCATCATGTGGTGTCTCGAAACGACGAACTGTCGCAACGGTGCACACTCGGGCAGAAAAAATTTGATCTTGAAATCTTAGTGAGGGATCACCTTATAATGCTATTGTAGTCCTAATCAAAACAACGTGCATAAAATGATTAAGATCACATGCAAATCATAAGTGTTATGATATGGCCATGAACTTGTGGTTTTGATCTTCATATCCAAATCACCGGCATGATCTCCATCGTCACCGGTACAACACCATGATCTCCATCATTGTGTTGCCATCATGATTGTCGCGCCGACCATGCTTGTACTACTATTGCTACCGTTTAGCGATTAATTAAAGCATCACATAGCACTTAATGAATTGACACGCGGGTCATACAATAATTATAGACAACCCTATTGCTCCTGCCGGTTGCCGTAGCATCGACATGCAAGTCGATATTAACTATTACAACATGATCATCTCATACATCGATATATATATATCATCATGTCTTTCGCCATATCATATCACAACATACCCTGCAAAAACAAGTTAGACATCCTCTAATTTGTTGTTCCATGTTTTACGTGGCTGCTATGGGTATCTAGTAAGAACGCTTCTTACCTATGCAAAAACCACAATGGTGATATGCAAGTTGCTACTTAACCATCTACAAGGACCGCATCCGTCAAATCTGATTCAACATAAGTAGTAGAGACAGACACCTGCCAGCCATCTTTATGCAACGAGCTACATGTCAGCTGATGGAACCGGTCTCTCGTACGTGGATGACTAAATGCCCAGGCTGCTTCATCCCACAATACCGCTGAATCAAGAAAAAACTAAGGAGGGACACAATCTGAATATCAACGCCCACAAACTCCTTTGTGTTATACTCAAGATGTCATCTACGCATAGATCTAGCCCATGATGCCACTGTTATGGAATGTTGCATGGGAAACAAAAAAATTCCTATGGTCACCAAGATCAATCTATGGTGATGACCATCTACGAGAGGAGAGATTGAATCTACATACCCTTCTAGATAGCTAAGCGAAAGCGTTCAAGAAAGAGGTTGTTGTAGTGGTACGTCTTTGCGATCCAATCACCAACCGGCCCGCGAAGTCCCAACCAAGTGCCGAATGGACGACATCTCCGTGTTCAACACACGTACAACTTGGTGACGCATTCACCTCCTCGATCCATCAAGCGATGGTGAAGTAGCAGACCGAGTCCTCCGACAGCACGACTGCATCGCGAGGTGTTGGTGTTGACAATTCACCATGCCATCGTCGTGCGGTATTTAGAGGAGAGGAACTACGAGGGAGAGGACAAGAAGCACCCCAGCAAGTTGTCATGTGGATGCCCTCTCTCTACCTCTCTATATATAGGGGGAAGGGAGAGGGGAGGGTGCCCTAGGGTTTCCTCTAGGGGCCAGCGTCCTAGGGTCTCCCACTAGGGTGCCTTGCCACCCAAGTTGGGCTGGCGGCACTCTAGGAGGAGGCGTCCTCCCCTTCAACCGAGGTTGCCAGGGGTGAGGGGTTGCGCCCAGCCCCCGTGTGGGCTTACGTCCGCACTATCCTGGGGCCATGAGCCCCCCAAAAATTATCGGGGACTTGAAACCCCTTTCGGTATTCCGTCATTCCATCAGTGCACCTTGGAACACTTTTAAACTCCGATGAACTTCATCCTATATATCAATCTTCACCTCCTGACCATTCCAGAGCTCCTAGCCACGTCCGGGATCTCATATAGGACTAAGAACAACCTTCGGTCACCACCACAATGACTTAATTATGCTTATATCATCACCGAACCTTAAGTGTGTAGAACCTACGGGTTCGAGAACTATACAGACATGACCGAGACACTCTTCATTCAATAACCAACAACGAGACCTAGATGTCCATATTGGATCCTACATATTCTACGAAGATATTTATCAGTCGAACCACGATGTAAAGGATTCAATCAATCCCGTATGATGTTCCTTTTGTCTATCAGTATGTTACTTGCCCGAGATTCGATCGTCGGTGTCTCTATAACTAGTTCAATCTCATTACCAACAAGTCTCTTTACTCATTCCGTAATACAAGATCTCGTGACTAACTCCTTAGTCACATTTCTTGCAAGCGTATTGTGATGTTGTATTACCAAGTAGGCCCAAAGATACCTCTCCATCATACAGAGTGACAAATCCCAGTCTCGATTCACGCCAACCCAACAGACACCCTCAGAGATACCTGTAGAGCACCTTTATAGTCACCCAGTTACGTTGTGACGTTTAATACACACAAGGCATTCTCCGGTGTCCGGGAGTTGCATGATCTCATGGTCATAGGAACAAATAGTTGACATGTAGAAAACAACAGTAGTAAACTGACACAGTCATATGCTATGTTGATAGTTCGGGTCTTGTCCATCACATCACTCTCCCATTGATGTGATCCCGTTGTGAAATGACTACTCATATCTATGGCCAGGAAACCTTGACCATCTTTGATCAACGAGCTAGTCCTTTAGAGGCTCACTAGGGACAGTGTGTTGTCTATGTATCCACACATGTATTTTAGTTTCCAATCAATCAATTC
Organism: Hordeum vulgare subsp. vulgare; assembly: GCF_904849725.1. Taxonomy (NCBI): domain Eukaryota; kingdom Viridiplantae; phylum Streptophyta; class Magnoliopsida; order Poales; family Poaceae; genus Hordeum; species Hordeum vulgare. The sequence goes on from NC_058518.1 coordinate 223,491,541, forward strand.
TAGCATGGATAATAAACGATTATAATGAATAAGGAATTATAATACCTAATTTATTTTTGCCACCAGGGCATATTGACAATAGTAGCACCATAGGGCCTGTGATATCTCCTGGTGCAAAGGGCGGCCCGGCGGCGGGCCTTCTCGAGGAGCGGGAGGTCGGCTTCCCACGAGTCGGCTTGATGCGTCTCATCAAAAACTAACACCCGCAGGGAACCATACTTGCGCTTCACTCGGAGTACCGCCTCAACCTCGTAGACGAGCAAGAAGGAGGTCTCGCTAGTGAGCTTGGTCGCGGTGGTGCGGATGGACCACCGCACGGATTGTAGCTCGTCGAGCCAACCCTTCGTGCAAGCTTCGAGCTTCTTCTTGAAGCTTCTAGTCTTGAGGCCCTTGAGGACCCCGGCGTTGGCGCGCTCAGCCTAGTCGTTGATATGCGGATGTGCCACGGAGGCATGTCATATATGCGTACCAAGGGGAGAGCAATATGACGTTAAGACCACTTGTGAATTGGGACAAGTTGTGAGTGATGATGTGGTTGGGGACGCTGAATCGACACACAAGGCCCTTGATGAACTTGACGGTCGAGCCGGCTGGGATGGTGTGGACGGCTTCGACCTCCATCCACTTGGTAAACTTGTCGACAATGACGTAGAGGTAGCGGTATCCGCAAGTCGCGCGGGGAAAGGGCCCAAAGATTTCCAACCCCCACACCGTGAAGGGCCAAGAAAGCGGAACTGTTCGTAGCCCGTGAGCGGGTTGGTGGATCTTCTTGGCGTGGACTTGGCATGCCTCGCGGAATCGGACCAACTCGATGGCATTGGAAGCGCCATGGAAACTAAAAGCCGCTGCGAAAAACCTTCCAAACGAGGGTGCGCGACAAAGAGTGGTGTCCGCAATCCCATCCGTGGATGTCAGCGAGCAGCTTGCGCCCTTGCTACCCCGAGATGCACCGCAACTAGACGCCATTGGGCCACCTGCGATACAGCTCCCTGCCCCATAGGCAGCAGGCGCTGGCCTGTCGGACGACACACTCTGCTTCCTCATCTTCCACGGAGGAGGTAGGCCTTAAGCTCGGCGGTCTAGTCGGCTTCTTGGGGCTCAAGTGCGAGCAACATCCAGTCCCCTGAGGGCGGGCCGTAGTCCAGGGTGACCGTCAGCGGTGCAGGCAGATGCTCCTTAGGCAGCAGCGTGGTGCTCGCGATGGGCCTCATGGCCAACGGCTTGAGGAGTCGTTCCTCGAAAACGACGGGACGCTGGGACTCTCGGTGTGACGCCTGCTTGGCGATGTTTGTCGGCCTCCTGATTAACTTCGCAAGGAATGTGCTGTAATTCTAAACCAAAGAACCGTTTCTTGAGCTTATGTACCTCCTCCAGGTAGGCCGCCATGTGTTCGTCCTTGGATTTGTACTTATTGTTGGAGAAGTTTACGATGAGCTGGGAATTTCCCTTCACAACAAGGCGCTTGACACCGAGAGCCGAGGCGGCCTTGTGGCCGGCAAGCAGTCCTTCATATTCATCAATGTTGTTGCAAACCTTCATGTCGTGCGTGAAGCACAAGTTGACTTTGTAGTAAAGCTTGTCTCCTTTTGGCAAAGTCAGGACCACACCAGCCCCCGCGCCCTTCATGGAGAAGGCGCCATAAAAGCGCATAACCCAGCCGCAAGGCGCTTCGTCCCCGGGCAGGGTGGATTAGCCCTCGCGAGGCTCCTCTTCGCTTGGGTCCGTCCACTACGCGATGAAGTCCGCTAGGGTTGCACACTTCATGACCCCTTGTGGGGCAGAACTCCAGCTCGAAGGCTTGCAACTCGATGTTCCACTCGGTGACCCTGCCAGCAGCGTTAGGGATGCGCAGGATTTTCTGCAAGGGGTAGGCAGAGATAACCTTGATCGAGTGCCCTTGGAAGTTGTAGTTCAGTTTTCTGGAGGCAACGAGGAGCATGAGGAGGAGCTTCTGGTGCATGGGATAACGCTCACGTCCATCCCTGAGTACACGGGGTGCTCCACGTGCCTCGTAACCATGGTCTCATCGTTGCACCCATCAAGGGGCTTGTGGGGCGAAGCCGTGGGGACTTCCAAACGTGCGCCATCACGCGTCTCATGAGTGTCCTACGGTGAGGCAGCCTTCCAAGGGGAGGCATCCTCAGGGGGAGGGTCGCATCCTGAGAAGGAACACCCCCAGAGTGGGGGCGGCCTCTCGAGGGACACTCGTGCTTGGCCCTAACGGAGCTAGCGCAAACTCCTGCGGCTCCTGCTAGGTGGTCGCCGGTGCTTCTTGGTGCGTGTTGGGTAATGTAGCATAAATTCAAAAATTTCCTACGCCATATTCAGATCTTCCTATGGAGAGACCAGCAACGAGAGAGGGGTGAGTGCATCTTCATACCTTTAAAGATCGCTAAGCGGAAGCGTTGCTAGAATGCAGTTGATGGAGTTGTACTCGTGGTGATTCAGATCGCGGTGTGATTCCGATCTAGTGCCGAACCACGGCACCTCCGCGTTCAACACACGTGCAGCCCGGTGACGTCTCCCGCACCTTGATCCAGCAAGGAGGAGGGAGAGGTTGGGGAAGATCTCCGGCAGCACGACGCGTGGTGTCGATGGAGAGACGAGGTCTCCCGGCAGGGTTGCGTCGAGGGAGAGGAGGAAGGAGGGGAGCAGGGCTGCGCCCAGGGAGAGGGAAAACCGTGTGCAAAACAGCCCCAAAACCCTCTCTATATATAGGAGGTGGGGAGCGGGGTGTGCCACCCCTAGGGTTCCCACCCTAGGTGGTGCGGCAGCCCCCCCAGATGATAGGTGCGGCGGACAGGGCAGGGGAGGGGGGTGGCGCACCCCTAGGTGGGCCTTAGGCCCACCAGCGCCTAGGGTTTGCCCCCCCCCTCTCCACCTCCTTGGCCTTTGGCCTCTATGTGGGAGGCGCACCAGCCCACTTTGGGCTGGTTTCCCTCCACCTTTTGGCCCATGCTGCCTCTTGGGGCTGGTGGCCCCTGCAGGTGGACCCCCGGGACCATTTCCGGAGGTCCCGGTGGTCCCGGTACGCTACCGGTGACGCCGAAACATTTCGGTGTCCAAACCCATCCATCCTATATATCAATCTTTACCTCCGAACCATTCCGGAGCTCCTCGTGACGTCCAGGATCTCATCTGGGACTCTGAACATCCTTCGGTAACCTCGTATAACAATTCCCTATAACCCTAGCGTCGTCGAACCTTATGTGTGTAGACCCTACGGGTTCGAGAGGCATGCAAACATGACCGAGACACTCTCCGGCCAATAACCATCAGCGGGATCTGGATACCCATGGTGGCTCACACATGTTCCACGATGATCTCATCGGATGAACCACGATGTCAAGGATTAAATCAATCCGGTATACAATTCCCTTTGTCTGTCGGTATGGAACTTGCCCGAGATTCGATCGTCGGTATGCCTATACCTTGTTCAATCTCGTTACCGGTAAGTCTCTTTACTCGTTCCGTAGGACGTCATCCTGTGACTAAATCCTTAGTCACATTGATCTCATGATGATGTTCTACCGAGTGGGCCCAGAGATACCTCTCCGTCACACGGAGTAACAAATCCTGATCTCGATTCGTACCAACCCGACAAACACTTTCAGAGGTACCCATAGTGCACCTTTATAGTCACCCAGTTACGTTGTGACGTTTGATACACCCAAAGCACTCCTACGTTATCCGAGAGTTGTACAATCTCACGGTCGAAGGAAAAGACACTTGACATTAGAAAAGCTTTAGCATACGAACAATACGATCTAGTGCTATGCTTAGGATTGGGTCTTGTCCATCACATCATTCTCCCAATGATGTGATCCCGTTATCAATAACATCTAATGTCCATGATCATGAAACCATGATCATCTATTGATTAACGAGCTAGCCAACTAGAGGCTTGCTAGGGATAGATTGTGATCTATTTATTCACACATGTATTACTGTTTCCTGTTAATACAATTATAGCATGAACAATAGACGATTATCATGAACAAGGAAATATGATAATAACCATTTTATTATTGCCTCTAGGGCATATTTCCAACAGTCTCCCACTTTCACTAGAGTCAATAATGTAGTTACGTTGTGATGTATCGAACACCCATAGCATTATGGTGTTGATCATGTTTTGCTCGAGGAAGAGGTTTAGTCAACGGGTCTGCAACATTCAGATATGTGTGTAATTTAGAAATATCTACTACTCCACTCTGGACATGGTCCTGGATGGAGTTGTAGCGGCATTTGATGTGCTTGGTCTTCCGGTGAAACCTGGGCTCCTTGGCTATGGCAATGGCCCCCGGTGTTATCACAGAAGAGTGTCATCGGACCCGACGCGCTTGGTACCACTCCAAGGTCGGTGATGAGCTCCTTCATCCAAATTTCTTCATGAGCCGCTTCTGAAGCAACTATGTACTCCGCTTCACATGTAGATGTTGCCATGACTTCTTGCTTGCTGCTGCACCATCTCACTGCCCCACCATTCAAAACATACATGTATCCGGTATGTGACTTAGAGTCATCCGGATCTGTGTCGAAGCTAGCATCGACGTAACCCTTTACGCCGAGCTCTTCGTCACCTCCATAAACGAGAAACATCTCCTTAGTCCTCTTCAGGTACTTAAGGATATTCTTGACCGCTGTCCAGTGTTCCATACCGGGATCACTTTGGTACCTCCTTACCAAACTTATGGGAAGGTTTATATCAGGTCTGGTACATAGCATGGCATACATTAGAGAGCCTACGGTTGAAGCGTAGGGGACAGTACTCATCTTTTCTCTGTGTGCTGTCGTGGTCGGTGACTGGGTCTTACTAAATCTCACACCTTGCAAAACTGGCAAGAACCTCTTCTTTGAGTTTTCCATATTGAACTTCTTCAATATCTTGTCAAGGTATGTACTTTGTGAAAGACCTATGAGGCGTCTCGATCTATCTCTATAGATCTTGATGCCTAATATGTATGCAGATTCTCCAAGGTCCTTCATAAAAAAAACTCTTGTTCAACTAGGCCTTTATGCTCTCCAACATCTCTATATTACTCCCCATCAATAATATGTCATCCACATACAATTTGAGGAAAGCTATAGAGCTCCAACTCACTTTCTTGTACAAACAGGCTTCTCCATAAACCTGTATGAACCCAAACGCTTTAATCACCTCATTGAAGCGAATGTTCCAACTCCAAGATGCTTGCACCAGCCCATAGATGGAGCGCTGGAGCTTGCACACTTTGTTAGCATCCTTAGGGTCGACAAAACCTTCTGGTTGCATCATATACAACTCTTCCTTAAGATTCCTGTTAAGGAACGCTGTTTTGACGTCCATTTGCCAAATTTCATAATCATAAAAAGCGGCAATTGCTAACATGATTCGGACAGAATTCAGTTTCGCCACGGGAGAGAAAGTCTCTTTGTAGTAAACTCCTTGAATTTGTCGAAAACCCTTTGCGACAAGTGAGCTTTAAAAACGGTCACATAACCTTTTGCATCGGTCTTCTTCTTGAAGATCCATTTATTTTCTATGGCTCGCCGATCATCGGCCAAGTCCACCAAAGTCCATACTTTGTTCTCATACATGGATCCTATCTCGGATTTCATAGCCTCAATCCATTTGTTGGAATCCGGGCCCGCCATTGCTTCTTCATAGTTCGAAGGTTCACCGTTGTCTAACAACATGATTTCCATCACAGGGTTGCCATATCACTCTGGTGTGGAGCGTACCCTTGTGGGCCTTCGCGGTTCAATAGCAACTTGATCCGAAGCTTCATGATCATCATCATTAACTTCCTCTTCAGTTGGTGTAGGCGCCACAGGAACAATTTCCCGCGCTGCGCTACATTCCTGTTCGAGAGGGGGTGTAATTACCTCATCAAGTTCTACTTTCCTCCCACTTACTTCTTTTGAGAGAAACTCTTTCTCTAGAAAGGATCCGTTCTTGGCAACAAAGGTTTTACCTTCGGATCTAAGATAGAAGGTATACCCAATAGTTTCCTTAGGGTATCCTATGAATACGTATTTCTCCGCTTTGGGTTCGAGCTTCTCAGGTTGAAGTTTCTTCATATAAGCATCGCAGCCCCAAACTTTAAGAAATGACGGCTTAGGTTTCTTGCCAAACCATAGTTCATACGGTGTCGTCTTAACGGATTTAGACGGTGCCCTATTTAAAGTGAATGCTGCAGTTTCTAATGCGTATCCCCAAAATGATAGCGGTAAGTCGGTAAGAGACATCATAGATCGTACCATATCTAATAAAGTGCGATTATGACGTTCAGACACTCCATTGCGTTGCGGTGTGCCAGGCGGCATCAGTTGTGAAACGATTCCACACTTTTTTAGGTGTGTGCCAAACTCGTGACTCAAATATTCTCCTCCACGATTAGATCGTAGACACTTAATTTTTCTGTCACGTTGATTCTCAACCTCACTCTGAAATTCCTTGAACTTTTCAAACGTCTCAGATTTCTGCTTCATCAAGTAGATATACCCATACCTACTCAAATCATCGGTGAGAGTGAGAACATAACGGTAGCCTCCGCGAGCTTCAACGTTCATTGGACCACACACATCAGTATGTATTATTTCCAATAAGTCGGTCGCTCTCTCCATTATTCCTCAGAATGGAGTCTTAGTCATCTTGCCCATGAGGCACGGTTCGCATGTGTCAAATGATTCAAAGTCAAGAGACTCTAATAGTCCATCAGTACGGAGCTTCTTCATGCGCTTAACACCGATATGACCAAGGCGGCAGTGCCACAAGTATGTGGGGCTATCATTATCAACTTTACATCTTTTGGTACTCACACTATGAATATGTGTAACATCACGATCGAGATTCGTCAAGAATAAACCATTCACCAGCGGAGCATGACCATAAAACATACCACTCATATAAATAGAGCAACCATTATTCTCTGACTTAAATGAGTAGCCGTCTCACATTAAGCACGACCCTGATACAATATTCATGCTCAAAGCTGGCACTAAATAACAATTATTAAGGTTTAAAACTAATCCCGACGGTAGATGTAGAGGCAGCGTGCCGACGCCGATCACATCGACCTTGGAGCCATTCCCGACGTGCATCGTCACCTCGTCCTTGGCCAGTTTCCGCTTATTCCGCAGTTCCTGCTTTGAGTTGCAAATGTGAGCAACAGCACTGGTATCAAATACCGAGGAGCAACTACGAGCGCTGGTAAGGTACACATCAATAAGATGTATATCACATATACCTTTAACATTGTCGGCCTTCTTGTCCGCTAAGTACTTGGCGCAGTTCCGCTTCCAATGACCTTTTCCCTTGCAATAGAAGCACTCAGTCTCAGGCTTGGGTCCATTCTTTTTCTTCTTCCTGGTATCTGGCTTACCGGGCGCGGCAACGACTTTGCAGCCTTTCTTGAAGTTCTTCTTACCCTTGCCCTTCTTGAAACTGGTGGTCTTGTTGACCATCAACACTTGATGCTCTTTCTTGATTTCTACTTCTGCAGACTTGAGCATCGAGTACAACTCGGGAATGGTCTTTTCCATCCCTTGCATGTTGTATTTCAGCACAAAACCTTTGTAGCTTGGTGGGAGAGACTGGAGGATTCGGTCAATTATAGCGTCATCCGGAAGTTCGACTCGAAGTGAAGTCAGACGACCGTGTAACCGAGACATTTCGAGTATGTGCTCACTGAGAGAACTGTTCTCCTCCATCTTACACCTAAAGAACTTGTCGGAGACTTCATATCTCTAGACACGGGCATGAGGTTGAAAAACTAGTTTTAGCCCTTGGAACATCTCATATGCACCGTGTTGCTCAAAACACCTTTGGAGCCCCGTTTCCAAACTGTATAATATGCCACACCTAATCAGAGAATAGTCATCACTCCGTGTTTGCCACATGTTCAGAATGGCCTGGGCTGCTGCAGGAGCAGGAGGGTCACCTAGCGGCACATCAAGGACATAAGCCTTTTTAGCTGCTTCAAGGATGAGTTTCAAGTTGCGGACCCAGTCCGCATAGTTGCTACCATCATCTTTCAGCTTGTTTTTCTCTAGGAATGCGTTGAAATTGAGGTTGACGTTGGCCATCTACAATATTTATAAAGACAACTTTTAGGCTAAGTTCATGACAATTAATTTCATTTAATCAAATTAAGTATGAACTCCCACTTAAATCGACATCCCTCTAGTCATCTAAGTGATACATGATCCATGTTGACTAACCCGTGTCCGATCATCACGTGAGACGGACTAGTCATCATGGTGAGCAACTTCATGCTGATTGTATTCAATCATATGACTCATGTTCGACCTTTCGGTCTCTTGTATTCGATGTCATGTCTATACATGCTAAGCTCGTCGAGTCAACCTAAGTGTTTCGCGTGTGTAAATCTGGCTTACACCCGTTGTATGCGAACGTTAGAATCTATCACACCCGACCATCACGTGGTGCTTCGAGACAACAATCCTTCGCAAAGGTGCACACTTAGGGGAATACATTCTCGAAATTTTTAAGAGGTATCATCTTATTATGCTACCGTCGTTCTAAGCAATAAGATGAAAAACATGATAAACGTCACATGCAATCATATAGTGACATGATATGGCCATTATCATCTTTGCTCTTTCGATCTCCATCTTCAGGCATCGCATGATCATCATTGTCACCGGCGTGACACCATCATCTCCATCATCATGATCTCCATCATCGTGTCTCCGTGAAGTCGTCACGCCAACTACTACTACCACTACTACTATAGCTAACCGTTAGCAATGAAGTAAAAGTAGTAAACACATGGCGTTGCATCTCATACAATAAATTAAGACAACTCCTATGGCTCCTCCCGGTTGTCATACTCATCAACATGCAAGTCGTGAATCCTATTACAATAACATGATCATCTCATACATCACACATGCAACATCACAACTTTGGCCATATCACATCACATGTCAAACCCTGCAAAAACAAGTTAGACGTCCTCTAATTGTTGTTGCAAGTTTTACGTGGCTGATTTGGGTCTCGAGCAAGAACGCCTTCTTACCTACGTGACAGCCACAACGATGATATGCCAAAGCTATTTACCCTTCATAAGGACCCTTTTCATCAAATCCAATCCGACTAGAGTGGGAGAGACACACACCCGCTAGCCACCTTTATGCACGGTGTGCATGTCTGTCGGTGGAACCAGTCTCACGTAAGCGTACGTGTAAGGTCGGTCCGGGCCGCTTCATACCACAATACCACCGGAAAAGACTAAGACTAGTAGCGGCAAGCAATTGACAAATCATCGCCCACAACCTTTGGTGTTCTACTCGTGCATAGAATCTGCGCATAGAAAACCTAGCTCGGATGCCACTGTTGGGTAACGTAGCATAAATTCAAAAATTTCCTATGCCATATTCAGATCTTCCTATGGAGATCGCTAAGCGGAAGCGTTGCTAGAACGCGGTTGACGGAGTTGTACTCGCGGCGATTCAGATCGCGGTGTGATTCCAATCTGGTGCCGAACCACGGCACCTCCGTGTTCAACACACGTGCAGCCCGGTGACGTCTCCCGCACCTTGATCAAGCAAGGAGGAGGGAGAGGTTGGGGAAGATCTCCGGCAGGACGACGGCGTGGTGTCGATGGAGAGACGAGGTCTCCCGGCAGGGCTTCGCCAAGCACCATGGGAGAGGAGGAAGGAGGGGAGCAGGGATGCGCCGAGGGAGAGGGAAAACCGTGTGCAAAACAGCCCCAAAACCTCTTGATATATAGGAGGAGGAGAGGGGGTGTGCCACCCCTAGGGTTCCCACCCTAGGTGGTGCAGCAGCCCCCCCCCCCCAGATGGGAGGTGCAGCGGCCAGGGCAGGGGGAGGGGGGTGGCGCACCCCTAGGCGGGCCTTAGGCCCACCAGCGCCTAGGGTTTGCCCCCCTCTCCACCTCCCGCGCCTTGGGCCTCTATGTGGGAGGCGCACCAGCCCACTTTGGGCTGGTTGCCCTCCACCCTTTGGCCCATGCTTCCTCTTGGGGCAGGTGGCCCCTCCCGGAGGACCCCCGGGACCATTTCCGGTGGTCAAGGTGGTCCCGGTACGCTACCGGTGACGCCCGAAACATTTTCGGTGTCCAAACCCATCCATCCTATATATCAATCTTTACCTCCAGACCATTCCAGAGCTCCTCATGACGTCCGGGACCTCATCCGAGACTCCGAACATCCTTCAGTAACCTTGTATAACCATTCCCTATAACCCTAGCATCACCGAACCTTAAGTGTGTAGACCCTGCGGCTTCGGGAGGCATGCAGACATGACCGAGACTCTCTCCGGCCAATAACCATCAGCGGGATCTGGATATTCAATCAATCCCGTATACAATTCCGTTTGTGTGTCAGTATACAACTTGCCCGAGATTCGATCGTCGGTATGCCTATACCTTGTTCAATCTCGTTACCGGTAAGTCTCTTTACTCGTTCCGTAGCACATCACCCTGTCACTAACACCTTAGTCACATTGAGCTCATGATGATGTCCTACCGAGTGGGCCCACAGATACCTCTCCGTCACACGAAGTGACAAATCCCGATCTAGATTCGTACCAACCCAACAGAGACTTTCAGAGGTACCCGTAGTGCACCTTTATAGTCACCCATTTACGTTGTGACGTTTGATACACCCAAAGCACTCCTACGGTATCCGGGAGTTGCACAATCTCACGGTTGAAGGAAAAGACAATTGACATTAGAAAAGCTTTAGCATACGAACAATATGATCTAGTGCTATGCTTAGGATTCGTCTTGTCCATCACATCATTCTCCCAATGATGTGATCCCGTTATCAATAACGTCTAATGTCCATGATCACGAAACCATGATCATCTATTGATTAATGAGCTAGCGAACTAGAGGCTTGCTAGGGACACATTGTGATCTATTTATTCACACATGTATTACTGTTTCCTGTTAATACAATTCTAGCATGAACAATAGACGATTATCATGAACAAGGAAATATGATAATAACCATTTTATTTCTGCCTCTAGGGCATATTTCCAACAATGCGAGCACGACTTACTGCTCAACCGCGAGGGTTGCGCTGACCATCAGAGGGGTGGACACCAGGTACTACAGAAGGCACTCACGGGGCCGTGGCGCAAGCATGACGGGAGGGCTCTTGAGGTACCATTTGAGGTCCGTGAAAGCCTCATCCGCCTGAGGAGTCCACGCGAACGAACCCGACCTTTTGATTAGCTTGAAGAACATCAATGCCCGCTTGCCGATCTTGGTGATGAAGCACCCGAGGGAGCCTATGCACCCTGCCAACTTTTTCATTTCCTTGAGGGTTTTGGGAGGATGCATCTGCTCGATGCCATTGACCTTCTTCGGGTTTGCTTCAATCCCTTGGTGCGACACGAGGAAGCCTAGGAGCTTGCCAGAAGGGACCCCGAAGACGCACTTGTCGGGGTTGAGCTTCAGGTTGACCTTTCGTAGATAGGCAAAAGTTTCCTCCAAGTCCTCGATGAGCGTCGTGGCCTCACGCTTCTTGACCACGATTTCATCGACATATGCCTCGCTGTTCCGTCCCAGCTGGGGCCCTAGAGCAAACTGCATTAGCCGCTGGAAGGTGGCGCCATCACTCTTCAAGTCGAAGGGCATGCTCAGATAGCAGAACAACCACAAGTGGAGATGAAGCCTGTTTTTTCCACATATCCCGCCGCCATCTAGAACTGATGGTAGCTCGAGAAGGCATCCAAGAAGCAGAACAAACCGGAGCAGGTGGTAGAGTCCATGATCTAGTCGATGCGTGGGAGTGGGAAGGGGTCCAGCTAACAGGCCTTGTTGAGGTTGGTGAAGTCGACGCACATCCGCTCTTTGTCGCCCTTCTTCGGGATGATGACGGGGTTAGCAAGCCACTCCGGGAGGTGCACCTCATGGATGACCGCGACCTCTTGCAGGTTCTAGACTTCCTGTACGATGAAGCTCTATTTTTCCGATGCTTGGCGTCACACCTTCTACTTGATGCGGCACTCGTTGGGGCACACCGCTAGGTGATGCTCGATCACGTGTCTCGACACCCCAGTAAGGTCGGTCGCCTTCCACACGAACACGTCCGCGTTCGCCCTGAGGAAGGTGATGAGGGTGCTCTGTTGCTTAGGAGGAAGATCGATGCTAATGGTGAAGGTGGGGCCCATGCCGCTCTCATTTAGCGGCACCTTCTTTGTCTTGGTCTGGTCCTACACGAACTGTAGTTTGTTTCTCGTGAGGGCCACCTCAAGTAGGCTCTTGGGAGGCACCGCCTCACCCCTATTGGCTGAACACACAACTGTTGGGGCTTTGTGTGCTTGCGTGAGGCATCTCACTGCATCCCTCCCATCGCATCTGGCGGTCAGGATACCACTGCTAGCGGGGATCTTGACGATGTTGTACCCGAGATGAGTCACCAGCATGAATTTGGCGAGCGCGGGGTTACCCAAGATGGCATTGTACGGGAGGCCGATGTGCTCCACATCGAAGTCACCAAGCTTGGTGCGGTAGTTGGAGCAGGTGCCGAAGGTGAGGGGAGATGGATCTAGCTGAGAGCGGGCGCATTCTCGCCAACTACCCCAAAGAAGGGCCCGATAGTCTCCAACTGGCTGTAAAGCACCTGAAGCGCCTCGAAAACCACAACGGAGATGATGTTCCGCCCAGCGCCCACGTTGATGAGGGCCTTGGTGATAGCGACTGTGCCGATGGTGGGGTGCACACCTTGGGGAGAGCGCCCACGACCACCAAAGACCCAAGGCGGTCCCCCATGCCGAAGGTGATGCCGTGCGAAGCCCTGGCAGGCCCGGAACCGTCCCCGAGTGCCACATGTTTTCTCGCCCCATGAGGGACGCTCTCGCCCCGCGGAAGGATGGTTTGGCGTGCCGGCCATCATTCGGTGCCTGGGCTCCGCCTAGGATGCATGCGACATCGCGCCGCCCCCGTCGCGCCGCGGTGCCACCTCCAGCTAGGGGCACGTCGCGTGACGCACATCGGGTACAATGCCTTCGGGGTCGTGATCCGAAACTCCCGCATTTAGCAACATGGCGCAAGGTGGTGGAGGAAGCACCCTAGCCCCTCCGAAAAAGGCAGTGAGCCTGAAGCGCCGGCCCTCACCGGCGACGGGCCCTGCACCCACTAGCTAAGGATGGAGAGGCCCATATGCCCCGTGCAGCGAGGCGCACACGTTTTTCTATCCGCGGCCAGTAAAGAGGGATGTGGGCCATGGTGCAGTTGTCGTCCTGCTCGTGAGGAAGGCGTGAAGAAACTCGATGTCCCCCGGTGACGGGTGCAGCGAAGACAGCAACACCGGTGCGCCGAGCGGACGCCTTCTTGGCGCATGGTTGGTGGGCGTCCGCTATGGAGTTGGTGAAGCCCGAGTTGAAGCTGCAGTCGGAGAACGGCTGCGCACCCCTACCTCGCGTGCCAAATATCTGAATCGGGGCTCCGTAGATTAAGAAAGGTTCCAACTCTGGGGTGCGCTCGCTCTCCAACCCTATTCTACCTCATGACTTCACTACGACTCTCCGACGTCTCGATCTAAGGAAAGCGAACAAGAACATGTGAGCAGCTTACCAAGGTTCAGGCCACCTTTTGGTATAAACCCTACTCCTGCTTGTCTAGATTGCTTGAGGTGGAAGACGAGTACAAAGGTTGGTTCTTGCCCTAGTGCAGATAATGGGGATTGTATCCCTGCCACATAGTTCGGGCCTCTCTTTTATACTGGCCTTGGTCCTCTTCCCGCGAAAACACACTCGGCGGGAAGGGTTGCCACAGTGGCCATTTTGAAAGGGGACAGGACTGCGGCTTGCACTGGCGAAGTGGTCTTCAACTACAAAACCCTTCCACACGACGCACTAGTGGGCTCAAGGTGACCTCCGCCCTGCCGAGCCCCCAGCATTAGACATCTTGCACCAATCAGGAAACCTTTGGGGGTTGCTTTGACGACCCGCCAGCTGGCCTTGCTTCCTTAGCACGAAAGTGTAAAACTCCCCTGCCCATGTCCGTTGGCACCGCTCGTGCACCGCCTATGCAACTTGCATCATCCATGCGAGGCACACGTCCGTGGGGCCCTACCAGGCTGCCCTTGTCGTGCCCGCCCCGCGAGGGCCTTGGGGTAGCCTCAGGATGCGTCCCCGCAGAGAGCGCCCTCTCGCAGTCCTTGATGATGATCCTCAGGATGGAGACTCCACAAGGGTCTTACTTGTTTGGCCCGCCGATGGGGCGGGCCAGGCTTGTGCAACTGCACCACGCATGTGGCTCTAGACCGACGGGCCAAGGCACCCCCTATCCTAGGGGCCCGACAAGTTAGAAGAATATCATGAACTTGAAGAACTCTTGAACGAACCACGACTAAGGATTTGGAACGAAAGAGGATAATGCAAATGAATTGCGATACATGATAACAAACAAAACATTATTCGATTAAGAGAAATCTTAACAACCCACTGGCAAGAAATGTGATACGAACGAAGAGACATCACTTGAGAATGATTTGAGAATGAAAGCTGAAAGTTGAGAATGAAGAGATCTTCCGAAATGATGGCCATCGGAGGATCTAGAAATGAAAACAACTCTGAATTGTTCTGGATAGATATGCAAGGAATTTCTCATCATCGAAAATAATTTAAGATGATAACATCAACCTTGAATCACGAATTCCATGAGAACAGGCAAAGACTTAAGAGAAACTCTCCTTCGGTCTTGATAGTTGAGAATGAATGCGAACACCACCACCGAGAATTATGAATAGACTCTAGGACAATGAAATGAAAGGTTGAACTAATCGACAAACAATTCTGAAGCGATCTGGGAGATAAAATATGACTATTGTAATTCGTACTTACGTCACACTTGAACAAAACTTGAGATCTCCAGTAAAGAATAGAAGAGCCAGGTAAGATCCTGCGAACAACCTTTGGGTTATGGGCCCAACCAAAGGAAAACACCGTTGAGACGATTACTTAGATGGTGAAATAGCATCAGTACAAATTTAAAACATGATGAGGTGAGAACCTTGAATAATTTGAAAGAATTTGAAAGGAAACATGAATCTTCTAAGGTATCATTTCCACTCTGGTTAGAATGGGAAGAGGGGAAAATAAGAGATACTTGGACAAGGATTTCCCATAGGGAAAAGCATATAACGAATCAAAAGGATATGATGAACACCGAGAGGTTGAAGCAAATCCACCAAGGAAGAAACAAAAATGAAGAATGATGAACATAGCACTTCAGGACGTTCACAATGAATCACAGGACACGAAATGGAAGAAAAGAAAACGGAAGCATCACACGAAAAGAATGACGCTTGTACGATAATTTAATCATTGAGAAAAAAGGTGGGAGGGTGGGGAAAACAAATAAAACAAAGTACGGATGAAAAGAAATATGTGGATTGATCTTGCAAATTTTGGAAAAGGTTGAATTAACTCGAATAGAAGCACTTCGGATGAAAAGAGTTGACATGACAATTTTATTGAGCAAAAGGATTAGCACTCCCATAGAAATATGAGAACACCGCTTAGGAAAGATATGAAATTGTCAGAATCAGGGCTCCATGGACCCAAAGAGGTTAGAACTCTAGGGTGCGCATGCTCTCGTGCCCTGCTCTATAGTGCAACCTCACGGCGACACTCCAACGTGATTGAGATAAGGTTGACTTTATAATGGGAGAAACTTTATAATGCGAAGTTTCCCAAAGTCAGAAATCTATAAAGAGGGTTTTTGGGGCTTGAGACAAGTTCTTCTTTTCTCCTTGATGCACCACTTGGTGTGGATGCATTATTGGAGTATCACAACAAGTCTACCAAATTTGAGCACAAAAGGAGACACTTGCCAATGTAGATTTGCCAAAATTTGGATCTGGATAGATAGGTTTTTCGAATAATTAGGGAAATCAAATCAACTTGTATTAAGATGAAACTTGGCAAGATCATGACATATATCATATGTGACATATTAGAATTTTACAAGAATTTATTGAGAATATTTCCTATAGAAATATTCCAAAAGCTTGAACTAGGCAGGAAGGGTTTTGAAGAGGTTTGCCAATATTTTGAACATGACCATTTGTTGAAACTCATCTATATGAAATATATATGTGCACTCAGTTTCCCTAAATTTTCTCAAATATTTTGAAAGCAATAAAAATAACTTTACTTCATAAGAGACCATTTCTGGCCTCACATGAAGGCATTTAAATAAAATAGTAAAATAACTTTTAAAATAATAATAGTGTGGTTTTGGGAAAGCATTTTGATAATGGGTTTTAAATAAAATAATTGGTGCAAAATAAATTCCCTAATTTGAGGATGTGTAGTCCAAATCCCATCTAAGGGGTTTTGAAAGCTTAATTGAAAGAAATGCTTTTTGGCGAAAATAATATTTGGTAAAAGTAGTTTCTAGTTCTAAACTCATGGCATGATCAGTAGGCAAGTGTTTTGGGCTAAGGAGGTGAATCTCGAGAGTAACCGAAATTATTGAGAATCAAACACAAGCATACAAGCAAGCAAGCAAACAATAGTCACTTCAAGCATCACAAGCATTCACAAAAATTTTAATTGGTCCTAGCTTTTGGGAAATGTCAAATCAGTCATGAGAGTTAAAACAGGGTGTTACAGACCTTACCCCCTTAAGTAAATCTTGTCCCCGAGATTTCTAGGCTAGGTGTTGGAGAGGTACAAAATCTTGAGTCGGAGGTAGTCTTCATGTCCCCATGTTGCTTCTCTAGGTCTTGAGGTGCTTGATGATACAACTTTGAATGCTCTGCACGTCCTTGCCTGAAGTGTGAGGGTTATGGTAATAAGTTAGGCTTGACTGAGGGTCGAGGGCTTGGTGAACAGGTCCGTGCAAGGTTCTGGCTTGCAAGTGCATTCCAAAGTCGGAATATGTGGCAAGATAATGTATGTGGGTTCTGGTCCTGGGCTGCTCATGCCGGTTAGTGACATCTAGATGTCTCGTGTTAGAACGTACAGTCAAGGTCCTCGCATAGCTCTCTGCTGACGGGGAAGTCCTTGACTCCTTAAGGAAGGCAAGCTATGGTCGTAGGTGGTCTTCGTCCTAGAGGGTGTTGCAATGGGCCTTCGAAGGCTTCTCGCGAAAGGGTCTGGGTTGGGTCTCGCCCATGAGTCTAATCTCGGAGACTCACACTACAGAACAGGTCCTAACATCTCGGAGGGTTTTTGAGGGGTTCTGGATGAGCTGGCTACGCAAGAGTATAGACCAGTCATCCACTTCCAAGGTCTGCGGCTCGGCAAGCGGGTTTTCACCATGATCCAATCAATACTCTCGTCCTTGATTTGGACCAAGAAGAGGCTCTCTGATTTCCCTCATTGTCCAAAGGTTTCATCATCCTGAATCGTCGAGGCTTCTTGACATCGTTGATGTAGTTGGTGCAGGATTGGTTTGACGTCTTTTGATTCCTTGTTATTGTCATGGTTTCCGAACCATGGCGGTTCTTCGTCTTGTCTTGGGTAGGATAGACTTCCGCTGACTTGAGGTTGCTTCGAGAAACCCATCCTCTTGAGATAACACTGTACCCCTCGAGAGGCATAGCGATCGACATTCTTGGGGCTTGCCCAAACAAGACTAAGGTGTTCTTCCTCTTATCGGGTGAATAAGTATGTCATCCGTGAGGATAACGACATATTTTCCCAAGCATCACATAAGCATAGTGCTTATGAGACAGGTGAGGAGAGCGGGGACTCGCTATGGGCGGTAAATGGTCGAGGGGTTTGTGATCCAATATGACCTGGTACCTCATGCCCATGTTTGTCATAGGCACGATGGGTGGCAGTCGGGCGGAGTACAACCATATTCCAACGACTTAGAGTCGTTTTCTATGGTCATAATCCGACGATCTTATGTCTAGGTGAGGCTTTAGGGTCTCAAGGAACTTAGGATGTGAGTGAACAGTTATCATCTTATCTCTAAGCACATTCCTTAGATGCCAGTAGTCTGACCTCTCACTACGAACAACATCACTCTATTTCATCAAAGATATCATCTCACATAAGTCAACTCCACACTGCTCTTGCTAGTCAACTCCGTGGTTGAGGGAAGGACGAAACCCAAACACCACAAGTATGATATAGCATATGTTGCACATGCATTCTTATGCTAGAGCCTCGGGAAAGCGTACAAGCTGCTAAGCTTGAACTGGGATGCCACGAATCCAAATGTCCAGCTAGATCATTCAATGGACAGGGTACTGCATTTCTATACTAAGGAAACATGTAGTATACCAATCCAAGATCTTGTTTCCTTTCTATGAATCCGATCAAATGGTCCATCAATCAGGTCGATCATCACTTGACCCATCACACCTACAAATCCAGTATTGACGGAATTCTACATAATCACTTAGAATCCTCATAATTCACATATTACCACAAGGATTACGTCATAGTATATCCACCAACTTCCAATATCATGGCCAACTAATCTCTGAGGCTATGCTTATACAAGTTCGTGAGTTATTCCTACAATTCTAATTACTACTACTTGTAACCCACCAAGAAACATGGCATCATGATCAATATCGTCAGACTAAATCCGATTTACTCCGAACCATGTGGTCTCTCCAAACATCGATACTCTATTGAGATTAGCTATTTAAATCCAAAAATCAGGTCCAATAAGAAATCTTACTCGATACTCCAAGTCATTATGGTAAAAGCATCAAACCACGTAAACTACTTGATAAAGTCAATTATACCACCAAGAATTATCGCTCGCGATCATAATCGTCCTACTGAATCCAACTTACTCCAGGAATATGTAGGTTATGCTACTATATCAATTTGTTCCACCAAATTCACCTACCTTTATAAGGGTCTTACGATCCACCAGGATAGTATAGCTATATCCTCAAGATCCACATCATCACCACAACAAACCATAGTCTTGTATTCTTAAATCCGAGAACGGTCCTACTTATGGCATCAGGGTTATGGTGATAGCTTAAGAATGAATGACACTCATTCACCATGATCAATTGTTCCTTAAAGAACCCGGTGCTAAGCGGGGGTTTATCGGGGCTCGACTGGTGTTCTGGCAAATCCGTGTTTTAGACACGTGACCAGAAATTTGAGCCGGAAAGGCTTGTGGAGGTTATACTGGGCTAGGGAGGGTTTCCAATCTTGAGGGAAAGCATAACTCCTACGGTTGCATGTGATTGAGCACAGTATACTCAGTGTCTTCAGTGTCACTGTCCGCTGAAGTGGATCCCTGTTGCATCTTTTCTTGCCTGTCTTCGATCGTCGAGAGGGCTGAGAGAGAGGGAGTAGTAGCATAGAGGGGAGTGCCTGAGGGTGCTATAGTGCAAGTTCAATCAAACAAGTGTTGGAAAGGTCAACTTAAACATCAAGGTGAGGCGGGTGATATAACTGCACTCTTGTTGCCTAGAGAAAAAGTGTGACTTATATCAAAGCACAAACAACAAAAACAAGCAACACACAACATGGTTCCATCCGAACCAATTCACGGACTCGACTTCATATAAGGGATTTACGACTCATCCTACCCTGGGGTTCTTGGACTCTACAGTCGTGCTTGCTTCGTGTCCCGAAGAGGGGTCCGCTAAGTCTTCTGGACCTTCTCATGGTGTTGCCACGTCTCTTGTTGTTGCTCGCCGAATGACTCGGGTTGAGCTTATAGAATTCTTGATGACTTATCGTGTAGTGAGTTGCCGACGAAGGTGGTTCTTCAAGGCTGTCATTGACAGGGTCTTCTGTTGTCTTTATAATCTTGTCGTTGTCTTCTTGCCTTCCAAGCCGTCGAGAGTTCCACATGGACGACCTTTATGCAATGACGTCAGCAAGGCATGATAGAGTTCCGACATGTCAGTCACGTTGATCCCAATATCGACACCTAGAGCGGGGGATAAAGAGAACCATTTTCCTGCTCAGTAGGGTGAGGCGGACCAAATGGCGAGATTCTCATCCACCGGTGGTGGTCAACACAACCTTAACGTTGACACGGTCGCTCTATTAATGATGCAAATCATGGTCTTGCACATATTATGCCCTCATTTCATCACCCCGGAACAGTGTTAAGGGTGTCGCCATTTTCTGGGCCTTGATGTCCTTGTTCATCATGGAGGTACTTCTGTTGGTGTCGTCTGTCATAGCGTTGTCATCCTTGTCCTTCCGGACATGGGTGGTTGCTTGGAAAGATTGCTTCCTTCGAAGTTACCTGAGAGGATTTTAAGTAATCATGTGGTCAGGCAAAAGGGTGTTAGCGGCCGTTTGTAGGTTTAAAAAAAGTAGGTGAGGAGTGTCAAGAAAATTAAGAATGGGAGTGCTAAGGCAAAAACCTTGCTTCCTTTTAAAATTCAGGAGAGATGAGAAAGGTACATGTTTCGTAGGTGCTTTGAGAGGTCTGGAAAACAGCATTGTCCTAACTAACATCCGTGCTAACTAAGGGCTTCCTACTGTCAGGATGGCTCTGATACCAGCTCTGTGGGGACCTCGACTTACGGGTCGAGATCGGCAAATGAACGTGCTCAGTGATCCCAGAGACCAATGCTCACCGAACACACAGAAACTAAAAAACAAGAGTCTTACATCCATACATACCGTTTGATACAATAACTGACCCTTGCTGTCAAGTCCTACATATATAGGGCCTTAAGGGCCAACACTCCAAACTGGACCAATAGCAGAAATATTCGTCGAAAGCGTGAACCCATGCCATCAATGTTAACCTACAGGCATTCTGACTGGGAAGTGTCCTAGCTCGCAGGAACGCCACCAAGTTACTCTTCACCATATCATGTTCTCTCATACCTGGTCAATAAAATAACCAATGGCAAGCCAATGACTACTTTGAATGTACTCGTAAACAGCCCATGATATGGATAATGCAGTTCGTATGGGAACAAGTAATATGCAGAATTGGTGGATAGCAGCTTAACTATAATAAACATGATCATAGATGGATGTGCATCATAAGCTAGATGGTATTTAGAAGAACATGTTACAGATATCAACATATCTGTTGTGGGCTGAACACTTAGGGTTCACCCGATATGCTAAGTCACCAAACTTGGTCATATCCACTCTTTCACATAACTCCCTAAACACACACACACACACACACACTTGGTTTATGCGGAAACGACTGCAGGTAGTTTAAGCAGGATTACCCAACTGTCATTGACTGTGGACACGGCCATTCGAATAGTTTTTCACTCTCCATAGGTTGTACGATGTACACACGAGATCCAGGAAACTTCCGTGTCATCCGCGACTCGCAGTATATAACATACCCGAGGTAAGTACCCGATCAATGCCTTTCCCCTGACGATACTAGACAAAGAGATCCACTCGATTGGTACCCAGCCCACATGATGTACATCTTACAAGCATCGACTCTGGACAGTATCTTCCATGTGGGGACCAATGGTGTGCCCAGAAGACGTAAAAACAGCGTAGTCGTCCTACCTAGCACGACCCCGTCACGAGAGTGACCACATATCACTCCCGCCACTAGTAATGTGGCTCTTTGCTAGCACCGACCAAAGTAATCAACAAATCCCTGTCCCACAAAGGGGTAACGTGGTTGCACATGTAAGGTTGGGACGGTCGACATAAATCTATTCCCATTTCCGAAACGACTCACACCAAAAATATACCCGGCGCACCACTACTTAACAAGTGGCCACCTAACTCATCATCACCCTCGGGTATTAGTGTCACCCGACGGATTTTCATAATCCTTTGATATTAACCATCATCATGCTCATGCTTCTACTATGCTTAAAATCTACTTGTCAACATGATATTAGCGTGAGACCCTCATAGGTGGTAGGATCATGCTCAAATGGGAATAGGTGGTAGGATAAGTGCTCTCGAGGAGCCATCGGTAACATCCTAGCGATGATTTACCGAATACTTATGATCATATGCAATGGGAATAATTGCTCTACTTAGCATGCAAATAATATTTTGCTCAAAAATGGTCAAAGGGCTGATTGCCTTTGCTCACATAAGTCCTCGGGGTCTTCGAGGTCTTCTGGTCCAACTTCGAGTACTCCATCTACTCCATCAACTATCGTCGGAAACAACCTAGTAAGCCAACAGCAAGCAGAAAAAAAAAGTTCTCAATAAATAGGAGTTTTCTTTTTCTTGGACATCTCTGGCCATAAGAAAAATACCTAAAGCTTCCTATAGGAGGTTTGGACCATCGGGGATTTTTGAATGGATGAAAGGAGGAATAGGTGATCTCTAAAGAAGCCTACAGAAAATATCATGATAAAAATTAGTGGAGGCGCTCATTTAGTAAGTATAATTTTAGAAATATTTAGGAAGTTGTTTCATGGGATTTGGAGTTGACGTGAACATACTAGGGATTTTCTAACATTGAATAAATAGTAAAAGGGAGATATTTATTAATTTCAATAGAAATATGTCATACAAAAATGTTGACCAAGACTTCAAAAATATGATATCATATTAGAAAACTCTGGAATTTGGAATCACTCCATTTGGAGTTGATTTGAATGCTATAGGAATTTACAAAGTGGGGTTTAAAATATTCAAATGGCATTTGAATATTAATCCCACAGAAAGTCTTTTGGAAAAATGTGCAATGCACATATATGGATAAGTCTTGATTTTTGGGACCTGCAAAAATTTGAATCATAAATTTCGAAGCTCAAATGATTATTCTATAGATTTTTGGAGTTTCTGCAAAAAAGGAAATTGATAAAAGGTTCAGCAACACGGGCTATCTTACGCTCAGGCAGCCGATATGCACATGGGTCGGCCCAGTTGCTTGATCTGGCAGCAGGGGCCAAGCGGGAGGCGTCGTTGGTCTTTTACGCCTTCCGCACGGGAAGGCAACCAGACTGGTGCGTGTCTCCACTTAAGATGG
Source organism: Hordeum vulgare subsp. vulgare (assembly GCF_904849725.1). Lineage (NCBI taxonomy): Eukaryota > Viridiplantae > Streptophyta > Magnoliopsida > Poales > Poaceae > Hordeum > Hordeum vulgare. The sequence continues at coordinate 223,514,401 of NC_058518.1, forward strand.
TTGGGCCCGGCCCTGGCTCACTCACATGGGGCCTCGCGTGCAGGGTCTTCTTCATCCTCTCGCTGGAATGGAGAGGAAGCATGAGAGGGAGGAGCCGGCCGGTGCAGTTGCTTCCTCCGGCGGCTACAGCCACCCGTGGTAGTGCTCCGACCACAAGCAGGCTTGGGGGGCCGCCGCTCTGAGCTAGGCTGCCCTCCCTCGCTGGGAGGCGCCATATCAAGTGCCACTATAGGCTCTGCAGCTCCGGCATTGGCGGTCATGGCCCAAGCTCCTGGCCACCAGAGGAGGAATGGAGAGAGGGGAGGGGCTCGAGCTGGTTAGGAGGGACCTCAGGTGAGGCCAGGGCGAGGGGGGAGCCCCTGGTTGGTCCAGGCTTGAGCGGAGGCCCTCAATGGAGCTTCGGCCATTGGAGTGATAGGAGGAGGAGGAGAGCTTGGGAGAGAAGGGGAGGAGGTCTAGGATACTTCCAGGTAGAGGGGGAGAGATGCACGGGCAGTAGTGGCTCGGGGGGGGCTTCAAATGGAGAGGGGTGACTGAAGAGAAGCTTGGGAGCTCTCGGAGCTCTCTGGCATGGGGGAAGACACGCATCCCTGGGGAACTTTGGAGGCTAGCCAATGTTGGGCGGGGCTTGGACCAGTCAAGGGGGATGCCCTGGTGCTCTCAGACACTCAGCAACACCCGGATGAGGTCTAGAAGAAAGAAACAAGGTGTAGAGCACCCATATTGCAGGCCAGGGTGGTCGTCACCACGGCCACGTGTGCCGAGTACCATATTATGGTCAAGCCTTGTTGTCAAACATGCAAGACATCCCCTCTAGAGACAGATGGAGGAATTTGGTTGCACTTAGGGTAGGTTAGGTGGGGTTTTTATTGTGATTTAGTTTGCAAAAGGAAACTAGGGGCTGGCAAAAGTGCTTTTCACAGAAAGGGAATTGAGTTGAAACCTTGTCTACCATTCTTAAACATGGAAGGACTACAACAATGCCAAGTTTGAGCTCATGCACAGGTGGGTAGCTAGTACTTGTTGTACAAAGCTACATTTCAGCCAGAAATCTACTTGTAGATGTGCTGCTCATTTTTCCTACATGAGCATGCCATCTCTTGGTTTGAAATGATGCATTATCATGCTGGGGAATCCTTGAAAAATGGTGGCGTCTTTGGAATAAGCAGAGGTGGTGCAAGAGGGGTAAAAATGGTGATCCAAGGGTAAAAATGAGAGGTAGCTACAAGGAGTCTCCCTCCAATAATTGACCAGAGGTCATGGCAATGCTACTTGAGGTAAAATGTAACTATATAGAGCTATGGTAGAAATTTGAGATCAAGGGTAAAAGTGGAAGGAGCCAAAGTAGCCACTTAGGTGAGTACACACAAGGTGTTTGATGAGTGTCAGGGTAACCAGATGGCCTTCAATTGATATGAAACTTAACACGATCAAAAATAGATGAAAATAAGCTTGGACACCAAATTTGGGATTTGGTGGAGAAGGTTTCCAATGTAGACTTGGAAACCCCATGAAATGGGCAGAAATGGCCTTCTGCTTACAAAGCTATTAAAATCAATTCCCACAAATCCAATATTTGGTGTGGGTGCATTATTTGAGCATTAAAGCATGCCCAAAAATTTTGGGGTCAATTGGAGAAACTTTATAATGTAAAGTTTCCCAAATTCAGAAATCAAGAGAGAGGGTTTTGAGGGGCTTGAGACAAGTTCTTCTTTTATCCTTGATGCACCACTTGGCGTGGATGCATTATTGGAGTATGAGAACAAGTCTACCAAATTTGGGAGCACAATAGGAGACACTTGGCAATTTAGAGTTGCTCAAATTTGGATCTAGACAGATAGGTTTTTAGAATAATTAGGGAAATCAAATCAACTTGGATTGAGATGAAACTTGGCAAGACCATCACATATATCATATGTGACATTTTAGAATTTTATAGGAATTTATTGAGAATATTTCTTATAGAAATATTCCAAAATCTTGAAATAGGCAGGAAGGGTTTTGAAGAGGTTTGCCCAATATTTTTAACATGACCATGTGTTGAAACTCATATATATGAAATATATATGTCCACTGAGTTTTGCTAAATTTTCTCAACTATTTTGAAAGAAATAAAAATAACTTCTCTTCATAAGAGACCATTTCTGGCCTCATAGGAAGGCATTTAAATAAGATAGTAAAATAACTTTTAAAATAATAATATTGTGGTTTTGGGAAGTCATTTTGATAATGGGTTTTAAATAAAATAATTGGTGCAAAATATATTCCTAAATTTGAGGACTTGTAGTACAAATCCCATCTCACGGTTTTTGAAAGCTTTATTCAAAGAAATGCTTTTTGGTGAAAATAATTTTTGGTAGAAATTGTTTCTGGTTCTAAACATATGGCATGATCATTAGGCAAGTGTTTTGGGCTAAGGAGGTGAGTCTGGAGAGTAACAGAAATTATTGAGAGTCAAACACAAGCATACAAGCAAGCAAGCAAACAATAGTCACTTCAAGCATCACAAGCATTCACAAAAAATTTAATTGGTCCTAATTTTTGGGAAAAGTCAAATCATCCAGGAGAGTTAAAAACAGGGTGTTACAAAAGCTCCGGGCCAACATCGGAATCTACAATTAAGTTGTGGAGATTACCCCAAGCATTTTTGGTCACTTCGAATCTATATGACATTGTGGTGAATCTTTGTGGTGTCCTTGGGAGCCTCCAATTAAGTTGTGGAGATTGCTCCAATCTTGTTTGTACGGGTTCGATGACCGCCCTCAAGGATCCCTTAGTGGAATCACGGCATCTTGCATTGTGCAAGGGTGTGAGGAGATTATGGTGGCCTTAGTGGCATCTTGGGGAGCATTGTGCCCCCACACCACTCCAAATGGATATTTACCATCCGCAAGGGTGTGAACTTCGGGATACATCGTCATCTCCGAGTTCCTCGGTTATCTCTTACCCGAACCCTTTACTTATGCACTTTACTTTGTGATAGCCATATTGTTTCTTGTTATATATCTTGATATCACTTAGTTGTTTATCTTGCTTATCATAAGTTGTTGGTGCACATGGGTGAGCCTAGTTGTTTTAGGTTTTGTGCTTGACAAATTAAACGTTAGTTTTATTCCGCATTTGTTCAGCCTTAAACCGTAATTATTTTAAAGCGCCTATTCACCCCCCTCTAGGCGACATCCACGTCTTTTCAATTGGTATCAGAGCTAGTTCTCTCATTATTAGGTTTTACCACCTAGAGAGTAAGGATGTCGACTAGGGGATTAGGATTCTCTGATACTCTTAGTTTCAATGGCACAAACTTTGATGTTTGGGTAATTCGCATGCTTAATCTATTTAGGGTCAATGACCCAAATTTAGAGCGGATTGTAGATATGGGTTTTTCTCCTCCAAAGGATTCTCAAAATATATCGTTAGAGGATGAAAAAAACTCTTATCTCAATGCTCAAGCTTCTAACATGCTTTTTGATGCTTTGAGAAATGTAGTTATATTTCAACTCATTCCATTCTGGGATGCTCATGAGTTGTGGAAAAAGCTTCAAGATAAATATGGTGTGTCCAAGGGAATGATTGTTCTCCCTCCACCTCCGGTCGTGTGGTCTTCTCAACTTCATCTACTTCACCTACATGTGGATTGCCACAAGGTAATGATACGGTGAGTAGTGGTGATCATTGCAATGATGATAGTGGGCTTATTGTTGATAATCCTTCATCACTATATTATTGCAATGCTTCATCTTTTGGCATTAACACTTCAACCACTCTAAATGTTTTACATGCTTGTGTTGATAGTCATTGCATATCATGCAAAAACTGCTTGCTAAATCTCATGATGATAAGCTTTCTATATCTTGTTGCCATGATGAAAATGTATCTATTTACTCGAGTTGTTGTGCTAACAAGATGAAATTCGTCACTCCAAGGAACAAGATGTGGCCTTGAATCCCAATATATCTCATGATGATGATGTTGATGATCATGAGGATGATCATAATGCTGAAGACAATTATAATTTTACACCCTTAAAAATTAAGGGTGAAATGATTTTAAATCTCTTTATAAGAATAAACTTGCTTGTTTAAACATCATGGAAATCATGTCTATGCCACACATGGCAAGAAATACATTGAGGAGTTGGAAGGTCATCTCGAGAAGCATGAGGACACCATTGATACAATGGAAGGTCATGAGCGTGATTACGCTAATGAGATCGTGGAGCTACCTCAAGCTCTTGAAAATGAACAAACCACCAAGAAATCTCATGAGGAAACCTTTGCTCTAGAATTTTCTAGATTAAAGAAATCCCATGATAGATCTCTCGAGGTGGCTAATGATTTTAGAACTAAAATTAATAAGCTTGAAGTTGCACATGCTAAACTCCTTGAGGACTATGAGCACCTAGAAAATGGCTCAAGGGCTATTAAGAGTTCGCTCATCGAACTCATCGAGTCTCGTGCTCAACTTGAAGCTTCATATGCTAAAGAGCTTTCCAAGTTGCCTTCTCCTCTTGTTGCTAATGATGATCCTTGTTCTACTAACTCTATCTCTTGTGAAGCGTCCATTTTAAAGGAGAATGTTGATCTAAGGACTCAACTTGAGTTGTTATCTAGCAATTTTGGGAAATTGGAAGAAAGTCATGAAATGCTCACAAGCTCTCATGAGGATCTTCTAGTATCCCATAAAGAGCTAAAGTTAGCTCATGAGGCTATTACTACCAAGGTAGCATCAAGTGAGCCTCATGTGGACATTAGCTCTACTTATAGTCCAAATGCTATATTGCCATGTGTTAGTCCTCGTAATTCATCTACTCATAATGTTGCTACATCTTGCTATGAATTACTTTCCTTGCCATGTTGCTCTAACAACGAAGCTTATACTTCCACTAGCACTTGTGCTGATACTAACTATGTAGACGAAATCGAAGAGCTCAAGGTCCAAGTCACTTGTTTGAAGAAAGACTTGCAAAAGCGTCATGAAGGTATGTCCACACTCAACAATGTCTTCTGTGGACAAAAATCCCCAAATTACAAAAGTGGACTTGGGTTCAACTCCAACAAGAAGAAGTCCAAAATCTCCATGAAGAAGGGCCAAGAACAAGTCATGAATTCAAGTGCAAAATTGAAGGGAACCATGTTAGATCGTGCCCATTAAAGAAGAAGCCCCAAAGTCACAAGCAACAAGGGAAGCATCCACAAGTTAGATCACATACTCAACTACAAGTTGAAGAAAGGCCTCTTCCCAAGAAGACCCAGGCAAGCACTCCTCAAGTTGAGAAATCAATTGGGAATAAAGTAAAGGGTAGATGTTCCTACTTATGTCATGAGAAGGGTCACTTCGCTTCTTCTTGCACGAGAGGTCATTTATCCAACCGAATCATTTTTTATGATATCTATTCTCTTAGGAAGGATAAGATTGGCAAGGTGTTACCTCAACATATCAAAAGAAACAGGAGAGCTTGTCATGAAGGAAACATCCCTCCTGAATTTATAACTTGAGGCACCCAATGGCGACACCACCCTCCTACCACCCGCACCAACGACTCCATGGCGATCTAGATTTCTAGCCGGCGCGCACTCTTTTCTCTCCGATCATCAACTCAGGTGATTGCTCACGACCTCGAACAAACCTTTTTCCATGGGTTCTTCTGGTGCCACCACTTTGGATCTAGATTTCTCCCATGGCGCGGCTTTTGCGGATGACCTGCTTAGACAATCTGGTCCTTTAGTGCATCTGATGGATCATCAGCTTTCTTGCATCATAGTGGTTTCTTTTAGTCGACATGCGTTTCATTTAACTGATGATGTTGTTGCTGCCGCCCTGGAGTCGGTGATTGGTGACTCGGTCATTGATCTAATGGATAAGTGTATTAAGAACAAGGTTTTTTCATTCAAGGTTTCATGCAAACAAGTTGGATTTCACATTCTTTATTTGCGTTCTTATAAATGTTCTCGCTTCAAGTGTTTTTTCCATTTCTCGGGTAATGGTGGACCAAATTGGTGACGTGAATTTAATTTGTGGAAGAAGCAGTGTGATGCGGAGTGGATCCTGGTGAGCCCGTCCAAGCGACCTTCTACTCTTGGTCTGATTGAATTGCATTCCAGACCAATAAAATCCATGATGAAATCTGGATCTTTTGTTCGTAAGGAACTTTCTTTCACAACCCTACAATAATATGATGTTTGCAAGGGTTATCGGTGCCCCGCTACGCAAGATGAGATTGTTCATCTCCAATATGCGGGGTACAAACTGTCACAACATGAACAAGTTGTCATCTGCCCCTCACCGCTGGCAGAGCTCTAGTGGAGGATTGCCCTGCCGCACATCACCTTTCAGACGATTCCTCAATCCTCGTCGGCTTCCCACATTAATTCCGGGATTCTAGTTCCTTCCAGCGGAGATCCACGAAGTTCACACCTTCCTAATTTGGCTGCTCCCAATAGCGTGGAAGGTGCAGAACTTGTTGTGCTTGTCATGCCAGATATTCATGGCGGGTATTCTGGACTTCTGAATCCCACAAGGATGGGCACAACAAATGGGCCGGCCCTCAAGGAGCCTGCTGATACTGGGTCTGGGCTCCAAATTCCTTCTTCACAATAGGCTCGGGAAAATTTGATGAAATGTTTAATGATATGGTGACTAGGATTTTGACCTGCACTATTTGCCTCCGTCAGGGCCATCTATCCTCTAACTGCATATCTCGGGAGATTTGCTCCTCCTGCTGCCGGGTGGGCCATACCAAATCTGGTTATGTCTCATTTGCACTTGAAAATAGGCTTATTTGGAAACGGAAGAGTCCCTCCTCTGTTTTGGATTTTTCGGGAACCTCTACATGTCTTGGGGAAACCGCGCGAGCTACAGCGCCACCCTCTGTTGTCCCATCGCATTCAATCTCTCCAAGCACTCCATCGGAGTCGCAACCGTCGACTCCTCCACCCCCAACTTCACCTCCTTTGATGGCCCACTTTGAGCTCGAACCAGAGCGTTACGTCCCTCGGGGCCTGCTACCTCTTGAGCTGGCATTGGTTTTTCCCTTGAAGAGGAGAGGGTGATGGAGCACAGTAGCAGTAAACGGGTACCTACACAAACACAAACGAGCTTGCACCCAACGGTATAAACGGGTTGTCAATCCATTCAAGATTGGTTGCAAAGTGAGATCTGAAGGTGGGAAGTGCAACGAAGTAAAAGTGTAAGGCTGAGAATATGATGTGAAGTAGACCCGGGGGCCATATGTTCACTAGAGGCTTCTCTCAAAATAGCAAATATTACGGTGGGTGAATGAATTACTGTCGATCAATTGATAGAACCGCGCAAAGTCATGACGATATCTACGGCAATGATCATACATATAGGCATCACGTCCGAGACAAGTAGACCATGCTGTCTGCATCTACTACTATTACTCCACACATCGACCGCTATCCAGCATGCATCTAGTGTATTGAGTTCATGAAAAATAGAGTAATGCCTTAAGCAAGATGACATGATGTAGACGGATAAATTCATGCAATAGATATAAACCCCATCTTTTTACCCTTGATGGCAACAACACGATGCGTGCCTCACTACCCCTTCTGTCACTGGGTGAGGTCACCGCATGGTATGAACCCAAAACCAAGCACTTCTCCCATTGCAAGAATCATAGATCAAGTTGGCCAAACAAAACCCACAACTCGAAGAGAATTACAAGGATATGAAATCATGTATATAAGAGATCATAAGAAACTCAAATAAGATTCATAGATAATCTGATCATAAATCCACAATTCATCGGATCTCGACAAACACACCACAAAAGAAGATTGCATCAGATAGATCTCCATGAAGATCATGGAGAACTTTGTATTGAAGATCTAAGAGAGAGAAGAAGCCATCTAGCTACTAGCTATGGACCCGAAGGTCTATGGTGAACTACTCACGCATCATCGGAGAGGCAATGGTGTTGATGAAGAAGCCCTCCATATCCGAATCCCCCCTCCGGCAGGGCACCAGAACGTGCCCCAGATGGGATCTTGCGGAGACAGAAGCTTGCGGCGGCGGAAAAGTATTTTCATGGATCTCTCCTGTGGTTTTGGATTTTTCGGGGTATATAGGCGGAAAAAGTAGGGCATACGAGCCACAAGGGGCCCACAAGCCTGCTAGGCGCGGGCCCCCTGGTCGCGCCTAGGGGGCTTGTGGCCTCCCCTTGTAGCATGTCCCTTGGTTCTCATGCCCCCTGCGTATCTTCTGTTCTGGAAAAATCTTTTCGGAAGTTTTAGTCCGTTTGGACTCTGTTTAATATTCTCCTCTGAAAAGGGTCAAAAACACGGAAAAAACAAGAACTGGCACTTGGCACTGAGTTAATAAGTTAGTCCCAAAAAAGATATAAAAGGTATACAAAACATCCAAAGTTTGACAAGATACTAGCATGGAACCAACAAAAATTATAGATAGGTTGGAGACGTATCAAGCATCCCCAAGCTTAACTCCTGCTGGTCCTCGAGTAGGGAAGTGATAAAGACATATTTTTTGATGTATAATGCTACATAGCCTATTTGTCCTTTGTAACTTCTTTCATGTGACATGAATGTTCAGATCCGTAAGATTCAAAAAAATAGTTTGCTATTGACATGAAAAAAATAATACTTCAAGCAAACTAGCAAGGTAATCATGAACTTTCGAAATAAGAAGGCCAAAGAAAATTATCCCTACAAAATCATATAGTCTGGCTATGCTCCATCATCCCCACACAACTAATTTAAATCATGCACAACCTCGGTATTGGCCAAGTAATTGTTTTCGCACTCTTACTTTCTCAAACCTTTTTCAACTCTCATGCAATACATGAGCGTGAGCCATGGATATAGCACTATAGGTGGAATAGAGTGTGGTGGAGGTTGTGAGACAAAAAGGAGGAGATGGTCACATCGACTCGGCGTATCAAAGGGCTATGGAGATGCCCATTAATAGATATCAATGTGAAAGAGTAGGGATTACCATGCAATGGATGCACTTAGAGATACAAGTATGTGAAAGCTCAAAAGGAGAACTGGTGGGTGTGCATCCAACTTGCTTGCTCACGAAGACCTAGGGAAATTTTGGGGAAGCCCATCATTGGAATATACAAGCCAAGTTATACAATGAAGATTCCCACTAGCATATGGAGGTGACGAAACAAGAGACTCTCAATCATGAAGAACATGGTGCTATTATTAAGCACAAGTGTGGAAAAGATATTAGCATTGTCCCTTCTCTCTTTTTCTCTCTTTTTTTATTTTTTGTTTGGGCTCTTTGGCCTCTTTCCATATCTCTATTTTTTTTGTGGGCAACTTTGGCCTCTTTTTGTATTTCCTCACATGGGACAATACTCTAATAATGACGATCATCACACTTTTATTTACTCACGGCTCAATGCTTAATGATGACTCTGTAGGAAATGCCTCCGGTAGTGTACTGGGATGTGCAACGATCTAGGTTGGCGTATGACGTTGAAAACATCTTGCTAGCTATCTTACGATCATGCAATGGCAATATGCAAGTGACGGCACATGTCATGAGACGGAACGGTGGGAGTTGCATGGCAATATATCTCGGAATGGGTATGAAAATGCCATAGTAGGTAGGTATGGTGGCTGTTTTGAGGAAGGCATATGGTGGGTTTGTTCACCGGCGAAAGTTGCGCGGCACTAGAGAGGCTAGCAATGGTGAAAGGTGAACATCAATACCATGGACTCACATTAGTCATGAAGAACTCACATACTTATTGCGAAAGTTTTTATTAGTAATCGAAACAAGGTGCTAAACACATACTCCTAGGGGAAGGGTTGGTAAGTGTTAACCATCGCGCGATCCCGACCGCAACACAAAGGATGACAATCAATAGATCAATTATGCTCCGACTTACTAACATAGCGGTTCACCATACGTGCATGTTACGGGAATCACTAACTTCAACACAAGTATTTCTAGATTCACAACACCCTACTAACATAACTCTTAATATTACCAAATCCATGTCTCAAAACTATTTGAGAGGAATCAAACTTCTCTTTCTAATCAATGCACATGAAGATGGAAGTTTTATTGTATCCTCTTTGGGTGCCTATCACCTTTGGGACTACTTTCATAGCATAAGCCAACTACCAAGTTACTCAGACAGAGCACTCTCAAAAAGATATAAGTGAAGATTGAGAGTTCTTATTTCTCCAAAATATAACACATTCGTGCTCTAAAATATCTAAGTGAAGCACTTAGAGCAAAGTTATCTAGCTCAAAAGATATAAGTGAAGCACATGTGAGCTAAATTTCCTAACTCAAAAGATATAAGCGAAGCTCAAAGAGTATTCTAGCAAATTCACGATGAGTGCATGTCTCTCTCAAAAGGTGTGCAGCAAGGATGATTGTGACACAACAAAAAGAAAAGACTCCTATGATACAAGACGCTCCAAGCAAAACACATATCATCTGGTGAATAAAAATATAGCTCCAAGTAATGTTACCGATGGATTGAAGACGAAAGAGGGGATGCCTTCCCGGGGCATCCCCAAGCTTAGGCTTTTTGGTGTCCTTGAATTTGGCTTGGTATGCCTTGGGCATCCCCAAGCTTGAGCTCTTTCCACTCTTTATTCCATTGTCCATGAGAACATCACCCAAAACTTGAAATCTTCACAACACAAAACTTAAACAGAAACTCGTGATATCATTAGCACAAGAAAACAAACTACCACCTCTTTAGGTACTGTAGCAAACTTTATTTCTATTTATATTGGTGTTAGATTACTGTATTCTCACTTTTTCATGGCTAATACCCCCCGATACTATCCATAGTTTCATCAAAATAGGCAACCAACACAACAAAAACAGAATCTGTCAAAAACAGACGAGTCTGTAGCAATCTGTATACTTCGTATACTTATGGTATCTCAAAAATTCTGAAAAATTATGACAGTTTGGGAAATTGGGATATCAACCAGAAGCAAAACGAATCAACTCAAAAGCTCTTTCTGGATAAAAATGAAAAATAATTTCGTGAGCAAAAAGTTTCTGTTTTTTTCGAGTAGGATCAAACAACAATCACCAAACTAGTCGTAAAGCTTTTACTTGGCTCAAACACAAAAAAGAAACACAAAAGACAGAATCATAACAGAATTATGATGGTGTGGACGCAACAAAACAGAAAGCAAAAAGCAAAGATAAATTCATTGGGTTTCTTCCCAACAAGCGCTATTGTTTAACACCCTTAGCTAGGCATAAGGTGATAGAATCACGTATCGTTGTCTTTGGTGCTGAAACCATAAGTAGCCCTCATCATGGATTCATAAGGCAATCTTATTTTCTTTCTAGGAAAATGCTCCATGCCCTTCTTTAAAGGAAATTGAAATCTAATATTCCATTCCTTCATATCGATGATAGCACCAATAGTCCTTAGGAAAGGTCTACCAAGAATGATAGGACATGTTGGATTGCAATCAATATCAAGCACAATGAAATCCACGGGTACATGGTTCCTATTTGCAATAATAAGAACATCATTGATCCTTCCCATGGGTTTCTTAATGGTAGAATCTGCAAGATGCAAATTAACAGAGCACTCATCAATCTCTTTAAAGCCTAGAACATCACATAAAGACTTTGGAATCGCGGAAACACTCGCACCCAAATCACACAAAGCATTGCATTCATAGTTTTTGATCTTGATTTTGATAGTAGGTTCTCACTCATCATGAAGTTTTCTAGGAATAGAAACTTCCAATTCAAGTTTCTCTTCAAGAGATTTTATCATAGCTTCGACGATGTGATCGATAAAGGCTTTGTTTTGGCTATAAGCGTGTGAAGAGTTTAGCATGGATTGCATCAAGGAAATACATTCAATCAAAGAGCAACTATCATAATTGAATTCCTTGAAATCCAAAGTAGTAGTTTCATTACTACTCAAAGTTTTGATATCCTCTTCTCCACTTTCAATGCTTTTAGCATCAAGATAGATAGACTCCGAATCATTGGGGTGTTTTTCAACCAAGGTGGATTCATATCCAGCCCCATCATCATTAGGTTTGACACTAGAAAATAAGGATTCAATGGGATTCACACCAAGCACTTTAAGATCTTCGTGATTCTCATCACGAGAACACGCCTTTTTAAGCCATTCATGTCTAGCACGAATTTGGGCGGTTCTTTCTTTACTCTCATTCATGGAAACACGCATAGCTTTCAAAGTTTCATCCATATTGATCTTGGGAGGAGCACATCTAACTTTCAAAGCATCAATATCAATAGACATTCTATCAACGCTCCTAGCCAAATCATCTGTGAGTTGATAAACTCTTTGATATTACTCTCTAGATCAGAGGGTAATTTATTGTAATTTCCATGAGCATTGTTGTAGGAGTTGCCAAAGTTATTAGAGGGATTACTAGGAAAAGGCCTAGGAATATAGTTTCCTCTAAAAGCATTGTTGTTGCCAAAATTATTCCTACCAACAAAATTAGCGTCCAAGCTATCATTGCTACTCTCAATCAAGGAAGACAAGGGCATATCATTTGAATCTAAAGGAGCACCTTTACTAGCAAACAATTTCATTAACTCATCCATCTTAGCACTTAACGAGGTAATTTCTTCTATAGTGTGTACCTTTTTACTAGTAGGTGACCTTTCAGTGTGCCATTGAGAATAGTTTGTCATTATATTGTCTATGAGTTTTGTGGCTTCTCCTAATGTGATTTCCATGAAGGTTCCACCGGAGGCGAAGTCCAAGATATTTCTAGAAGAGAAATTCAAACCAGCGTAGAAGATTTGTATAATCATCCAAAGACTCAAGCCATGAGCGGGACAATTTCTAATCATCAATTTCATTCTCTCCCAAGATTGTGCAACATGTTCATGATCAAGTTGCTTAAAATTCATGATATCATTACGGAGAGAGATAATCTTAGCCGGCGGAAAATACTTGGATATATAAGCATCTTTGCACTTGTTCCAAGAATCAATACTATTTTTGGGCAAAGATGAAAACCAAGTTTTTGCTCGATCTCCCAATAAGAACGGAAATAGCTTCAATTTAATCACATCATTATCCACATCTTTCTTATTTTGCATATCGCAAAGCTCAATGAAGGTATTAAAATGGGATGCGACATCTTCACTATGAAGGCTGGAGAATTGCTCTTTCATAACAAGATTCAGCAAAGGAGCATTGATTTCATATGATTCCGCACTAGTGGCGGGAGCAATCGGAGTACTAACAAAATCAATATTATTAGTATTCGACAAGTCACAAAGTTTGGTGTTTTCAGTCATGGTGACCTCAGCAAGCAGACAAGCACACAAGTGAACATAAAGCAAGCGAAAGAAAAGGGCGAACGAAAAACGGGAAATATTTTTGTAAATTTTTGTTTTTTAGAAGTGGGGGAGAGGAAAACGAGAGGCAAAAAAGTAAATGCAAGAGATGAGTTTGCGACACTTACTTGGATAAGCTTCACTTAGAATAATCCCCGGCGCCAGAGATTGACACATTAACAGGAGACTATTCTTGACTAGATCCTCCCCGGCAACGGCGCCAGAAATTCTTCTTGCTACCTCTTGAGCTTGCGTTGGTTTTTCCCTTGAAGAGTAAAGGGTGATGCAGCACAGTAGCGGTAAGTATTTCCCTCAGCTTGAGAACCAAGGTATCAATCCAGTAGGAGAATCAAGCCATGTGTCCAGAATACCTGCGCAAACACAAACGAGCATGCACCCAACACTATAAAGGGGTTGTCAATCCCTTCAAGATTGATTGCAAAGTGAGATGTGAAGGTGGAAAGTGCAACGAAGTAAAAGTGTAAGGCTGAAAATATGATGTGGAAGTAGACCCGGGGGACATAGTGTTCACTAGAGGCTTCTCTCAAAATAGCAAATATTACGGTGGGTGAACGAATTACTGTCGAGCAATTGATAGAACCTTGCAAAGTCATGATGAATCTAAGGCAATGATCATACATATAGGCATCACGTCCGAGACAAGTAGACCGATACTGTGTGCATCTACTACTATTACTCCACACATCGACCGCTATCCAGCATGCATCTAGTGTGTTGAGTTCATGACAAACAGAGTAAAGCCTTAAGCAAGATGACATGATGTAGAGGGATAAATTCATGGAATAGATATAAACCCCATCTTTTTACCCTTGATGGCAACAACACCATGCGTGCCTCGCTACCCCTTCTGTCACTGGGTGAGGTCACCGCACGGTATGAACCCAAAACCAAGCACTTCTCCCATTTTAAGAATCATAGATCAAGTTGGCTAAACAAAACCCACAACTCGAAGAGAATTACAAGGATATGAAATCATGCATATAAGAGATCAAAAGAAACTCAAATAAGATTCATAGATAATCTGATCATAAATCCACAATTCATCGGATCTCGACAAGCACACCGCAAAAGAAGATTACATCGGATAGATCTCCATGAAGATCATGGAGAACTTTGTATTGAAGATCCAAGAGAGAGAAGAAGCCATCTATCTACTAGCTATGGACCCGAAGGTCTATGGTGAACTACTCACGCATCATCGGAGAGGCAATGGTGTTGATGAAGAAGCCCTCCGTATCCGAACCCCCCCTCCGACAGGGCACCAAAATGTGCCCCAGATGGGATCTTGCGGAGACAGAAGCTTGCGGTGGTGAAAAAGTATTTTCGTGGATCTCTCCCGTGGTTTTGGATTTTTCAGGGATTTATAGGCGGAAAAAGTAGGGCAGACGAGCCACATGGGGCCCACAAGCATGCTAGGCGCGGCCCCCCTTGGCCGCACCTAGTGGGCTTGTGGCCTCCCGTGGTGGCCTCTGCCTTGGTTCTCACGCCCCCTGCGTATCTTGTGTTCTGGAAAAAATCTTTTCAAAAGTTTTATTCCGTTTGGACTCCGTTTAATATTCTCCTCTGAAAAGGGTCAAAAACACAGAAAAAACAGGAACTGGCACTTGGCACTGAGTTAATATGTTAGTCCCAAAAAAGATATAAAAGGCATACAAAACATCCAAAGTTTGACAAGATAATAGCATGGAACCAACAAAAATTATAGATACATTGGAGACGTATCAGGGCCATCACATCATCGACGGAGGTCCTCACCGTCTTCCCCGGACTTATGTAACTCTGGTGGATCCCACCGCCCGTCGGCATGAGCAATATTTGGTGGCTGAAGTGATGCCTGCACCGCCCGTCAACCAAATTGGTCAGGTACGACATCAAGTTGTGGAGATTTTGAACAATAGGGCTTTTCATGTCCGCTCAACCCAACCATGTATTGCGGGTGTGGTTCTTTTTGAGCTAAGAGATGCTGGGGAGAGATTTGCCGCTGTACAGATGGTCTCACAAGATTTTGCGAATGATTATTTTCTTTGTTTCATGAAGCATAATGAAGGAGAGGGTTTTCGTGGAGCTACTGGTTTTCGCTAGGGCTATCTCTTGTTTCTTGGAGTTCCACTAGATTTACGTAATACAGAGGACCTATGTGTTTCTGTTAATACCTTTGGGGTGTTCCATCACTAGGTCAATGACAACCCATATCTTGTGTGATCAGCGGTTTTTTGCTTCATTGCCTGAAGATGCTCTGGTGCCCTGCAGTGTCACTTTCTTTTAATATGCTGCATGGGGCGGCGCAAGGGTTTCTTGGACAGTTGCAGTTTATATTCTTGGAGCAAATTATGCTGAGGAGATGCCCCACGATGAAGATCCCATGCCCCTCAATGGAAATCCGCATCCACTATCGGGGCACCTCGTGCCAGATAATCTGATGTTCGCTCTTCCACCCTATCCTACCTTGGGATGGAATGACGCCCCACATACGTTGATACCAGAACATCAGCATGAGCCTCAGAACCAGCATGATGTTAATGGGTGGGGCTGGAATGAAGATGAGTCTGTGGTTCAGCAGGATGAACCTCCACAGGACCAAGAGTCTATGGTTATCGATCAGCCACACACTTCAAACTTTGTTCAAATAGCTGAGCCAGTGAACTGTCAGCCAAACCACAATGAAGTCCCAGCGTATCAGCAACCACCACCTGTGTTCAACCCTCTCGCGATTGTACCTTATCAACAACCAATCATTCAGCGTGTGAATGTGATGATTGGATCAGTAAGGGTAGTTTATGGACCACCATTACCCCTTGTTATGGCCTGGAGGACCTTCGACACTCTAATGGATGTTTTCAACGCCCCTGCAATTCCTTGTGCACTTCCCCTTGTTGCTGTTGAACCTCTCATGCTATGCAAGCGGTCATGGTCCATTGCATTTGATGACGTCAAATAGGTCTCAAAAATGGTCTGCCTTGTGGACAATGATCCTCCTTCCCCTGCTTTAGTTAGGTCTCGGCCTGTTGCCAGAACACTTTTCAAAGTTCCTCAAGTCACTGCAGATGCTGCTTCTGATGATCAATTATCTTTCTCTGCTCCATCTGCCAGGCCCCTTGGAAGAAGTCTACCCAATTTGTTGCCTCTGCGGTTCGTTGGTGCACCCGTGGCTCCGTGAAGCGTGACGGCTTCAAGCCAGTTCTGCATGAGCTGGCAATGTTGTTGCTAAAGAAGATAAAGCCTCGCTCCAAGCCACTTGAGGTGCCGCAAGCTGGTCACAAGGAGACTGGGCCATCTAGAGATGAGGAGCAGAATCAAGAGATCCCGCCCGCCACACCCATTAGGGTAATCCAAGCTGTCGGTTAGAGCCTTGGCATTGCGCTAGAGAAGCCGAGAGTGGACCTTCTTATGGAAGATCCGGCCAAGTCCCCCCCCCCCACGCCATAATGATGATTAGGACAATTTCTCTCACTATCCTATGGGGTCTTGACTCCCCATGTTATCGTTACATTAAACCTTGTTATATCTTCTGTCTCGCTGGTAATCCTGTACTGGTGTCTTTTGAACCTTGTACGTGTTGGTTACTGTGTGACTGCACTCTGGATGCTACTGAACTATGTTGCTATGGATAATCGTTCAATTAGAAGTTGGCGTGTTCTTTGCTGGAATGTATCGGGACTTAGTTCTGACACGTGTCAAAGAGCTGTTAGAAACAAAACCGATGAAATATTGGCCTCTGTTGTTTGCCTTCAGTAAACCAAAATGCAGGACACTGGTCATAGAAGTATTCAGAGTTTTTGCCCTAAAGTTTTGATCGTTTTGCATATAGCCCTTCGTGTGGCGTCTCTGGTGGTTTGACTGTTCTCTCGAATTCTTTGATACTGAATGGAGTGTTGCTATACTCTAACAGTTTTGGCATGGTCATTTCTTGAGCAGTTGGACTAGTTTTCACATCTGCCAATTGGATTTCTTGTTATCCATTTACACAATTTTTTCCCTTGGCTAAAACTACATAAAATCATGTCCCACGTGTGGTTTCCATCAACACAAGCATTCCCACGAGCAATATTTTTTGTTTTGAAAATTATTGGGTGGAACTTCCTAGTTTTCTTGAGTGTGTGGAGAAGTCCTGGAAGGTACCCTCTAGGAAAGGCCATATCACTGCCATCATAATGGATAAATTTAAGGCTTTGGGACAAGCTCTTAAAAGATGGCATACTGGTCTCTCTAAGATCAAACTCGTGATAGGCAATTGCAATCGAGTGATCTTGCTTTTGGACAATATTGAGGAGTTGATACCACTTTTTAGGCTTGAGGCTAACTTCAGAGTGATTGTGAAGCTGCACTTGGAACACTTACTTCATCTGTAGTTTCTTTAATGGAAAAAGAGAGCCACTATTTGGAATATCAAACTAGGGGAGGAGAATACGAATTTTTTCTATGCTATGGCCACAGAAAGATATAGAGGGAACTCCATTTCCTCTCTGAAGCTTGATGATGGAACTGTCATTACTGATCATGAGCAAATTGATGGGTGTTTTTGGTCATCTTATAAAGCCAGGATGGGCTAGTCACAAGGAATCACTATTGCTTTTGATCTGCAAACCTTGCTACATAAGGTGGATGGACTGGATGATCTTACCCTACCTTTTTCAAAGGAAGAGATGGATTGGATTGTCAATGAAATGCCAATAGACAAAGCACCAGGTCCCGATGTGTTCAGTTGATTGTTTTTTAAGAAATGCTGGCATATCATCTGTGAAGATTTCTATACACTTGCAAATGATTTTTATGTTGGTACTGCTAGGCTTGAAAATATGAACTCTTCGTATATCACACTTGTTCCTAAAAAGGGCTCCCCTAGCAGGTTGGGGATTTTCGGCCAGTTTCTTTAACTGGGATGGGTTTGAAATTCCTTTACAAGATGACCGCCAACAGGTTCCAGTTGCAATTCATGAAGTGCATCCACAAAAATCAATTGGGTTCATTAAATCCAGGACAGTCGAGGACTGTGTTGGTTGGACTTTGGAGTACTTACATCAGTGTCACCAGTCAAAAAGGCCTATTGTCATCCTTAACATTGACTTTGACAAAGCTTTTGATTCCATTTAACATGAGTTCCTCTTTCAGGTCTTAAGGCACAAGGATTTCAATGATACATGGACACTTTGGGTGAAGAAGTTACTCTCCTCTGGATCCTCCTCAGTGCTGCTCAATGGAGTCCCTCGCAGAAAATTCATGTGCAAAAAGGGTGTAAGGCAAGGGCGCTATGTCTCCTCTCCTCTTTGCCATTGCTCTAGATTTTCTTCAGACTCTAGTAAATGACTTGTTGTTGACTAGAAAAATAGAGCTGCCAATCCCCTGTCATGATAAAGATGTCCCCGTTGTGCAATATGCAGATGACACCCTTATTATCATGCTTGTTCACAACTTTTTGAATTAAAAAGAGTGCTTCTCATATTCTCACAGCCTACTGGGCTCCATATTAACTACCATAAGCCTGTTATGCTTCCAATTAATGTACATCATTATGAATTACAGAGACTGGCTGATTCTGTTGGTTGCAAAGTTGGCTCTCTACCCTTTACATACCTAGGTCTTCCTATTGGGACCACCAATCCAAGGATGGTGGATTTAATGCCCCTAGTGGATAATATGGAAAGGAGACTATCTGCAAGCTCTTTTTTGGCTGAGGGTGGTAGATTGCAATATCTGAACTCTGCTCTTTCTTCATATCCCATTTTCTTTCTCTGCGGTTTGAACATACCCCAAGGTATTCTCAAACAGTTGGAAATGATACAAAGGTAGTGACTTTGGAGAAGGAATGGTCAAGACCAAGCTCTTGCACTTGCTGCCTGGGACTTGGTTTGCAAACATAAGAACAATGGTGGTCTTGGAATTATGAACCTGGCTGTCCAGAATGATGATTTGTTGCTTAAGCATGCAGATAAATTCTTTAACAAGGCTGATGTGCCTTGGGTTAACTTGATCTGGACCGCATATTATCATAAAAGAGTACCACAAGGTACATCTTTGTGTGGATCTTTTTGGTGGAAGGATATCTGCAAGAGGATGGATAGTTTCAGAGTTGTGACTTACATACAACCAAACAAAGGCAATACCTTTCTCTTTTGGTCATATTCCTGGATGATAGGAGATTCAAAGATACCTTTAGCTCACAAATTTCAAAGGTTGTTTTCTTTTGCAATTTATACCTTCTCCACAATTGAGGAGATTTTCAATGCTTTTGAAGCCAATGACATGACTAGGTTGTTTCATCTACCACTTTCTGAAACAGATTTTTAGGAAATACAAGCAGTGGAGAACCTCTCCAGCACTTGCACAGGGAGTAGTCCATGAATGATGTCTGGGTGTGGAGTGAGAATGGCAAGGGGTACTGTGCCAAGAAGTTCTATATGCATGTTCATCCCAAATCCTCTAGTAAATTGGATTTGGAAGAGTTGTTGTACCATGAAAATCAAGGTGTTTGCATGGATGCTAGTTATGGACAGGCTGAACACTCGGGATATGCTTGAGAGATGACATTGGAATGTCTCGGACTCTAATATGTGTGTTCTATGCTAGGCAAGGATAAAAGAGGACATGGATCATCTATTCTTCACTTGCATGTTCAGCACCAGGGTTTGGAGTTATTTGAAAGTCCCATGGTAGGGAACTTCCATGCGGGACATTAGCATTGCAGCAAAAAGAGACTTTCACCACCCTTTTTTCACTGAAGTGGTTTTCACTGCGTGCTAGAACATATGGACCATTAGAAATGCAAAGGTTTTCAAGAATGAACGTCCTAGCTTCAACAGATGGAGAGCTAGTTGCTTTCATGACATCTCCCTTTTAGCTCACAGAATTAAGGCTAGCTTTAGGGATGACCTCTTGAAGTGGGTTTCATTTTTTCCACCTTGAGGTTTGTTATCTTTATACCCCCCTTGTAACTTTCTAACATAGCTTGTACATTGTAGTCTGTGATATGGAATAAAAGAACAGGTTGTGGGGTCTTTTCCCCTATAGTAGTCGGTCAAAAAAAATATTGTCAATGTGTTTTCCAAGTTTGTTGGTACTCAAAGTGGTGTCAAGAAAAGAACCATTTGGGTAGCCAAGCCTATTGTGACTAACCTCTTAGGACCCAACATGGCTGGGGACCAACAAGCTAAAACTTGATCAATAGGTGATATTGGAGGGCATTGGAGACTCGGCTACATCATGAAGAATTAAAGGATCTTCAACATTCATATTATCTCAAGCCAAGTCATTTGGATTATCGAGTTTCTATCTCGCATCCAATGTGCCTCCATACGATAACTTGTACTTAAATTGGTTACATTGTTAGTTACTTGCCCCTTTGCATGTTGTGGTTTTGTACCTTGCATGTGCTTGTATATGTTGTGCTTCCAACTTTCTTATATTGAGTATTCAAGTATGTGTATATTGGTTTGCACATCATGTACATGTGAGTCTTCTGTTGAGCCTTTTTGCATCTTGTTTGTATCTTTGTTGGCTCTTTTGAGAGATTAATGGATTATCCCGTTATGGGGGAGTGATGTGGTTCGCGAATCTCACAATCCTATAAATGTGTATACATGAGGAATACCACTTAGTATTCATATTTCAAGATTATCTAGTTTCTATGTGGTAGGTCTTACCCATGAGAAATTCAAATTCTATATGGTCCATTAATTATCTCTTGTTGGTTTTCATTTGCCACTTGTTAATATTGTTGGGTTATCACTTTATGGGGGAGTAATATGCTATGTGCATATTACAAGCCAATAAAATGTGTACATTTGAGGTATTGCCACTTAGTGTAGATATTGTAAATTATCTTTTTCCTAGGTGGCATGTTAGCTCTACAAGTATCATGTGCTTGTGTTTTTGGTGTAAAGATGATGTTGGATATATTTGCAATCTACCAATGGGAATTATTTCCAAATACTTATTGTCCTTTGACAATTGGTATTCCCTTCAGTTGGTAGAAATTGCTAATTAGCTTTACATTCAATTTTTCGTATATCTCAGAATGGCTATGAAAATGCCATAATAGGTAGATATGGTGGCTGTTTTGACGAAAATATATGGTGGTTGTTTTGAGGAAGGTGGGTTAAATGTACCGGCGAGAGTTGCACGATACTAGAGAGGCTAGTAAAGGTGGAAGGGTGAGAGTGTGTATAATCCATGAACTCAACATTAGTCATAAATAACTCACATACCTATTCCAAAATCCTATTAGTTATTGAAGCAAAGTATTAGACGCATTCTCCCAGGGGAAGGGTTGGTAGGAGTTAACCATCGCGCGATCCCGACCTCCACACAGAGGTTGACAATCATTAAACAAATCATGCTTCGACTTCATCACATAACGGTTCACCATACGTGCATGCTACGGGAATCACAAGATTTAAAACAACTATTTCTTCTAATTCACAATTACCTACTAGCATGACTCTCATATTACCATCTTCATATCTCAAAACTGTATGCAAGGAATCAAACTTCTCGTCATATTCAATGCACTTAATATGAAAGTTTTTATTATACCCCTCTTGGATGCCCATTATATTATGAATAAATTCATAACCTAAACCAATTACCATTATATTTAAAGAACTCTCGAGATAATATAAGTGAGGTACGAGAGGTTAATAATTTCCATAAAACACCACACTGTCGTGCTCTAAAAGATATATGTGAAGCACTAGAGCAACATTGCCTACCTGAAAAGATAATTGAAGCACAAAGAGTATCCTAATAAATTCATGATTCAGCATGTCTCTCTCAAAAGATGTGTGCAACAAGGATGATTGTGGAAAACAAAAAAGTAAAGACTCATATCATACAAGACGCTCCAAGCAAACCACATATCATGTGGTGAATAAAAATATAGCCTCAAGTAAATTTACCGATGGATTGAAGACGAAAGAGGGGATGCCATCCGGGGCATCCACAATCTTAGGCACTTTGGTATCCTTGAATATGGATTTGGGTGCCTTGGACATCCCCAAGCTTAGAATCTTGCCACTCCTTATTCCGTAGTCCATCAAAACTTTACCCAAAACTTGAAAACTTCACAACACAAAACTCAACAAAAAACTCATGAAATCGGTTAGTATAAGAAAAATAAATCACCACTTTAGGTACTGTTGAGAACTCATTCTTTACTTATATTGATGTAATATTTAATGTATTCCAACTTCTCCATGGTTCATACCCCCCGATACAACCCATAGATTCATCAAAATAAGCAAACAACAGAAAGAAAACAGAATAGTCTGTAGCAATCTGTTTACTTTGAATACTTCTGTAACTCCCAAGATTCTGAAACATTAGGACAATCTGGCAAATTTTTAAACATATCTTGTGTAAAAAATTCATATCAAAAGCACGTTCCACTGAATTTACAAAATTGCTGGACTCAGAGAAAAGTTTCTGTTTTTCAGCAAAATCAAGTTGCAAACACCGTAGACCATCCCAAAGGTCTTACTTGGCTCAAACACTAATTAAAACAATCAAATAAAATTATTACAGAGGTAATTATGTCTGCAGCACTCATAAAAATAAAATTGGATTGCCTCCCAACAAGCACTTTTGTTTAACACCCCTAGCTTGGCATAATGATTTCGATGATGCTCGCATAAAGGTAAAGAACTGAAACATAAACAGAGCATCATGAATCACATGGCAAGCATATTTAAGTCTAACCCACTTCCTATGCATAGGTATTTTGTGAGCAAACAAATTATGGGAACAAGAATCAATTAGCATAGGAAGGGAAAACAAGTATAACTTCAAAAATTTCCAACACGTAGAGAAGAAACTTGATATTATTGCAATGTGTAAAACCATATGTTCCTCTCTCACTATAATTTCCAGTAGCATCACGAATAAATTCAAAAATATAGCTATCACATAAAGCTTTATTTTCATGATACACATGCATAAAAGTCTTACAATCTTCCAAGGTAGTGGGATTAACATTAACTAAAGTCATGACCTCTCCAAACCCACTTTTATCAAAAAATTCATAAGATTGAACACTCTCCAAATTTGTGGGATTCTTTTTACCTAAAGCTGACACTCTTCCAAACCCACTTTCGATGTCTTATTCATCAAGAGTATTAAATAAATTATCAAGATCGTAAGAATCATTATCACCGCAATCATGATCATTGCAATAAGTAGTGGTCATGGCAAACTCATCAAATATAGCATCCCCAAGCTTGTGGGTGTGCATATCATTAGCACAATTGATATTAATAGAATTTGTAACAATATCATTGCAATCATGCTTTTCATTCAAGGAAACATAGCGAATCACTTCATCACAATTTCTGATTCACGAATCTCAGGAAAAACTTCATGGAGATTATCAAGTACACTCAACTCACTAGAAATTGGTGCATCATGATTTGATCTCTTAAAAAGATTAGAAAGTGGATGAGGATCAATATAAATAGATTTTTAGCAAGAAAAGATGCAAGCAAATAGATGCCACAAGGTAGCACAAGTAGACAAAAGGAGATCCGGCAAGAAAAAGGCAAATAAAACGGCAAATTGGTGAAGTGGGGGAGAGGAAAACGAGAGGCAAATAATGTAAATGCAAGAGATGAGTTTGTGATGGGTACTTGGTAGGCTTGATCTTGCTATGTATCCTCCCCTACAACGGCGCCAGAAATCCTTCTTCCTACCTCTTGAGCTTGCGTTGGTTTTCCCTTGAAGAGGAATGGGTGATGTAGCAAAGTAGATAAGTATTTCCCTTAGTCTATTGAGAACCAAGGTATCAATCCAGTAGGAGGAACAAGCAAGGCCCAAATTGTAGTACCTACACAAATAATCAAACTCTTGCAACCAACGCTAAAAAGGGGTTGTCAATCCCTTCAAAGTTATTTGCAAGGATGAGATCTAATACAGATAGATATAAAGATTGCGGAAATAAAAGTAAATAAATTGCAGCAAGATATATTTGGAATTTTTGGTTCATAGATCTGAAAGTATAATATGGAAAATAGGCCTGGGGGCCATAGGTTTAACTGGAGGCTTATCTCATAAAGGAAAATAATACGGTGGGTGAACAAATTATTGTCGAGCAATTGATAGAAAAGCGAATAATTACGAAGATAGCTAAGGCAATGATTATGCATATAAGCATCACGTCCGTGTCAAGTAGACCGAAACGATTCTAATTCTACTACTATTACTTCACTCATCGACTGACTCCTGCGTGCATCTAGAGTATTAAGTTCATGAAGAACAGAGTGACGCATTAAGTAAGATGACATGAATTAGAGTGATAAACTCAAGAAATATGATGAAACCCCCATATTTTTATCCTTGATGGCAACAGTAGAATACGTGCCTCGCTACCCCTAATTTGTCACTGGGTGAGGACACCGCAAGATTGAACCCAAAACTAAGCACTTCTCCCATTGCAAGAATTACCAATCTAGTTGGCCAAACCAAACCAATAACTCGAAGAGACTTTCTAAGATTTGAAATCATGCATATAAGAATTCAGAAAAGATTCAAATAATATTCATAAATAATCTGAGCATAAAGTCACAATTCATCGGATCTCGACATATACATTGCAAAAGAGTATTACATCAAATAGATCTCCATGAAGATCATGAAGAACATGGTATTGAAGATCAAAGAGAGAGAAGCCATCTAGCTACTAGCTATGGACCCATAGGTCTGTGGTGAACTACTCACGTATCATCGGAGGGGCAATGGAGTTGATGTAGATGCCCTCCGTGATCAATTTCCTCTCCGACAGATTAGCGGAAAAGGTTCCCAGATTGGATCTCACGGGAACAGAGGCTCCCGGCGGCGGAAAAGTTTTTTTCTGGCTCTTTTTGGCGATGGGGGAATATTTGGGAATTTATAGGCCAAAGAATAGGGTTAGGAGTCCTGCAGGGGACCTACAAGCCAGGGGGCGAGGCCAGCCCCCTAGGGAGCGCCCTGCAGGTTTGTGGCCTCCCGGCAGGTGCCCTGCCCCCTACTCCAAGTCTCCTGGGTTTCTTCTAGTCTAAGAGAAATCACTACAAGAAATAAGCTCGTTTATGACAAAAAATAAGGACGACGGTTTTTTGGTCATAAATCTTTGACTAAAATTTACGAAATTTACTAGATATCGACAAGACCACAAAAAAGAAAAAGAAAATTTTCATGCAATGGAAATGAGAACTCTCTTTTGAAACATTGTTTGCCATTAGAATATGCACCCCTGTGTAGAATAAAAGTTCATTTTTCTGAATTTTTCATGTAAAAAATTAGAAGAAAAACAAAAGGAAAATAATAATTACATGTGCTCTATTTTTATTGGTGGAATTAGTTGTCACTCGGATCAATGACGTGGCGTCCATCCATCCATTCATCCATCCATCTCTCCATCCCACATCCATCCAACCATCTATCCACAAAAAAGAAGAAAAAAACGAGAAAGAAAAAGGAAAATCCCCACCCGTACCCAACTACCCAAACCCTCTCTCCTCCCATCAAACTCTCCTCGACACCCACGTCTCCTCTCTGGTCTCCCGCACCATAGGTTAGCCGTCGCCGCCGCCGCTCACCTTATTCCGGCGAGATCCGGCGGCCACCTCGTGCGCGCAGCCAGCTGTAGATCTCACCTAGCCCCGCATCACGCTCCCGTCCCTCTCCCTCTCCAGCCCCAGCGGCGGCCTCGCGCCCGCGCTCTGGCTCCGCGCCGCCTTCCGCTGCTGGGCGCTCGGCCGCAGGTGGGCGGGCGCCGCCCCGGCCATCGCGTCGCCAAACTCCGTGCTCAGCGAGCACGCCTTCAAGCGCCTCGGGCTCGGCGCCGGCAGCGACGACGAGGATGAGGACGGATACGGGAGCGACCAGGAGGGGCCCGCCGCCGTGGAGGGGGACAAGGATGAGCTCGCCATTTCCAAGCCCGGCCTCCCCGCCCAGCTCGTCGCCACCCTCGAGAAGCGTGGAATTACCCACCTATTCCCCATCCAGGTGAGCTGAATTTGTGTCGTGTTTCTGAGCATGTTCACTATTGGGAGGAGAGTGGTGTCTGACAGTGTAGAATTCAGTTGGTCTTGTAATCCGTGGTGCATACATAGGTTAACTTGGTCTTGTAATTCCTGGTGCATACATAGGTTAATTGGCTGTTAGGATGGGAGCGTTGTATGCCATTTGTTCCCTTTTTGTTCTTGAACAGAAGGTAGCATGTTTCATTTGTTCACATTTAGCTGCTCCACACATAGTGCAAGGCATGTGACCTAGATGTTTCACATAATCACATATTATTAAATCTTACCAAACATGATAGTGTCCATCCAAAGTGCGCTCTTTATCAGATAGCATGCGAAAAGTTTCTCTTGATGAAAAACTACATGTATAATAGATGATATTTCCCTCTTATTGTAGAAGGCATGCTTACTCGAGAAAATTTCAGAACCTGGGCACAAAATTCTCATTTTTAATTATGGTGGGAAATGAAGGTGCTCTGATAGTTGATAGGCAAGCTTTATTTATTAAGTGCATGAAAAATAAGGGTTCGTCAAGAACACTGACCATCTTGTTTTATCACGGTATTCTCAGAGGTTGTTTATCAAACACGTGGATGCGTGAGTGTCAATAATTTGAGGCAAACAACAAAGAAAGCTATGAGTAAGATCGACATTAAATTGAACCATTGCTATAATGAGTAAAAAGACAAGAGTTGAGAGAAAAGACAAAGTAGTGTTGTCATATCTTAATATTGATTATATGAAGTACGTGCAATGTCAAGATTCTACTCCACACTTAAATACGCATCAAGGGAGTGGGATCCAATTCTCCATCTGAATTCTGGGCATAACTTTGGATCTTTTGTCAGTTTTTTTTCATCTTCAATGCATCCAATTTTTTTGCCTTGCAATAATAGCGCTTTGGAAAAAAGTGCTCATTTCATTTTCGTCAAACGCTTGAACGGGAATTAATACAGTCATGCATGCATTTTTTAGCATAGTACGCATACTTTTTAGCAAAGTATGCATGCCGTTCCTTTTCTTCTTTTGAAGAACAAAATGGTAGGTGTTTTGATGTTGAGTCCACACGTTATTTCTTATATACTTATTAGGTACGGGTTGTTTGGTTGCCAGCCTCAGCTAGCCACACCAAACATGTGGCGTGCCATAGTTTTCTAGGATGTTGTTTGGTTGTTACTAAACTTTGGCTCGCCACAGCTCGCCGGAGCTTTTGCTGTACAAATATTCGGCTAAGGGGTGGTGTTCGTTCTAGCCGCCACACATTCTGTGGCATGCCACACCTGCCTCTGCTTAGGCGTGGCAAACGGAGCGCCCAACCAAACAGCCCCTAAATCTTGACTTCTAAATAGATGTCATTTCAGTTTGGTGAAAAGCAAACTAAAAATAATAATTTTTCATAGACAACAGAATAATCTCAATCATCTTACTCTTTGTTCAGTTCCTAGTAAGAACAAACATGGGTGACCTGATGTAAGAACAAAGATTTTGTCACTAGTGCAGTAGAATCCAGACCGAGATGAGTGATCACTGATCACCAACTGGGCCTTGACGAGACGGATGACAGTGCAGTGCCACTTTTTCACGAGAAAGATGATGACTCGGGAAGGAAAAGGTGGGAGAGGCCCGAATGGAGACGACACCTCTGTTCATTTCTGCGTCTTTTACCACTGTAGATTCGGTGGCTGCACTGTCAATGTAGCTTTATGGCCTGGTCAATGACTATTGGGTTGTCATTTTAACATCTACAATAACCAAGCGCCGTATTACGATGGAATTATGCTGCTGCTACTGACAACTTTGTGTGCAATGCAGAACTTCAAAGTCGCGACCTGGTGGATTCCCAAGCCGGCGAAGAAGCACTTCATGACATGGATAACTCTCAACTGAAGGTATACTTATTGAAACCTCCATAGTGCAGGTAACAGCAGGTTTCTTTTCAAGCATGTCTAAGCATAGATAGCTTGAAAGCATAAAACTACTGGAAGTTTTCCACTGACCGTACATATATTCATTATTGGCATGAAGTTTAGACCTAAGAAACTATAGGAACTAATATAGGAGCATTTAAAACAGTACTTTAGTAATCTAAACGCACTTATATTAATTTACAGAGGGAGTACCAAAGATGTGTTGAACAGCTATTTATTATAAACAATTTCATTATTCATTAGATTATTCTATTTCTTAGAAGTGGAAAACGAAACTCCCAATTATATTTCAGATCAATATTATGTCGTGGGCCAACTGCTAGCTCTGCCCATTGGAAATTCTCTGTGTTATCTTCCAAAGAACCGATATGAGAAAAATAGAAGTACACATATAAATCTGCATGCACTAGCAAGTTCCAAATTGATGAGTTGAATGATGTATAATAATTTTGCATGGCTGCTATATCAGCAAAAATATGTGGACAAATGTTTTCCTTTTATCCCTATGGATTATATTGGCCATGACATCCATTTGACCATGCATGCCCGGGATTGGGCCTTCACATTAATCATGTTCTACCAAATGGTGAATTGTATACTGTACATAAATAACTTATATATGAATGATATTGACATGTTGTAGTGTACTATGTGTTCCATCATTATATGTGTTATATATCTACCAACCAGAACCAAAATATATAATTATATAATTAAATATTAGTGTAATATAGTTTGTACATATACGAAAAAATTTCAGATCTGCAATTAATTGAAATAATTACTTTTCATCACACAATAGCCAATATGCATTGATCTGTGTTATTAGTTGCAAGCAATTAGAAAAACATTCTAATTATTTTTCCATTTTAATTTCTATCAAATATTGCAAGGTAAAATTACATATGCGTATGTTTAATGGATTAGCCCGTGGGGACGCACGGGTTGACGACTAGTATGTCTAATATTCCACTATCCTTTTATTATTGTTATTCATCCTTTAGATGGAATGTGAATGCACGAGGTTATGCACGTATACATGCTTTGAGGCTGGCCAGTTGACAGATTTAAGTGTGCGTGTTTAGTTTTTCCCAAAAAATTTCAAAAGGTTTTTTCTTCCCGTAAGGTAATTTATTAGGCATGCATTCCTTTGTTGCACTTTTTATATGTATCTGACTTGGGCTCAGCCTATGTGTGCTATGAATGGAAAGTTTTTTTCCCTTTGGTTCCTAAAAAGTTACTTTTCCTTACTACGTGAATCGCTTATGGGAATTGGACTCTCAACTTGGTCAATACTTGTTTTGGTCAACTCAAAATAGTACTTGATGTGCACCTAGAAAAGTATAGTTTCATGCTGGAATTTCGTTTTAGGTTTGCATTGTATAATACTTGTGTTAACCTCACTTTATTGTGTGTTAACCTGACAATCTTTCCATCTGTATGTTCTTCTCATTTGTGATCCTTTTTAATGTCAGGATGTCCCTCAATTCAGAATTGGCTACTCAGATGAAGTGAAACAGTGGAAGACGGACGACGTTGTGAACAATTTAATTTGTGTTCTTTAATATGCTCCATTGAAGCCACAATGATTCCAGTTGTGTGCAATGTATTGGCTGTACAATACTAACACTTATTGGATTTGTATTGGAGTTGAAGGTTGAACTAGTTTATGTGATGCATGTTTGTAAAGTATCTGCCATGATGCGTATTGCTGAAATGAACGGAACTATTTATCATAATGTGTTTTTCGTTGGAATTTTTTATAAAGTCTAGCGTATAAAAACTATGCAAAAATAAGGCCTCGTCCTAGATAAAAAATAGTAATGGGCTGAAATATCAAATATTGGTTTATGAACACTAACAAAAACTGAAATTCAAACGAAAAATGGGATGAATTGTTGGGCCTGACCCATTTAGGTGCCTCGTTTGGACAAACCTAGTAAAATTGTGACCTTATTTTTCAGTCATTGTTGATCTGCCATGTCATCACCTTAGCCACGTGGTTTATGCCATGTCAGATCCTACGTGGCTCGCGTACACATGTAATGACCAAAACTTTTGGTCAAAGATTTTATGACTTTATTGTTTTGGTCAAAGAATACTTGACCAAAACACTAAAAAGGTCATGTTTGTTTGTTCTTGACGGCCAACTGTTGACGCTCTAAATTTGGTCAAAAAAAGGTCGTAACATGATACCAATGACGATTTTTTGATCAAAATGGTGGTCATTATCGACCATATTTCTTGTAGTGAATCTTTCCGGAGATTTTGTTCCGTTTGGACTTCGTTTAATATTCCTTATTTGCAATACTCAAAACATGGAAAAACATAAACTCGCACTAGGTTCTAGATTAATAGGTTAGTAACAAAAATAATATAAAACAACATATTAATGCATATAAAACATCCAAAACAGATAATATAATAGCATGGAACAATCAAAAATTATAGATACATTGGAGACGTATCAACGCCCCACTGTGGCTTGTATTGCTTGTCCTTCCGAGGTGTTGCCTCAGAAGCCTAACCGACACACTTATATTAGACTGTTACTTCCTTCCTTGTTTTCTTATACATCATTGATGAAAATGACTTATCTTTCTAAATGCATCCGTGAATTCATTCTTATGGCATGAAAGAGTTATTAAGAGAATTATGCATGCATCCCACCTGCTTTAACTTATCTCTTTCCATGATGTTCCGAGTACATTCAAAGTACTCACTAGCTTGTCCTTGGTTATTGTCTTAGTCAGATTGCATTCAGAGAGGAGCACGATGTCGCCAACCCTGGAACCTAGGAGTCGAGTATAGCAGCCTTTCGAGATCGGAATTATCCACTAGAGTCCCATGGGCACTGGATATTCCTCGAGTCACTTCCGCCCTCAGCCTCAAACTTTTGTTCAACCCTATGGACCTTCTTGGTATTGTAAACCAAATTTTGAAAATTTGTTTCGGATTTCTATATCAAGTGAGTGTACACAAGCTAACGGTAATCCTTGGGCTGGTGAACACAAGGGCCCGTTTTCTAGAAATTATTTTCCAAAAAAACGGCTGCTACAACCTTGGTATCAGAGCCAGACTGACCATTGGCTAAACCAATCTTAGCTAGGTCGCTATCCCTAGCCCAAATATTTTTATATCCACAACCCAGCCTAGCCTACCGAGTAGCAAACCACATTGGCCATATGACACCTTTCTGGAGTCGGTGCCCAACCTGTCAGCCAGCCCATAAGATATGGGTCTATGACCGACACCGGAGTTGTCGCATCCCATAGCATGCGATGGAGACTCCTTAGCCTATAAAGTAAAGCTTGGCCTCAACCCAGCAAACCAGAACCTTGATCCCCACAGTGATAACCCTAGACCAACAAGATGCCTGACCGCGTTCTTTGGAACGAGACCCCCGCATCCGAGCTGGAAGGCTTCGTAGCCATCCTCGCCGACCTCATCCGCCAAGTTTTAGGCAAAGAAGTGCCCCAAGTGTATATTGTACATGAGGAACCTACGAGTGATGCTATCCTTCACTTTTGGTCCTTGGTGCACATCTATGGAGGGAGTTCCTCGCTGGAATGCCCATACCATTTCACTGGTAGAGCAGCCGCCAACGAAGCCCAAGCCCGTCAGCTTGCAGCCCGAGAAGCTATAGTCTAGGTGTGACATTTGACACCAAGGATGAATAGCCGACTGGTGTGATACTATCCTAGTCGTGAAGGCTATGGTAGTCTAACCTAGATTGTCAGCAAAGACTTTGAGACGGACCCTACATTGCTACATGTTGTGCGTTATTTGAGAGTGTAGGAGGCACTGATCGATCAGATCACCTTTGACCTGGTTGAGCATCGCACGTTAATTGCTTGCCAGACCCCAGCAAGCAGTGAAGCTCCAACCGCCTCCAGCAACTAACCCGTATTAATTGGAACACATGTTGGATCCGTGAGGTCTGCCCCAGCCTTTCTGTTAGCCAACCCGATCATGACGCGGGTAGAGCTTCACTACAGTTTGGATGCTTTCTACAATGAAGTTGTGATGAGGGTGCACCTTCTGAGACAACGTAGCCACCGCAACCTGCAACCCCGCCCATTGGCCTAGTTAACTATGTAACTATGGCAACCATAGAAGCCTTATTGGTTGATGAGCACATCCGCTCAGAGGCCAACAAAGGCAGAGCGAATTCGTCAGAGTAGCTGTCACACCCTAGTAGTTGCGTCACCCTGTGATGATGTATTCACGTATTTGAAATAAGCTTGTTTTAAATAAAGTTGCAGTATGCCTGCACCCCATTATTTTTAAGGGTACATTTGCTTAACCAATATAGACTAGTTAGCATGGCCATAGAATAAATTTTGGGCGTGACCACCAGGGACACCAAACTAGCTACCCGAGTGATGTGTCATTTTGAGAATTGATACCTAAGACCCCGCCCAGGTGATCAGGCCACACCAGTGTTATACTATGTGTCCCTAAACCAGGCTCAACATTCGAGACCACACCCAGAACCATTCCTGGCACTTCTCACCAAGTGCACTGCCCCAGCGCTATTTTTCCCCATGACGGCCCATTGGGATTCATTCGGGATTCCTGGATGTAACCCCGCGATAGAGACCGGGTTGCCTCGCAACCCAGAGTAGAGGAGTCTGTGTGTGACCACCCCCGTCTGGCATGTCACCGCCAGGAGCATTTGGCCGTGCGCTAGTGGATTAATTCCACACCCTTGGTCTTGAGAATCCCCGGATTCTCCCTATAGACCATTGTTACCAGACCAAAGTGGGCACGTTCTCCGGACTCCTTCTAAGAGAAGTAGAATGTGTTTCCCCGACCGGGGACATTTTCTTGGAGCCCCATCGCTCGTGCCTTGTTGACACACATCGGAGTGTGCGTTAGGACAACAATATGTTTTCTTAATGCTATATGAGTGACTGTATGCTATATGATTGTCTTGACTGCACCTACATATGAGTGATCTTGTTGTGTATTTTCACGAGTGAATTATTTTCTTTCCCTAAGCAAATTTCAGGGCGAGATTTAGTCTTAAGGGGGGTGGTGTTGTCACACCCCAAAAATTTAATCATATTTTTATAAATTATAATATTTCCTAGAATAAATTTTTAAAAAGAAATTTGTTTCATTTCTCATTTCAAAGCCTCTTCCCAAAAACTTTTAATTTCAAGTAGCTTTTTGAAGATCATTGTGTGCTTGATTCATTTCTTGTGATCATTTTATTTCTTTTGTTTAATTTAATGGGATATTTGTTCTGATAAAACTTGCCGAATTAAATTATTTTAAAAGGCTTTTCATTATTTTAAGAGCTTCTGTTACACTACAACCATTTTAGAAATTCATTTAAAATTTCAAAGAAAATTGGAGACATCAAGGGATGCATGAGACTCACTTTTATGCAAAACCCATAGTTGTCCTTTGAAAAATTTGAGCAACACAACCTCTTATGCATTCTGGCCCAGTTTGATTTTTTGAACTACAACCCTATTTTAGATTGCCCCAACGCCCATGTAATTTTTACTACTTGTAGTAGAGCCTACCGAACCCTTAAGTCCATGAGTCGAGCCCCATTGGATTATTTTAATTGCATAAAATAGCAGCTTGAACTTTCTCACCAGAACTACTTGTCTCCAAAATTTGCATTAGCAAGTTTTCCTTTTTGCCAAACTAACCACACCACCTCCTTTAATGTTCAAAGAGACCTCGGTATGGAAATTTCGGTGGCTAGAAAAGCTCCCTAGATGCCCTTGGCATTCTATCAAACACCTCTGGTGCATGGCCAGATCTGGCATGGTTTTGACTTTGCACTATGGAGTTTCTCTCCCAGGCCGACCAGCATGTGTGGCATCCATGCCATAACCCCTAGCCTAGCCATGTTATTTTGCTTGTGCCTTGGACCCTTCTAGACTTTCCAAGCATTGCGTCGAGCACCTGGTGGGTGTTTCCACAGGGCGCCCAGAGCGCTCGTATTGCAGCTAGCGCATCCAAGCCGCCGCGTTCGCCTGCCCTTGCCCCTTGGCTATCTCCCAGAAAAGCATTGCGCCGCGTGCATCTCCGAACAGTGGCCGCCGCCCGTGTGCCACACAGTGCTTCAGTCCTGGCAGCTCTGGCGGCTTGCCTTCGGCCGCAGCTCGCCCCAACACTGACCGGCGCCACCCGTGCCCTCCCCTCATGCCAGATGCCCCCTAGACCACAGCTGCATAGTCAACTCGCTTCTAGCCTCGCCAGTCGCCCCCACCATGCATTGCAGCTCCTCGCCTCCTGTGCAAACCGCTGCTACCGTCGTAGAGGGAGCCTGCCACGGCCCGTGCCGCCCAAGCCTCCCCCGCTTTCCAGCTAGCCCCTAGACCACTGATGCATCCGTCCTCATGCTACCAGCACCGCCAGCCTGCTCCTGCCACCCTGTGTTGTCCCAAAGTTGGTCGTGCCGTTCTTCTCTTTGGCCGTCACGTGAACCCCATTGGCCGGCTATAAAAGGAGGCCCCGACCTACTTGAGCAGCTCCGCACCCTCCCTGGACCCGCATCCATCTCCCTCTCGCTTCAATTTTGCCCGAGCTGCTTGCTCTACACGCCTTCGGTAGCTTCGTTGATGGGAATAAGCCATGCTCAGGTCCGTGGTGACCGGCGT
Source organism: Hordeum vulgare subsp. vulgare (assembly GCF_904849725.1). Classification (NCBI taxonomy): domain Eukaryota; kingdom Viridiplantae; phylum Streptophyta; class Magnoliopsida; order Poales; family Poaceae; genus Hordeum; species Hordeum vulgare. Next base: position 223,549,273 of record NC_058518.1, read on the forward strand.
GTGTCGTACGTGCCAGGTCTGTGGTGACCGAGTACGTGCCAGGTCTGTGGTGACCGAGCGTGTGCAGATGTGTGTGGGTAAGTGGATGTTCGTTAGAGATAGTCACGGGATAGAGGTAGACGCTGGCGATTCATGCGGGTTCCAGCCGCGCCCAGCGCATGAGCGCGTCGTGGGCGTAGGCGGAGCATGCGGATCGTGGGGCGTGTATGTGCGTATCGTGGGTGCGTGAGCAGCGCGTATAAAACCCACCCCTCCTATACTCTCTCTTAACCCGAAGCTGCCAACCATGTAGCCATCGTAAAGAGAAAAAAGATTAGGGCGTTTGAGCGCCCACGGCGGCGTTCGTGCGCCGGCCCGGAATTTCTTGTCTCTTGTGTCTTCTTCTACCTCTAGCCGAGAGTGAGGGAGGGATGCGGTTCCAACAATTGGTATCAGAGCCAGTTCGTCTTGACGTGGTTTGCCGTGCCGGAGGCGTGCCGGCGATGACGGCGTTCGTCGGCGGCTGCACGATGGAGCTCCGGGCCGTGTGTCGGCCTGTGGAGGTGCGCGGCGACGGCGGACGGAGGCTGTGGAGGCGCTGCGTGGTGGCGCAGCCGTCACGGCGGCGCGGCGAGAAGGCCGTGGAGGTCCTGCGTGATGGCGCAGAGGCTGCGGTGGAGAGAAGACCGAGCTCCTGGACACGCCGGATCGGCCGCGTTGATCGCGTCAGTGCGTGATCATGGCCGCGAGCTGGGGGCGTGTGGAGCTCGGGGTGTCTCGCCGAGAAAGAAGACCGCGTCCTGGGCGCGCCGGGCTAGCCGCGTTGATCGCGTTGGAGCGCGATCATGGCACGAGCTGGAGGTGTGCGGAGCGCGGCGATTCCAGCGGAGGAGCAAGGCGTCAAGACCGTGTCCTGGGCATGCCGGCCGGCCGTGTTGATTCGCGTTGGAGCGCGATGAGGGCACGAGCTGGGGCGTGTGGAGCACAGCAACGAGCATCGAGGAGGCCGTAGGAGCGGCCATGGCGCGGACGTCGACGACGAGCCTGTCCTGTGCAGATCATGGCTTAGGGCGTGAATGATCGGAATAAGACATGCTCAGGTCCGTGGTGACTGGCGTGTTCGTACGTGTCAGGTCTGTGGTGACCGAGCGTGTGCAAATGTGTGTGGGTAAGTGGATGTTCGTTAGATATAGTCACGGGATAGAGGTAGACGCTGGCGATCCATGCGGGTTCCAGCCGCGCCCAGCGCATGAGCGCGTCGTGGGCGTAGGCGGCGCATGCGGATCGTGGGGCGTGTATGTGCGCATCGTGGGTGCGTGAGCAGCGCATATAAAACCCGCCCCTCCTGTACTCTCTCTTAACCCGAAGTTGCCAACCATGTAGCCATCGTAAAGAGAAAAAAGATTAGGGCGTTTGAGCGCCCACGGCGGCGTTCGTGCGCCGGCCCGGAATTTCTTGTGTCTTGTGTCTTCTTCTACCTCTAGCCGAGAGTGAGGGAGGGCTGCGGTTCCAACATTCGTTACCGCCAGCGTCCGGCTAAATTCCAGCGAACCCGAGCTCCAACTGTCTCCCCTTGGCCCCTGCTAGCTTCACCAAGCCCCATAGAACCCATCCCCGTTCCCAAATCAAGTGGTAGCAAGTCGTAGACGAATCGCTAGCGCATCCGAGCCGCCGTCCGCCATTGATGAAGGGGTGCTCACCCCTGAGCTCTTCGGCGATCCCCTTGCCGCCGAGAGGATGAGGCCCTCCCCTCTAAGGGCACCGGTATGCTCAATTCCAGGATCAGCGCCTCCTAGCGCCTACAATCGTCACCGGAGCTCGCCCGTGGTTCGGGCCTCGCGTGCGAGACGAAAGGGACGAACCCGACAGGTGGCCCCACTTGTCGGTGACTCAGAGGATTTCCCTCGATGGTGCCTACCCCGCAGTGTGTTTCCTCTGCCAAGAACCAAATCACAGTGAGTGCACCTTCCCTCTTCCGTCAGCATATTTTTCCCAAAACATTTTCTTTCCTATTTTATTTAAAAACCAGATTTGAGCAAAACTTTGACTGCTCATAACTTTTAAAATAAAACTCCAAATGATTTGATTCTTTCTCCTACATTTGTCAAATTTCATCTAGTTTATTTTAAGATTTATTTCAAAAATAAATATTCAAACAATTTTTATATGCTGCTTTCGAATTGTGTGTTGAATTGAACATTTTTAAAATAGGACAAATTGAAGGGAGAATTCTTTCAAGATCATTGGGGTGCACACCACCATCCATCATCCCAAAGGCAAGCATCTTGAACTCTTATCTGGCTTAAGTGTGTAATGGCTTGCTACGATTCATTGGAATGCGAGATTATGTTACGTAAATAAAATCTCTCGCATAAAATCATACTTTCCATGATGCACGTCATAAGTACTTTCTTGTTGTGGAATATGTGATGTAGATGGTGAGTGGGTGTACTACCTCATGCCTCGTATGCCATGCTGGTCTGGACAACCTTGGAGGAAGGTTGGTTGTGGCAAATATGTGACCATGGGACTGACACCTCATTGGGACGAGAGTAGTCAGTGAGGGCATATCGAGGTGTGATGGTGGTAACACTATAGTAGATCATTCAGTAAATTGTGTGGTGCTAACCCTTGCAGGAAATCTTAAACCTCATAAGTCGACCCTAGACCGACAGTTGTTAGTGTGTCACCTTACCCTTTTGTACTGCCAGAGTTTTCCCAAAAGGGAATACGGTTTACTAGGTCATAATCCTATTACCATGGGCACACCAAATAGAGAGGTCGATATGAAGTTTCCATGGCCCTGGAATAAAGCCACTCATCCGTCAGGGGGCATGAGTGTTTCCGTTCGGGGACCGGGAGGGGAAGAGCTCTCCCCTTGTGGCACTGTATAAACGTGATCCCATGCTTTTCGAGGATGTTGGCCTCCCTATCTTATGGTTTTTCCCTGGAAGCGTAGTCCGGGTGATTCCGGACCTCGCTGGGGTAAAAATTTGTGTGTGCTGGTTTTGAGTAGTTACTTCTAAAATACCGTACACGGAATTAGTCCGAGTGACTATTGAAACCCGTGGGCTGTGGGTAAAGAGCACACCCTCTGCAGAGTCAAAACTATTCGAGTAGCCACATCCACGGTCACAAACGACTGATTGACAGGTCAAGTGTCGGTCTTTGGAGAAATTAAATTGAAACAGGATTATACCTACGAAACGGGATTATAACCATAACTATTTTTAATTTTCCTGTGGACTAACCATTTGTGGTATATGGATTTGTAAGAGTATCCTTGGGACGGTTCTACCTCCTAGATGCTAGATGTTGTTTTTATTATATAAGCCCTTTCAGTGGAGTCACTTAGACGCCCGATGCTACCTCTTTAGCTTGCGTTGGTTTTCCTCTTAAGAGGAAAGAGTGATGCAGCGAAATAGGTAAGTATCTCCCCCAGTTTGTTAAGAACCAAGGTATCAATCCAGTAGGAGGAATAAGCAAGGCTCCAATAGTAGTACCTACACAAACAATAAAACACTTGCAACCAACGCTATAAAGGGGTTGTCAATCCGTTTAGAGTTATTTGCAAGGATGATATCTGATAGAGATAGATATAAAAGATTACGGAAACAAAAGTAAATAAATTGCAGCAAAGTATTTTTTTGTAATTTTGATTTATAGATGTGAAAGTATAATATGGAAAATATATCAGGGGGCCTTAGGTTTCACTAGAGGCTTCTGTCATAAAGGAAAATAATAAGGTGGGTGAACAAATTACTGTCGAGCAATTGATAGAAAAGCTAATAATTATGAAGATATCCAAGGCAATGATTATGCATATAGGCATCACGTCCGTGTCAAGTTGACCGAAACGATTCTGCATCTACTACTACTCCACACATCGACCTACTCCTGCCTCCATCTAGAGTATTAAGTTCATGAAGAACATAGTAACGCATTAAGCAAGATGACATGATGTAGAGGGATAAACTCAAGCAATATGATGAAAAACCCATATTTTTATCCTTGATGGCAACAATAGAATACGTGTCTCGCTACCCCTACTTTGTCACCGGGTGAGGACACCGCAAGATTGAACCCAAAACTAAGCACTTCTCCCATTGCAAGAATTACCAATCTAGTTGGCCGAACCAAACCAATAATTTGAAGAGACTTGCAAAGATATGAAATCATGCATATAAGAATTTAGAAGAGACTCAAATAATATTCATAGATAATCTCAACATAAACTCACAATTCATCGGATCTCAACAAACACACCGCAAAAGAGTATTACATCGTACATATCTCCATGAAGATCATGAAGAACATGGTATTGAAGATCAAAGAGAGAGAAGAAGCCATCTAGCTAATAGCTATGGACCCGTAGGTCTGTGGTGAACTACTCACACATCATTGGAGGGGCAATGACGTTGAATTAGATGCTTTTCATGATCAATCCCTCTCCGGCAGATTACCAGAAAAGGCTCCAAGATTGGATCTTGCGGGAACAAAGTCTCCCAATGGCGTAAAAGTATTTTTGTGGCTCTTTTTGGCTATAGGAGAATATTTGAAAATTTATTGGTCAAAGCATAGGGTTAGGAGACCTATAGGGGGGCCACAAGCCAGGGGGTGTGGCCACTCCCTAGGGCATGCCCTGCACGCTTGTGGCCTCCCGGGAGATTCCCTGCCCCCTACTCGAAGTCTACTCGGTGTCTTCTGGTCCAACAAAAATCTTTCTGGAGATTTTGTTCCGTTTGGACTCGGTTTAATATTCCTTATCTACAATACTCAAAAACGTGGAAAAAACAGAAAATCGCACCAGGCTCTAAATTAATAGGTTAGTCCCAAACATAATATAAAACAACAAATTAATGCATATAAAACATTCAAAACAGATAATATAATAGCATGGGACAATAAAAAATTATAGATATGTTGGAGACGTATCAAGCATCGCCAAGCTTAATTCCTGCTCGTCCTCGAATAGGTAAATGATAAAAACATAATTTTTTATGTGTAATGCTACCTAACATATTTCTCCATGTAATATTCTCTATTGTGGCATGAATATTCAGATCCATAAGATTCAAAACAAAAGTCTAATATTGACATAAAAACAATAATACTTCAAGCATACTAATAAGGCAATTTCTTCCTTTCAAAAGAACATGATCTTAGAAAGTTATCCCTACAAAATCATATGGTCTAGTTGTGCTCCATATTCACCACACAAAGTATCTATATCATGCACAACCCCGATGAAAATTAAGCAATTGTTTCACACTTTTTATGTTCTCAAACATTTTTAATTCTCAAGCAATACATGAGTGTGAGCCATGGATATAGCACTATAGGTGAAATATAGTATGATGGAGGATGCAAAAAAAGGAGAAGATAATCTCACATCAACTAGAGATAATTGCAAGGCACTACCACACTTAGGCACGTCGTGACGGATAGGTACCACTAGTCAAAAAAATTACATGTCAGTATCACTTAAGAGACTAATTGTTGCAAAACGGACTGATAGTCGTATAAACACGTAAGAAACAAAATTCAGGCTGCAACACGATTCGAACATGCACCCTCTCGACCAGAGGCAACGGTGCTAGCCTTCACGCCAGAGCAGGACTCATGTTTCCCGATGGGCGTTAAGTATTTTATAGTATAGACCGAACACTAGGCCGGCTGGTTTGGCCCAACATTTGTTTATTTCTTGCTGCGTACAGGATTTTTAATTTTGCTTTGTTTCTTATTGTTGCTACCTTGTTGTTGTTGCTTTTCTTTATTTCTTTTTGTGTTTCTTATTTCTTGTTGAGTTTCTTATTCAATTTTTTTTCAAACAGATATATTACAAAAACATACTTCATGTAATGTTTCAGAATTGTTAATCATACATTTTAAAAATGTTAAATGTGTATAGTGAAAATGTTGACCATGTAAAAAGATTTATAAAAAATATGTAATGTTTGATAAAAAATGATGATGTTTTTAAAAAGTTGATAATCAAGCTTTTGAGAGAGTTTTTACAAATATATTACAAAAACATACTTGACGTAATGTTTCATAATTGTTAAGCATGCATTTTAAAAATATTAAATGTGTATAGAGAAAATGTTGACCATGTAAAAAAATATATACAAAAATATGTAATGTTTGATAAAATTTGATGATGCATTTAAAATGATAATCAAGCTTTTCAGAAAGTTTGTACAGAAGTATTTGAATTTTTTTACAGAAGTATTTGAAAATTATTTATCAAGCATTTAAAAAATGTTAAATGTATACACATAATGCGGAGCATGTACATGTAATGCTGACCATGTATTTAAAAACGAAAAATTTGCATTCGAAAAATGTTAAATGTGTAAAGGAAAATATTTTCCATGTATTCAAAAAATGTTAAACTTATACATAAAAATATTTAATAGATATAAAAATATAGACCATGTATTAAAAATAAAAATATTTTATTTCTAAATTTTCAATGAAGCATTTGAAAAAAATCAAATATGTATAGAAAATTATGTTAACTATGTATTATAAAAATCTTAATATGGTATTAAAAAATGTTAGTCAACCATTTAAAAATGGTTAAACATGTATTAAAAATATATTACATATATATATGTGTGTGTGTGTGTATAGAAAACTATGAAACCCGAGAGAAAGCAAAGAAAACCGATGAAAAGGTAGAAAGATAGAAACAAAACAGAAAAAAAAAATCCAATGAAAATCAAGAAAGAAATAAAGAAAAACAACAAAAAAGTAAAAAAAAACCCAGCAAAAAATAAGAAACATAGAAAGAAATAGAGAAAAGCAACAACAAAAAGGCAGCAAAAATAAGAAACACAGCGAAAATAAAAATCCTGTACGCAGCAAGAAATAAAAAAATGCTTGGCCAAACCAGCGGCCTAGTGTTATGTATATATACTATAAAATAATTAACGCCTACAGGGAAACATGAGCACTTCTGTGACATGGTTGTTTGCTCTATCGCGTCCTTTCGAGAGGTCGTAGGTTCGAATCCTGATGTGACATGAATTTTGTTTCTTTTATTTTATCATCCAAATTGACGAAAATAGACTGACATTCGGGAAACGTCTGTCATATACGCGGTCAATACTCGTATACATGATTAATATGTGTTTATACGACTGTCAGTTCGTTTTGCAATAATTAGTCAGTGAAGAGGTACTGACATGCAATTTTTTTGACTAGTAGTACCTATCCATCACGACGTGCCTAAGTATGGTAGTGCCCTGCAATAGTCTACATCAACTAAGCATATCAACTATCTATTGTGATGCCCATCAGTAGATATCCATATGAGTGAGTAGGGATTGCCATGCAACAAATGCACTAGAGCTATAAGTGTAAGAAGGCTCAAAAAGGAAACTAAGTGGTTGTGCAAAAGATATAATTTCACTAATTATATGAAAGTGACAAAATATGAGACTCTTTATGAAGAACATGGTGCTACTTTGAAGCACAAGTGTGGAAAAAGATTGTAGCGTTGTCCCTTCTCTCTTTCTCTCTTTTTTATTTATTTTTCTTTTTTTGGTGGGCTTCTTTGTCTTCTCTTATATTTTTTATGGGCTTCGTTGGCCTTTTTTATTTTTTGTAAAGTCCGGTGACTCATCCCAACTTGTGAGGGAATCATAGCTTCCATCATCCTATTCTCACACGGGACAATGCTCTAATAATGCAAATCATTACACTTGTATTTACTGACAACTCAATGATTACAACTCAATATCTAGAACAAAATGTGACTATATAATCAATATGGAAGTGATGGTGCGTCTCATATAAACGGGACGGTGGTGTTGCATGGCAATATATCTCGAAATGGCTATGAAAATGCCATAATAGGTAGATATGGTGGCTGTTTTGAGGAAAATATATGGGATCTGTTTTGAGGAAGGTGGGTTTAATGTACCCGCGAAAGTTGCGCCGTACTAGAGAGGCTAGCAAAGATGGAAGGGTGAGAGTGCGTATAATTCGTGAACTCAAAATTAGTCATAAATAACTCACATACTTATTGCAAAAGCCTATTAGTTATCGAAGCAAAGTATTAGGCGCATGCTCCTAGGGCAAGGGTTGGTAGGAGTTAACCATCATGCGATCCCAACCTCCACACAAAGGTTGACAATCATTAAACAAATCATGCTCCGACTTCATCACATAACGGTTCACCATACGTGCATGCTACGAGAATCACAAGATTTAACACAAGTATTTTTTTCTAATTCACAATTACTTACTAGCATGACTGTCATATTACCATTTTCATTTCTCAAAACTATATGCAAGGAATCAAACTTCTCATCATATTCAATGGACTTAATATGAAAGTTTTTTTTATTATATCCCTCTTGAACGCCTATTATATTAGGACTAAATTCATAACCTAAACCAATTACCATGTTGTTTATAGAACTCTCAAAAAAATATAAGTGAGGTACGAGAGTTTAATAATTTCTGTAAAACACAACACTGTCGTCCTCTAAAAGATATAAGTGAAGTACTAGAGCAACATTGCCTAGCTCAAAAGATATAAGTGAAGCACAAAGAGTATTCTAATAAATTCACGATTCAGCGTGCCTCTCTCTGAAAAGATGTGTTCAGCAAGGATGATTGTGGCAAACTAAAAGGTAAAGACTCATATCATACAAGATGCTCGAAGCAAAACACATATCATGTGGTGAATAAAAATATAGCCTCAAGTAAATTTACCGATGGATTGAACACGGAAGAGGGGATGCCTTCCGGGGCATCCCCAAGCTTAGGCTCTTTGGTATCCTTGAATATGACTTGGGGTGACTTGGACATCCCCAAGCTTAGGCTCTTGCCACTCCTTATTCCGTAGTCCATCAAATCTTTACCCAAAACTTCAAAACTTCACAACACAAAACTCAACGAAAAACTCATGAGATCCGTTAGTATAGGAAAAATAAATCACCAATTTAGGAACTGTTGTGAACTCATTCTTTATTTATATTAATGTAATATTTACTGCATTCCAACTTCTCCATGGTTCATACCCCCGATACAACCCATAGATTCATCAAAATAAGCACACAACACAAAGAAAAATAGAATTTGTCAAAAAAGAACAGTGTGTAGAAATCTTTTTACTTGAATTACTTCTTTAAATCAAAAAATTCTAATACATTAGGAAGATCTGGGAAATATGTAAAACAATCTTGTGTAAAAAACTCAAATCAAAAGCACGTTCGAGTGAATTTACAAAATTCTTGGACTGAGAGCGAAAGTTTCTGCTTTTCAGCAAAATCAACTTGCAAACACCGTAGACAATCCCAAAGGTCTTACTTGGCTCAAACACTAATTAAAAATAGAAAACACAATTATTACAGAGGTAATAATATGTGCAGCACTCAAAAACAGAAGAAAAAATGAAATCATAAAAATAAAATTGGGTTGCCTCCCAACAAGCGCTATTGTTTAACGCCCCTAGCTAGGCATAATGATTGAAATGATGCTCGCATAAAGGTAAAGAATTGAAACATAAATAGAGCATCATGAATCACATGGCAAGCATATTTAGTTCTAACCCACTTCCTATGCATAGGTATTTTGTGAGCAAACAAATTGGGAACAAGAATCAATTAGCATAGGAAGGGAAAACAAGTATAACTTCAAAATTTCCAACACATAGACAAGAAACTTGATTTTATTGCACTATGTAAAAGCATATGTTCCTTTGTCATAGTAATTTTCAGTATCATCATGAATAAATTCAACAATATAGTTATCACATAAATCATTATTTTCATGATCCACATGCATAAAAGTCTTACAATCTTCCAAGGTTGTGGGATTAACATTAACTAAAGTTATGACCTCTCCAAACCCACTTTTATAAAAAAAAATCATAAGACTCAACACTCTCCAAATATGTGGGATTCTTTTTACTTAAAGTTGACACTCTTTCAAACCCACTTTCGATAATATATACATCGACAATATTAAATAAATTATCAAGATCATAAGTAGCATTATCACCCCAATCATGATCATTGCAATAAGTAGTGGCCATGGCAAACTCATCAAATATAGCATCCCCAAGCTTGTGGGTTTGCATATCATTAACACAATTGATATTAATATAATTTATAACTATATAATTGGATTCTTGCTTTTCATTCAAGAAAACATCATGAATCCTTTCATCACAATTTTCAGATTCACGAATCTCAAGCAAAACTTCATGGAGATAATCAAGTACACTCAACTCACTAGCAATTGGTTCATCATAATTGGATATCTTGAAAAGATTAGCAAGTGGATAAGTATCCAAATCAATAGATTTTAGCAAGAAAATAGAAGTCGCATGGTGAAGTGGGTGAGAGGAAAATGAGAGGCAAATAATGTAAATGCAAGAGATGAGTTTGTGATGGATACTTGGTAGGCTTGATATTGCTATGTATCCTCCCCAGCAACGGCGCCAGAAATCATTCTTGCTACCTCTTGAGCTTGTGTTGGTTTTCCCTTGAAGAGGGAAGGGTGATGCATCGAAGTAGATAAGTATTTCCCTTAGTTTGTTGAGAACCAATGTATCAATATAGTAGGAGGAACAAGCAAGGCCCCAATAGTAGTACCTACACAAACAATCAAACACATGCACCCAACGCTATAAATGGGTTGTAAATCCCTTCGGAGTTATTTGCAAGGATGAGATCTGATAGAGATAGAGATAAAAGATTGTGGCGACAAAAGTAAATAGATTGCAGAAAAGTATTTTTGGTATTTTTGATTTATAGTGTGAAAGTATAAGACGGAAAATATACCCGGGGGCCATAGGTTTCACTAGAGGCTTCTCTCATAAGGAAAATAATATGGTGGGTGAACAAATTACTGTCGAGCAATTGATAGAAAAGCGAACAATTATCAAGATATTCAAGGCAATGATTATGCATATAGGCATCATGTCCGTGTCAAGTAGACCGAAACAATTCCGCATCTACAACTATTACTCCACACATCGATCAACTCCTGCATGCATCTAGAGTATTAAGTTCATGAAGAACAGAGTAACACATTAAGTAAGATGACATGATGTAGAGGGATATCTCAAGCAATATGATGAAAACCCCATCTTTTTATCCTCGATGGCAACAATACAATACATGCCTCACTACCTCTACTTTGTCACTGGTTGAGGATACCGCAAGATTGAACCCAAAACTAAGCACTTCTCCCGTTGCAAGAATTACCAATCTAGTTGGTCAAACCAAACCAATAATTCGAAGAGACTTGCAAATATATGAAATCATGCATATAAGAATTTAGAAGAGACTCAAATAATATTCATATATAATCTGAACATAAACTCACAATTCATCGGATGTCGACAAACACACCGCAAAAGTGCATTACATCGGATAGATCTCCATGAAGATCATGAAGAACGTGGTATTGAAGATCAAAGAGAGAGAAGAAGCCATTAACTACTAGCTATGCACCCGTATGTTTGTGGTGAAATACTCACACATCATTAGAGGGGCAATGGATTTCATGTAAATGCCCTCTGTGATCAATTCCCTCTCCAGCAGATTACCGGAAAAGGCTCCGAGATTGGATCTCACGGGAATAGAGGCTCCCGACAGCGTAAAAGTATTTTCGTGGCTCTTTTTGGCGATTCGGGAATGTTTGGGAATTTATAGGCCAAAGAATAGGTTTAGGAGCCCTACAGGGGGCCCACAAGCCAGGGGGTGCGGCCAACCCCCTAGGGCACGCCGTGCAGGCTTGTGGCCTCCCCGCAAATGCCCTGCCCCTACTCCAAGTCTGTTGGGTGTCTTCGGGTCCAAGAAAAATTTCTCGAGAGATTTTGTTCCGTTTGGACTCCGTTTAATATTCCTTATCTGCAATACTCAAAAACAAGGAAAAAATAGAAACTGGCACTAGGCTCTAGATTAACAGGTTAGTCCCAAAAGTAATATAAAACAGCATATTAATGCATATAAAACATCCAAAACAGATAATATAATAGCATGGAACGATCAAAAATTATAGATACGTTGGAGACGTATCACCCGACTGTGGAAACTGTGATTTATTTCATATAAGCCTTTTATGTGGTGTCACCTAGATGCACGACTATGGAAACTATGATTACTTTCATGTACGCCCTTTATGTGGTGTCGCTCAGACGCCCGAGTGGGGCATCCAATGCTATTACTTTTGCATCACTAATGTTTGATAAGCCCTTTTTGTGGTGTCGCTCCCGACGCCCTACTTCGGCACGTATAGTAGTATTTCATTAACAAGACACTTTATGTGGTGTCGCGTAGATGCCCGACTGTGGTTGTATTGCTTGTCCATCCAAGGTGTTGCCTCACACGCCCCATTGACAAAGTTATATTTGACCATTACTTCCTTCATTGTTTGATTATAGATCATTGGTGAAAATGACTTACCTGTCTAAATGCATCCCTGAATTCATTCTTATGGCATGACAAAATTATTATGGGAATTATGCATGCATCCCACTTGCTTTAACTTATCTGTTTCCATAATGTTGCGAGTACATTCAAAGTACTCATTAGATTTTCCGTGGCTATTGTCTTGGCCAGATTGCATTCGGAGAGGAGCATGATCTCTCCAATCCCGGAACCTAGGAGTCGAGGATAGGAACCTAGGAGTCGAGATTGCATTCAAAGTAATGGTCACAACTTAAACCAATCGATTTTTGAAACAACACTCACTTGCCTCGGTACACCACTTCTTTTTCAAGTGGTTACCTAGCTCAACACCATCTCCCTCGGGCATTAGTAGGACCAGATGGTGAGGGAGTCCGAGACCAAGGGGTCCTCGGACGGTCCTCCCATCTTTTAGAGGTTGACCTAATGGGTTGTATTGTTGAAGACCGGACTGTGTGATTACCTCATGTTCAAGAGGGAAATCTTTGAAGACTGCGTGTCATCCAAGTAGAGTAGGCTAGATTGGCGCATCTGTCCTCGACTAGAGGTTGGTTGTATGTAACCCTAGGAACCCCTGGTGTCTATATAAACCAGATGGTTTCATACGCATAGGCAAGTAGAGTCATCTAGGATTTTAGCTCATACGATCTCGAGGTTGATCAACTCTGTAATCCTCATACACATCAAATATAATCAAGCAGGATGTAGGGTTTTACCTCGTCAAGAGGACCCGAACTTGGGTAGACATCATCTCCTTCTTTCCTTGTAACCCATCAATCCAAGGTCCAAAGCTTGGGACCCCTTACTCAAGATCAGCCGGTTTTGACACCAACGTTGGTGCTTTCAATGAGAGTTCTATTGTGAGACCACCGGAAGGATTGATGGCTCGCTTAATCGTAAGCAATCGAATCGGCAATGGGGACATCTTCATCCTCGGGCAGGTTCTCGCGTTCGGTAGCTTCACACTGCCCGCCGACCTGACTGGCCGCCTCGGCCAGATCGAAGGCTTCATCCCTGGTCAGGAGATAAGGTTCGGGAATCTCGAGTTCTCTGACGACTTTCGGGGCGATCTTTTCCCTGCTAATATCACGGTTTTTTGCGATGAGCTCCAAAATGCAGAACCCTTGATTTCGGGTCTCTTTGTCGGCCATGACCTCGGGCCCTTCTTTTTCGAAGAGTTTTCTTAGAGCCCGGATCCAACCTCAGCGCCCGGGAAATAGAAAAGGGCCATTACTGAACATGTGTCACTCGCGGAGGTCAACTCCGAAAACCATCAAGAGATCGATCAGAACAACCTCTTGATGTTAAATGAGATGCTCGACCAGATCCAGTCGCTGAAAATCACGGACGGCCCGAACCCGCCCTATACTCGGAACGGTCCGGATGCGGATCATTAGGACTTTTACAGCCCACTTACTACCCCCTTGTAAGCCTCCGTTGAAGACTGAACCGACATGTGGGATTAGGCCTCACAGGAGGTTGAAGACATGGATCATGAGGCCGAAGACCACTCCCTTGTAAAATACCGGGCGGTGGACTGCCACCTCCACCTAAGATGTCTACATAGTGGACACACTCGACGACAATGGAAATCATACCCCCATACAAAACAGCAATAAGTCCGGGGAGAAGCCATAAAACCATCGAAGGCAGCATAAACAAGTCAAGGCGAACAAGGGAAGGATGACCATAATGTTCACCGAGGAAACACAACCTCGGAGGACCCCAGTAACCTCGGAGCCCCCGAGCAGCCACCGGAGGACCCGAACAAGCCCGAGGGCCAGTCCGATATCGATTACCCCAGCAATTCAGAGAACGACAACTACCTCCCCCCCTAACGACATGGAAGACAACTTAGAGGCCAAAGACTTCACAGTTCCTGAGGACCTTGAGCGTCTGGAACGGTTCAGGCTGAGCTCATAGCTACCGCCCGTAGCCTCCAAGCAAAGTAACAACTGCTCCAAGTTGAACAAGGTACCATCAACAATAGATGGATGGAAGTACTAGCAGCCGAGGAAGGATATGGCACTCAGTGTCCGGAACAAAACAAAAGATACCCACGCCGGCGCCCGCTGCCTCAGTTTGATGACGAGGCCCCAGAGCGTGTATCACGCAGGCACACACTATACAATCGGCCCGATCACTCACCTCGAGGGCGCGACAGAGAGTCCGGAGAAGACGAGGATAGACCCAAGCCTCCCGGCAGGGAAGGAAAGGAACATGTGCAACCAAGGGGCGAACACAACCTACTTCACGACTTGGACAACAGAACAGGTCGCAACAGGTCCATCTACAGATCTAGAAAGTACTCTCCAATTCGATCGGATGGAGACCAACCTCGGTTTACCCATAGCAAGAGTGACCGGGAATCATACTAGGCACAACCAACAACCAATCTACGACACAGAATAGCCCAGGTCAGAGGCGTCGTGCACGAATATCCGGAAGGGTTTAATCCCGTGAACATATAACAATACGACGGGACTACGGACCCCGTCGTGTGGATAGAAGATTTCCTTCTCCACATCCATGTGGACAGGCGAGATGACTTCCACGCCATCAAGTACCTACCCCTAAATCTGAAAGGGCCAACACAGCACTGGCTAAACATCTTACCCAAAAATTCCATCGGAAGTTGGGAAGAGCTTGAAGGAGCCTTCGTGTATAATTTTTAAGGAACTTACGTCCGACCATCGGATTCCTTCCACCTGAGCACGGTCGTACAAAAGGTGGGTGAATCGTCCAGAGAATTCTCGAATAGCTTCCTAACCAAGAAGTATGAGATTGTGGATTGTCCGGATGTTGAGGCGATAGCCTCCTTCATGCAAAATATCCAGGACGAATGGCTAGCTTGCCATCTCAGCCAGGATAGGCCGAGAAGAATGTCCGATCTCACTTCCCTCATGACATACTTTTGTGCGGGCAATGACAATTGGCTACCCCGGCGTGGCCATTATGCGAATGACCCCGGTACCTCTGAAGTTCGGGATGGAAATGGCAAGCCAAGGCGAAACAAGACCAAAAGCCGCCACCGTAACAGTGACACCGATGACACAACCGTCAATGCTGGCTTCCGCGGCTCAAGACCCGGACAGCGGAAGAAACCCTTTAAAGGGAACATGGATGGACCGACACCATTAGATAAAATTATGGAATGGCCCTACCGGATCCATGGCACCCAAGACAAGCCCGCCAGCAACACCAACCATAATTTTTGGGTGTTTAAACTGGTCATCAAACTAGCAGCCAAGGAACAAGGCAAGGGCCCATGAACCGAGGACGACGACAAGCCCCACGATCCAAACAATGGGGGGCCAAAACAGTTCTCCCCATAGGTGAAAACCATGAATATGATATATGTTACTCACATACCAAAAAAGAGAGGAAGCGAGCACTTCGGGAGGTATACACCGTAGAGCCCATAGCCACGACACTACTAGAAAAAAGGCTATTAGTGGCACACTAGTTTTTGCGATTAATGGCGCACTGTAGGTGCGCCACTTTTACCACGCCACTAGTAACAAATACTAATGGTGCACCTCTGGTGCGCCATTAGTATTGCACGTAACAGTGGCACACCTTGTAGTGCGCCATTACTATTGCTACAGGTGCGCCACTGGTAACTTTTTTTTTTGAATTGTCTTGATTTTTTTTGAATTTTGAAGGCGGGGAAATAGTAGTGGCGCACCGTCTAACCCCCACCGTGCGCCATTGCTATTTTTGAATTTTGAATTTGGATTTGGATCTAGATCTGGCTCATTTTTTTGGCTTGTTTTTTTGCTCTTTTTTGTTGCTTCAATTTTTTTCAAATTTCATTCTCGACCTAGATCTGGTACGTTCTTTGTGCCGGGGGAGCTCCACATGTGGCTGGAAGTAGAGGAGGAGGGTGGAAAGACCCTGAGGAGGAGAGCAGGGAGCTGAGACCGTGAGGATCAGGAGAGGAGGGAGGAGGAGGTCGCCGGAGAGGAGGAGGAGGACCGTGAGAATGAGAGGAAGGAGGATCACCGTGAGGAGGAGAGGAGGGAGGAGGAGGTCGTCGGAGGAGGAGCACCATGAGGAGGAGGTCACCGGAGGAGGAGCACTGTGAGGAGGAGGAGGTCGTCGGAGAGGAGGAGATGGAGTGGAGGAGAGGAGGAGAGGAGGAGATGGAGTGGAGGAGAGGAGGAGATGGAGTGGAGGAGAGGAGAAGAAGAATAAAGGTGTAAGTGGCTGGCCGGCCCTTTTAAACTTCTGTCCCAACTTAGCAGTGGCGCACCTTGCGCTGGTGCGCTATTGCTATTTTTTTCAATTGTGAAGGCGAGAAAATAGTAGTGGCGCACTATTCACTGATGCACCATTGCTATTTGTTTTTATTTTTTCGATTTTTTTTTGAATTGTGAAGGTGGGAAAATAGTAGTAGCGCATTATTCATAAGATGTGCCAGTGCTAATTTATTTTGTTTTTGCATTTTTTCGATTTTTTTGCCTCCAGATCTTAAAAGCATCATAACTTTTTTTTTCTGTTAGGTTTTTGGGGATTCTAAAAATCTTCAACGGGGTTCCCCCGATTGAATTCGGATGTAACTTTTCGAGTAGATGATTTTTCATATAAAAAACTTTTTCATCGGAGGTCGTATGCAAAAGTTACGACCATTTTACCGAAACACGACGGCCTTTTGCAAAAAAATTCAAAATTCATGTTTGTTAATTTTCCTAACAATTAGAACACATAACACATGGGCATCTGTTTTTTTGAATCTTTTATCATTTTCTTTTATTTTTTCTAAAACCTAAAAGGCGATCCACATGGGTGTGTGTGTGTGTGTGGGTGTGGGTGTTTGTCTATGTGTGACGTTAGTAATGGCGCACCACGCCTAGGTGCGCCACTACTATTTAGCATAGCACTGGCGCACCTAGGTGTGGTGCGCCATTGCTATGTTTGGTGGGGGGGGATGGACCAAAAAACTAGCAATGGCGCACCGCTCATGTGGTGCGCCATTAGTAAAAACATAGCAATGGTGCACCTGATTCTGGTGCGCCAGTGCTATATAGCAGTGGCGCACCACCATCATGGTGTGCCCCTAGTAGAGATATTGGGGATAAGCCTTTTTCTAGTAGTGCGAAGTGCAACCCATGGCCGGCTTGCCCGATCACCTTCGGCGGTAGGGATTGATACGTCTCAAACGTATCTATAATTTTTGATGGTTTCATGCCGTTATCTTGTCATCTTTGGATGTTTTATGTACCTTTTATATCTTTTTTGGGAGTAACTTATTAATTCAGTGCCAAGTGCCAGTTCCTGTTTTTTCTGTGTTTTTGACTCTCTTCAGATCTGATTTTGGAACGGAGTCCAAACGGAATAAAATCCCCGAAATAAATTTTTTCCAGAACGGAAGAAGATCAGGGGACTTGAGAGCCAAGGCAGGAGAGTCACATGGGGCCCACAAGCCCTGTAGCCGCCACCAGGGGGCGGCGGCTACCAGGCTTGTGGCCTCCCTGGCGCCCCCCTAACCTAGCTCCGTCGCCTATATATTCCCTAAAATACAGAAAAAATAGGGGAATCCACGAAAACACTTCTCCGCCGCCGCAAGCTTCCGTTTCTTCGAGATCTCATCTGGAGAGCCTTCCCGGTGCCCTGTCGGAGGGGACTTTGGAGTTGGAGGGCTTCTACATCAGCATCATCGCCCCTCCAATGACTCGTGAGTAGTTCACTTCAGACCTACGGGTCCGTAGTTAGTAGCTAGATGGGTTCTTCTCTCTCTTGGATCTTCAATAAAAAGTTCCCCATGATCTTCATGGAGATCTATCCGATGTAATCCTCTTTGGCGGTGTGTTTGTCGAGATCCGATGAATTGTGGATTTGTGATCAGATTATCTATAATATATATTTGAGTCTTTGCTGATTTCTTATATGCATGATTTGATATCCTTGTAAGTCTCTCCGAGTCTTGGGTTTTGTTTGGCCAACTAGATCTATGATTCTTGCAATGGGAGAAGTGCTTGGTTTTGGGTTCATACCGTGTGGTGACCTTTCCCAGTGACAGAAGGGGCAGCAAGGCACGCATCGTGTTGTTGCCATCAAGGGTAACAAGATGGGCTTTTATCGTAGATATGAGATTGTCCATCTACATCATGTCATCTTGCTTAAGGCGTTACTCTGTTCTCATGAACTTAATACACTAGATGCATGCTGGATAACGGTCGACGTGTGGAGTAATAGTAGTAGATGCAGAAAGTATCGGTCTACTTGTTTTGGACGTGATGCCTATAGATATAATCATTGCCTTAGATAACGTCACGACTTTGGGCGGTTCTATCAATTGCTCGACAGTAATTCGTTCACCCACCGTCTACTTGCTTTCATGAGAGAAGCCACTAGTGAACACTACGCCCCCGGGGTCTATTCACACCTATCGTTTCCACTTTTGCTTTTACTTTGCTTTGTTTATTTTTGCTTTCAGTTCTCACTTGGCAAACAATCTATAAGGGATTGATAACCCCTTCATAGCGTTGGGTGCAAGTTCTTTGTGTTTGTGCTGGTACTTGTGACAATCCTTCACTGGATCGATACCTTGGTTCTCAAAACTGAGGGAAATACTTACCGCCGTTGTGCTACATCACCCTTTCCGCTTCGAGGGAACACCAACGCAAGGCTCCAAGGCCACGGGGGAATCCTTTGCATATTTGCCAAGGAAGTCCCTAAAGGCGTAGCCGTAGCAGAAAGATTCCTGGTGCCGTTGCTGAGGAGTATCAAGATAAGAATAGTCTCCCGTCAGCATGCTTGTTTCTGGCGCCGTTGGAAGGTCTTTTGTTGCAGTAGCAGAAGTATTTCTGGCGCCGTTGCCGGGGAAGGAGAGATCTATCCAAGTAGGTCTCACAAACTCATCTCTTGCATTTACCTTTTTTGCCAGTTGCCTCTCGTTTTCCTCTCCCCCACTTCACATTTGTCGTTTTCATTTGCCTTTCTCCTTTGCTGTTTTCTTTTGCCTTTTGCCTTTTTGTCGTCTTCCTTTGTCGTTCTCTTTTGCCCGCTTCACTCGCTTACTTCCTGCTCGTTTGTGTGTGGGATAGTCCATCAGTGGCTAGACCCACTACTCCAAATGATACCCCTGAGAACGAAGTTCTCAATTTCAGGCAAAATGAGGAAGAAACTTTAAAGGACGCTTGGTACCGGAATTGCAATGCTCAAAGTAGATCTACTCGTAAGCAATCCACTACCGTTCTTCTTCGCAGTTTTTATGTTGGAATCTCTCCTTGGAATAGGTATACCCTTGATACCATCGTAGGCGGGAATTTTATGGGGAGCCATACTGTTGACTCCTATGGAGCTATCATGAATTTTGTTGGCTCACCTCCGCTCATGGTTAATGGAACTACCTTGACTTTGGAACACGTGATGCAAAGGCTTGACGCTATTGAAAACAAAATTGCTACAGTTGATCTTATTGAGAGTTTGGATAGAAAGATCCACAATCAAGTTACTCAGTATGGATCCAAAGTGGGAATGGTCTTGAAAAATTTAAGGGAGAAGAACCCATAGTTCATGATTCCTCTAGAATTGGGAAACTAGAGGATGTCATAACCAACTTGGGTTCCGCTTTTGCCGCTGTGCAAAATACTCCAAATCTCACTCTCAAAAAGACCGTCAAGTCTGTTTTTGTTCCTAAAGCAAGTGGTGAGTCATCCAATAAAGATGAAGATCTTAAGATGATAAATGATCACACTACTTATGGTTTGAGCACCAAACGTGACTATACGTGATTCCATCACCTTTTGCCTAGCTAAGGGCGTTAAACAATAGCGCTTGTTGGGAGGCAACCCAACAAATCTATCCTTTTTCTTTCTGTTTTGTGTTTTCCACACTTTCATAATTCTGTTATGATTGTGTTTTTTGTGTTTGTTTTTGTGTTCGTGCCAAGCAAAACCGTTATGATTAGTCTTGGGGATGATCATTTGGTCATGCTGGAAAAGACAAAAACTTTCTGCTCACGAAAAGAATTTTCATTTTTTTTATGTAAGAGATTTTGAGTTGATTCTTTTTATGCTGATTTCTACGCAAATTCTTGAGACTCCCGTAATTCTTCATAATTTTGGAAGTACCAGAAGTATACGAAGTATACAGATTGCTACAGACTGGTCTGCTCTTAACAGATTCTGTTTTTGTTGAGTTGGTTGCTTATTTTGATGAAACTATGGATAGTATCGGGAGGTATTAGCCATGGAAGATTGAAAATACAGTAACCCAACATCAACATAAGTAGAATTTAAGTTTTCTACAGTACCTAAGGAAGTGGTGGTTTCCTTTCTTATACTAATGTTATCACGAGTTTCTGTTTAAGTTTCGTGTTGTGAACTTTTCAAGTTTTGGGTGAAGTTCTTATGGACAAAGAGATAAAGAGTGGCAAGAGCTCAAGCTTGGGGATGCCCAAGGCACCCCAAGATGATTCAAGGATGCCGTAAAAGCCTAAGCTTGGGGATGCCCCGGGAAGGCATCCCCTCTTCCGTCTTCAATCCATCGGTAACGTTACTTGGGGTTATATTTTTATTCACCACATGTTATTTTTTTTGCTTGGAGTGTCTTGTATCATAGGAGTCTTTTATTTTTGTTGTGTCACAATCATCCTTGCTGCACACCTAGAGAGAGATACATGCACTTACCGTGATTTTGTCGAGCTTCACTTATATCCTTTGGTAGACAATTCAGCTCACATGTGCTTCACTTATATCTTTTGAGCTAGTTGATTTTGCTCTATGTGCTTCACTTATATCTTTTAGAGCATGGAAGCGCGTGGCTTGGTAGTTGATCTATGCTATGAAAGTAGTCTAAAAAATGGGTAGTTATCTAAAGGGATATGAAAACTTCTACCTTCATGTGCATTGAATAGTTAGAGAAGTTTGATTCATTTCAATTAGTTTTGAGTTGTGGTTGTGGTAATATTGAAGTTATGCTTGTAAGGTGTTGTGGATCTAGAAATACTTGTGCTGAAGTTAGTGATTCCCGTAGCATGCATGTATGGTGAACCGCTATGTGATGAAGTTTGAGCATGATTAGTCTATTGATTGTCATCCTTTGTGTGGCGGTCGGGATCACGCGATGGTTTATACCTACCAACCCTTCCCCTAGGAGTATGCGTTGAATGCTTTGTTTCGATTACTACTAAAACTTTTGCAACAAGTATATGAGTTCTTCATGATTAATGTTGAGTCACTGGTTTAGATGCAGTTTCACCTTCCACCATCACTATCTTCTTAGTGCCGAGCAACTTTCGCCGGTGCACAAAACCCACCATTAGCCTCCCTCAAAACAGCCACCATACCTACCTACTATGGCTTTTTCAAAGTCATTCCGAGATATATTGCCATGCAACTACCACCATGACATGTGCCACCGAGTCTACATTGCCATTGCATGATCGTAAGATAGCTAGCATGATGTTTCCATTAATGTCTATGTCATGCTAGATCATTGTCACGGTACACTACCGAAGGCATTCCATATAGAGTCATCATTGTTCTAAGTTTTGAGTTGTAAGTGTGATGATCATCATTGATGGAGCATTGTCCCATGTGAGGAAATAAAAGAGGCCAGCGAAGCCCATATACAAAAAGAGGCCGAAGATGCCCACCAAAAAAGAGAGGCCAAAGAGCCCACCAAAAAAATGAAAGAAAAAGAAAGAAGGGACGATGCTACTATCCTTCCACACTTGTGCTTATTAAGCACCATGATCTTCATGATTGAGAGTCTCTCGTTTTGTCACGACCATATAGCTAGTGGGAGATTTTCATTATATAACTTGGCTTGTATATTCCAATGACAGGCTTCCTCAAATTTGCCTTAGGTCTTCGTGAGCAAGCAATTTGGATGCACACCCACTAGTTTTCTTTAAGAGCTTTCACATACTCTTAGCTCTAGTGCATCATTTGTATGGCAATCCCTACTCATTCACATTGATATCTATTGATGAGCATCTCCACAGCTCATTGATATGCCTAGTTAATGTGACCATCTTCTCCTTGTTTGTCTTGCAACCTCCACCACACTCCACACCACTTATAGTGCTAAAACCATGGCTCACGCTCATGTATTGCGTGAGAGTTGAAAAGGTTTGAGAAAGTAAAGGTGGGAAAACAATTACTTGGCCAATACCGGGGTTGTGCATGATTTAAATTCGTTGTGCAAGGATGATAGAGCATAGCCAGACTATATGCTTTTGTAGGGATAACTATCTTTTGGCCTTGTTATTTTGAAAGTTCATGATTACCTTGCTAGTTTGCTTGAAGTATTATTGTTTCCACGTCAATAGAAAACTATTGTTTTGAATCTAATGGATCTGAACATTCATGTCACATAAGAGGAGTTACAAAGGACATCAATGCTAGGTAGCATGAAAGCATCAAAAATTCATTCTTTATCACTTCCCTACTCGAGGACGAGTACGAGTTAAGCTTGGGGATGCTTGATACGTCTCAAATGTATCTATAATTTTTGATGGTTTCATGCTGTTATCTTGTCATCTTTGGATGTTTTATGTACCTTTTATATCTTTTTGGGACTAACTTATTAATTCAGTGCCAAGTGCCAGTTCCTGTTTTTTTCTGTGTTTTTGACTCTTTTGAGATCTGATTTCGGAATGGAGTCCAAACAGAATAAAATCCCCGAAATAAATTTTCCCAGAACGGAAGAAGATCACGGGACTTGAGGGCCAAGGCAGGAGAGCCATAGGTGTCCCACAAGCCGTGTAGCCGCCACAAGGGGCGGTGGCTACCAGGCTTGTGGCCTCCCTGGCGCCCCCCTTGACCTAGCTCCTTCTCCTATATATTCCCTAAAATACAGAAAAAATAGGGGAATCCATGAAAACACTTTTCCGCCGCAGCAAGCTTCCGTTTCCGTGAGATCTCATCTGGAGACCCTTCCCGGTGCCCTACCGGAGGGGACTTTGGAGTTGGAGGGCTTCTACATCAACATCATCGCCCCTCCAATGACTCGTGAGTAGTTCACTTCAGACCTACGGGTCCGTAGTTAGTAGCTAGATGGCTTCTTCTCTCTCTTGGATCTTCAATACAAAGTTCTCCATGATCTTCATGGAGATCTATCCGATATAATCCTCTTTGGCGGTGTGTTTGTCGAGATCCGATGAATTGTGGATTTGTGATCAGATTATCTATGATATATATTTGAGTCTTTGCTGATTTCTTATATGCATGATTTGATATCCTTGTAAGTCTCTCTGAGTTTTGGGTTTTGTTTGGCCAACTAGATGTATGATTCTTGTAATGGGAGAAGTGATTGGTTTTGGGTTCATACCGTGTGGTGACCTTTCCCAGTGACACAAGGGGCAGCAAGGCATGCATCATGTTGTTGCCATCAAGGGTAACAAGATCGGCTTTTATCGTAGATATGAGATTGTCCATCTACATCATGTCATCTTGCTTAAGGCGTTACTCTGTTCTCATGAACTTAATACACTAGATGCATGCTGGATAGCGGTTGACGTGTGGAGTAATAGTAGTAGATGCAGAAAGTATCGGTCTACTTGTTTTGGACATGATGCCTATATATATAATCATTGCCTTAGATAACATCACGACTTTGCGCGGTTCTATCAATTGCTCGACAGTAATTATTTCACCCACCGTCTACTTTGCACTGTGCCGTTGCTGAGGAGTATCAAGACAAGAATAGTCTCCCGTCAGCACGCTTGTTTCTGGCGTCGTTGGAAGGTCTTTTATTGCAGTAGCAGGGATCATCCGACCAGTATCCATCACAGAGTGTCGGCTACCATTGTCCTAGACCCAATCATAGATGGGTACCACCTCACTAGAATCCTTATGGATGGAACAAGCAGCGTTAACCTGATAAACTCAGGTATATTGAAAAATATGGCCATAGACCCATTAAGAATTAAACCCAGCAACACTACCTTCAAAGGAGTGATCCCAGGCATCAAAGCCTGCTACTCCGACACGGTAATGTTGGAGGTTGTCTTCAGATCACCCGACAACTTCCCCAGGAAAGACTTAATCTTCGACATCATCCCTTCCACAACGGGTATCATGCACTACACGATGACATGGCATTCGCCCGCTTTAACAATGTGCCCCACTACACCTACCCAAACTCAAGATGCTCGGACCCAGGGGAGTTATCACCATCAACGGCAACACATAACGCTCAATCCGGATCAAGGAGCACACATCGGCCTTGGCAACTGAATGCCAATACGACTACGAAGCATCATGCCACAAGCTAGCCATCGAGGCGTGACAGGCAAGCACGAGAGCCCCATCTCAGTCGGACCCCCCAGATATATCTTCGGCTCAAAGCAAATAGGATACACTCCCCACGACATGGCCCGGTCACCCGTAAGGTATGTCCCTTGTAGACACAATTTCATTCTCAAAATACGATGGGCAGCTGTGGGGATCCTCTACCAAGGAACATATGCTCGGTTCGACCAAACTACGGTCCAAACGTCTTCATAGACAAAAACGAGATACCGTTAAGGATCTCCCAAGCATCAAGCTCACCCATACCATGGCAGCTTATCAAGATCCTTTATTCAAGGTCCATTTGCCGACAACAACCACCTTTAAAGGACACTACCCCTCCCTTCTAAGAATCATAGGAGAAATTGTGCAGCTGGAAGTGGGGCGGATGTCAAGTTACCCATGGAAGTCCGTGGGAAAAAAAGTTGCTTTGAAATACGTTGTTCAAAACAATAGTTACCTGTAACAGCTACCTTGGCGCCATGAATTATAAAAAATCCTATCTAATATTGTTCATATACTCTTTTACAATATCTTTACATATATATGTTTCCTACTCGTTGTCGCCGAAGGGTAAATTTTTTCAATAAATGTGAAGTGGGATCGGCTAATAGACCAAGGGCTTGGATGAAAACACCGCCCTGAGCACTACCCCATCACTAGTTTTGAAGTGTTGGGTTTCTCGGATATTTCTTTATATGCATCGGTTCCAACTAATGTCTTGGGCCAATAGTTGGGTTGACCCACTCTTGTGCTTACCCCCTTACGTTCCACTAGTTCGGCTAAATGGATAAAGGGAGAACCACTACAATTGTATTCCCCACTGTCCTAGCTAAAATTCCTTAATGGAGAAAGCCGAAAACTGACTGTCATAACAAGCGAGAACTTGTCTGCAATCTGAGCTTAAGTATGAAAAACTGATGGAGGTTTTATTCTATGTCATACGGAAGGGTTTGTACATTTGCAAACCTTGTGGTAACTATTTCAAAATACGGCTTATCCGACTACCACAAATAACAAGGACCTCTTAACCAGCCCCTGAATTAAAGCTCCCAAAACTAAGTGAAAGCACTAAAGTCGCATAGTCTGATTGCCTCGTTTCCTTCACACACTACCACCTTCGGGAACCGATATATTTGCTAAGGGTCAGAGTGCGGATGTCGAAACTTCCCTTGTAGTATCTACATGGGGGCAGAAGCTGACGATTGGAAATTTTCAGTTTAAAATGGCTAAACAAGAGTCAAAATAATACAAAGTGTTTTACACTAGGACAAGAATCATATTAATAAATTGTTCCAGGGCACACGACAATACCCTCACTCATAAATTACATATTTGGAACAGTGGCCTTCTATGTCCCGAGCACCATCTGTCGCGGTAGAGAAATAAAGCTTTGGATGCTTGTGCTCCTTTCGACGAGGCGGAGGTGCGGTTGCCATTGCAAGGGGCTTAACCCTTGGCCAGCGGATCATGGTCCTCGTGAAAGCCATCCGAGCTCCCTCTATGCAAACACATCACTTCAGGACCTCGATTTGAGGCACAACTTCATACAACTTCAGCACTGAACCTAAGTAACTTCTCGGAAGAGGGTCAATTAGCCATAGCAAGATGCATAGGTCCTTCATGGTTGGCTTTGCCATACTATGCAATTCCATGAGTTGTTTCATCTGGTAGACGAGAAGGGGGTTGGGATTAGGAGTATGAAACTATGCCCAGAAAAGCCTCTGCCTGGCATCCCCGTCTTGGCCGCATACTGCTTGGCCGCTTCTACTGCACTCCGCGGGAGGTCCATAAAGGTGCATGGGGAACGCGATAGCCGTGTAAGAAACGCAAACCTGTTTCCACCAAAGGCACATTGCAGTAAGTATGGTTGACCATCTGCAATCTTCTTGGCTTGGCACACTTCTTCTTTGAAAAATCACCTCTCTACCCGCTCTGATTTGAGCTCGGAGGATAGCTTGGATAGCTCGGCCGCCTGTTCTTTGGATTTTTGTTCCAAGGCCTCACTCTTACTGCTCGCATCTTGAAGCACCTGCTCGACCTCGGCCACTCTAGCCTTGTGCCCGCCGCTCTCAACCTTCAGCGAGCTTAGCTCAGCAGCTGTCTGCTCGGCCACCATCTTATGAGCGGCGACCTCATACTTGGCCTTCTCCAATTCGGCCTTGAGTTTCTCAAACTCCACGTCCATAGTTGCTGACATAATCGGATTCAAGATGTCATATACCAAAGCCATACAGTACTAAACTGTTAAGTACAACAAGAGTCTCAGCGAAACGCTTCAAGATTACCTTGCTTCTCGTCGAGCCGACTATTAAGACGGCTGAGCTCTTCATCGGAAACCTTGAGTTTCCGGTTAAACTCGGCAAGTTCAAGGGAGTTGGAGGCCACATCCGAGGACGAGTCCTATGAGACAAGTTATGTATTAATAAGCACTAGAGCTATCCGGATTGGGACATTTGGCCGAAGTACCCCCTGAGTTGTTATAGTTCAAGGGTCCTCGAACTCTTTTGTTCAATGACTATAAGTTCTTTTGAGCCACCGGTAAGTTTTTTAACTCACCCATGGCTCAGGGGCTATTATACCTATAAGGCATGTAAAAACCTTATAAATAAATCCAACACTACATGGTTTACCTTGAAGCCTCCCAGCAAATCGATGAATACTCCCTCCATTCTGCTATCAATGGACTGAATGCTTTGTAGAATCGCACCTATAAGGGTGCGATGTTCATCGTAAATTGATGATCTGGATAAAGCCTCCTCCACTACAGGCCACTAGCCCGTAGCTCGCTCTGTCACACGCGGCACCGGAGGCAACGTTGAAAATGTCGGAGGATTGGAGCTACCTGGAGTTGTCGCTTGAGGAAGCTCGAATGAATCACGACCCCCTTATCCACCTGCCAGGAGGGGATAAACCTCCTGGGCTTCCATTACTGAGGCATGAACCTCGACCAGGTCCTCTTGGTCTTCGATGGCCAACGTGTGAACCTCGGCCATCACCACCTCACCCCCCATGTTCATAGGGGCTCGGTGGGATATCACCTCTGCGGCCTCGTCTCAGGCCTGGGGAAGGGTAGTACGGGACGCATTCCTGCTCTCCGCTAGCTCGGCCGGTGGTCAATCCCCCTATGAGACCTGGTTCGTGGGAAGATTTCGGGCAGGGTTGTCTCAGGGAAAGGAGTGCGTATGTTCATTAACAAAAGCTGAGTACAATTACATTAAATAAAGTTTGGATTCCATACCATTGGGCAGGGGCTTGATCCTGGCAATCCTTCGGGAAACCCTCTCGAAGGCCCCGGGGTCCTCATCGGAATCTGGGCTGTCGTCGGGCAAAGTGACCTTGCTTCTGCAGGGTCTCTTCGGGGCCTGAGGAGGCAAGCCCTCCTTAGCCTCCTCCGGCGCCGCCCTTTTTATTGTTTGGAGGGAATCTTTCTCCTCTCCGTCCTCCACATCCTCTACCTCATAGGCGGAGGAAGCATGAGTGTCTCCGGATTTGGTGTCCCGGGGACCCCCTCGAGTGAAAACCTCCGCAGATATCCCGTTTCTTCTTCTCTTTTTTCTCCAGCGTCGTGTATGGCGCCACCACCAGCATCGCGGTCAGCAATGGCGACCTGGAGTACTTAGGCAGGGGGGCTGGACCATTTATTTTCATGGCCTTTTTAGCTAGCCCTGTAGGGACGATGGGGGAAAGCACAAGATCCTTGCTAAAGATTAAAGCTTTAAATAAGAATAAAATCTTGGTCATACCTGCAAGGGAGGGCGATCGGCATCCAAGCGGACATCTTCTTCCTCGGGCCGCCATTCCTATTGAGGTTTGAACAACACCCTCCACAATTTCTTGTGGGTGGTGTGGTAGAGTTGGCTCACGGTGCCTGGGTCGCCAAGCTTGTAGGACCACATTGGAGTGTCCCGACGCTGGTAGGGAAGGACGCAGCGGTGGAGCTTGACCTGAACCACATTGGTCAGCTCGATATTCCCCTCCATCATCAGCGTGATGCGCTTCTGCACTGCTTTCACCTCCGAGGCCGATCCCCACTCAAGATCTTTTCTATCCCACAAGCTTAGCATCTCGGGTGGTCCGGATTTGAACTCGGTAGGCGCCAACAACTCCTTTTGCCAGGCTTTGATGGTATCGATAAAAGTACCCTACGACCATTTGACCCGGGGGAATTTGTCAATCACAACTCCGCCACAGTCGGCGTGTTGGCACTGACTGATTTTGGCTTGACGTTGAAAGTCTTGAGCCATAAGCCAAAGTGTGGTTGAATCCGTAGGAAGGCCTTACAAAGGGTGATGAATGCAGAGATGTGCATGAATGAGTTTGGGGGAAGATCGTGAAAATCTAACCTGCAGAAGAACATAAGGCTCCTCACAAAGGGATGGAGAGCGAAGCCTAGTCCTCGGATGATGTGGTGGAGGAAGACCACCATTTCGCCTAGCTTTGTTGTAGGCACCACGTGGACTTCCTCCAGTGCATGATGGGCAATGTCCGGCGAGAGATAGCCGGTGTCCTTAAGCTCTTGGATATCCTGGTCGGAGACACATGAGATATCCCACTTGCCTTGGGAGCTTGAGCCGACCATGGCTGAGCTTGGGGAAGGGCGGCTGGGAGAGGATGGAAAATGAAATGGATCTAGGCGCTTGGAGCTCGAATGAAAGGGGGGTCGAGTATGGAATGCATGTGGTCGCTTTGAGGATCCTTTTTCCCTTTTATGGGGGCCCATAAGGCCAAGGGTTCCCATTTATTGCGCCACAAGGCTTGCTACTTCCCGAAACGATCATGTCGGTGAACGCGCGCGGGATTACCCACACCTTTACTCATATCCCCTTAAACGTGGGGCATGATCTCCTCATTGACAAGATGTGCGCACGAGAAATCCGGATCAAACCGTGAATCGAGTTTTTGTCATAACTAGCTATCGTGAACTTTCGTCACAAAGGTTGTCAAATGAGGAACTCTTCACACCTCGGCTTTGAAGCCTTCCGATTAAGCAGTGCTTCTTTTGAAGGCACGACATCACCAAACGACCAAGTTTAGGCCAGTCGAACATGAAGGGAACTCGCCTTGCAAGCCGATTACTCTGGACATGAGGAGATACCGAATACCATATACATCAGCGTTGGAGGCCAGTTCGGGGGCTACTTAGTGAGTTCGGGACTAAGGGGTCCTCGGACCTTCGGCCCATCTTTTAGAGGCCAACCTAATGGGTCATATTGTTGAAGTCAGGTCTGTGTGACGACCTCGTGTTCAAGAAGAATAGCGTGTCGTCCAAGTTGAGTAGGCTAGATCGGCGCATCCGTCCCCGACTAGAGGTCGGTTGTATGTAACGCTAGGAACCCCTAGTGTCTATATAGACCAGAGGGTTTCATCTGCAAAGGCAAGTAGACTCATCTAGGTTTCTAGCTCATACAATGTTGAGGTAGATCAACTCTGTAATCCTCATACACATCAAATATAATCAAGTAGGACGTAGGGTTTTGTTGGGGAACGTCGCATGGGAAACAAAATTTTTCCTACGCGCACGAAGACCTATCATGGTGATGTCTGTCTACGAGAGGGGATGAGTGATCTACGTACCCTTGTAGATCGTACAGTAGAAGCGTTAGTGAACGCGGTTGATGTAGTGGAACGTCCTCACGTCCCTCGATCCGCCCCGCGAACAATCCCGCGATCAGTCCCACGATCTAGTACCGAACGGACGGCACCTCCGCGTTCAGCACACGTACAGCTTGACGATGATCTCAGCCTTCTTGATCCAGCAAGAGAGACGGAGAGGTAGAAGAGTTCTCCGGCAGCGTGACGGCACTCCGGAGGTTGGTGATGACCTTGTCTCAGCAGGGCTCCGCCCGAGCTCCGCAGAAACGCGATCTAGAGGAAAAACCGTGGAGGTATGTGGTCGGGCTGCCGTGGAAAAGTCGTCTCAAATCAGCCCTAAAACCTCCGTATATATAGGTGGGAGGGAGGGGACCTTGCCTTGGGGCTCAAGGAGCCCCAAGGGGGTCGGCCGAGTCCAAGGGGGGAGGACTCCCCCCCCAAACCGAGTTGGACTTGGTTTGGTGGGAGGGAGTCCCCCTTCCTTCCCACCTCCTCCTTTTTTTTTCTCTTGATTTTTTTCTTCTTGGCGCATAGGGCCCTTTTGGGCTGTCCCACCAGCCCACTAAGGGCTGGTGTGCCACCCTCAAGGCCTATGGGCTTCCCCGGGGTGGGTTGCCCCCCCGGTGAACTCCCGGAACCCATTCGTCATTCCCGGTACATTCCCGGTAACTCCGAAAACCTTCCGGTAATCAAATGAGGTCATCCCATATATCAATCTTCGTTTCCGGACCATTCCGGAAACCCTCGTGACGTCCGTGATCTCATCCGGGACTCCGAACAACATTCGGTAACCAACCATATAACTCCAATACGCATAAAATAACGTCGAACCTTAAGTGTGCAGACCCTGCTGGTTCGAGAACTATGTAGACATGACCCGAGAGACTCCTCGGTCAATATCCAATAGCGGGACCTGGATGCCCATATCGGATCCTACATATTCTACGAAGATCTTATCGTTTGACCCTCAGTGCCAAGGATTCATATAATCCCGTATGTCATTCCCTTTGTCCTTCGGTATGTTACTTCCCCGAGATTCGATCGTCAGTATCCGTATACCTATTTCAATCCCGTTTACCTGTAAGTCTCTTTACTCGTTCCGTAATACAAGATCCCGCAACTTACACTAAGTTACATTGCTTGCAAGGCTTGTGTGTGATGTTGTATTACCGAGTGGGCCCCGAGATACCTCTCCGTTCACACGGAGTGACAAATCCCAGTCTTGATCCATACTAACTCAACTAACACCTTCGGAGATACCTGTAGAGCATATTTATAGTCACCCAGTTACGTTGCGTCGTTTGATACACATAAAGTATTCCTCCGGTGTCTGTGAGTTATATGATCTCATGGTCATAGGAATAAATACTTGACACGCAGAAAACAATAGCAACAAAATGACACGATCAACATGCTACGTCTATTAGTTTGGGTCTAGTCCATCACGTGATTCAACTAATGACGTGATCCAGTTATCAAGCAACAACACCTTGTTCATAATCAGAAGACACTGACTATCTTTGATCAACTGGCTAGCCAACTAGAGGCTTGCTAGGGACGGTGTTTTGTCTATGTATCCACACATGTAAATGAGTCTTCATTCAATACAATTATAGCATGGATAATAAACGATTATCTTGATACAAGAATTATAATAATAACTATATTTATTATTGCCTCTAGGGCATAATTCCAACAGTCTCCCACTTGCACTAGAGTCAATAATCTAGCCCTCACATCATCATGTGAATTACATTGTAATAAATCTAACACCCATACAGTTCTGGCGTTGATCATGTTTTGGCCGTGGAAGAGGTTTAGTCAGCGGGTCCGCTACATTCAGATCCGTGTGCACTTTGCATATATTTACGTCCTCTCCCTCGACGTAGTCGCGGATGAGGTTGAAGCGTCGTTTGATGTGTCTGGTCTTCTTGTGAAACCGTGGTTCCTTTGCTAAGGCAATGGCACCAGTGTTGTCACAGAACAAGGTTATTGGATTCAGTGCGCTTGGCACCACTCCAAGATCCGTCATGAACTGCTTCATCCAGACACCCTCCTTAGCCGCCTCCGAGGCAGCCATGTACTCCGCTTCACATGTAGAATCTGCTACGATGCTTTGCTTGGAACTACACCAGCTTACTGCACCCCCATTAAGAATAAATACGTATCCGGTTTGCGACTTAGAGTCATCCGGATCTGTGTCAAAGCTTGCATCGACGTAACCTTTTACGGCGAGCTCTTCGTCACCTCCATACACGAGAAACATCTCCTTAGTCCTTTTCAGGTACTTCAGGATATTATTGACCGCTGTCCAGTGATCCACTCCTGGATTACTCCGGAACCTACCTGCCATACTTATGGCCAGGCTAACATCCGGTCTAGTGCACAGCATCGCATACATGATAGAACCTATGGCTGAAGCATAGGGGACGGAGCGCATATGCTGTCTATCTTCATCAGTTGCTGGGCACTGAGTCTTACTCAATCTCGTACCTTGTAGAACTGGCAAGAACCCTTTCTTGGACTGTTCCATTTTGAACTTCTTCAAAACTTTATCAAGGTATGTGCTTTGTGAAAGTCCTATCAGGCGTTTTGATCTATCCCTATAGATCTTAATGCCTAGAATGTAAGCAGCTTCTCCTAGGTCCTTCATAGAGAAACTTTTATTCAAGTAATCCTTTATGCTCTCTAAAAACTCTACGTTGTTTCCAATCAGTAATATGTCATCCACATATAATATTAGAAACGCCACAGAGCTCCCACTCACTTTCTTGTAAATACAAGATTCTCCAACCACTTGTATAAACCCAAATGCTTTGATCACCTCATCAAAGCGTTTGTTCCAACTCCGAGATGCTTGCACCAGTCCATAAATGGATCGCTGGAGCTTGCACACCTTGTTAGCATTCTTAGGATCGACAAAACCTTCGGGTTGTATCATATACAACTCTTCCTTAAGGAAACCGTTAAGGAACGCCGTTTTGACATCCATCTGCCATATTTCATAATCAAAAAATGCAGCTATTGCTAACATGATTCTGACGGACTTAAGCATCGCTACGGGTGAGAATGTCTCATCGTAGTCAACTCCTTGAACTTGTGAAAAACCCTTTGCCACAAGTCGAGCTTTATAAACGGTCACATTGCCGTCAGCGTCCGTCTTCCTCTTAAAGATCCATTTGTTCTGAATAGCCTTGCGGCCCTCAGGTAGTACCTCCAAAGTCCACACTTTGTTCTCATACATGGATCCTATCTCGGACTTCATGGCTTCCAGCCATTTGTTGGAATCTGGGCCCACCATTGCTTCTTCATAATTCGCAGGTTCATTGTTGTCTAACAACATGATTGATAAGACGGGATTACCGTACCACTCTGGAGCAGCACGTGGTCTCGTCGACCTGCGTGGTTCGACAGAAACTTGAACTGGAGTTTCATGATCATCATCATTAAATTCCTCCTCAACCGGCGTCGCAATGACAGAGGTTTCCCCTTGCCCCGCGCCACCATCCAGAGGGATGAGAGGTTCGACAACCTCGTCAAGTTCTATCTTCCTCCCACTCAATTCTCTCGAGAGAAACTCCTTCTCGAGAAAAGCTCCGTTTTTAGCAACAAACACTTTGCCCTCGGATTTGAGATAGAAGGTGTACCCAACTGTCTCTTTTGGGTAACCTATGAAGACGCACTTTTCCGCTTTGGGTTCCAGCTTTTCAGGCTGAAGCCTTTTGACATAAGCATCACATCCCCAAACTTTAAGAAACGACAACTTTGGCCTTTTGCCATACCACAGTTCGTATGGTGTCGTCTCAACGGATTTTGATGGTGCCCTATTTAAAGTGAATGCAGCTGTTTCTAATGCATAGCCCCAAAATGATAACGGAAAATCAGTAAGAGACATCATAGATCGCACCATCTCTAATAGAGTACGATTACGACGTTCGGACACACCATTACGCTGTGGTGTTCCAGGCGGTGTTAACTGTGAAACAATTCCACATTGTCTTAAGTGAGCACCAAACTCGAAACTCAGATATTCACCCCCACGATCAGACCGCAGGAACTTGACCTTCTTGTTACGATGATTTTCCACTTCACTCTGAAATTGCTTGAACTTTTCAAATGTTTCAGACTTGTGCTTCATCAAGTAGACATAACCATATCTACTTAAATCGTCAGTGAAGGTGAGAAAATAACGATATCCGCCGCGTGCCTCCACGCTCATCGGACCACACACATCGGTATGTATGATTTCCAACAAGTCACTTGCACGCTCCATTGTTCCTGAGAACGGAGTCTTAGTCATCTTGCCCATGAGGCATGGTTCGCACGTGTCAAGTGAATCAAAGTCAATTGACTCCAAAAGTCCATCAGCATGGAGTTTCTTCATGCGCTCTACACCAATATGACCTAAGCGGTAGTGCCACAAAAATATGGCGTTATCATTATTAACTCTAACCCTTTTGGTCTCAATGTTATGTATATGCGTATCCCTATCAAGATTCAATATGAACAATCCTCTCACATTTGGTGCATGACCATAAAAGATGTTACTCATAGAAATAGAACAACCATTATTCTCTGACTTAAAAGAGTAACCGTCTCGCAATAAACAAGATCCAGATATAATGTTCATGCTCAACGCAGGCACTAAATAACAATGATTTAAGTTCATCACTAATCCTGACGGTAACTGAAGTGACACTGTGCGGACGGCCATTGCATCAACCTTGGAACCATTTCCTACGCGCATCGTCACTTCATCTTTCGCCAGCCTTCGCATATTCCGCAGTTCCTGATTCGAGTTGCAAATATGAGCAACAGAACCGGTATCGAATACCCAGGCACTACTACGAGAGCCGGTTAAGTACACATCAATAACATGTATATCAAATATACCTGATTTTTCTTTGCCCGCCTTCTTATCTGCCAGATACTTGGGGCAATTGCGCTTCCAGTGACCCATACCCTTGCAATAGTAACACTCCGTTTCCGGCTTAGGTCCAGCTTTGGGTTTCTTCGTCGGATTGGCAACAGGCTTGCCGCTCTTCTTCGAATTGCCCTTCTTGCCTTTGCCGTTTCTCTTGAAACTAGTGGTCTTATTCACCATCAACACTTGATGCTCTTTACGGAGTTTAGACTCTGCGACTTTCAGCATCGCAAACAACTCGCTGGGAGACTTGTTCATCCCTTGCATGTTGTAGTTCAACACAAAGCCTTTATAGCTTGGCGACAGTGATTGAAGGATTCTGTCAGTGATAGCTTCTTGCGGGAGTTCAATCCCCAGCTCAGCTAGACGGTTTGAGTACCCAGACATTTTGAGCACATGTTCACTGACAGATGAGTTTTCCTCCATCTTGCAAGCATAGAATTTATCGGAGGTCTCATACCTCTCGATCCAGGCGTTCTTCTGAAAGATAAACTCCAACTCCTGGAACATCTCAAATGCTCCATGACGCTCAAAGCGACGTTGAAGTCCCGGTTCTAAGCCATACAAGACTGCACATTGAACTATTGAGTAGTCCTCCTTAGTGCTAACCAAGCGTTCTTAACATCCTGATCAGCCGTAGTGGGTGGTTCATCTCCTAACGCAGCATTAAGGACATAATCCTTCTTCCCAGCTTGTAAGATTAGCTTAAGATTATGAGCCCAGTCTACAAAGTTGCTTCCATCATCTTTCAACTTAGCTTTCTCTAGGAACGTATTAAAATTCAGGATGACTGTCGCGTGAGCCATGATCTACAACACAAATATATTCAAAGTGGACTTTAGACTATGTTCAAGATAATTAGAGTTTAACTTAATCAAATTATTCGCTAAACTCCCACTCAAAAAGTACATCTCTCTAGTCATTTGAGTGGTTCATGATCCACTTACACCAGCTCAAGTCCGATCATCACGTGAGTTGAGTATAGTTTCAGTGGTAAGCATCCCTATGCTAATCATATCATCTATATGATTCATGATAGACCTTTCGGTCTCATGTGTTCCGAGGCCATGTCTGCACATGCTAGGCTCGTCAAGCTTAACCCGAGTGTTCCGCGTGCGCAACTGTTTTGCACCCGTTGTATGTGAACGTTGAGTCTATCACACCCGATCATCACGTGGTGTCTCGAAACGACGAACTGTAGCAACGGTGCACAGTCGGGAGAACACAATTTCGTCTTGAAATTTTAGTGAGAGATCACCTCATAATGCTACCGTCGTTCTAAGCAAAACAAGGTGCATAAAAGGATTAACATCACATGCCATTCATAAGTGACATGATATGGCCATCATCACGTGCTTCTTGATCTCCATCACCAAAGCACCGGCACGATCTTCTTGTCACCGGCGCCACACCATGATCTCCATCAACGTGTTGCCATCGGGGTTGTCGTGCTACTCATGCTATTACTACTAAAGCTACATCCTAGCAAAATAGTAAACGCATCTGCAAGCACACACGTTAGTATAAAGACAACCTATGGCTCCTACCGGTTGCCGTACCATCGACGTGCAAGTCGATATTTCTATTACAACATGATCATCTCATACATCCAATATATCACATCACATCATTGGCCATATCACATCACAAGCATACCCTGCAAAAACAAGTTAGACGTCCTCTAATTTTGTTGTTGCATGTTTTACGTGGTGACCAAGGGTATCTAGTAGGATCGCATCTTACTTACGCAAACACCACAACGGAGATATATGAGTTGCTATTTAACCTCATCCAAGGACCTCCTCGGTCAAATCCGATTCAACTAAAGTTGGAGAAACCGACACTTGCCAGTCATCTTTGAGCAACGGAGTTACTCGTAACGATGAAACCAGTCTCTCGTAAGCGTACGAGTAATGTCGGTCCAAGCCGCTTCAATCCAACAATACCGCGGAATCAAGAAAAGACTAAGGAGGGCAGCAAAACGCACATCACCGCCCACAAAAACTTTTGTGTTCTACTCGAGAAGACATCTACGCATGAACCTAGCTCATGATGCCACTGTTGGGGAACGTCGCATGGGAAACAAAATTTTTCCTACGCGCACGAAGACCTATCATGGTGATGTCCATCTACGAGAGGGGATGAGTGATCTACGTACCCTTGTAGATCGTACAACAGAAGCGTTAGTGAACGCGGTTGATGTAGTGGAACGTCCTCACGTCCCTCGATCCGCCCCGCGAACAATCCCGCGATCAGTCCCACGATCTAGTACCGAACGGACGGCACCTCCGCGTTCAGCACACGTACAGCTTAACGATGATCTTGGCCTTCTTGATCCAGCAAGAGAGACGGAGAGGTAGAAGAGTTCTCCGGCAGCGTGACAGCGCTCCGGAGGTTGGTGATGACCTTGTCTCAGCAGGGCTCCGCCCGAGCTCCGCAGAAACGCGATCTAGAGGAAAAACCGTGGAGGTATGTGGTCGGGCTGCCGTGGAAAAGTCGTCTCAAATCAGCCCTAAAACCTCCGTATATATAGGTGGGAGGGAGGGGACCTTGCCTTGGGGCTCAAGGAGCCCCAAGGGGGTCGGCCGAGTCCAAGGGGGGAGGACTCCCCCCCCAAACCGAGTTGGACTTGGTTTGGTGGGAGAGAGTCCCCCTTCCTTCCCACCTCCTCCTTTTTTTTTCTCTTGATTTTTTTCTTCTTGGCGCATAGGGCCCTTTTGGGCTGTCCCACCAGCCCACTAAGGGCTGGTGTGCCACCCTCAAGGCCTATGGGCTTCCCCGGGGTGGGTTGCCCCCCCGGTGAACTCCCGGAACCCATTCGTCATTCCCGGTACATTCCCGGTAACTCCGAAAACCTTCCGGTAATCAAATGAGGTCATCCTATATATCAATCTTCGTTTCTGGACCATTCCGGAAACCCTCGTGACGTCTGTGATCTCATACGGGACTCCGAACAACATTCGGTAACCAACCATATAACTCCAATACGCATAAAATAACGTCGAACCTTAAGTGTGCAGACCCTGCTGGTTCGAGAACTATGTAGACATGACCCGAGAGACTCCTCGGTCAATATCCAATAGCGGGACCTGGATGCCCATATCGGATCCTACATATTCTACGAAGATCTTATCGTTTGACCCTCAGTGCCAAGGATTCATATAATCCCGTATGTCATTCCCTTTGTCCTTCGGTATGTTACTTCCCCGAGATTCGATCGTCAGTATCCGTATACCTATTTCAATCCCGTTTACCTGTAAGTCTCTTTACTCGTTCCGTAATACAAGATCCCGCAACTTACACTAAGTTACATTGCTTGCAAGGCTTGTGTGTGATGTTGTATTACCGAGTGGGCCCGAGATACCTCTCCGTTCACACGGAGTGACAAATCCCAGTCTTGATCCATACTAACTCAACTAACACCTTCGGAGATACCTGTAGAGCATATTTATAGTCACCCAGTTACGTTGCGTCGTTTGATACACATAAAGTATTCCTCCGGTGTCTGTGAGTTATATGATCTCATGGTCATAGGAATAAATACTTGACACGCAGAAAACAATAGCAACAAAATGACACGATCAACATGCTACGTCTATTAGTTTGGGTCTAGTCCATCACGTGATTCAACTAATGACGTGATCCAGTTATCAAGCAACAACACCTTGTTCATAATCAGAAGACACTGACTATCTTTGATCAACTGGCTAGCCAACTAGAGGCTTGCTAGGGACGGTGTTTTGTCTATGTATCCACACATGTAAATGAGTCTTCATTCAATACAATTATAGCATGGATAATAACGATTATCTTGATACAGGAATTATAATAATAACTATATTTATTATTGCCTCTAGGGCATAATTCCAACAGGTTTTACCTCCTCAAGAGGGCCCGAACCCTTCATCCAAGGTCCATAGCTTGGGACTCCCTACCCGAGATCCGTCGGTTTAGAAAAGTCTTTGAAATCATTTCTTTTGCGTCACCATGCATATACCCATCCCACTTGCATAGCACCTACTTAGCATCCTATCTACTTCCCACCCACACAACACTCATAGAAATGTAAGACACAACACACCAAGGTGGTCACCCATACAACATGATTCAAATGCAACGAAGTAAAGTTCCATATGAAATGCATAAAAATGGTTTCAAGTCATAGTCAAGGGGATGCTTGTCTAGCTCTACAAAGTCTTCGAGGTCTTCACGGGCTTCTAGTCCAACTCCGAGCACTTCGCCTACTTCGTCAACTATCGTCGGAAACACCCACAATAAGGAACATGACAAGCACGAAATAAAAAGCTCTCTTTATTATTCTTGGATGTCTCTGGTCATAAGAAAAATTCCTAAAGTTTGTTTTAATGGATTTGGATCACGAGAGAATTTTGAATGGTGGAAACGGAGGCATTACGAGACCACAAAAAGTCTATAGAGAATACTTTTCTAAAAATGAGTGGAGGCACCCATTAAAAAGGGCATGATTTTAGAAACATTTAGGAAGTGGTTTCACTGGACTTGGAGTTGATATGATTTCCCTATGATTTTGTAATATGGAAGTAGTGAAAAAGGGTGCCATTTATTTGGCTTAGCAGAAACAATGCATGATAAAAATGTTCACCTAGAATAGAAAAATAGAGCATAATGTTAGAATCACCTAGAAATTTGAATCACCACATTTGGAGTTGATTTGAATGATTTAGGAAATTTGCAAGGTGGGGGTATGAAATATTCAAATTTGAATTTCAATATTAACACTAGAGAGAAGTACTTTGGAAAAATTTGCAACACACATATTTAGATAGGCCATGTTTTTAGGAACACCTAGGATTTTGAATCATCAAATTTGGATTTTAAATGAATTAATTAGTAATTGATTAATAACTTTGGTAAAAGAAAAGGGATAAAAATACATAATCGGGCCTAAGCTACGCGCTGAGCGTAACTTAGCGCCACAATGCATTGGGCCGGCCCAGCTGCTCGGCCAAGGGCGCGAAGCTGGCGATGTTGAAACTGCACTACGAGAAGTGTGCCTTCTCCGTAGAGAGGCGCAACAAGCTGAGTTAGCTTCCACTCAAACTGCCCGGCCCGGCCGGTGTGCGGCTTGTAGGTGGGGCCCGCTTGGCAGGCCCTTCTCCCACCTCCCACCGAATAGGGGAGAGGCATGGGAGCCATCCCGAGCGCGCGCCAGCGCCCGACCCCGGTTGCACCGGACACCTCTGGCAAAGCCCTGGACACCGGCATGCTCAGGGAGGTGAGCCGCACCCGCCTGGGTGGATTGCTCCATTCGGGAGGCATGTCGAGGCGCGGGGCCTTGGCCACGGCGGATACCAAGAACATCGGTCAAGGTGAGTGGTACTCTCACAACTAGAAGGCAAAAAGGGGCACGTGGAAGGGCCACTGGAGGTGCTGCTGGGCCATGGTGAAGATCAAAGGGGAGGAGGAGCTCGTGGGAGCTAATATTGGCGGGATGGCCGAGGTGGGGGCACAATGGCCATGGGGATGATGTCAATCTCTAGGGCTCAAGCGGCTTGGCTGGGGGTTCCTGGGGGAGAGGGTAGTAGCCTAGGGTGTGAGAGTGACCTCGGAGGGGAGGTAAATGGAGGGGATGATGTGGTGGGGCTCGGGCGTGCCTCGTATATCTTCGGGCGCAGGGAGCATGCATGCCAGAGCCACCTTCGAGCGTTGCTGACATCAGGGAGAGGCGTGGGAAGGTGAGAGGGATTCTCTAGCATGAGTGGGCACTCTGCCATGGCCACCAATGAGCTACGGGACAAGCACAAGTGGCAGACTACAATTTCTACAACTCAGTGGTGTGGTCACCATGCCAACGCATGCCCACAAGGGACCTTTTGGTCGGCAAAAGTTGTCCAGCATGCAACGCACACATGGTAAAGGGCGATGGTGGAGTTTAGATCCTTATGGGGCTGGGTAGAATTGGTTGCCACTCGAAGCAAGTTTCCAGCAGCAAACTTGGGGCTTCGAAAGAGGCTCTTTTCTGGAAGGCCTTTCGGGAAATGACTTGTCTAGTAGTCTAAGGTATGCAAGGACTACAAACAAACCAATTTTCAGCCTTAGGATATAAGAGTAGCTAACACTTGTAGTTCAAGGCCACATTTGCTGCTAAATCTTAGCTTTAGATGGTTTGCTCATATTTTTCCACATGAGCAAGCCATCTTTGGGCTAGGATTGATGTATCACTATGCAAATGAGGTTGTGGTAAAGTTTTGGGCAATTGTAGGAACATAAAAGAAGGAGAGGGTAAAATAGATGCTGCCATCGGTAAAAGGAGAGGCTAGGTGAGGGAATTAGCCTCCACTAATTGACCATGGGACATGGAAAAGTCACTGGAGGTAAAATAGGGTTAGAAGGTACTCTGGTAGAAAGTTGGAGGCAAAGGGAATCTTTTTGGGTCAACTTTGCTTGTCCACAAGCATATGGTTGAAGGTGTTTGATGTTGTCCTACGACATCTAGGAGTATCCAATGCCTGTGATATTTACCACGGGTAAATGGTAACACCATTTGGCCTTGATCACCAATTTTGGGATTTTATGGTGAAAGTTAACAATGTAAACTTGATAAACCCTAGAAATGGACAGAAATGGTTTTCTCTATATAAACCCCTGCTAATTAATCCCCCCTAATGAAACACTTTGTGTGGTGGCCTTATTTGAGGATTAGAGCTTGCCCAAATACTTTGGGATCAATTGGAGAAACTTGACAATGCAAATATTCCCAATTCTAGAAATCAGTAGAAGAGGTTTTGTGGGTTTTTTGGACAAGTGGGTTTGTTCTCCTTGATAAACCACTTGGGGAGGATGCATAACTAGGGCATTCTAATATGATAACAAAGGATAAACTTTTCAATGTAGAGTTGCTCAAAATTGGTTCTGGGCCGAAAGGGTTTTGGAATATTTGAGTGAATCAAATCAACTTGGATTGAGATAAACTTGGCAACATCATCACATATATCATGTGTGACATGCTAGAAATTTACTGGAATTAATAATAATATTTCGTATAGAAATATTTCAAAAGCTTGGAATATGCAGAAAGGTTTTTGGATGGTTTTGTCCATTATTTTGAACGTGACGATGTGTTGAAACTCTTATATATGTAAATTATATGTCCACTGAGTTTCCCTAATTTTTCTCAAATATCATGGAAGCAAGAAAAATATTTTCTCTTCACAAAAGACCATTTCTGGCATTAGAAAAAGTTATTTAAATAAAATAGTAAAATACCTATTAAAATAATTATTTTGTGTTTATGGGAAGTCTTTTTGATATTGCGATTTATATAAAATATTTGGGACAAATCAACTTCCTTAATTTGAGGACTTGTAGTACAAATCCAATCGAGGGGTTTTTGAAAGCTTAAATTAAATAAAGATTTTTGGTCAAAATAATATCTTATAAAAATAAGTTTAGGTACTATACACATGGTATGGTCATTGGGCAAGGATTTGGATCAAGAAGATGAGTCTTGAGAGTAGGAGGAAGTTGTGATTTTAAAACACACGCAAGCAATCAAGCAATCAACAATCAATTCAAGCTCCACAAGCACACAAGTTTTTTTAATTGGTCCTAATTTTTCGAGGTATGTTAACTTAGTCTGGAGAGTCGAAATAGAGGGTGTGACATACCTTCCACCCTTACAAGAATCTCGTCCCCGAGATTCCTAGGCTAGGCGTTGAAGAGATGCAAAAAATTGGGTCTGAGGTAGTCTTCACGTTCCCATGTTGCCCCTTCTTTGATGGAATTTCCCAGTGGGTCTTGAAGCGCTTGATGGTATAACTTTGAGTGCATCATTGGCTTCGTCTTGGGGGTAAACGGGGTTATTGCAATGAGCTTGGCTTGACTGAGGGTCAAGATCTTGGTAAATGAAGTTCGGGCAAGGGTCTCGCTTCCGTGTGTATTCAAAAGTCGGAATACGTGACAAGGTAGTGTGTGTGCGTGCCGGTCCTGGGGGATTACTCATGTTGGTCAGGGACATCTAGATGTCTCGTATTATAATAGAAGGGTCAAGTTTTTCGTGTAGCTTCTCGTTGACGGGGAAGTCCTTGACTTCCTTAAAGCAAGTGATCTTTAGTGGCAGGTGGTCTTCATCTCGAGAGTGTTGAAATGTGTCAACGTAAGCTTCTCATCGAGATCTTCTTCTTGAGTAGTTGCCTAGGTATGTTCTTCATTTGTCTTCAAACATTTGTCTTCTTTGTCACGGGCGCACGTTTCCAACGTGTCTTCGGATGCTTCGTCTTCTAGCTGTTTTGCGGCTACTTGTGAAAAGTCTGGGCTTAGTCTCGTCCCTAGGACTAAGTTTATAGACTCGGTGTTCAAAATGGGTTCTACCATCTAGGGGGGTTTTTGTGTGTGTGTGTGGGGGGGGGGGGGTCCTAGATGAGCTGGCTATCCAAAAGTACAAACTAGCCATCCAATGTCCAAGGTCTATGGCTTGGCAAGTGGGATGAACCACCTTTTACACGAGTGTCACCATGGGGAGTCACGCTTCACGCCCTTGATTGGACCAAAATGGGGTTCTTTAATCTCTCTTAATGTCCAAGGGCTTCATCATGCTCATATGTCGATGTTACTTGACATAGTCTCGCGGATGTAGCCGGCAGAGGGGTGGTGGTTGACTCTTCT
Source organism: Hordeum vulgare subsp. vulgare (assembly GCF_904849725.1). Lineage (NCBI taxonomy): Eukaryota > Viridiplantae > Streptophyta > Magnoliopsida > Poales > Poaceae > Hordeum > Hordeum vulgare. Next base: position 223,593,093 of record NC_058518.1, read on the forward strand.
TGCTTCTTCTTCATTATCGTGGCTTCTCAGCCATGGTGGTTCTTCACCTTGCTTGGGTAGGATTGTCTTCTGCTACTTGGAGGGTGCTTCGAGGAGTCCATCTTCTTCAAGGTAAAACCATACACTTGAGAGGCATGGCGATCGATGCTTCTTGGGGCTCATCCAAACAGGTCTAAGGTGCTTCTTACTCTTCTTGGATAAATAAGCTTGTGATCCATGAGGACAACACCATATTTCTCCAATCATCAGACAAGCACTTTGCTCATGGTATATGTGAGAGGAGAGGGTATTTGTTCTAGACGGTCACTTACCCAGGGGTTTAGCGGGGGTCGAGGTGGAGTATTGGCCATAATCTGATAACTTAGAGGATAGGCCTATGGTCATAGTCCGACCATTTTATGGCTCGCTAAAGCTTCGGGGTTTGAAGGAACTTTGGTTGTGAGTGAACATCCATCACCTTATCCTTGAGCACACTTCCTTAGATGCCAATAGTACTACCTAATCCTCCAAACAGAATCATACAATATCATAAAAAGGTACCACGCCATATAAGTGAACTCCAACATCACTTATGCTACTCAACTACAAGGTTTGAGAGAAGGACTACACAAAAATCTCATAGTATACTATAGTTAACTCATTTATATTCCTGTGTAAAAATCCACGGTAAGCATACAAGTTGATAAGCTTGAATAAGATTCTACAATCCAAGTGTTCAGCTAAAATATCCAAGGTCTAATATACTGAATTTCTATGCTAAGGAAACACGTAGAATATCAGTCCAACATCTTGTTTCCTTCCTACGAATTCAATCAAGAGTTCCATCAATCACATCAATCATCAATTATCCCATTATTCCTACAAATCCAATATTCACGGGGTTCTACATAATCACCTAGAGTTCCATTAATTCAAAAATTATTGCAAGGTCCATATCACATTATATCCACCAACTCCCAATATCATGACCAACTAAACTCCAAGGTCAAGCTTATATAGATTCTTAAATCGATCCTATCACCACCATATTTTCCTACTAAACATACATCGACAACAAGGTATCGAGATCAATATTATTAGACTAAATCTAAATTACTTAATACCATGTAATCTTACTTAATACCAACACTCTATTAACAACACCTATCTAAATCTCAACCTCATGTCCGACGAGAACTCCTACTGGTTCCTTCCAGCACTCGTGTAACATCATCAATCCATGACCTCTACCTGTCAGAATCAAGTCATCATACCACCAATAATTTTTAGCTCGCGATCATAATTTTCCTACTAAATCCACATTTACTCGAGGGATATGTAGGTCATGCTACTTTATCAACTTGTTCCACCAAGTCTCATATCACCATGAAAGTCCCCGTAATCCACCAAAGGGTTAGCTACATCCTCACGACACCAATTATAGTCACCTAAAATCATTGTCTATCATTTATATATCATTAGAATGATCCTTCCTATGGCATCAGGGTTCTGGTGCTAGCTTAAGAATGAAATATGTTTGTTGACTATGATCACTAGTTCGATAACGAACCCAATGCTAAGCACGGGTTATCGGAGCTCAACAGGTGCTCTAGAAAATTGATGTATTAAACACGTGATCAAAGGTTTGAGCTTGGGAAGCTTGAGGGGTCTAGGTTGGTCTAGGGAGGTGTCCCAATCTTGAGAGACAAGCATAACTCTACAAGGCTGCGTCTGGTTGAGTACGTTGTAGTCAAAGTCTCCAGTGTTAGTCGTCTATCGAGGTGGATCATTGGTGCATCTTCTGTTGCGGGTCTTCAGTTCTCGAGAAAGGTGTGAGAGACAAAAGTAGCATAGAGGGTAGTGCTTAAGGGGTGGTATAGTGCAAGTGCAATCAAACAAGTGCTGAAAAGGTCAAACACAAACATCAAGATGAGGTAGGCGATATAGTCGCGTACTTGTTCCCTAGGGAAAAAGTGTGACTTGCACCAAAACACAATCAGATGAAACAAGCAACACACAACATGGTTCCATTCGGATAATCACACGGACTCGACCTCGCATAGGGGATACACGTTCTATCCTACCCTAGGGGTCCTCGGACTCAATAGTCGTGCTTGCTTCGTGTACTGGAGAAGAGTCCACTTAGTCTTGTGGGTCTTCTTCAAGTGTCCCTCAGTCTCTTGTTGTTGTTCGTCAAAACGATTTGGGTTGTGCCTGGAGAGTCCTCGACAACTTTGCGTCCCATGAGCTAACGACTTGGGTGATTCTTCATGGCTGTCATTAACATGGTCTTCTGTTGTCCTTGTAATCCTATCATTGTCTTCTTGTCTTCCATGGCGTTGAGAGTTCCAAGTGGATGATCCTTTATGCAATGAAAATGACAAGGCATAAAAGAGCTCCGACCTGTCGGTCATGTTGATGACAACATCAACACCAAGAGCAGGGGATGAAGTAAACCGATTTCCTGCTCACTATGGTGAGGCGGACCAAATGGCAAGGTTCTCATCCACCTGTGTTCGTCGACACAACAACGGGAATGACAGGGTCGCTCTATTAGAGATGCATATCATTATTTTGCATACCTTATGTCCTGATCTTGTAGGCCAAGGTTGCGTCACTCTGGGACTGAGTTGAGGGTTCCACCATCTTCTAAGTCTTGATGTCCTCATTCCTAGAGAAGGTAGCTTTTGTTGGTGTCGTATTGTCGTAGCATTGTCAACATTGTCTTCCAAGTATGTGGGTGATTGTTGGGAAAGGTCGCTTACTTTCAAGTTACCCATGAGGATAAGGAATCCAATAGTCAGGAGCATAAGGGTGCTAGCGACCGCTTGCAAGTTTTGAAAAGAAGATGAGAAGGGTGCTAGCGACCGCCAAGAGAAAAAGGGTGGAAGTGCTATGACCAAAAACCTTAACTTCCTTTCAAAACTTAGAGGAGGTGAGAAATATATAGGTTTTGTAAGTGATTTTGAAGGGTGTGCAAAACAGTTTTGTCCTAGCTAAGGTCCATACTAACTAAGGGCTTCCTACAACCACGGTGTCTATAATACCAGCTCTGTGGGGACCCCAACTCGTAAGTCGAGATCACCGAATGTACGTGCACAGTGATTCTAGAGATCTATGCTCACTGAACACACAGGAACTGAATAACAACATTGTTACATCCATTACGTACCGTTTTACTCGAATATGGCCTTTACGGCCAAGTCTTTATATAATTGCAGCAGAAAATCTTCATCAAAAGCGCGAACCCATGCCATCTGCCTTAACCCTACATGCATTCTATCTGAGAAGCATCCTAGCTCGCACGAACGACACCAAGGCATTCTTCATCACATCATGTCCTCTCATGCCTGGTCAATAAAATAACAAGTGGCAAGACAACGAGTAGTCTGAATGTACTCGCAAGCAACCAATGTTTTGAGTGCTTGATATAGCACTAGGTAATTTGCAGAAAGCTAGTTTTGAGTGCAATGTCCTGATGAATCAAATTGTAAAATAATTCATCAACAAGTTGCAGATATTCACACGAACAAGCCATAAATATCGTCATAAGCAGCGGTTGAACATCCCATGTTCATTTATCATGTCAAGCCATCCGACTTACCTCAAGTATCATCTTTATCACACACACACACCAAGTTTGGAAACCAATGGATGTAGGCCAAGAGTTTTCATCCAACTGTCCTTGACCGTGGACACTGCTATTCGAATAGTTTTACTATCTGCACAAGTTTGCACGCTGTACCCATAAGACTCGGGGAACTTCCGTGCCATCCATGACTCGCGGTATAGTACATACCCGAGGTAAGCACCTGAACAATGCCTTTCCCATGGAGACAATAAGCAAAGAGTTCACTCGTTGGTGACATCCCGCATGATGCACATCATAAGAGCCTCACTCAAGATCGTACCATCCATGAGGGCACTTAATGGATTGCCCGGTGTCCGAAAAAACAGCCTATGGTTGCCCTTCTTGGTATGACCCCGTATCGAGAGTGGCCACGCCATTCCTTCCACTAGTAATGTGGGCTCTTTGCTAGCATCGACCAAAGTAATCAACAAAGCCCTGTCCTATAAAGGGGTATCATGGTCGCAGATGTAAGGTTGGAATAACGGTCACAATTTAAACCAATCCATTTTTTAAATAACACACTCACTTTCCTCGGTACACTACTTCTTTCTCAAGTGGTTACCTAGCTCAACACCAGCTCCCTCGGACACTAGTCGTACCCAACGGGATTTTCGAGAAGTCTTTGAAATCAGTTCTTTTGTGTCACTATGCATATTCCCATCCCACTTGCATAGCACATACTTAGCATCCTATCTACTTCCCGTCCGCACAACCTGTTACAGCCCAAGAGCAATCCCTATATTATTTTGTGTGTTGAACCTTGTATGACATAGCAAGTTAGCTTTCACTTAATAAGATTATGTGCTTCATGTCTTTCACTTGCATTATATCATCACGGCATTCATCTTACATATTTTGCCTTGCTGGTTGTGTTGTGTGGATGTTGTGATGATGTGCTTGCAACAAGTGGTTTGTTGATGAGTGAAAACCCTCCCTTCAAATCCTTTGGAAAATAACTCCCTCTCCCTCTAATTTCAAAACATGCAATGTGATGGTTTTCTATCTTGCCAAACACCCTCCCAAAAAATGTTGCAAATGGTGTGATTATTCTGTTAATAATTTAAAATCAAGTTATAGGTGTGTTATTGTTTTCTGGTATTTGAAAATCTTGCAAATCATAGGAAATGGGAAAATTAGGTGCATTAATTTTTTACCTCAAAAATTGCCAAACCAATTTTATTAAATAAAGTCTAATTTTTTGAGTGCAAAACATAATTTATGTGGTTCAAAACCTTCCTCTAATGTTTTGTAGGAATTTACCTTTTAGGTTTTTGATTTATAATAGCAAATGTTTTCTAGGGAAAGGGCCAACACGTGGGCTCTCCTTCCCCTCGCGGACGAGCAACGAGCACAAAACAGAAGCAGCCAGCAGCCCACCTGGGCCTCGATCCCATCCGGCCCAGCCTCATTGTCCCCACCGCACGATTTCCCTCCCGCTATCATCTTTCTTCTTTAGAGAGAGCGCACATGCGCAGTGAGGATCTCACATGTCAAGGCCGACGCCGTTCCTCGCTACCTATTTAACCCCCCTTGAAGTCCGCGCCCTCCTACGGTTTCCCCCTTTTCCCTCGCGCCGCCGCCACCTCTCTCCTTTCCCCCTCGCCTACTTATTCCTCGAGTCCGAAACCAGTAGAGAGAGAGAGCAGAGAATGTTTCAGAGAGGGCAGAAGTAGGGTCGTCGACATCGTCTTCATCGGTTCATCCTCGCCTTCGGTCGGCTTCCTCCGCTCCCGCACGATGACCCACAGCGCCCCGTCGCCTCCTTCGACCCATTCCTCAGATTAGGAGGACTGGAGCTCCTCCACGCTACGTTGCAGGGATACGACACTTTTGTGCCGTATCGGTGCAGGATACTGCACTAGAACGTGGATACGCCCGGATACGCGAGGGATACACGTATCCCTACGTATCACGTTTTTTGCAAATTAAAATAAAAAGAAAAAATAGAGATACGGCTGGGACACGGGTGGGAGACGGGGGATACATTAGGAATACTTGAGGCATGTTACATTCGATCTCTAACCCATCAAAAGGCCTGCTCAGAGGTGCCGTCAAAAGGAGTTGCTAGATCGTGACTTCATGAGGGCTTCAGCCGCGACTCCCTTCCGTGTCGCCGCCGCCGCCGCCGCCGACGGCACCTCACAGCTCGCCGACTGCCTCCGTTCTGCAACTCCAAATCGACAAGTCTTTCCGATCCTGAATCGGTACGCAAGTAAGCTTCAAGTTCATAGTTTTTAAGCAGGCCATGAATTAGGATTTAAAAGACCGAACTGCATCTATTCATCTATTTTTTCAATGTTAGGGAATGGCGTCTAGATCGAACAATCAATCCTCTATTGCTCGTTCTAGGACTGGGTCTGGTAGTGGTAGTAACGGCGTTGATGATTCCGAGGAGAACCAATATAGCAATCCTAAATATCCCCTATGGATTCATGTTACAAGATACAATGTTAGTGCTGAGTCAGGTCGTGGAGGAAATTCAAGATTTAAGTGCCACTATTGTGATGGAGATTTCCCAGGGAGTTATTCAAGAGTGAGAGCACATCTTTTGAAGATTTCGTCTTGTGGTGTGAAGACATGCAACAAGATTGCTCCTCCTGTACTCGAGCAACTTCGCAAGGAAGACCGTGAAGCTACTCAAGTTGCAGCCAATGCCGCTCCAAAGAATGAATTAATCAAACTTCCTCCTTATGAAAATACGAGTTTGCCTCCGACAAAGAAATGAAAAGGAAAGCAAACCAACATTGCTTATAGTTTTACTGCTGAAGAGAGACACACTGTTGATTCTCATATTGCAAGAATGTTTTATACAGGAGGTTTGCATCTTAATCTTATAATTGTGTTGTATTGTTTTTGTCAAAAAAATGTGTTGTACTGTCCTACTGAACTATTGTTGTGCACTTTTCAAGGATGTTAATTTTGTATTGTTGCTGGGCACTTTTATTTTGCAGCTCTTCCCTTCAATTTGGCAAGAAACCCAGCATATCGTGCCTCCTACAGTTATGTTGCAAACACAAAATTGGGTGGGTATGTGCCTCCATCATATGATGCATTGAGGACCACGCTTCTACAAAAGGAGAGGTTACATGTTGACAAGATGCTTGAGCCTATTAAGTCGACTTGGCCCTTCAAAGGAGTGAGTATAGCAACTGATGGGTGGTCTGATCCTCAAAGGAGGCCTATTTTAAATTTCATAGCTATGACAGAGGGTGGTCCAATATTCCTAAAAGCAATCAATACTGAAGGAGAGGTTGTTTTACATTCTATTTTGGTTGTTTGTGCTTGTGCAAGTCTCATTGTTGTTGTTGTTGTTGCTGATTTTTTTAGCATTTATTTGATACAGGTGAAAAGCAAGGAATATATCTTTGGTAGGTTAAAGGAAGTAATTGAAGAGGTTGGATCAAAGAATGTGGTGCAAGTTGTCACTCACAATGCAGCAAATTGCAAATATGCTGGTTTGAGAATTGAAGGGCACTACAAGAACATTTTCTGGACTCCATGTGTTGTGCACACTCTCAACCTTGCAATGAAGGACATATGTGATGAGAAGGAGGGTGGCAATGCTGAACTCATATGGATAAAACAAGCTGGTGATGATGCCTTCTATGTCAAGCACTATATCATGAATCATGGTATGAGGTTGTCCATGTTCAACCATTTCAGCAAACTCAAATTTTTGGCAATTGCGGAGACAAGATTTGCAAGTGTCCACATAATGCTGAAGAGGTTAATGTTAGTCAAGCCATCACTTGAGAAAATGGTTCTTTTTTATGAGTGCAATAATTACAAAGAGGATGATTTAGATAAAGCAGCACATGTGAAGCAAATGATTCTTAATGAGGTGTGGTGGGATAAAATCAAGTATATTATTGCCTTCACTGAGCCCATTTACTCAATGATAAGGGTAGCCGACACGGATAAGTCTACTCTCCATCTGATCTATGAGATGTGGGACACCATGATAGAGAAGGTGAAAGTCGCTATCTATCGGGGGGAAAGAAAGGAGCATTGGGAAGAATCACCATTTCATGATGTTGTTCATAATATTTTGATATATCGCTGGACCAAGAGTTACACTTCTCTCCATTGTATGGAACACTCTGTGAACCCAAACTACTACACATCAAGCTGGATTGAGGAAGTCCCTGGTCGTGTAAGACCTTATAACGATGCTGAAATCACTGAAAATAGGAACAAATTCTTTAAGAAGTACTATACAAATCCAGATGACATGAGGAGAGTGAAGCAAGAGTTTGCTGATTTCTCTCTTAGTATGAATGCATTTGAAGATCCTGAAGCAATAGAGGATAGGGCTCACTTCGATCCAAAGCAGTGGTGGGGTACTTATGGAGTTCATGCCCGAGAGTTGAAAGATTTAGCCTTGATGCCACTCGGGCAGCCATCATCATCCTCTTGCTGTGAGAGGAACCGGAGCACATATTCTAATATCCATAGCTTGAAGAGAAATAGGATGACTCCTGAACGAGCTGAGGATTTGGTGTTTGTGCACAGCAACTTGCGTCTCCTTTCAAGAAAGTCCAAAGATTATGTAAGTGGGCGAAGTCGAATGTGGGATGTTGGTGGAGATGGTCTTGATACCTTTGATGGTGCTGGCATTCTTGAAGGCGCAGACCTCGCACTTGATGAGCCGGAATTTGAGCAACACATGGTGAGAGACGAAGAAGCTTGACGCCTCGCCTTCAACAACACATTTACTTCATACTTCTATTTTCATTCCACGTTCTTTTTATTTAATTGCACTATTGAACAATTTTTATGTGCTGTTGTATGAACTACTGAACTATTTTACGCATTCATACATATACTCGCCGTATCCCCGTAAGCCTACTTTTAGAAAATGCCGTTTTCCCGTATCGTCGTATTCGTATTCCCGTACCCGTATCCCCGTACCATGTAACGTAGCCTCCAGGGAGCCCGCGCCATCGTCGCCTTCCTTGCATATCGGGAGCGCCATGGCAGACCATACCAGCCCCGTGCCACTCTCGGATCGGGTTCCTCGCGCCTGTTCGAGCCGTATTATTCCCAATAGGTGATCCTCCACCGTCCCAGCCTCCCCTCGTGCTTGTTTTCGTTGGTAGCCGTCGTTCGTTGTTGCGACCGAGGCGGGTCCGCCATGGACAGCCATGGGAGCAAGCAGTAGCTTGTCGCCCTGCCTCTCGTAGCCCTCCGTGCATGTCCGTATCGCTGTTGTACCAGCCATTCGCTCTGCCCTGCATGCGCCAGGCGCTAGTAGCCCCACGCCCATCCGCGAGGTCCTCCTATGGTTCTCATCGCCACTCCCCCGTATCCATGGCCGCAAAGCTGCAAGCTCATGCTTGAGCTGCAGCCCAAGCTCCTCGCTCCCCATGCGTTCCGCTTCTGCAAAGGCTCGTTTTCGCACCCCTGTCTGTAGTCCGTGGCCAGCGTCGTCCATGTCTCGCTCGCTGGTGTCGTCGCTGTTACTCCTGTTGTAGAGGAGTAGAGCCAGCCTCTGCTCGGCATAGCTCAAAAAAGCTTGAACCCACTTCAAACTTGAAGTCACATCATAGCCCAGTGGCAGCGCACACCTCTGCATCCGAGCAGATCGTGGGTTCGATTCGCACGACCTCGTTTTTATTTTTCCCTGCAGTTGTTTGCTCAGGGTTGACAAGCGGGTCATACCCTCACGGGGAGCCCTGTCATCATTGCCACAGGGTCCCCCTCCCTTTTATTTTTTATGAGTGTTTTGTTGTTTCTAAATCCATTCTAGGAATATTCCAAATAGGGAATTATCCAAATCTAGATCTGACAGGAGATGGAATATGCTAAATTTGGCACGTGACTAGGTTATACCTAGTGATGTGATTTTCGTTTTTGAATTGTGGTAGATTTTTCTACAGCAACATAGGCTTGTAATATACATTATTTTGGGATAGAAAAATCCAAGGAATGAGATGGTGGCATTGGTTTTGTGATTTGAGGAAGTTTGTGAAAATGCTATTCGGTGCTAAGATTCCTTTTTGTTAATTTTGTATGAGTTAATCATTGCACCCTTTGTTAAGCTTAAGAACATGAAAGTTGTAGTGTTTCAAGTGTATTAGGGCCTGGTAGTTTTCTTTGCAATGAAAACCTTCTGTATTTGTGGGTTTCTTGCTGTGAATATGCCACCCCAATTGTGTTGTTTTTGTGATATGTTGAAATATGACTAAGTTTGAAAACTGTTTCAAGTTGTTGTGCTGCCATGATGATTGTCATGCATCTACAAGTTCTTTGTGCTGGTACTTTGATGTGATTTAAAGAGCTTGTTGCCCTTTGTCAAATGGTGCCATTACTTTGCAAAATAGGTCTTGCATCTTAGTTATTCTTCCTGTCAAACATGCCAAGTTAATGTAAATTGTTGCGAATTCATCTTGTGAAATTTGACTAAGTCTCAGAACCTCTTATTATCATCGTATCATGTTTGGAGGATACTTTCATGATATTTGTGCAGTTTTAGTGCATGTTTAGTGGGACTGGATTGTAGTAGTTGTTACCCTCTATCACCCCGTTAGATTTCATGTCATGAAGGTTACTGGAGAATAGAGATTTATTGCTGTCAACATGCCATAATGATAATTCTGCTTGTGTGAAACTGAGAATTTCACCAAGTCCTAATTTGGTAGAATTTTGCCAAGTTACGAGCTTGATTGTCGTTCATCCATGAACATATCCATGTTGTTGTTAGTTAGCGTTTATTGTACTCTTTGATAGATTCATATTCGCGTCTTTGTTGAACTTGATGGGTGGTTGTAGCTACTAGTTTTCCTATAAAGAAAGTGGTATGTTGCTGCTTGTGAACAGATTGTTTGTTGAATTGTTTTGTGCCATGTTGAGTTGTGATCCTTTGTTTTGCATGAACTTTAGGTCTATTTCACCTGGAATTTCGTGCCCAGTCCAGTGGCATACTTGGGATGCCAAGGAATTGCCCATAGCCTCCCTCAAATGTTGTTTTATCATCGTTGCCTTTTGTATCTTGTTTCGTGAGTTTTGAGAGAACTGTAACTCGGTTTGTGAGGTTCTTTATATGCATTTGTGTCAATTTCTCATGATGCATCCATTCTTGACATGTTCATGCATGCCAAAATAATTACTATTGAGGTTCTGTCCAGAATGATAACAACTAAATAAATGCATGAGGAAGAGGACTAGTGTAGCATTGCCATGCTTCATTCATACCATACTCATGCATCATATTGTTTGAAGCATTGTGCCTTGATGTGTGTTCATTGGATATTGTATTTTATTTTGGGTAGCATGAGGTGCTAAGAACGAGTATGAAGAACCTGTTAAGAATGTTCTTGAAGAGAAAGAGCTTTATCTCTTAGAAGAAGTGCTAGGCAAGATGATTGTGACCTTGATATCATTTCTAGTTTTGTTATGCTTAGTTGTCTCGTTTCCAATGCTATTTATCACTGCCTACCACCTGAATATCAAGCCTCCATAAACTGCCATGAAAAATCTCTAACCCTCTACATCCTAGCAAAAGAATGATTGGCTAAGTTAGCTCTTGCTCAACCTTCTTATAGCATTTCTAGTTGCACGTGCAGGTAGATCCATGTGTTGACATGTAAATTATAAATATCATATTAATATTCCAATTTAATTTAATGCACCTATATACTTGGTAAAGGCAGAAGGCTTGGCCTTTTGCTCGGTGTTTTGTTCCTCTTTTTATACCCTAGTTTCGGTTACCGGTGTTATGTTACATATTGAGCGCTCCTAACATGCTTGGGGTTGTTATGGGGACCCCCTTGATAAATCATTTTGGTTTAAAACTTTTGAGGCAACACCCAAGTTTGGTACTCCATTTGCTAAACAACTTAATAACAAAAAGCATAGGGAATAGCTACCCCGAGGATAATTAACCCCGAGCTAGTGCTTCTCATAAGTGTTGGTCCAACATAGAGCCGTGTGCGGGGCCAACCCGGGGCAACTCGGGAGATTTCTATCAGGCCACTATACGCTGTGCTTATCCGTCGTGTCCTGATACAAATATACGCTGCTCTTATCAGGGTCGTCGCCATGTCGGGCGGTCTTCCTGGATTTTTTTTATCTTCTCGATATACCTTGGATATCACGGGGTCTCTCTAGTTGAGGCTTCCTATGTAGCTTGTGGTAGTTTATGATGGACTAGTTGGAGCACCCATGCAGGGTTAATATCCTTCGGAAAGCCGTGCCCGTGGTTATGTGGCAACTTGGAGATTTGTTTAACATCCAGTTATAGAAAATTTGAAATAAACCCAATTAAAGCATGACAACTGTGTGCGTACTGACTATGTTAATGAGCCTCTACTCCGACTGAGGACACGATGGGGTTATGATTGACATAGGTAGGTGTTCAGGACCACTTCTTGGTCATTATTAGCTCACGCCCGTTTATGCATATACCACTCAGTTTAGATTATGTTCTCGTAAGTTCGCCACCAAAAAAAATGCTTAGTGTTGTTGCAACCTCAACACTTAACCTTTCCACACCCAATAACTTTATTATTCCCGATATCATGGTCACAACATTGTTGAGTCCCTGTGGATCATATATTACTACAACACCACAGGTCCAGGTACCGCAGATCTAGAGACATTCGATGCTTCGCAGCTTCAGTGGGAGTTCGATGAGGGGAGCGGGCGCATGTACGCAACGTACCCCAACGAGTAGAGGACCTTGGTCGTCTCTTGGGCTAGTGAGACCAACTCATTGCTATTTTATTGTTTGTTTTCATCCGTAGCCGGACCCTGTCTTATGGATGAATGAACTAATGTTGTGTGACTTGTAATTTAGCATGGGGCAAGTGGAAGCCAATCCATATACTCATGTCTTCATAAATGTATCTCCAATGATTTATGTATTTGCGAAACACTTAGATGCGCCTCTGTCCATATTGAGGCCTTGTCCCCAAATATGGATAGTGTCGCACCTTGGATGTTACACAACCCACATAGAAAGGTAAGGTCATGCCTAAGTGCAAGTATCAACTAGGAGTTATCGGAGTCAACCAACCAAGGTGGTCGCCTATCCAATATGATTCAAATGCAACGAAGTAAAGTGCCATATCACATGCATAAAAATGGTTTCAAGTCATGGTCAAGGGGCTGCTTTCTCTGGCTCTCCAAAGTCTTCAAGGTCTTCACGAGCTTCTAGTCCAACTCCGAGCACTTCGTCTACTTCGTGAACTATCATCGGAACACCCACAATAAGCAACACAACAAGCAGGAAATAAAAGCGCTTTTATAAATAGGATTTTTATTATTCTTAGACATCTCTCATCATAAGAAAACATCCTAATTCTTGTTCTAATGGATTTGGATCACAAGAAAATTTTGAATGGTGGAAATGGATGCATTACTAGCCCCGTAAGAAGTCTACACAAAACACTTTTCTAAAAATGAGTGAACGCACCCATTAAATAGGGCACGATTTTGGAAACATTAAGAAAGTGGTTTCACTAGAGCTGGAGTTGGGACGATTTCCTATGATTTTATAAGATGGAAATAGTGAAAAAGGGAGCCATTTATTTGGCTTACGAGAAACAATGCATGATTAAAATCTTCACCTAGGCTAGAAAAATAGGTCAAGATGTTAGAGTCACCTAGAACTTTGAATAACTCCATTGGAGTTTATTTGAATGTTGTAGGAAATTTGCAAGGTGGGGGGTTTGAAATATTTAAATTGGAATTTGAATATAAACACTATAAAAAATACTTTGGAAAATGTGCAATGCACGTATTTGGATAGGCCATGTTTTTAGGAACATCTAGGATTTTGAGTCACCAAATTTGGAGTTTATATGAATTAATTAGGAATTGATTAATAACTCTGGTAAAAGAAAAGGATAAAAGAACTTACCCAACCGGGACTAAGCTACGCACTGAGCGTAACATAGCGCCGCAGCACACTGGGCCGGCCGAGCCGTTTGGCCACACACGTGAAGCTGGCGACGTTGAAAACGCACTGCGAGAAGTGCACATTCTCCGCAGAGAGGCACAACAGGATGAGGGTGCTTCCACTCAAACTACCGGGCCTGGCCGGTGTGTGGCTTGTAGGTGGGGCCCGCCTGGCAGGCCCGAACAGGGGAGAAGCAATGGAGCTAGGCCGAGCGCGCGCCCGCTATCGGTGGCACCGGCCACCTCAGGTGAAGCCTTGGCCACCAGCGTACCACGGAGATGAACCTCACCATCGTGGGTGGATTACTCCCGCCGGGAGGAACCAGGGGGCGTGGGGCCTTGGATGTGGTGGAAACTGACAAGGCGGTTGAGGGGGCTGGTACTCCAGCTACCGTAAGGCGAAAAAGGGCACGCGGAGGGGACACTGGAGGTGCTGAGGGGGCTGGTGAAGATCAAAGGGGAGGTGGAGCACGAGGAAGCTCATATTTGATTGATGGCCGAGGCGGGGGCACATCAGACACGGGGATGATGCCGAGCTCTAGGGCTCAAGTGGCTAGGCCAGGGGGTTCCTCGGAGAGAGGGGAGTATCCTAGGGTGTGAGAGTGACCTTGGAGAGGAGGTAAATGGAGAGGGAGATGAATTTGGGCTCGGACGCACCTCAGATGGCTTCAGACGTCGGGAGCACACGTGCCAGAGCCACCTTGGAGCATTGTTGGCATTGGGGAGAGGCGTGGGAAGGTGCGAGGGATTCCCTTGCACGAGTGGGCACTCCGCCATGTCCACCAATGAGCTACATGACAAGCACAAGCGGCAGAGCCGTTTCTACGTGCCAGTGGCATGGTCACCATGCCAACGCATGCCCAGGGGGACGTTTTGGTCGGCAGAAGATATCTAGCATGCAAGGCACACATGGTAAAGAGTGATGGTGGAGTTTGGATCCTTATGGGGCTGGGTAGAATTTGTTTATAGCAAAAGCAAATTTCCAACAGCAAAGTTGGGGCTTAGAAAGAGGCTCTTTAATGGAAGGCATTTGGGGAAATGACTTGTCTAGTAGTCTAAGGTATGCAAGGACTACAATCAAACAAATTTTGAGACTTAGGAGATAAGTGTAGCTAGCACTTGTAGTTCAAGGCCACATTTTCTGCCAAATCTTAGGTTTATATGGTTTGCTCATACTTTCCACATGAGCATTCTATCTTTGTGAGGTTGTAGTAAAGTTTGGGGGCTATTGTATGAATAGAGTAGAAGGAGAGGATAAAAGAGGTGCTTTCATTGGTAAAAGGAGAGGCTGGGTGAGGGAGTTGCCCTCCAATAATTGACCGAGGCCATGGAAAAGTTAGTGGAGGTAAAATAGGGTTAGAAGGTACTGTGGTTGAAAGTTGGAGGCAAGGCGAATCTTTTTGGTTCAATTTTGCGTGTCGACAAGCTTATGGTTGAGGGTGTTTGGTGTTGTCCTAGGGGCATCTAGGGTAAATGGTAACACCATCTGGCCCTGATCACCAATTTTGAGATTTTATGGTGAAAGTTGACAATGTAAACTTGATAAACCCTAGAAATGGGAAGAAATGGTTTGCTCTATATAAACCCATGCTAATTAATCCACCCTAATGCATCACTTGGTGTGATGGCATTATTGGTGGATTACAGCATGCCCAAAAAGTTTGGGATCAATTGGAGAAACTTGACAATGCAAATATTCCCAATTTAAGAAAACAACAAAAGAGGTTTTGATTGGTTTTGGACAAGTGTATATGCTCACCTTGATGCACCACTTGGGGGTGGATTCATAATTAGGGTATTGGACAATGGGAATTAAATAAACTATTTCGGGCAAAACAACTTCCCTAATTTGAGGACTTGTAGTACACATCCCAACTCACGGGTTTGTAGGGACCCCGATCCTAAGCCATAGGAATCCAGCCTGTAACACACATCATCACTTTGCTTTCTCACGACGGTTAATACCATGGCTGCCACCTTACCTTGGTTGGGACCGTTTGTGTCTTTTGGCTCACGTATGCAAATGTGTCTCTATCACTCCAATGGCAAAGAACCCGGGTCAACATAACTAGTTATAAACCCAAGTGGCACATCCGTACACAGACACACATATATAACCGAGCAAAGCAGGTGTCGGTCAATAACGTGTGTAGACGAGTCATATCAAGCTACAAGGACTCCATTACACCATGAGATATTTCCCCGAAGGGACAGACACAACAACAAAGAAGGATACATGTCGGTCAACCAATGTGTCCGGAGCAGTAGCAAGCTACCAGGGCTCAGTGGAATCACAAAGGGGCATTTGTCTATAAAGAGTACTACGAAAGGCGCACAACTAGGTGTCGAACCCCATACGTATCACAGCACATAAGACGTACGCATGACATTCTCAATATCTATAGATACAACAATGGCATCACAACATAACCATACAACATCACAACATTTATTTAGAATGCTTGGAAGAGCCTTGCATAATAAGTTCATACAGGTAAGGGTCACGTAACCTGACACTCAAGTCATACAAACAAAGTCATACAAGCCATGAGGAAGTATTAAAGTTGTCTGAGTACAGACAAATGAAAGGAAAAGTCATAAAGCCTGACTATCTACTGATCCCTTCCAAAGGTCCAGGTCATAGCTGGGACACCAGCTACTCGTCATCATCGACGTCTTGGTAGAACCCGCCAGATGGTTAGTGGGTATCTTCTGCAACAACTATTAAGCAAACATGAGTATGAAAGTACTCAGGGGGACTCTAAATTAGATCTATCTACTCATGCACAAGTATCAATAAGGGGGTTGTGGGCTTTCATGCAACAAGCCAGCTTTGACTTTTGGCTAATCTGTACTACGACTACAATTGATTTGAACAAATTTTGATAAGTCGTACACGACTCCACTATCTCCACAACAATACACTATCATGGATTCTGTCCCGTCTCCCTACGAGAATGCCATGCATGATACTCACACTTATCTTGATACTTTTATGAGTAGCCATTAAAGTTATCTATGAAGAACATATGTTTCCAAGTAGTCCATATCCGCAGACGCGGCTATTCGAGTTGATCATAACCCTTCACGGGTGTACTTCTTCACACGCGCTCTCGCCACTTATCGCCATGTGCACTTCATGCATGTCGGTGACCTTCAAGCGGAAGCCGCATGAGGGAGACGACCACGACCGTTATCTACTCTAATACCTAGTCCAGGTTTTTCGCCTATTTGAGACAGAACCCGCACGGAAGTCCGGTCGAAGTTTCTGCTACGGCCTCAAACGATGTGTGTAGGGTTCCCAAGCCCACCATCCGGGTGCCACTTGGTACACCATGCCACTACCTACCACGTCACAGACCACCTCTAAGGTCAGCACCATGTAGTGTCTCTAGCATAACTACAAACACCAGAAACTACTTGCAACCTGTGGACCGAGTGCCGGGCTATTAATAAGTCGAAATGGTCCATTGGTTTTGGGCCAATGTATGGTAGCACCTAGTCTTGGATCACATACACGGAACTCAGTTCCTAAGAATGGTTCCAATGAGACAACCCGCCATGTACTCCTACACAGCCTCTCATCGGTACCTTTACCAAATAAGATTCAACACTTAACCTTTTGTCACTAGAACACATTCATTCACTCTAGTTCATACCCACATGAAATAGGCCTGACACAACTCTAAGCATATCAAGCATAGTAGGGTAAAGCACATTATGGCTCAAGCATCTACCAGGTATGCTAGGTTGCAAGGTTTAGCTATTTACTGTGATAATGACAAGTCATGCACAGGAATGGGTTCAACTACCGAAGGAAAAGCATTTATGACGATGTGTCCTAATGCAATAAATGAGAGTAGGAGCGAGAACATGGGATTTTATCGAAATGCTCAATAGGGGTGCTTTCCTTGTGGATCAACGAAGGGATACACTCGTTCAGTTGGATACTCCTGAGTATCCCATGGAGCGGAGGCTACCGAATACAAACGTATAGCAATCAATACACGACAAGTACAACAATACCATGCATGATCATGGCATGATAAGAATATGTTGGATGAGATAATGCATCTAAGAGTGAATTGGTTGAAGCTGGTTTGAATCAAAGATTCAAAAGCTACTTCAAATAAGGTATTTTTAAATTACCTTTAATTGGGTTGACCTCATGCTCACGTATAGCTTGTTCTATCATGCATGAAATAGCACCAATGGATTCCTTGATTTTTCAAATAAATATTCACACATAAATTATTCCAATCTGAGTTACAGATTATTGTCTATGAATTTTTGAAGTTTTCAATTATTCCTGGAATTTATTTAAACCATAAATAGAATTACTTCATCAGCATGACATCAGTACTACATGAGCCGGTCAAAGAGACCGTTGCAGGTCAAACCTGACCAGTGGGGTCCACTCGTCAGTGACCCGGACACTAATTGAGTTAAGAACTAAACTTAAAACCTTATTAATAGAACTGGGTCCACTGGTCAGTGGGTGATTAGGTTAATTAATCCTAACTAAGAAAATATTAGCCTAACTAAATTAACCAAGGGCTAGCCCCACATGTCATCGACCTAGGGAGGTCAAACTCCTGGTCGATGGGGCGAAACCCACCGACGTTGAGCCGCCAGAAGCTCTACACATGGCGGAGGGGGTTAAACCCACCTCCGACGACCATTTGGCCAACACAGACCAGCTCTAGATCAGCCTCTCGCCCGCGCATCTGTTGGAACAAGCCACAGGGGCTGGTGTGGCTCGAGACGTCCCCGACAACGACCATGGTAGCCACCGGAGCTCGACCTTCGTCGAGATCGGCGATACAGAGTGCAAATGAACTGAAGCTGAGCACCTACACGTCATCGAAAAACCATTGTTGGCCTCGGTTGGGCTTGAGGACCACAGGAACGTCACCAGGGATGAGCTTCCGAGGCGGATCTCTTCGGGCATCAATGGATTCTATGGCTACGGCTCGCGAACAAAGGGGAAAAGGGGAGAAATGGTTTCTGCGACTCACGAGGTTTGCGGAGGCATCTAGAGCAGGCTAGGATACGTCCTGACGACATGGATCGGTGGCGGCGACCTCGGTGGCCGAAGGAGGAAGACGACGGTGCGTCGGCATTTGGGGGCGACTGGCTCCGATTCTTCTAGCGATGAGCTTGGGTGTGACGTGGCTGAGCGATTGAGCACCTCGGGTTCGAGAGAGGACGACTGGGGCAACCTAGCGACGACGAGATGAAGTTGTGGCCATGCCGGCAGTGAGGGGAGAAGAGAAGAGAGAGATGGGAATGAGGACATGAGCGGCTAGCCACTGTGGAGGGGATGTCTATCCCACTCGCTAGCACAACGAGCAGGCAGCCTTCTGCGTGCCACAACCACGACAAACGGCAGCCAGCTCCTCCTCTGCCTGCTGGCAGAGGTAGAAGACTACATGGGAGGAGGCCACATGGGTTGGGCGAGTGCCACGTAAGACTTCCCCCCTTCTGTTTTATTTTGTTTCAGCTTTGCAATTCTAACTTCTGTTCAAATTTTCTTGGGCTCAAAATCTAAACCAAAACCACTAAAATAAATTTTGGATTGTATTTTGGAATATTTCCAAACTCCTCAAAATATCTTAGCATTAGTGAAATACCTAAAATATTTATAACTAATTATTTTCACAATTTTAGTGGATTGTGTGGATTATTAAAAATGCCAAAGGTGGTTGTAAAATAAAATGCATCCCTCAAATGTTGTTGCCAACATTTATGAGATAAGATCAACATTTTTGAAGCCGTTTTGGGTTCATTGAAAATCACACCATTAGAGTTGTTTTATTTAGGGTGAGGTGCTAGGGTTTTCTTAATCCCCATTTCAACTTTACAAAAATTAAACATGATGCACAAACTATCTAGGCATAAAGCAAAATGAAACTAGGGATGTGACAACTCACCCCCACTCAAAAGAATGTCATCCCGAGATTATGGAGTCATCGGGAAGAGCACGGGGTAGTCAAATCAGAGACGGTCCTCCCTTTCCCAGGTTGCTTCTTTTTTAGAATTATTTGACCACTCAACCTTGAGAAACTTGAGGTTTCGACATCGAGTGGTACTCTCATCTTGGTCAAGAATACGAACGGGGTATTCTCGATATGAAAGGTTATCCTGGAGATCAAGCGTTTCGTGGTCCACTTCACGGATAGGATTCGAGAAGCAACACCTGAGTTGCGAGACATGGAAAACATCATGGACCTTGGAAAGATGCGGAGGAAGTTCCAATTGGTAGGCAACCTCTTCTTATTTGGCAAGAATGCGAAAGGAACCAATGTAACAAGGAGCCAATTTGCATTTGATACCGAATCGATGGGTACCCTTCAGAGGTGTAACCCGAAGGTAAGCCTTCTCGTCAAATTCGAAGGTCACAGCCTTATGATGGCAATCATATTGGCTCTTTTGACGAGATTGGGTGGTTTTCAACTTCTCACGAATAATGCAAACTTGTTCTTTTGCCTCTTGAATCATATCCGGACCAAAGAGTTGCCTCTCTCCGGTTTCTAACCAGTTAAGAGGTGTTAGACACCTTCGTCCATAGAGAACTTCAAAAGGAGCTTTGCCGGAGCTTGATTGATAACTATTGTTATAAGCAAATTCGTCGAACGGAATACATTTCTCCCAACTCATGCCGAAGGATATAACACAAGCTCTAAGCATGTCTTCTAGGATTTGATTAACTCGTTCTACCTGACCACTTGACTAAGGATATAAAGCAGTGCTGAAGGAGAGATGAGTCCCCATGGCATTTTGAAAGCGTTCCCAGAAACAAGAAGTAAAAATACTTCCACGATCTGAGTTAATCTCCAAAGGAACACTACGAAGAGACACTATTCGGGAAATATATAACTTCGCTAGCTGACTAGCTATGATACTTTCTCGAACAGGAAGAAAATGAGCCACTTCGGGAAGACGGTCAATGACCACAAATATAGCATTACTCCCTCTCTTGGTCCTGGGAAAACTGGTGATGAAATCCATACCGACTTTATCCCATTCCCACTCAGGAATAGCTAACGGTTGAAGGGTGCCAGCAGGCCTTTGATGTTCTGCTTTAACTCGACACAACCGTTGCAATTTGCAACGAATGGAGCAATTTCTCTCTTCATCCTAGTCCACCAGAACCTCTGGTGTGTCCTGATACATCTTGGTACTACCAGGATGAATCATGAGAGGAGATTCATGACCCTCCTTAAGGATCAGACGTCTCAAGTTTCGTACCTTGGGAACCACAAGTGGATCCCCAAAGAACACAACACCTTGGTCATTAATTGTGAAAGATCCCGCACTCCCCTTCTTGATGTTTCTCTTGATGTAGGAAACCCCTAGATCAACCTTTTGAGCCTCAATGACCTGATCCCTAAGAGTAGGTTTCGCCACCAAGTTAGATAGCAATCCTTGAGGAACAATGTGAAGGTTTAACTTCCAAAATTCCTCATGGAGAAGTGGTTGACGCTGTTGTAAGATCAGATTCTTACAATAAGACTTACGACTTAGCGCATCAGCCATGACATTGGCTTTCCCCGGGGTGTAAGTTATACGTATTTCATAATCTATGATCAACTAGACCCACCATCTTTGCCTGAGGTTTAAATCCGGTTGGGTGAAGATGTATTTCAGACTTTGGTGATCAGTGTAAATTTTGCAACGATTACCCACAAGGTAATATCGCCTGGTTTTTAGTTCATGGACTAAAGCTGCAAGCTCAAGATCATGTGTGGGATAATTATCCTCATGTGGACGCAACTGTCGAGATGTGTATGCAATCACATGACGATCCTGCATGAAAATGCAACCTAATCCTTTTCGCGAGCCGTCGCAATAGATAATAAAGTCGTTTGAAAAATCTGGTGGTACCAACATGGGTGCAGATGTGAGGCGTCTTTTCAGTTCCTAAAAACTATGCTCGCATTGTGGGGTCCACTCGAAATTTTTTCTTTCTTGAGGAGTTCAGTTAGAGGCTTTGCAAACTTGGAGAAGTTCTCGACAAAGCAGTGACAATAGCTCGCTAATCCAAGAAAACTCCTAACTTGCTTAACCGATTCAGGTTGAGTCCAATCAAGGACAGCTTGAACTCTCTCGAGATTGACAACAATACCGTTACCAGAAATTACAGGGCCTAGGTAGGTCACTTCTGGCAACCAGAATTCACATTTAGATAACTTAGCATAAAGGCGATGCTCTCGAAGTTTCATCAATACCAGCCTTAAATGCTCGACATGTTCTTGTTCGTTCTTCGAGTAAATGAGTATATCATCGAGGTAAACCACGATGAATTTATCCAAGTATACCATGAAGATCGAATTCATCAAGCGAGAGAAGGTGGCTGGAGCATTGGTTAAACCGAAGGACATGACGGTGTACTCGTATTGGCCATAACGAGTAACAAAGGCCGTTTTTGGAATGTCCCCGTTCTTGATCTTGATTTGATGGTAGCCCAACCTCAAGTCCATCTTGGAGAAGACTGGGGATCTAGCGAGCTGATCATACAGGTCGTTGATCCTGGGGAGCGGACACTTGTTCTTAATGGTAACCAGATTAATTGGTCGATAATCTACAACCATCCAATTCGTTCCATCCTTCTTCTTAACGAAAAGGACATGAAAAGCCCAAGGAGAAGACCTAGGAAGAATGAAACCTTTATTCAAGGCCTCATATAGTTGTTTCTTAAGTTTGGCTAGCTCTAAGGGTGCCATCTTATAGGGTCTTCTGGCTATTGGGACAGTTCCTGGGACAAGGTCTATCACAAACTCTACATTCCTGTCAGGTGGAATGCCTCGCAGTTCTTCTAGAAAAACATCCGGAAAGTCACAGACTACCATAATATCTTCTAGCTCTCTAAGAGGGCTAGCTTTGAGGGAATAGAGTTGGCATTTGGTAACTTGAGTCGAGACATTAACTACCTCACCCGATGGATGTGTAAGCTGAACATTCCTAGTATGAGTATCAATCTTGGCATAATGAGCTGACATCCATTCCATACCCAAGATGATATTGATATCCAAAGACTTAATAGCTATCAAGGATGCTAGGAAGACTAGCATGTCCACAACAATTTCATTGTCATGACTTACCCTAGAGGTCTCCCATTTACTACCAGGAGTCCGAACCACTAATTGGATGGGCATATCACAAAATGACATGTTATGCGACTGTGCATAACTTTCGGAAATGAAAGAATGAGATGACCTAGTATAAAAAAGAATAGATGTTGGGTGACGATTGACAAGGAGCGTACCCAAAATGACATCGGGATCCTCTACAACTTCTTCCACTGAAACATAGTTTAGACGTCCACACGCAGGGGTTGGCTTCACATAGAATGCTTTGCCTGGCTTGGCACGGCCAAAAGAATTTCCAGGTTGATTTGTGGCATTATTCTAAGGACACTCAAGTGAATAGTGACCAGGTTATCCACACTTGTAGCAGACCACTTGATTAGCACGTGGTGCAACATTGGCAGCTGGACCACGATAAGTCTTAGCTGGAGGGTTGGTCTGATGTGCACGAGGCGTCACATAGGATGGCCTCGCGGTGTATCTTAGCGATCGGGAACTATTCGGGACCCATACCCGACGCTTCTGAAATGCTGAGCCGGATGAGGAGCCAGAATTACATAAGTGCTTCCTTGTTGCTTCATAATCATTATGTACAGTTTCGGCACTGATCGCCTTATTGTAAAGAGCTTGGAAGCTCGCACATTCATGAAGGCGCAGATCACGACAATGTTTGGTGCTCAGTCCCTTGCGGAACTTTGCTTGCTTGTTGGCGTCAGTTGACACCTCTTTAGTTGCATAGCGGGCGAGGTTTCCAAATTCATGGCTATATGAGTCCACGGTCAGCTTCCCTTGAGTGAATGCACATAACTCCTCTCATTTGCGGTCCATTAACCCTTCTGGAATGTGCTGCAGAGGGAAAGCTGCGCTGAAATCAGCCCAGGTGGCTGCTCGTCCAGCAGGACTCATAGCTTCATAATTCTCCCACCATAGGTTGGCGGGGCCTTCCAAAAAGTAAGCAACAAATGTCACCTTCTCAACCTCTACGACGTTGGCAGAACATATCTTGAGTGAAATGCTACGCAACCAATCATTAGCGTCGAGGGGGTCGACAGAATGATGGAACTTTGGTGGATTGAGCTTCACGAAATCATTTAGGGTCACTTAGTCATTTAGCTGATGACGAGTCGTATTCTGCTGAATACGCTCTAACAGTCGATTAGTTTCTCTCTTATTCCTTTCTGCCTACAGCATGACCTCCGCCAAGGATAGCAGTTGAGGCAGGTTTTCTTGAGCTTCTTGACTACTTTCTCCCTGCTCATGGGTAGGAGCACGGCTGAGCCTGGTGAACACCATCCTATCAACCAACTCACAGCTTAGACTAGATCAACATCAACTCTAGCAAAGGAGTTAAGAAGTGCAATGAACAATATGGAATGCGGAGGTGAACATCCGAACATCATGATAAAAAGCAAACTGCCATTTATACACCATGGTTCATACACACCATAATATAGTTCAGTACAAACACAAACTGAAGATCAAACTCCTGAATAGATGAAACTACTCATTAGAGGCTTTTCAAGCTTCCTATACATCATTTAGCTAAACCTCCGGAACTCAACTCACACCTCAGTCATATTCCACAAAACATGTAGGACAATGGAAAATATAACTGCTACAATACCACTACACCACTCACGAACTCAAACATCTCCTCCATTGTACATACTCTGGGTACCATCAGTAACCGGCTACTGACATCATCCTGACCAACATGGCCATGTGACCAAGTACATCAATGCACCTAGTCAAATGGACCACCTGACGAGAAGGACGAGGAGGCATCTGAAATATAGGATAATGCACAGGCATTAGAGCTCTAGAAAAACTCAGGCAGCATAACGCTGAAAATGCTCAAAAACAATTTTGTGACATCCTACAGAAGATTGGATAGCATAACCACTCAACTATCAAGTTCAGGATTCCATAGTCAACAAATTTTCTCAAAAGGAAACTTGAAAACTCAGATTGACTCTCAAACCATTTTTCATATAAGTCTATGGAGTAGTAACACATCATCCTCAGAGATAGATAAGAAGCCTAGTTCTTAATCCCCGTTGAGAAGATGAGGGTGACCAGAATAGAATGACTTGAGAGGAGAAGCAAAAAGAGCCTTATGTTCCCTTCCACAAAAAATCCCTTATATATAACTAAAGAATTTCTAGACTCGACTTTGACCAGTTTGGCTTGGTAATCCTACAACCACTCAGGCTCTGATACCAACGATGTCGGGACCCCGATCATAAGCCATTGGAATCCAGCATGTAACACACAACATCAGTTTACGGTCTCACGCACGGTTAATACCACGACTGCCACCTTACCTTGGACGGGACCGTTTGCGTCTTTTGACTCACGTATGCAAATGTGTCGCTAGCACTCCAATGTTAAAGAACCCGGGTCGACATAACTAGATAGAAACCCAAGTGGCACATCGGTACAAAGACAAGCATACATAACCCAGCAAAGCAGGTGTCGGTCATCAACGTGTGTAGATGAGTCGTAGCAAGCTACAAGGACTCCCTTACACCGCGAGACATTTCCCCGAATGGACAGACACAGAAGCAAAGAAGGATACATTTCGGTCAAGCAATGTGTTCGGAGCCGTAGCAAGCTACCAGGGCTCAGTGGAATCACAAAGGGGCATTTCTCTATAAAGGGTACTACTAAAGGTGCACCACTAGGTGTCGAACCCCATACATATCATAACACATCACACGTATGCATCACATACTCAATATGCACAGATACAACAATGGCATCACAACATAACCATACAACATCACAACATTTATTTAGAAGGCTGGGAAGAGCCTTGCGTAATAAGTTCATACAGGTAGGGGTTACGTGATCCGACACTCAAGTCATACAAGCCATGCGGAAGCACTAAAGCTGTCTGAGTAAAAACAGATGAAAGGAAAAGGCATAAAGCCTGACTATCTATAGATCTCTTCCGAAGGGCCAGGTCGTAGCTGGGACACCAGCTACTCGTCATCATCGACGTCTTGGTAGAACCCACCAGATCGTTCGTGGGTATTTGGTGCAACAGTTATTAAGAAAACATGAGTACGAAAGTACTCAGGAAGACTTTAAATCAGATCTAAGTACTCATGCACAAGTATCAACAAGGGCGTTGTGGGGTTTCATGCAGCAAACTAGCTTTAAATTTTGGCTAATCTGTATTACGATTACAATTATTTTGAACAAGTTTTGATAAGTCGTACACGAGTCCACTATCTACTCAACAATACACTAACATGGATTATTACCCGTCTCCCTACGAGAATGCCATCCATGATACTCATAATTATCTTGATATTTTTATGAGTAGCTATTAGAGTTATCTATGAACAACATATGTTTCCAAGTAGTCCATATCTGCGGACGCGGCTATTCGAATAGATCATGACCCTCCACGGGTGTACTTCTTCACAGACGCTCTCGCCATTTATCGCCATATGCAATTCATGCACCTCGGCAGCCTTCAAGCGGAAGCCGAGCGATGGAGACGACCACGACCGTTAACTACTCTAATACCTATTCGAGGTTTATCACCTATTTGAGAAAGAACCCGCACGAAAGTTCGGCCGAAGTTTTTGCTACAGCCTCAAACAATGTGTGAAGGGTTCCCAAGCCCACCATTCGGGTGCCACTTGGTACACCGTGCCACTGCCTACTGCGTCACAGACCACTTCTAAGATCAGCAACATGCACATCCTCCAGCATAACTACAAGCACCAGAAACTAGTTGCAACTCCTGGACCGAGTACTGGGCGATTAATAAGTCGAGAGTGTCCATTGGTTTCGGGCCCATTGTATGGTAGCAGTTAGTCTTGGATCACATACATGGAAATCAGTTCCTAAGAACGGTTCCAATGAGACAACCCTCCATGTACTCCTACACAACCTCTCATCGGTAACCTTACTAAATTAGATTCAACACTTAACCTTTTGTCACCAGAACACATTCTTTCACTCTAGTTCATCACCCAGAAGAAACAGGCATGACACAATTCTAAGCATAGCAAGCATAGCAGGGTAAAGCACATTATGGCTCAAGCATCTACCGGGTATGCTAGGTTGCAAGGTATAGCTATTTACTATGACAATGATAGGTCATGAACATGAATGGGTTCAACTACCGAAGCAGAAGCATTTATCACAATATGTCCTAGTGCAATAAATGAGAGCATGAGCGAGAACATGGGACTTTATCAGAATGCTCAAAAAGGGTGCTTGCCTTATAGATCAGCGGAGGGATACACTCCTCTAGTTGGATACTTCGGTGTATCCCGTGGAGCACAGCCTACCTAATACAAACGGATAACAATCAATACACGGCAAGTGCAACAATATGATGCATGATCATGGCATGATAAGAATATCTTGGATGAGCTAATGCATCTAATAGTGAATTTGTTGAAGCTGGTTTGAATCAAAGATTCAAATGCCACTTCAAATAAGGTATTTTTAAATTACCTTTAATTGATTTGACCTAATGCTTAGGTATAGCTTGTTCTATCATGCATGAAAATAGCACCAATGGATTCCTTGATTTTTTCTAATAAATTGTCATATATAAATTATTCCAATGTGAGTTAGACATTATTTTCTATGATTTTTTGATTTTTTCAATTTGTTTGGAATTTATTCGAACCAGAAATGGAATTACTGCATCAGCATGACATCAGTACTACATCGACTGGTCAAAGAGACCGTTGCAGGTCAAATATGACTAGTGGGGTCCACTGGTCAGTGACCCAAGCACTAATTGCGTTAAGAACTAAATTTAAAACCTTATTAACAGAACTGGGCCGACTGGTCAGTGGGTGATTAGGTTAATTAATCCTAACTAAGAAAATATTAGCCTAACTAAATTAACCAGGGCTGGCCCCACATGTCATCGAACGAGGGAGGTCAATCCCATGGTCGATGGGGTCAAACCCACCGGCGTTGAGCCGCCGGAAGCTCTACACACGGCGAAGGGGGTCGGAAACACACTCCGACGACCATTTGGCTAGCAGAGACCAGCTCTAGATCAGCCTCTAGCCCACACATCTATTGGAACAACCTAGAAGGGATGGGGTGGACGGAAACATCGCTGGCGATGACTTGGTGGCCACCGGAGCTCGGCCTGCATCGCGATCAATGGTACATAGCGCAGATTAACCGAATCTGAGCATCTACAACACCTATGCGTCATCGAAATAGCATTGGTGGCCTCGGTTGGGCTTGAGGATGATCGAAACCTCACCGGCCATGAGCTTCCGCGGCGAATCTCTTCGGGCGTCAGTGGATTCGATGGCTTTGGCTCACGAACGAAGGGAAAAAGGGGAGAAATGGGTTCTGCGGCTTACGAGGGTTGCAGAGGCGTCGAGCGCGGGATCGGAGACAGCCCGACGACATGGATCGACGGCAGCGACCTCGGTGACCGAAGGAGGAAGACGACGGCGCGCCGGTATTTGGGGGCGATTGGCTCCGATTCTTCTGGCGAGGAGCTTCTGTGCAACGAGGCAGAGCGATTGAGCACCTCGGGGTCGAGAGGGGACGGCAAGGGCGACCTAGTGACGGTGAGCCTAAGTTGCAGCCATGGCGGCAGAGAAGGGAGAAGAGAAGAGAGAGAGAGGGGGAATGAGGAGAGGAGCGGCTAGCCACGACGGAGGGGATGTCTATCCCACTCGCCAGCACGATGAGCAGGCACCCTGCTACGTGCCACGGCTACGGCAAGCGGCGGCCAGCTCCTCCCCTGCCTACTGGCAGAGGTAGAAGACGACACGGGAGGAGGCTAGATGGGCTGGGCGAGCGCTAGGTAAGATTTCCCCCCTTTTGTTTTTTGTTTCAGCTTTGGTATTCTAACTTTTGTTCAAATTTGTTTGGGCTCAAAATCTAAACCAAAAACCCTGAAATTAATTTTGGGTTGTATTTTCGAATATTTCCAAACTCCTAAAAATATTTCAGCATTTTTGAAATACCTAAAATATTTATAACTATTTATTTTGGCAATTTCAGTGGCTTTTGTAGATTATTTAAGATGCCAAAGGTGGTTGTAAAATAAAATGCATCCCTCAAATGTTATTGCCAACATCTATCAGATAAGATGAACATTTTTGAAGCCATTTTGGGTTCATTGAAAATCACACCATTTGAGTTGTTTTATTTAGGGTGAGGTTCTAGAGTTTTCTTAATCCCCATTTCAATTTTACAAAAAATAAACATGATGTAGACACTAGCTAGGCACAAAGAAAAATGAAACAAGTGATGTGATAGGGTTTGGAAAGCTTATATTAAATAACAACTTTTTGGTCAAAATAATATCTTATAAAAATAAGTTTAGGTACTATACACGTGGTACAGTCATTGGGCAATGATTTGGATCAAGAAGATGAGTCTAGAGAGTAGGAGGAAGTTGGGATTTTAAAACACAACCAGGCAATTAAGCAATCACCAATCAATTCAAGTACCACAAGCACACAAGAAGTTTGGATTGGTCCTAGTTTTTCGAGCTATGTTAACTTAGTCAGGTGAGTCAAAACACATGGTGTGACATGATTTGGGGGAAATGGGGAAACCGTGGCAGTTTCATAACGGCCAGGGAACTACTTATCGCACTCTCTTTTATACGGCACTCGGTTTTATACATATTATGTGTGTTTGATACTTACAACTTCACACACGATTTCCACACCAAATCGGACAACGTGGATGATACACGGTTCCCGAAAGACAATCATATGTGATGTACTACCCGATACATGTGGTGATTCAGTAACTTAGTTAATACCTATGGTAAAACAACCGCTCTTTGGATACCCGTAAAAAACTGTTGTTGTGCTGGTAGAATGGGGGTGGTGGTCATGGGAGTGTCTACTGGATAGGAGGTCAATCCTCGGTCATTTGGCGATGGCGGGATGATAGTTGGTCAATACTCGGTCGACCTATGATGGTGGCGTGATAGGTTGTTAGTCCTTGGTCAACGACGGGAGATTGTGGGAGCTTAATCCTCGAGGTTAGCGGTGGCATGATTGGAGCACATCCTTCGCAGGCGATGGGGGATAGTGGAGCTAGGATCTTCACGCGGTCGTTGTACTAAGTTCTACTGGTCGACCCTGATGTCTCAGCATGCCATGGCCATGCGGAGCTCAATCTAATTGGTGGAGGTCCTCGTGCATCTAGTTAATTAAGGTATTATTTTTGTTAAGTGCCTTAATTAATTTATTCAATTCATAAGGGTAATACATACGTGTAAATTGACTAGTCATTATTTAGTGTCATGCATGGTTGGATAACAATATGGAGCTCCCTTTCTAAATTATGAAACTAAAATTTTGTGATTTATTCAAGCATCTTTGGCCAACAACTAATCCATTTCTTAAAGTTTTTCAAAATACCCCTTGTTTGTGCAAATGGAACAATCTCAATGGATGAACGATCGGACATCCTTAAAGTTTATGCTTATCATGGAGGAGTTCATCAGTTTAGTTGAACAAAGAAAGTGGAGACTTGGTGAAGAATATTACATCCAGTCTCTATGCCTGGATTGTACCAAAGATTCACATACAACTACGGACGTCGAATTCCACTTATACTCATGTGGATTCATGGATGGATATACACATTGGACCAGAAACGGTGAAGATCCGGTCATGGATGAAGGTAACCTAGAGGGCAGAGAGATGCCAAACCACGGTCAGTGTCTCATAGATGTTGAATTTTACCTTGGGGCTTAGACACAAGCTACAAACAGAACAGTCACATGCCAAAACCCCCATAGAAAAGCCAAGAGTGCGAGAGAGACGACACCTATTAACTCGATGACATGCCCGATTTTGATACTATAATTACATATTTCCAAGGCCTAGGAAGATATATAGTTGCTACAAGGATCTTCCAACTATTTTGGTAGACTCCAAGGAAGATTTTTATCATGGTTGCAAAAAATATATATTTCAAATTGAATGGCATATTGGCGCTTCTCAGATTTAAAGCACAAAGTGGTATATCTAACAAGGGCTTCATAGAGTTATTAGGTCTTTTCAAAGACATTATTCTAGAAGATAATGTGCTCCCCAAAAGAAAGAACGAAGCAAAGAAAGTAGTTAGCCCACTGGAACTTGAATTCTAGAAGATACACGCTGTGCTAATGATTGTATGTTGTACCACGGTGACGACAAAGATTTGAGTTCTTATCGCATATACAAGCATGCACGAAACAAGCGTAGAAGAGCAAAGGACAAGTACAGAACAAACTACGTCATCAAGATTGGAATCCGGTTCATGGTTATTTGGTACTTGCGTATATTCCAAGGTTGAAGCGTTTGTTTGCAAACCCTAGAGAGGCAAAGAGGTTTCGGTGGCATCATGATAAGAAAACTACAGACAAATATATTAGGCATCACAAAGATGTGGCTCAATGGGATAGAATCGATGCCAAGCATGAAAAATTTGCCAAGGATCCTAGAAATTTAGGGCTAGGGGAGTGTACTGGCAGAATGAATCAATTTGGTGTTATGAGCACCCAACACAACACTTTGCCGGTGCTTTTGTGCATATATAACCTTGCTTCTTGGGTTTGTTTGAGGAAAAAATAAATCTAGATGTCAATGATCATCCAAGGCCAGAAGCAACCAAGAAATGGCATCGATGTCATGCACATAGATAAGAATGTCTATGAAAGCAGCCTTGCTAATTTTCTCAAGATTAATGGGAAAAGAAAGGATGGTGACAGTGCACGACTCACAAGAGTTACAATCTCACTCTAGTAGAGGTAAAAGAGTTATCCGACTATTTGGTGTCAATTAAGACACCCTCTTCCTACTCTGCAAACATTAGAAGTCTCATGGATATGAGTTGGGTAATTATAAGTTGTCACACATTAAGTCACATAATTGCCACATAATGTGGAAATGGATCCTCCTCGTAACCATCAGGAATATGATGGACACAAACATGAGAAACACACTCAGTGACCTCTGTTATTTCTTCAACAAACTATGGAGGAAGGTGGTAGATCTTGAAGAGCTGGATTTTATGCAAGAGGATATTGCAAGAATATTGTCAAACTTAGAAAAAAAATTCCCACCTTCATTCTTTGATGTCATGATCCATCTCAGTGTGCACTTTGTCAACAAGATAAAGTGTTGTGGTCATGTGTTTCTTCACAACATGTATCCCTTCGAACGTTTCATGGGAATATTGAAGCGCTACAGTCAAAACAGATGTCATCCAGAGACAAGCATCCGACAATGTTATACCATGGAGGAGGTGGTTGATTTTGGCACCAAATACTTGAAACAAAGGCCCATAGGTTTTCCCCTCTGTCTCCATGGGGGGAGGTTGGCTGGTAAGCTGGTCCTTGTTAGAATGTCATTTAGTGCAGTTGGAGATTAGGTCGATGAAGCCCATTTGACGGTACTGCTTCACAACCCAGATCTTGAAGCTTATGTTGAAGAACACTTGGAGGATATACAATGAAGCTCCTTACCCGTGGTGCATTCATCATCTGCCGAGAACAATACACACAATATGGACTACGTTAGATGGCTGAAGGCTTCTTCGGCACTCGGATCCATTGATAACCTTACAACATGGTTGGCACAAAAGCCATCACCTACTATTACAAGATACGAAGCATATGACATAAATGGCAACACATTCTATAGTGAGGAGCGTGATGCAAGGACTCATATCAGAATAGCTCTATTCGAATACAATGCCAAACTGTAGACGAGTATGATAAAAAGGTATATTATGCAACCATCGAAACGCTTTGCGAGCTTGACTATGTGAAAGTGAAGGTGGCATTATTAAAGTGCATCCGGGTACATCTTGGTCAGGTAAAACTTGATGCTTATAGGAAGACCTATGTTGACCTTTGATAGATGGCATATTACAAGGTGCCATTTATTCTTGCTAGAGATACTACCTAGATTTTCTATGTGAAAGACCTCTTTCATAAGATCTTCAATGTAATGATGTATGGGAAGAGGAGGGTACTAGGCATCGAGAATGTTGTTGATGAGGATGATTAAAATAAAGGGAATTCTATTTATGTGCCCTCGGTTCCTTAGTTGTTCTCAGTTTTGCCCAAGCGATGAAAATTTTCTCACTTTTACCCTCCACCCTCCACCACCTGCTCACAAAAGCTCTAAGACATAACCACCATCTAGTAAAAGCCTTTGACCATTACCCCTTGACCAGTGGGCTGGCGTGATAACCTGACATGTGGGTCTCCGCATACGGGTCGGTCAAGCGTGCACCCAACCCTTTATTGGCCCATTTTCTTCGTGCGCACCACATAAATTTTTAAAAAAGGCAAATTCAAACTTAATTAAAACATATTTATGTTAACTAAAACATAAAAAACTTGATTAAGGTCTCACCATTCTTGTGTTTCCCTAGACGTCCTCGTCGTCCGAGCTAGGATCGGTCAAGTCCACCAATTCCAACACTGGGACTTCCCACGAAAAGGTTGCCTCTCATGCACAATCTGCATCCAGTGCTGGCTGCGCCGCCAACGGGCCTCCTTTGCCATGGGAACATCACTACGCCTCCTGCTCCAAGCATGCCTCCTCCTCCTCCCGTACCCAGCAGGCACGATGCTCCTCATCCTCGTGCTCCTCCTTCATGAAGCACTCGGCCTCCTCGTGCTTTGCCGCCAGGAGGCGCTGCCTCCATACTCGAGGTACACCTTCTCCTGCACCGGCGTATCCCCGTGCCACATGGGGGCAAGCTAACCCACTCACGCATGCGGCCCTCCCACATGTACATCTCCTTCGTTGGCTGGGGCGACGGCAGTGGGAATCGCTCGATGATGAAGGGGGACAACATAGTCACCGATGGAAGATAGGGCGAGGGCCTCCGCCTGCCTCGCCTAAACGCCTCATCCTCCTCTGGCTCGATGACAGGCGGTGTTGGTGGGTTGGTGCAGTTCTCCTGGGCGCCAAGGCATTTTTGCTCCTCGTGATCGAGGGAAAACAACCTGTCCCAAATAGTAGAGTCGAGAGCATACGCCTCCATCCGACATTGCTACAATGTAACGATCTCCCGCCACCTGTGAACCTCCTTGGCGTGCACCCAATGCGACCACGACATAGCAGGCTCCAGGATCTGCTACGGATCCAGATGCCACTCATGCGGTAGCGTGACATCCAAGTACGGCAGCGGCTTCCTGTAACCTAGTGCTAGTGCCCCTGTGCACCGAAATGTGTAGGCACTGCCGCACGGGGCGGTCAAGCGCTAGTGATGGTGGAGGAGGAACCACATGGGAGGACTTGCTAGGGGTGAACTACCCCTTGCCCTTGTCAGAGCCCCTGAAGAAACCCATGGCTAGGGTTTGGTGGTCGCCGACCAGGGAGCATGTCGGGGCGAAGATGTGGATGGGTAGTGGAAGTGGATGCGCCCCCCCCGCATGCGTGGATTAAAGCATGATGAGACACCATAGTTTCCAGTCGTTGATGCGTGGGTCTATGATATGTGGCCACGTTCAATATGACTGTGTCTAGAAGTTGGTTGGTAGACATGTGGGGTCGTGGCATGTTGGGGGACAGGACCAACGATGATCTATGGGACCTCAGAGACCCCTTTACGATTCTGCAGGGGGCTCCGGTGTGCGAAGAGCATCAATCGGCCAAATCATGCGTGAGGGTTTATACAGGTTCGGACCGCTTGGGAGCGTAAAACCCTAAATCCTGTTTTCGTGGTGGTTGACTAAGTGAGTTCAAGTAGACGAGTGAAACCGCCCAGCAAGGATGCTCGAGAGGTGTAGCTACTCGTGCAATTGAACAATGTGTCGACCCTTCTGCAGGTAGCCATGTGTTGGAAATATGCCCTAGAGGCAATAATAAATTAGTTATTATTATATTTCTTAGTTCATGATAATCGTTTATTATCCATGCTATAATTGTATTGATTGGAAACACAATACTTGTGTGGATACATAGACAAAACACTGTCCCTAGTAAGCCTCTAGTTGACTAGCTCGTTGATCAAAGATGGTCAAGGTTTCCTGGCCATAGGCAAGTGTTGTCACTTGATAACGGAATCACATCATTAGGAGAATCATGTGATGGACTAGACCCAAACTAATAGACATAGCATGTTGATCGTGTCATTTTGTTGCTACTGTTTTCTGCGTGTCAAGTATTTGTTCCTATGACCATGAGATCATATAACTCACGGACACCGGAGGAATGCTCTGTGTGTATCAAACGTCGCAACATAACTGGGTGACTATAAAGATGCTCTACATGTATCTCCAAAGGTGTTCGTTGAGTTAGTATGGATCGAGACTGGGATTTGTCACTCCGTGTGACGGAGAGGTATCTCGGGGCCCACTCGGTAATACAACATCACACACAAGCCTTGCAAGCAATGTGACTTAGTGTAAGTTACGGGATCTTGTATTACGGAACGAGTAAAGAGACTTGCCGGTAAACGAGATTAAAATAGGTATGCGGATACTGACGATCAAATCTCGGGCAAGTAACATACCGAAGGACAAAGGGAATGACATACGGGATTATATGAATCCCTGGCACTGAGGTTCAAACGATAAGATCTTCGTAGAATATGTAGGATCCAATATGGGCATCCAGGTCTCGCTATTGGATATTGACCGAGGAGTCTCTCGGGTCATGTCTACATAGTTCTCGAACCCGCAGGGTCTGCACACTTAAGGTTCGACGTTGTTTTATGAGTATTTGAGTTATATGGTTGGTTACCGAATGTTGTTCGGAGTCCCGGATAAGATCACGGACGTCACGAGGGTTTCCGGAATGGTCCGGAAACGAAGATTGATATATAGGATGACCTCATTTGGTTACCAGAAGGTTTTCGTGCATTACCGGAAAAGTTTCGGGCTCATCGGTAGTGTACCGGGAGTGCCGGGAGGGGTGCCGGGGACCATCGGGAGGGGTGTCACGCCCCAAGGGGTCTCATGGGCTATGGGAAGAGATAAACCAGCCCCTAGTGGGCTGGAATAAGTTCCCACTAAGGCCCATAAGGTTTGAGAAGGAAAAAACACAAGGTGGAAAGAGTTTCCAAGTGGGAATGTGGAATCCTACTCCAAGTAGGATTGGAGTAGGACTCCTCCACCTCCAATTTCGGCCAAACCTTGAGGGTTTGAGGCTGCCTCTTGCCTCCCCCTCCCTCCTATATATACTGAGGTATTAGGGCTGATTTGAGACGACTTTTCCACGGCAGCCCGACCACATACCTCCACGGTTTTCCCTCTAGATCGCGTTTCTGCGGAGCTCGGGCGGAGCCCTGCTGAGACAAGGTCATCACCAACCTCCGGAGCGCCGTCACGCTGCCGGAGAACTCTTCTACCTCTCCGTCTCTCTTGCTGGATCAAGAAGGCCGAGATCATCGTCGAGCTGTACGTGTGCTGAACGCGGAGGTGCCGTCCGTTCGGTACTAGATCGTGGGACTGATCGCGGGATTGTTCGCGGGGCGGATCGAGGGACGTGAGGACGTTCCACTACATCAACCGCGTTCACTAACGCTTCTGCTGTACGATCTACAAGGGTACGTAGATCACTCATCCCCTCTCGTAGATGGACATCACCATGATAGGTCTTCGTGCGCGTAGGAAATTTTTTGTTTCCCATGCGACGTTCCCCAACAGTGGCATCATGAGCTAGGTTCATGCGTAGATGTCTTCTCGAGTAGAACACAAAAGTTTTTGTGGGTGGTGATGTGCGTTTTGCTGCCCTCCTTAGTCTTTTCTTGATTCCGCGGTATTGTTGGATTGAAGCGGCTTGGACCGACATTACTCGTACGTTTACGAGAGACTGGTTTCATCGTTACGAGTAACCCCCTTTGCTCAAAGATGACTGGCAAGTGACTGTTTCTCCAACTTTAGTTGAATCGGATTTGACCAAGGAGGTCCTTGGATGAGGTTAAATAGCAACTCATATATCTCCGTTGTGGTGTTTGCGTAAGTAAGATGCGATCCTACTAGATACCCTTGGTCACCACGTAAAACATGCAACAACAAAATTAGAGGATGTCTAACTTGTTTTTGCAGGGTATGCTTGTGATGTGATATGGCCAACGATATGATGTGATATATTGGATGTATGAGATGATCATGTTGTAATAGATAATATCGACTTGCACGTCGATGGTACGGCAACCGGCAGGAGCCATAGGGTTGTCTTTATAACTAACGTTTGTGCTTGCAGATGCGTTTACTATTTTGCTAGGACGTAGCTTTAGTAGTAATAGCATGAGTAGCACGACAACCCCGTTGGCGACACGTTGATGGAGATCATGATGATGGAGATCATGGTGTGACGCCGGTGACAAGAAGATCGTGCCGGTGCTTTGGTGATGGAGATCAAGAAGCACGTGATGATGGCCATATCATGTCACTTATGAATTGCATGTGATGTTAATCCTTTTATGCACCTTATTTTGCTTAGGACGTCGGTAGCATTATGAGGTGATCTCTCACTAAAATTTCAAGACGAAATTGTGTTCTCCCCGACTGAGCACCGTTGCTACAGTTCGTCGTTTTGAGACACCACGTGATGATCGGGTGTGATAGACTCAACGTTCACATACAACGGGTGCAAAACAGTTGCGCACGCGGAACACTCGGGTTAAGCTTGACGAGCCTAGCATGTGCAGACATGGCCTCGGAACACATGAGACCGAAAGGTCGAGCATGAATCGTATAGTTGATATGATTAGCATAGAGATGCTTACCACTGAAACTATTCTCGACTCACGTGATGATCGGACTTGAGATAGTGGATTTGGATCATGTACCACTCAAATGACTAGAGAGATGTTCTTTTTGAGTGGGAGTTCTTGAGTAATATGATTAATTGAACTAATTGTCATGAACATAGTCTAATGGTCTTTGCGAAGTACGATGTAGCTTGCGCTATAGGTCTACTGTTTTTATATGTTCCTAGAGAAAATTTAGTTGAAAGTTGAAAGTAGCAAAATTTGCAGACTGAGTCTGTAAAACCAAGGATTGTCCTCGTTGCTGCACAGAAGGCTTATGTCCTTAATGCACCACTCGGTGTGCTGCACCTCGAGCGTCGTCTGTGGATGCTGTGAACATCCGACATACACGTTTCTGACGACTACACGATAGTTCAGTACAAAATACTTAATGGCTTAGAAGCAAGGCGCCGAAAACGTTGTAAAAACGTCACGGAACATAAGTGATGTTCCAAAGAGATGAAATTGTGATTTCATGCTTGTGCCCTTGTTAAGAGGTACGAGACCTCCAAACAAGATTCTTTGTCCACAAAGTAAAAAAGCTCAATCGTTGAGCATGTGCTCAGATTGTCTGAGTACAACAATCACTTGAATCAAGTGGGAGTTAATCTTCCAGATGAGATAGTGATGGTTCTCCAAAGTCACTGCCACCAAGCTGTGAGAGCTTCGTGATGAACTATAACATATCAAGGATAGATACAATGATCCTTGAGCGATTCGTGATGTCCTGACACTGCGAAAGTAGAAATCAAAAGGAGCATCAATAGTTGATGGTTAGTAAAACCACTAAGTTTCAAGAAAGGCGAGGGCTAGAAGGGATACTTCGTGAAACGGCAAAACAGTTGCTACGCTAATGAAGAGACCCAAGACTAAACCCAAACCCGAGACTAAGTGCTTCTGTAATGAGGGGAGCAGTCACTGAGGCGGAGCAACTCTAGATACTTGGTAGATAAGAAGGCTGGCAAAAGTCGAGAGAAATATATTTGATATACATAATGTTGATGTGTACTTTACTAGTACTCCTAGTAGCATGAGGGTATTGGATACCGGTTCGGTTACTAAGTGATTAGTAACACGAAATGAAAGCTACGGCATAAACGGAGACTAGCTAAAGGCGAGGTGACGATACGTGTTGGAAGTGTTTCCAAGGTTGATATGATCAAACGTCGCGCGCTCCCTCTACCATCGGGATTGGTGTTAAACCTAAATAATTGTTATTTGGTGCTTGCGTTAAGCATGAACATGATTGGATCGTGTTTATTGCAATACGATTATTCATTTAAAGAGAATAATGGTTACTCTATTTTCTTGAATAATTACCTTCAATGGTTTATTGAATCTCGATCGTAGTGTTACACATGTTCATGATATTGGTGCCAAAAGATACGAGTTGATGATGATAGTACCACTTACTTGTGGCACTGCCGCTTGAGTCATGTTAGTATAAATTGCATGAAGAGGCTCCATGCTGATGGATCTTTGTACTCACCTGATTTCGAATCACTAGTGACATGCAAATCATACCACATGAGCAAGGCCTTGTTTTCATTGAGATGAAATAAGATAGTAACTTGTTGGAAGTGATACATTTTGATGTATGCAGTCCAATGGGTGCTGAGGCACGCAGTGGATATCATTATGTTCTTACTTCACCGACGATTTGAGTAGATACAGGAGTATTTACTTAATGAATCACAAGTCTGAAATGTTGAAAAGTTCAAATCCGTTTCAGAGTGAAGTTCGTCGTAACAAGAGGATAAACTGTCTACGATATGATCATGGAAATGAATATCTGAGTTACGAGTTTTGGTACACAGTTAAGACAATGTGGAAATTGTTTCGCAGTTCATGCCACCTAGAACATCATAGTGTGATGATGTGTCTGAACGTCATAGCCACGCACTATTTGGTATGGTGCATACTATGATGTCTCTTATCGTATTACCACTATCGTTTATGGGTTATGCATTAGAGACAACCGCACTCACTTTAAATAGGGCACCGCGTATTTCCGTTGAGATGACACAGTATAGACTGAGGTTTAGAGAAATCTAAACTGTCGTTTCTTGAAAGGTTGGGGTTTCGACACTTATGTGAAAAAGTTTCAGTCTGATAAGCTCGAACCCAAAGCGGATAAATGCATCTTCATAGGATATCCAAAACAGTTGGGTACATCTCCTATCTTAGATCCGAAAGCAAAGTGTTTGTTTCTAGAAACGGATCCTTTCTCGAGGAAAGGTTTCTCTCGAAAGAATTGAGTGGGAGGGTGGTAAAACTTGATGAGGTTATTGAACCATCACTTCGACCAGTGTGTAGCAGGACGCAGGAAGTTGTTCCTGTGGCGCCTACACCAATTGAAGTGGAGGCTGATGATGGTGATCATCAAGCTTCGAATCAAGTTACTACAAACCTCGTAGGTCGACAAGGTCGCGTACTGCTGCAGAGTAGTACGGTAGCCCTGTCTTGGAGGTCATGTTGTTTGAGCAACAGTGAACCTACGAGTTATGGAGAAAGCGATGGTGGGCCCAGATTCCGACAAATGGCTGGAAGCCATGAAATCCGAGAGAGGATCCATGTATGAAAACAAAGTGTAGACTTTGAAAGAACTACTTGATGGTCATAAGACTATTGAGTAAAGATGGATCTTTAAAAAAGACAGACGATGATGGTGATAAGTCACTATTAAGAAAAGCTCGACTTGTCGCAAAGATGTTTTCGACAAGATCAAACAGTTGACTATGATGAGACTTTCTCACTCGTAGCGAGGCTAAAGGTCTGTTAGAATTATGTTAGTTGTTGATGCATTATTTATGAAATATTGCACGTAGGATGTCAAAACATTGTTTTCTCGACGGTTTCCTTGAGCAAACATTGTATGTGATACAACCAGAAGGTTTTGTCGATCCTAAAGATACTAGCAAGTATGCAAGCTCCAGTGATCCTTCAATGGACTGGTGCAAGCATCTCGGAGTTGGAATATACACTTTGATGAGATGATCAAAGATTTTTGGTTTGTACAAGGTTTATGAGAAACTTGTATTTCCTAAGAAGTGAGTGGGAGCACTATAGAATTTCTGATAAGTATATGTGGTTGACATATTGTGGATCAGAACTAATGTAGAATTTCTGTAAAGCATACTAGGTTGTTTGAAAGATGTTTTCAAAGGAGTACCTAGATTACGCTACTTGAACGTTGAGCATCAAAGATCTATGGAGATAGATCGAAAGCGCTTAATAGAAGTTTCAACAAGATGCATGCCTTGACAAGTTTTTGAAAGGGTTCAAAATAGATCAGCAAAGAAGGAGTTCTTGGTTGCGTTGTGAGGTGTGAATTTGAGTAAGACTCAAAACCCGACCCCGGCAGAATAAAGAGAATAGACGAAAGTCGTCTTCTATGCCTTAGCCGTAGAATCTGAAGTATGCCATGCTGTGTACCGCACCTGATGTGTGCCTTGACTCAAAGTCTGTTGAGAGGTACAGAGAGTGATCCATGATTGAATCACTAGCAGCGGTCAAAATTTATCCTTAGTAACTAATGGACTAAGGAATTTTTCTCGATTATGGAGGTGGTTAAAGAGTTCGTCGTAAAGGGTTACGTCGATGCAAGCTTTGACACTAATCCGAATAACTATGAGTAGTGAAACGGATTCGTATAGTAGAGTAGATATTCTGAGTATTTCCAAATAGCACATAGTAGCAGCATCTATAAGATGACACAAAGATTTGTAAAGAACACACGGATCTGAAAGTTTCAGAACCGTTGACTAAAACCTCTCTCATGACCAAGACGTGATCAAACCCCATAACTATATGGGTGTTGGATTCATTGGAATCACATGGTGATGTGAACTAGATTATTGACTCTAGTGCAAGTGGGAGACTGTTGGAAATATGCCCTAGAGGCAATAATAAATTAGTTATTATTATATTTCTTAGTTCATGATAATCGTTTATTATCCATGCTATAATTGTATTGATTGGAAACATAATACTTGTGTGGATACATAGACAAAACACTGTCCCTAGTAAGCCTCTAGTTGACTAGCTCGTTGATCAAAGATGGTCAAGGTTTCCTGGCCATAGGCAAGTGTTGTCACTTGATAACGGAATCACATCATTAGGAGAATCATGTGATGGACTAGACCCAAACTAATAGACGTAGCATGTTGATCGTGTCATTTTGTTGCTACTGTTTTCTGCGTGTCAAGTATTTGTTCCTATGACCATGAGATCATATAACTCACGGACACCGGAGG
This sequence comes from Hordeum vulgare subsp. vulgare, assembly GCF_904849725.1. Classification (NCBI taxonomy): domain Eukaryota; kingdom Viridiplantae; phylum Streptophyta; class Magnoliopsida; order Poales; family Poaceae; genus Hordeum; species Hordeum vulgare. The sequence goes on from NC_058518.1 coordinate 223,634,681, forward strand.
AATGCTTTGTGTGTATCAAACGTCGCAACATAACTGGGTGACTATAAAGATGCTCTACATGTATCTCCAAAGGTGTTCGTTGAGTTAGTATGGATCGAGACTGGGATTTGTCACTCCGTGTGACGGAGAGGTATCTCGGGGCCCACTCGGTAATACAACATCACACACAAGCCTTGCAAGCAATGTGACTTAGTGTAAGTTACGGGATCTTGTATTACGGAACGAGTAAAGAGACTTGCCGGTAAACGAGATTAAAATAGGTATGCGGATACTGACGATCGAATCTCGGGCAAGTAACATACCGAAGGACAAAGGGAATGACATACGGGATTATGTGAATCCTTGGCACTGAGGTTCAAACGATAAGATCTTCGTAGAATATGTAGGATCCAATATGGGCATCCAGGTCCCGCTATTGGATATTGACCGAGGAGTCTCTCGGGTCATGTCTACATAGTTCTCGAACCCGCAGGGTCTGCACACTTAAGGTTCGACGTTGTTTTATGCGTATTTGAGTTATATGGTTGGTTACCGAATGTTGTTCGGAGTCCCGGATAAGATCACGGACGTCACGAGGGTTTCCGGAATGGTCCGGAAACGAAGATTGATATATAGGATGACCTCATTTGGTTACCGGAAGGTTTTCGTGCATTACCGGAAAAGTTTCGGGCTCATCGGTAGTGTACTGGGAGTGCCGGGAGGGGTGCCGTGGACCATCGGGAGGGGTGTCACGCCCCAAGGGGTCTCATGGGCTATGGGAAGAGATAAACCAGCCCCTAGTGGGCTGGAATAAGTTCCCACTAAGGCCCATAAGGTTTGAGAAGGAAAAAACACAAGGTGGAAAGAGTTTCCAAGTGGGAAGGTGGAATCCTACTCCAAGTAGGATTGGAGTAGGACTCCTCCACCTCCAATTTCGGCCAAACCTTGAGGGTTTGAGGCTGCTTCTTGCCTCCCCCTCCCTCCTATATATACTGAGGTATTAGGGCTGATTTGAGACGACTTTTCCACGGCAGCCCGACCACATACCTCCACGGTTTTTCCTCTAGATCGCGTTTCTGCGGAGCTCGGGCGGAGCCCTGCTGAGACAAGGTCATCACCAACCTCCGGAGCGCCGTCACGCTGCCGGAGAACTCTTCTACCTCTCCATCTCTCTTGCTGGATCAAGAAGGCCGAGATCATCGTCGAGCTGTACGTGTGCTGAACGCGGAGGTGCCGTCCGTTCGGTACTAGATCGTGGGACTGATCGCGGGATTGTTCGCGGGGCGGATCGAGGGACGTGAGGACGTTCCACTACATCAACCGCGTTCACTAACGCTTCTGCTGTACGATCTACAAGGGTACGTAGATCACTCATCCCCTCTCGTAGATGGACATCACCATCATAGGTCTTCGTGCGCGTAGCAAAATTTTTGTTTCCCATGCGACGTTCCCCAACACCATGGACCTTCCTTTATAAGGTAAGGGGTTACCACAGTGTCTACAACGGTGTTTTTACTGGGTGTACAGTGCGTACTACAGCGACATGACTGCTTGCTAGAATAGGTAGTGGGAAATACCAAACTGTGATGGACTGGGACAAGTGCATTGAATACGCTGTGAGGTAGCACTGGGGCGATGTCTCCCAGCAAGGATTGCCTCTCTCTATCTGTGTCGTCCGCCCAGCTACCTCTTATTCTGCTGCCATGCCGCGGGACGACTCCCATCGCGGTTGGGATGCTCCTGTTGCCACGGCCGCATGCCCCTGCCAGCTCTGCCTGCCCGCTCGACACCTCTGCTGATGTAGACAATCAGCCCCTGGTAATGTGCGGCGGTTTGGCGGACCGGGATTGTAATGCCCCAGATCTAACCCTTGCCATATTTGGAACCCTTTCCTATTTTGGATCATGATTTCATGCTATAAGAGTATCATTTCATGTGGCTTTGATTCATGTCTTCACCTTTGCATCATGGCATTCATTGCATTCATGTCAGTTCCTTTGTGTTGTTGTTGTTTGATCCATGATGAGTGCAAGTGTGTTGTGATGATGTGGTGATTGCCAAGCTATGGTTTCAAACTATGATTGTTTTCAAACTAGGTTTCAAATAACCCCTTCTCCATTATTTATTTGAGCTCAGGTTTAACTTGCTCAAACCTGTTTTAAAAAAATGTTGATCTTTTAGGGTGTTATTTTGTGAAGGAAGGGTATTGAGATTGGGGTTTTAAAATTTAAACCATATTGGGTTTTATTAACAAAACAGTTTATTTAATTTCTGTTTTGAGTATAGCTTAGTTGCTCAAAAATTCTGGTTTTCATTTTTGTTAAAGAGGGCATAATTCCCTTATGCCCAAAGTATTTTTATAGTGTTTTCTTCAAATCCATGTGTGGCTTTGTGCACTTTTATTTGCAGGTGTTATTTAAAAATGCAAAACCCATTTTGATTTAAACCGAATGGCCAGGTGGGCTGGCTTCCTCCTTTCCCTTTGGCCCATTCCTCCTCTCCTCGCGCGCAGCCCACCAGACGCCCGTCTCCTTCCTCCTCTCGACGTCACTGTGTACGACCGAAGGCCAGCCACAGATCTTCCTCCGCCATGATCTTGCAGCTCCAAGCACGCCCCCCGAGACCATTTAAGCGGCCAGACCCCTCCCCGCAACCCTAGGTCTCCGTTTTCCTCCTCCTCTCCTCGCTAGCGCCGTCAGGGGCATTCCCGAGCAGAGCCACCGCCATGGCCGTCTCCTGGTGAATTCGTCGCCGGCAGATCGGCACCCCGTCTTCTACCTCAACCGGATCAAGAGCACACGATGGACGCGGGGGTTCCATTCCCGACAAGATCAAGCGACGGGAGCGGCTACATCGATGGCCACGACGACCCCCCTCTTCTTCCACTACGTCGGCCCCTTCTGTAGCACCTCGTCGTGAGCACCTCTTCCTCCATGGCGAGCTCCTCTCCTCTCAACGCTAGGTGAGCGAGGCCCTTGCTCTCCTCCTCTTCCCCTCTCCATTAGCCGTATCCGAGCCCTCTGCTCGAGGCCTGCCGGAGTTGCACCGGAAGGATATGCAGTTGTTGTTGTTGCTCACTGTAGGTTGTTGCTTGCGTGTAGTCCCTCTGTTCGTGGCCGACGCGTCCCCCCCTCGCAGGCGTAGTGTAGCCAAGGTAGCCCCGCAACATGTATGTGCCTGGTAGGACGACTCGCTCCGATGAGCTCGTCGTCGGCGCCTCTCTGCAAAAGCAGAGCAAGGCCGCCCCTTTTCCTAGCTTACCTGGTTAGAGCTCCCCCTCTGGGACATTAGAACGCGCCAACTCAACTGGCTTGACCCTTGCGCGTAGAACGGCGCGACGCGGGTTCGAATCCCCGCCGGGCACTTTTTATGTTCCTGTTTCGTTGGTGGTAGTGCTTGGTAGAGCTACTATACTTGGGTTCCGTCGGCTTATCTGGTGAGAACCGCGCGCTAGCGTAGTGCTCTGTGCCTGTGTGTTGTACCAGGGAAACCTGGGTTCGAGTCCAGGGGCTCCCCATGTTATTTTGTTTTGTTTTGTTCCCTTGTTCATTATATTTTTTCCTACTGCTTTTCTTGGGAAGCAAGCATGCTTGTCTTTCTTCTAGCTAGAGCATTGGTGTGTATTTATTTTACTGCCTAGGATACCATGTATGTGTGTGTGCAAGTGCATGTGTATGCACTAGTGTGTGTAGTTGAGTGTGCACTAGGTGTGTATGTGTGTGGATGTGTGTGTGTGCACATGAGTGAGATGTGCACATATGTGAGTGTTTGTGTGTGCATGTGGTTGCACATGCATATGTGCAAGAGGGCCTAGCTTCTCACGATGCACCTCTTGTAGTGTGTGTGTGTGAGCACATATGTGAGGTAGGTGCTCATGCATGTGTGTGTGTGGGCATGAGTGCACATATGCACTTGTGCATGAGGGCTAACCCCTCATGCTTACCACTATGGAGAGAGGTAGTGGTGTAGGAGCTTGTGTGTGTGCATATGTAGGTGTAGATGTTGCTACATGTTCCATATTAGCTTGTGATAATATTCCTATATGATCATATTAGATTCTAGGTTGTTTTTCGAGTTAGCTTTGTGCCTAGATGTTACATGCAAGTACACATGTATTATATATGCTTTTGGGGTAGAATCATCCGGGGAATCCACTGATGCAATCAGATTTCACTTTAGAGCAACTTCATAAAACTGTCAATTTCTGTCACGATGCCATGTTTAGTGCTTTGTATTAAGTGTTGCCTTGACCCTATGCGGATGAATCCTTGATGTGGCAGTAGTGGGTGAACCCCTTTACAGCATGGGGTCTTTGTTTTGTTCATAGGAATTTGTATGCACCTATTGTGCCTTGTCAAAGTTGACACTTGGCTGAAACTGACAACTTTGTGAAAATCTGGGATTTTCACTAAGTCTGAGAATCTGCTGTTATTTTCTTCCCTTGTTGTTTTGGTTCCAAAGGCTCATGTGTTGGGAATCAGCCCATGCAACAAACCAAAGATGGTGAGCTTTGTGTTTGTCTAGCGCCCTATTAAATTTCATGCTTATTCACTTCCTGTAGATATCATTTTGGAAGCTCCCAAAATGCTTCAGAGCATAAGCAGCTGGTGAAAATCTGAGAGTTTCACTAAGTCCCCGAATCTGTAATTTTTGTCGAAGTTAGTGCCTGTAGATCTTCTCATGTCTAACTCCTTTGTATTAAGTTCTTGCACAGGCTTTTAGAGATTGTGAATGATTTTTGCCTCATATCTTGTTTGGCTCATTTAGATGGCTGTAGGTACTTTAAATGTTGTAGACAAACTGCTACGATGTTATTAGAAATAGATTGCATGTTTTTGTTGATTTGAAGCTTGTCTGGGCATTGTTGATGGTGTGGTGTGTTCTAATGCACCACCCCACTTATATTTGATTGTTTGATCATGTGTCAACCTGGTAACACCAGGAGAGTGCCATTGGAGTGTGTTTGTGGCTGATTTGAACAGTAGGTCTCCATATCTTGTTTCGTAGTTTCCGGTTGATCCGTAGCTCCGTTCTCTATGTTCTTTCTATGTTTTTGCTTTGTTTTCTCGTGATTCACATGTTCATGCCATCATCATGCATGTCAAGATAACTTAATATGAAGTTTTGTCTAGAATTCTATTAACTCAATTAATGCATATAAAAGTGACTAGAATAGTGATGCATGCTTCCTTCTTCACACATGCATCATATTGTTTGTCGCATCATGTTGTGTTGGTGTTTATTGGCTGTTATTTTATCTGGGGTAGCATTAGCATCGGAGAGCGAGTACATGGATTCTGGAGAGTACGTGCAGGAAGATCAAGAGCTGTTCCAAGCTGAAGACATCACAGGCAAGATGACCGTGACCTTGATAGCGTATCTAGCTTTGTTATGCTTAGAATCACGTTTCCTTTGATATATGATCGCTGCATACCACTTGATAAAAATGCCACATGTCGTTGCCATGAAAACCAAACACCTTCCCCTCCTAGCTAATGTTGTTTGGCTAAGTAGGCTTGCTCAACTTCTAATGAATAGCTTTGCTAGTTGCAGGTGCCAACTGTCTCATGTGATAACATGAGTAATTTTGATATCATTATGTTTAATACTGATATTTAATTAATGCACATTGTTGTCTTTTTCCGGTGCCTAGCCTTTTTCGGGGTGATTTGTTCCATTGTTGTCGCCTTAGTTTCGGTTACCGGTGTTTGCTTCCATAACTGATCGCTCCTAACACGTTCGGGGTTGTTATGGGGACGCCTAGATAAATCGTGTAGTGTTAAGACTTGTCCAGCAGGACCCAACATTGGTCTTAATCTGCTAATCACTTAATAATAATTTGCATAGGGAATAGCTACCCCAAGGATTTAATCAACAACCCGGGCCAGTGCTCCTCATGAGTGTGATGGACTAGTTAGAGCACCCCTGCAGGGTTTAATCTTTCAGAAAGCCGTGCCCGCGGTTATGTGGCAAACATGGATAATTTGTTAACATCTGGTTCTAGACAACTTAAAGTAACTCTAATAAAACTGCCAACTGTGTGCGTAACCATGACTGTCTTCTTCGAAGACCTCTCTTCGATCGGGAACACGGTGGAGTTATGTCTGACATAAGTAGGTGTTCAAGATCACTTAGTGATCATCTAGTCTTTGACCGCTCGCTTAGACCACAATATCAATTACTCTAATCATCGTAAGTTAGCCACCATATATGCTTAGGTTACTGCAAACTTGTACACTAAACCTTCCTCACATAATAACTTGACTAGATTCGATACCAAGGTCATCCGATTACTGAGTCCCCGTGGCTCACAGCTTACTACAAAATCCCGGCAGGTACAGGTACGCCCGACGCAGGAGATCCTGATGGCACCCAACTGAAGTGGCAGTACGATGAGGAGTCTGACCGACTATACGTGAACTATCCGTAGGACTGAGGCCGTGGTCGTGATCATGGGCCAGCATGCGGGATGTCATAGTTCTTTTACTTGTTTCATGGTGTCCGTAGCGGGACTAAACTATGTTCTGAATAATTTTGTGGCCGTAAACTTTATGTTAAACTATCGTCAGATGGCGAATGTATGCCCTACTTGTCATTCTTCAGTTATGTAATGTTATGATTATCTCGCTTGTGAAATGTTTAGATGCGCCTCTTTCCATTTTGAGGCATCGCCCCCAAAATAGGAAAGGGTCGCATCCTAGTCATTACAAGTTGGTAATCAGAGCCTTACGACCATAGGAGCCTTTGTGTGATCGAACTTGGCCAAGTCGAGTCTAGTAAAATGTTTTGAGTCTTAGTTATATCGGAGAGTAGGTTTCTTTTTTCTCCTCTTCTATGCTCTGGTGAGGTTCTCGACTTAGGAAATCTTAATTCTACTCCTCTTCTCGCTCAAAATTCTTTTAGGATCACGCGGGTATTTTGAAATCTATATGATATCGATGTGACAGAAATCTGTCTTGGTGCCTCCTGTCTGACTTGATTTCTACCGGGGAGTTGAGCTCCAGGGGATTCTTGTGCACATCGCCATCATTCAAATTTCTTAGTATCTCAGGTTGGAGGATGTTCGTAATTGATTCAGTACTAGTTGTGACGAGAGGAGTCCGTCTTCCCCAGTACTGGTGCAGAGAGTTTCGGATGTATCGCCACACTTTGTATCGTTGTGATCACGAGGGTCTGTAGTAGATGAAGGTCCAAGATTCTGGTTATGTGTTGACGGATGTGATACACTGGACGGGTTTGTATAGGAGTTGTGTGAAATATTACTCCTTGTATCCGTATACCAGATTGCATGACCAGATATTTCGGAATTCATAGGTGGGATATCAAGTAGTGACTTATAGGACAATGTTCCTATAGATGCATGATGTGAGGTTGGGATTCGACATTCAATGGGTACGTTTGTTCACGGTCGTCTTACAACAGTTTTTCTTGTGTCTTAAAGAGTCCTTGTAGCTTGCTACGACTCGGGGACGCTTCGTAAGTCGTGTGCACTGCGTTGCACAGGATGGCTACTGTAAATTCGAGGCCGTGCGATCATATCCACGAAGATATCGGATGGAATCTGTGTCATACGTTTGTTCCGACCAGTTCTATCTCATACTTGGATTGCAAGTGGTCTTTAATCAGGTTTTGTCGACGGTCACTTTGAGGAAGCATTCTTACTATTTTGTTCGAGTGCAATTGCTAAATATTCTTGTTCAGATATTCCCGCCTTTTGATTCAGCTTTACCTTCAATATTATTCGGTGGTCTAATGTGTTGTCCGTCTTCAGGATGGCTCCACCAACTTGTCAGAATCCGGGTCGCGAGGGTGCTGTTGTTCCGCCACCACCCCCTCCGCCTCGTCCTCTGCCGCCTCCTCATCCTGCAGAGGCTTGGCAAGCGGTGATAGCTGCAAAAAATTCTAACACCCAGATGTTAATCCAGCTGTTGCAAGAGAGGACAAATCAGCAGCAGGGCAATTTCAACCATGGTGGTAATCAGTTTGCATCTTTGAGTCAATTCCTCGCAAACCAGCCGAAGACCTTCACGTCGTGTGATTAGACGTTTGACGCTGAGGACTGGATTCAGGACATGAACAAACACTTTGAGTGTTGCAATGTCCGTCCAGAGGACTTCGTCAAGTTTGCGACGTTTCAGCTCAAGGGGCAGGCAACAGTCTGGTGGCAGTAGTTGAAGGACTCCACGGGTGGCAGATTGATCAGTTGGGATGAGTTCTGCAGAGATTTCAGGTCCCACTATATCCCGTCTAGCTTTGTGGAAGAGATGCATGAGAAGTTCAGACGCTTGAAGAAAGGTGGTTCCTTCGTGTACAAGTACAACGTCGAGTTCCACGAGCTGGCTCGATATGCCTTGCAGGACATTCCAGATCAGAAGAGCAAGATCTATCAGTTCAGAGGTGGTCTGAAAGAGGACTTGCAGCTGGCCCTCGCCTTGCACGATCCTGATGAGTTTGATAAGTTCTATAACTTGGCTCTCACGGCTGAGGCAGCTTTGCTCAGGGTGGAGAACTCGAAGAAGCGGTTCAGAGATTCCAGTTCGTCTCCCTCAACTCAGGTGGTTCCGAAGCAGCAGAAATACTGGGTGTCTCCTCCTCCTCCTCGGCACACTCAGCAGTTCAAGCAAGCAGGTGGTCGTGGTTCTTCCCACCCACCCAACCCAGCTATCCAGCAGAGGTTTCAGCAACAGAAGCAAGGAATCCTCAGACGTAGTTCCGTCAGCCGGCAGATGTTACTTGTCACAAGTGTGGGCAGAAGGGTCACTATGCCAACAAGTGCACCTCTCAGTTGCGTCTTCCGCCTCCTCCTCCAGGGAAGCCTCCAAGCAATGCTATAGTGAAGTTCATCCCCAGGTGTGTGAGAGTCAATATGATGAATGCAATTGAAGCACAGAACTCCTCGGACGTGATTATGGGTAATCTCCTCGTTAATGATATTCCTGCAAAGGTTTTATTTGATTCTGGTGCATCGCATTCATTCATCTCAAGGCCTTTCTCATTTAAGCATGGGTTCTCAACTCGTGATTTGCCTAAGCGTGTGTCAATTGTGTCTCCCGTCAAGATCATGAATTCCCACATGGTAGTTCCGGATGTTTTTGTCAAGATGGGTAATTATGCTTTTCTGGCTTCTCCTATTGTCCTTGGCAACTCAGATATTGATTTGATACTTGTAATGGATTTGTTGGCTATGAACAAGGCGTCTATTGATTGTGAAGCTAAAGAAGTGAAGCTAAATCATTCTTCGGAGGACGTGATTATCTTCGCAGCGTGTGATGACACGGTCCGTCTGTTTTCCTTGAATGAGAAGGGTGAGATCTCTCCAATTTCGCAAGTCCCAGTGGACTGCAAATATGAAGATGTTTTTTCGGAAGAAATGTCAGGAATGCCTCCGCATCGAGCAGTTGAGTTCGTAATTGGGCTTGAACCGGGTACTGAGCCTATGTGCAAACGGCCGTACAAACTGGGTCCAGAAGAGCTGAAGGAGTTGAAGAAACAACTTGATGAGGAGGAGCGTCTGGGTCTGATCAGACCAAGCTCATCTCCTTGGGGCTATGGAGTTCTTTTCGTCAAGAAGAAGGATGGTATGGAACGACTCTGTGTGGATTACCGCCCATTGAATAAGAATACGATTAAAAACAAGTATCCACTTCCTAACATCAATGAGTTGTTTGAGCAATTTAAAGGGTTTAAGATCTTCTCGAAGCTTGATCTCAGGATTTGTTATCATCAGATTCGCATTCACGAAGAGGACATTCCAAAGACTGCTTTGAGAACAAGCTTTGGCTCGTATGAGTATACGGTGATGTCTTTCAGTCTGGGCAATGCTCCACCGACCTTCTGTCGAATGATGAATTATATCTTCTCCCCATTCAAGAATGAATTCGTCTTGTTGTATCTGGATGATATTCTGGTCTTTTCGGAAACAGAGGAAGAGCATGAAGAACATCTCAGGCTTGTGCTTGATAAGCTAAGAGAGCATAAGTTCTATGCTAAGTTTTTCCAAATGTGAGTTCTGGTTGAAAGAAGTTGTCTACCTTGGGCACGTCATCTCTGCCGAGGGCATCAAAGTTGATCCATCAAAGTTGCAGGCAATTGTTGAGTGGGAGCCTCCGCAAAATGTGAAGCAGTTTCGAAGCTTTCTTGGGCTTGCAAGCTATTGTAGAAGATTCGTTGAGAACTTCTCCAAGATTGCTAAGCCTCTCTCAAGTCTTCTTGAGAAGGGTGTGAAGTATGTCTGGTCTGCAGAGTTTCAGTTGGCTTTTGACACACTCAAAGAGAAGCTCACTTCTACTCCAGTCTTGGTTCCTCCTGATGACTCCAAACCTTATCAAGTGTTCTGCGACGCCTCTCTTCAAGGTCTTGGTGCAGTGTTGATGCAAGACATGAAAGTGGTAGCTTATATCTCGAGGCAGTTGAAGCCAAGTGAGAAGAATTAGCCCACTCATGATCTTGAGTTGGCGGCAGTGGTACATGCTCTGATGACTTGGACACACCTCTTGTTGGAAAGAAAGGTTGAAGTGTTCACCGATCACAAGAGTCTCAAGTACATCTTCACCCAGCCTAACCTCAATCTTCGGCAAACTCGCTGGGTGGAAATGATCCAAGATTTTAATCCGAGCGTTGAGTACACTCCAGGCAAAGCTAATGTCGTGGCAGATGTTTTGAGCAGGAAGGCTTACTGCAATAGTCTCATTCTAAAGCCTCTCCAGCCTGACCTTTGTGAATCTTTCAGAAAGCTCAACCTTCAGTTAGTACCTCAGGGATTTCTTGCTAATCTTAAGATTTCAACTACCTTGGAAGACCAGGTCCGACAAGCTCAACTTCTTGATGCAATGGTGAAGAAAGTTAAGATTGGCTTGGCAAAGGGAGTTCCCAAATATAAGTGCTTTAGTGTTGATGCCAGAGATACATTATTCTTTGAGGATTGTCTTGTCGTTCCGAAAGGGGATCTCAGAAAGGTTATCATGGAAGATGTATCAGGATTTGAAATAGACCTTCTGGTGGACTCGCATGAAGCATGAAATTGCTCAGTTCGTAAATGAATGTGATGTATGTCGAAGGGTGAAAGCAGAGCATCAACGTCAAGCAGGTCTTTTGCATCCATTGCCCATTCCCAAGTGGAAGTTCGACCATATTGTGATGGATTTCGTCACCGGGTTTCCGAAGTCCAAGAAGGGTAACGATGCCATCTTTGTCTTCATTGACAAGTTGAGCAAAGTAGCTCATTTCCTTCCAGTCAAGGAGTCTATCTCGGCAGCTCAGCTTGCAGAGTTGTACACTTCGAGGATAGTCTCTTTGCATGGTGTTCCAATGCTGATTTCTTCGGATCACGGAAGCATGTTTACTTCCATGTTCTGGGACTCATTTCAGTCTACGATGGGTACTAAGATTCGATTCAGCACAACCTTTCATCCTCAGACTAGTGGGCAAGTTGAGAGAGTCAATCAGGTCCTCGAGGATATGCCAAGAGCCTATGTCATTTCCTTTGGCATGAAGTGGGAAGACTCCCTACCTTTTGCTGAGTTTTCTTATAACAACAGCTATCAGGCTAGTTCAGGCAAAGCTCCGTTTGAGATTCTCTATGGCAGGAAGTGCCGTACCCCGCTAAACTGGTCAGAGACTGGCGAGCGTCAGATTCTTGGGAATGACTTGATTGAAGAAGCATAAGAGATGTGTCGTGTCATTCGGGATAATCTCAGAGTAGCGCAGTCCCGTTAGGAGAGCTACTATGATAGCAAGCATCATGACATGTCTTATGAGATTGATGACTTCGTCTATCTCAAAGTGTCTCCTATGAAGGGCACTCAGTGTTTTGGCATTAAAGGCAAGCTTGCTCCTTGTTTTTTGGGCCTTTCAGAATTGTTGGCAAGAGAGGCGACGTTGCTTATCAACTTGAGCTCCCTTGAAACTTCGCAAATGTGCATGACGTGTTCCATGTCTCTCAGCTCCGGAGATGCTTCAAAACTACCGAGCGCACAATTGATCTTCAGGATATCGACCTTCAACCCGACCTATCCTATCGTGAGCATTCAGTTGCAGTTCTTGAGACGACTGAGCGCAAGACCCGCAATAAGTCAATCAAGTTTCTCAAGGTGAAGTGGTCACATCATTCCGATAAAGAGGCTACTTGGGAGCGCGAGGATCACCTCCGTTCCGAATTTCTAGAGTTCTTTTAGTCCTAGATCTCGGGTCGAGATCTTCTTGTAGTGTGGGAGAGTTTGTAATGCCCCAGATGTAACCCTTGCCATATTTGGAACCATTTCCTATTTTGGATCATGATTTCATGCTATAAGAGTATCATTTCATGTGGTCATTTCATGTGGCTTTGATTCATGTCTTCACCTTTGCATCATGGCATTCATTGCATTCATGTCAATTCCTTTGTGTTGTTGTTGTTGTTGTTGTTTGATCCATGATGAGTGCAAGTGTGTTGTGATGATGTGGTGATTGCCAAGCTATGGTTTCAAACTATGATTGTTTTCAAACTAGGTTTCAAATAACCCCTTCTCCATTATTTATTTGAGCTCAGGTTTAACTTGCTCAAACCTGTTTTTAAAAAATGTTGATCTTTTAGGGTGTTATTTTGTGATGGACGGGTATTTAGATTGGGGTTTTAAAACTTAAATCATATTGGGTTTTATAAACAAAAAGTCTATTTAATTTCTGTTTTGAGTATTTAGTTGCTCAAAAATCCTGGTTTTCATTTTTGTTAAATAGGGCATAATTCCCTTATGCCCAAGGTATTTTTATTTTGTTTTCTTCAAACCCATGTGAGGTTGTGTGCATTTTTATTTGCACGTGTTATTTAAAAATGCAAAACCCATTTTGATTTAAACCGAATGGCCAGGTGGGCTAGCTTGCTCCTTTCCCTCTAGCCCATTCCCTCCTCTCCTCGCGCGTGTAGCCCACCACACATCCGTCTCCTTCCTCCTCTCGACGTCATTGTGTACGAATGAAGGCCAGCCACAGATCTTCCTCCCCCATGATCTTGCGGCTCCAAGCACGCCCCTCGAGACCATTTAAGCGGCCAGAGCCCTCCCCGGAACCCTAGGTATCCATTTTACTCCTCCTCTCCTCTCTGGCGCCGTCGGGGGCATTCCCGAGCAGAGCCACCACCATGGCCGACTCCTGGTGAGCTCGTCGCCGGCAGATCGGCGCCCCGTCTTCTACCCTGACCGGATCAAGAGCACGCGGTGGACGCGGGGGTTCCATTCCTGACAAGATCAAGCGATGGGAGCGGCTACATCGACAGCCACGACGATGCCCCACTTCTTCCACTACGGCGGCCCCTTCTGCAGCACCTCGTCGTCGGCACCTCTTCCTCCACGGCGAGCTCCTCTCCTCTCAACGCTAGGTGAGGGAGGCCCTTTCTCTCCTTCTCTCCCTCTCTCCGTTAGCCGCATCCGAGCCCTCTGCTCGAGGCCTGCCGGAGTTGCACCGGCAGGATGTGCAGTTGCTGCTATTGCTCGTTGTAGCTTGTTGCTTGGGCGTAGTCCCTCTCTTCGTGGCCGACGCGTCCCCCTCGCAGTCGTAGTGTAGCCAAGGTAGCCCCGCAGCATGTATGTGCGTGGTAGGACGACCCGCTCCGATGAGCTCGTCGCCAGCGCTTCTCTGCAAAAGCACAGCAAGGCCGCCCCTTTTCCTAGCTTACCTGGTTAGAGCTCCCCCTCTGGGACAGTAGCACGTGCCAGCTCAACTGGCATGACCCTTGCGTGCAGAACGGCGCGACGCGGGTTCGAATCCCTGCCGGACCCTTTTTATTTTCCTGTTTCGTTGGTGGTAGTGCTTGGCAGAGCTAGTATACTTGGGTTCCTTCGCCTTATCTGGTGAGAACCGCGCGCTAGTGTAGTGGTGTGTGCCTGTGTGTTGTACCAGGGGAACTTGGGTTCGAGTCTAGTGGCTCCCCATATTTTTTTTGTTCCCTTGTTAATTCCATTTTTTTCCTACTCCTTTTGTTGGGCATAAAGCATGCCTGTTTTTCTTTTAGCTAGACCATTGGTTTGTATTTATTTTACTGCCTAGGATACCATGTATGTGTGTGTGCAAGTGCATGTGTATGCACTAGTGTGTGTAGGTGGAGTGTGCACTAGGTGTGTATGTGTGTGTGTGCACATGAGTGAGATGTGCACATATGTGTGTGTGTGTGTGTCCATGTGGTTGCACATGCATATGTGCAAGAGGGCCTAGCCTCTCATGATGCACCTCTTGTAGTGTGTGTGTGAGCACATATGTGGGATAGGTGCTCATGCATGTGTGTGTGTGGGAATGAGTGCACATATGCACTTGTGCATGAGGGATAACCCCTCATGCTTGCCACTATGGAGAGAGGTAGTGGTGTAGGAGCTTTTGTGTGTGCATATGTAGGTGTAGATGTTGCTACATGTGCCATATTAGCTTGTGATAATGTTCCTGTATGATCATATTGGATTCTAGGTTGTTTTTAGAGCTAGCTTTGTGCCTAGATGTTACATGCAAGTACCCATGTATTATATATGCTTTTGGGATAGAATCATCCCAGGAATCCACTAGTGCAATCAGATTTCACTTTAGAGCAACTTCATAAAACTATCATTTTCTGTCATGATGCCATGTTTAGTGCTTTGTATTATGTGTTGCCTTGACCCTATGAGGATGAATCCTTGATGTGGCAGTAGTGGGTGAACCCGTCTACAACATGTGGTCTTTGTTTTGTTCATAGGAATTTGTATCCACCTATTGTTCCTTGTCAAAGTTGACACTTGGCTGAAACTGACAGCTTTGTGAAAATCTGTGATTTTCACAAAGTCTGAGAAACTGCTGTTATTTTCTTCCCCTCTTCTTTTGGTTGAAAAGGCTCATGTGTTGGGAATCAGCTCATGCAACAAACTAATGTTTGTGAGCTTTTGCGTTTGTCTAGCTCCCTGTTAAATTTCATGCTTATCCACTTCCTGTAGATATCATTTTGGAGGCTGCCAATATGCTTCAGAGCATAAGCAGGTGGTGAAAATCTGAGATTTTCACTAAGTCCCAGAATCTGTAATTTTTGTCCAAGTTAGTGCTTGTAGATCTGCTCATGTGTGACTCCTTTGTATTAAATTCTTTCACAAGCTTGTAGATCTTTTAAATGGCTTTTGCCTCATATCCTGTTTGGCTCATTTGGATTGTTGTAGGTACTTCAAATGTTGTAGACAAACTTCTATGATGCTGTTAAAAACAGATTGCATGTTTTTTGTTGATTTGAAGCTTGTGTGGGCATTGTTGATGGTGTGGTGTGTTCTAATGCACCACCCCACTTATATTTGATTGTTTGATCATTTGGCAACTTGGTAACACCAACAGAGTGCCATTGGAGTGTGTTTGTGGCTGATTTGAACCGTAGGTCTCCATATCTTATTTCTTAGTTTCCGGTTGATCCGTAGCTCTGTTCTCTACGTTCTTTATATGTTTTTGCTTCGTTTTCTCGTGATGCACATGTTCATGCCATCATCATGCATTTCAAGATAACTTAATATGAAGTTCTGTCCAGAATTCTATTAACTCAACTAATGCATATGAAAGTGACTAGAATAGTGATGCATGCTTCCTTCTTCACACATGAATCATATTGTTTGTTGCATCATGTTGTGTTGGTGTTCATTGGCTGTTATTTAATCTTGGGTAGCATCGGGATCGGAGAGCGAGTACGTGGATTCTGGAGAGTACGTGCTGGAAGATCAAGAGTTCTTCCGAGCTGAAGACATCATAGGCAAGATGACCGTGACCTTGATACCGTATCTAGCTTTGTTATTCTTAGAATCACGTTTCCTTCAATATATGCTCGCTGCCTACCACTTGATAAAAATGCCACATGTCAGTGCCAGGAAACCCAAACACCTTCCCCTCCTAGCTAATGTTGTTTGGCTAAGTAGGCTTGCTCAACTTCTAATGAATAGCTTTGCTAGTTGCAGGAGCCAACTGTCTCATGTGATAACATGAGTAATTTTGATATCATTATGTTTAATACTGCTATTTAATTAATGCACCTATATACTTGGTAAATGAAGGAAGGCCGGCCTTTTGCCGGGTGATTTGTTCCGTTGTTGCCGCCTTAGTTTCGGTTACCGGTGTTTGATTCCATAACTAATCGCTCCTAACACGTCCGGGGTTGTTACGGGGACCCCCTAGATAAATCGTGTAGTGTTAAGACTTGTCCGGTAGGACCCAACATTGGTTTTAATCTGCTAACCACTTAATAATAATTTTCATAGGGAATATCTACCCCGAGGATTTAATCAACAACCCGGGCCAGTGCTCCTCATGAGTGTTGGTCTACCCACCTAGCAGTCGGCGATACCACCTCAGGGCAACTTGAGGCATTTGGTCATTGTCCACTATGCATAGACGGTGTTGTCCCGAGAACGAGATACGCGGCTCCTATCGGGTCGTTGACACACCGGGAGGTCCTGCTAGATTTGTCTTACCTTAGCGGTATATGTTGCGTATAAGGATTCTGATGAAACTTTGGGTCTCCTCAAAGTTGAGGTTTTCCTCTAAGGAATCCGACGAGATCACGAGATTCATGATAGAGGATTACTTTACGGCCCGTGGCAGTCTGTGATGGACAAGTTGGAGCACCCCTGCAGGGTATAATCTTTAGGAAAGCCGTGCCGGCGGTTATGTGGAAAACATGGATAATTTGTTAACATCCGGTTCTAGACAACTTAAAGTAACTCTAATAAAACTGCCAATTGTGTGCTTAACCGTGACTGTCTCCTTCGAAGACCTCTCTTCGATTGGGAACACGGTGGGGTTATGTTTGAAGTAAGTAGGTGTTCAGGATCACTTAGTGATCATCTAGTCTTCGACCGCTCGCGTAGACCACCATATCAATTACTTTGATCATCGTAAGTTAGCCACCATATATGCTTTGGTTGCTGCAAACTTATACACTAAACCTTCCTCACCTAATAACTTGACTAGATTCGATACAGAGGTCATCCGATTGCTAAGTCCCCGTGGCTCACAGTTTACTACAAAACCCCAACAGGTACAGGTACGCCCAACGCAGGAGATCCTGATGGCACCCAACTGAAGTGGTAGTACGATGAGGAGTCTGACCAACTGTACATGAACTATTCGGAGGACCGAGGCCGTGGTTAGGATCGTGGGCCAGCATGCGGGATTTCATAGTTGCTTTACTTGTTTCTTGTTGTCCGTAGCGGGACTAAACTATGCTCTGAATAATTGTGTGGCTGTAAACTTTATGGTAAACTATTGTCTGATGGCAAGTGTATGCCCTACTTGTCATTCTTCAGTTATGTAATGTTATGATTATCTCGCTTGCGAAACGTTTAGATGCGCCTCTTTCCCTTTTAAGGCATCGCCCCCAAAATAGGAAAGGGCCGCATCTTAGTCGTTACAGGGATCTTGTTGGGCACCGCGAGCGAACGATTGTATAGGCTGTCGGGATACTTGCCGCCTCGTCTTG
Source organism: Hordeum vulgare subsp. vulgare (assembly GCF_904849725.1). NCBI lineage: Eukaryota > Viridiplantae > Streptophyta > Magnoliopsida > Poales > Poaceae > Hordeum > Hordeum vulgare. The sequence continues at coordinate 223,652,103 of NC_058518.1, forward strand.
GTCTTGATCTTGGTTTGTCTCGGGGCTCGGAGTGAGGCCATCAAGGAATTCTCGTCCTGAGGGCCGCAATTGCATGTGTTTAAGTCCGAGGGACTAAGGACCCCATGTCGTAGTACACTGACAGTAACCCCTGGGCCTGGGCCATACATGCATGTGCAGCGTTGTTTGGCTAGGCCCAAAACAGTGCACGGGCATGCGTGACCGCGCTTCTCTATAGTCATGATGATTTTGCTAGCTGTTCCCATGATGCACATTTAGTGCGGGTCGTGGGAGTGGTGGATCGAGGTGGTTGCCTTGAGGGGTCGTGCTTGAAAAATCGTGACGTGCGAGGCCGGGGGGCGACCCTTGCATTTTCCGCCTGTGTGTAAATAGGGGTTTTCTCGAAGGCCTCGCTTCCACCCCTAGGCGTGCCCACTCCGCTCTGTTTCTTCCTCCTTCCTTCGAGCCCTTACAACACAAAGCCCCCGGTCCCCCCACTCTCCTCCGCCATGATGGAAAAGCGTGCGGGCCCTTCCACTACGGCTAGTGCGACGAGTAAGCCCAAGAAGGCGACTGAAGCAGAGGTGAAGGAGGACCCGATGAGGAGGAGGAGGAACTCCATCGTCTTCCACCCGTTCTCTTTTCTACAACATGACCTCACCACGAAGTACGCGCCAATGCGGGGGAAGGAGACGAATGTGGACCGGCCCTCGTGGTGGTTCCAGGGGATGTACGGGACAACCCTAAGAAGTACCCATTCTTCGCGGCCTACTTCTACTATGGGTTGGTCCCTCCCTTGTGTGCCTTCTTCACAGATCTGATGCGGACCTACGGGTTCCGCTTGCTTGATTTCACGCCAAACACGGTGACTACCACGTATGTTTTTGCGCATTTGTGTGAAAACTTCATTGCGATAGTCCCCAATGTATCCATCTTACACCAATTCTTCTTTCCCCACATAGAGGGCGAGGATGCCATTTCTCGCAACATCACTTGAATTCCCTGCCTCTGCTGCAAGGAAGAGTATCCCTTGGGCCTTGTTCACAAGAGGTGGGAGGAATGGCGAGAGGACTGGTGCAACATCATCGCCAAGAATCACCCGCCCTTCTGCAAGGGTCGGACGTCCACGCCCGTCCGCTGGGAAAATTGGAGTGTCGTCACCAAGGATGACGTGAAGCTGGAGATAGCGAACACCCGCTTGCTTCGGGTGAAAGCCGCGAGGCTCACCATAGAGATGGTGGGTCCTGATTTTCTCACCAGGTGTATCGTCCCCTTCAGGATCGGAAGCGCTACTCCTGGGAGTACGTTGGGACCATGGATATCATGCGCATACGCCCCGGGCATATCGGCAATGTGGCCTCTATGGAGCTCACCTGCTTCCATCGCCAGCTCTTCTGCTCAAAGGGAAATTCACCCTTCCGTCGACTATCACCCCACTCTACAACAACTCTCGTCGGGACGCGATAGTGGTGATGATGTCTTCGTGCAACGTGCATGGGGTGGACCCCTTATGGGAGCCCCCGACAAAGGAGGATGTGCAGGAGTGGTTTGGCACTTGTGGAGGTGCGCATCACGGATGATGGGCGGATGGTACGCCCACCACCTCAACGGATATCGCCTACATTGGTCCGCAAGTCATGGAGGCGGGCTTGGACGTTGGCGGCAGCAGCTCGGAGGCTGCCACACCCGACGAGGGCAAACTTCGAGGAGACGACAACGAGCCACTTGCCCAGGACCATCCGGAGGGGGCCGTCGCCACTGAGGGTGCCGGTGATGCAAGAACCGATGCTGGCATGGAACCAAAGCTCGAAGAGCCCCCGGTCAGGCCACCCCAGAAAGGGTGCGTGTGCTCCACAAGGATGCCATGGGGGGAGCCGGTCCGCCAGTTCCCTTCCGTGGAGGTCGAAGACGAGGACAACCTTGCCATGATCAATGCCCGCCCATGGCGGACATGGTAGTCTTGCGCCCAACACGTGACAAGCTCTGCCAATTCCACACTGCCTACAGTGCCACCAGCCCCTGCCCCATAGCAAGGGGGCAGGTCGGACCTGTCCACCTTTAGCTTGGGGGAGGAAGACGATGATTAGGTGCCGATTCTACATAGTCTTGTTATAATTCTTGTTTGCTTCTTCCTGATCCTTGTTATATAGTGAGGTTGCAGGGTCGAGGATATCTTGGCACAGAGGGTGGCCGAGATGGTAGGCCGGGCGTCCAACACCTCCACCTCCATCCCTTTGCAGATGGGGGAGGTATACCTGGAGGTGGCGCGTGAGGGCTCGACCCCTAAAGGGAGCCCTCCCACGGTGGACCTCGTCACAAAGATCGCCCCAACCGATGACGTACCACCAAGGATTACCCCGAACGAGCAGGTGTCGATGGCGGCTGACACCGGAGGAAGCGAGGCGCCTCCCCATGGGGAATCCACCGATAAGTCATCCTGCCGCCAGAATGATGGCCCTCATACATGTGCCTTTGTTCCCTTCGTTGTTTTGTCTTCTTGAACTTCTTCTCAGTTCAATCTTTCTTGCTCTTGTCTTAAGGTCCGGCGGTGGCAAAGGATATTGGTGTTGATTTCGATGTCGAGGGGATCGCGAAGGAGGTGGCCGAGAAGGACGGCCGCGTCACGACAGAGATGGAGGATACACGCTGTGCCCCCAGGCTTGTCGACAAGAAGGTCCTAGAGGGGTCGGCCCTTGACATGCTGGCCGGTGTCGAAGGAGTCCTGTCACCGGGATGCCAAGGGCGAACATGTCCTTCCTACTCCACACCGCCCGCGCGAGCGCTTCCAGCTCATCGTCGATGGCGGAGCTGCCCTTGAGCACATACATGTGGGTGGGCGACTTGAAGTTCGTTACTTTCCCCGGTGACACCATACTCAAGGATTTCTCCAACATGGTGGCTATAGACGAGGCAATCGCCACCCTCGGAGGGGAGGTGACCGTTGACCTGCTCGGCGGCATTAATGAGGCCAAGGTGCATGCCATCTTGGCGTCCTTCAACAAGAACTTCCCATAGTTGCAGGCGCGCTACGCCAGCCGCTCGGAGAAACTGGACCACCGATAAGCCCTCCTTGCGGACGCTAAATAAAAGATTCGGGTGCTCCATGACAAAATGCAGGCGTGGTTCGCCGCGACCCGCAAGGAGCTTGACGAGCAGACAATTGCGCTCAACCTGGCTGAGGCCAACTTCATCGACCGGAGGGCCGACACTGACAAGATCTGGAGGGAGATCCACGAGGATATCGCAAACTTCGATGCAGAGTTGAAGGCGTGCAAGATCTCCCTGGACTGTTAGGAAGAAGAGCTCGCGGCCAGGGGGAATGATCTCACCGACAAGCCCAGAGTTGAGTTGGGCAAATAGGTCCATGCCGTAGAGTTGGAGCAGAAGGTCGCACTCGAGAAGCAAGCCCTGGAGTACGCCGGCAAGCTCTAGGAGGCCGCGAACGATGCTCAAGCCACTCGGGTTTCAAAGATTGAGTTGGAGGGCAAGGTACAACGGCTAGAGCAGGACCTAGCTGCATCTAGGCTGGCGATCTCAGAGATGAAAAAGAACGCCTAGAAGGACGCTCAAACCTTGGCAGACTCGTAGGCCGTGCTCGCTGGCGAGGCCAAGGACCTGGAGGCCACTGCGACCACCAATTCTGACTTGCTCGCAAGGGTGGCTCCCCAGGAGGAGATCCTCAAGACCGCCCAAGCCAGAGAGTGCAACTTGCTCGAGGAGCTTGAGAAGGGGCCTTGGTCACTTCCTCTGTGCGTTCTTACAATGAACTTTAGGGGAACGTTCCCCTATGGACGGCGCAACTTGTCGACCTCGCCGAGAAGCTATCCACCCATGTGTTGAAGATGGGCCTGCAGCAGCACATGTTTCCCAGCGATGGCCCGGAGGCGGCAAGCGCGAGGTTGTCCCTCTTCTTTGGGAAGCTAGTAGGTGCCTTCGTGAAGTACGAGGCCGATCGGGCTGATGACTTCTTGAAGGGCTGTCGTGAGTTATGCCACGGAGCTCACCACAAAGTTTTGGTGAAAGTCGCCTAACACAACCCCGACCTCGACCTGTCCAAGGCCATGTCTAGGTTGCCAAAGGACTTCGACACTAGCGAGCTTGACACACTCATCACTCCCATCTCCGACAAGGCCGGTTGTGTGACCCTGAACCGTTAAGTTTCTATTCCTGCAAAATTTATGTAAGGGGCGTTTCCCGGGATCAACGTCGTGAACTTGTTTTTTGTCTGTAACGCACTTTGTTCCATCAACATGGCTGCTTCTTTCCTTTTTACGCAACCTTAGATTTGTATGCTTGTTCGAGCCCTACGCTTGGCTGGAAATGCCCGCCGGCGCGCACATCCTATCCATGGGCACCTTTTGGGTTGGATCCCTAGTGGCCCTTGGAGATGCTGCTGCCGTCAAGGTCGCCTTGCCATCACTGCCACGGCTTCTTGAGACGTTGAGTGGACTCGAAACATCCAAACTCGTGCATAGTTTCTGCATTGGTCCCTCGCGTGCAGGCATTTACATACAAACACACATTTTGTTTCAAGGAAAGATCGTCAAAAGGTTTCAAAATAGTTTTCACAACTTAGTTTCAAAACAGTTTTCACAACTTAGTTTCAAAAAAGTTTTCACAACTTAGTTCTGTAGCCGTCCGTGTCACTACCGTTCTCCTCCCCAGGTAAGAATTATATGCGGGGGGGGGGGGGGGGGGGGGGTCTGTCTCCCTTAGAGGAAGAAGAAAGGAAAGGAAAATGGAGGGTGTTGGGGACAATAACGTCTCTGCGATCGCCTCGCGCAAGCGGAAAACAACCAGAACATTCCATGCAAGACAAATAGGATTAAGCGTGCACTTTCAGTGAAAGGTGGCGGGATACTTAGCTTTATGCATGGGGTGCACTCATGTCGCCTGCCTTTGCACTAAGCATTACATGCCTTGGATGGAGGCTTCGTCCAGAAGGGCTGCCGGGAGGGCCGGCAACCGCGCCCTCCCCGGATGATGCTTAACGGGACGCTCGTCACTATGCGTGTTTAGAATCTATGTGTCGTCCCTGGTCATCAGGCGGACTGCGCTAGGACTAACAACCCGCACCGTCCGGGAAGGACTCGACAGCCTTATTTCTCTTGCCCTTAATGGCAGATGCCTCGAGTGAGTCATCGAGGGGTGCATTCTAGTTAGCGACGTGCTTGTCGGATTCGTCACAAGCCTTGGTAGGAGTAGGTGCCTTGTCGGCGGACACTATGACTGCTTCTCGGTAGATCTTGTCAACGCAAAGGATTGTTTCTTTCTTGACTGCATGGACGGTGATGATGCTCATCTGCCGTGACATATTTATTGTGTTTTAGGCGCGGTGGGCCGCTGATACGTCTCAAACGTATCTATAATTTTTGATGGTTTCATGCTGTTATCATGTCAAATTTGGATGTTTTATATGCATGCATCTGTTATTTTATATATTTTTTGGGACTAACCTATTAACTCAGAGCCAAGTGCCAGTTTCTGTTTTTTCCGCGTTTTTGGCCCATTTTCAGACGGAGTCCAAATGGAATGAAACTTTACGATGATTTTTTTTGGACCAAAAGAGACCCTCTAAGCTTCGGAAGAAGGCCAGAAGAGACACGAGGGAGTCACAAGCCCTGACACTGCCACCACCCCCCTAGGTGGTGGCGACCAGGCTTGTGACCTCCTCGTGGGCCCAGCCGACGTAATTCCACCGCCATAAATTCCTATAAATTCAAAACCCCCCAAAAAGAAACCTAGATCGGGAGTTCCGCCGCCGCAAGCCTCTGTAGCCACCTATAACCAATCTGGAGCCCGTTCCGGCACCCTGCCGGAGGGGGAATCCATCTCCTCTGGCCATCTTCATCATCCCGGCAATCTCCATGACGAGGAGGGAGTAGTTCTCCCTCGGGGTTGAGGGTATGTACCAGTAGCTATGTGTTTGATCTCTCTCTCTCTCGTGTTCTTGAGATGTCTTGATCTCGATGTACCATGGGCTTTGCTACTATAGTTGGATCTTATGGTGTTCTCCCCCCTCTCCCTCTTGTAATGAATTGAGTTTCCCCTTCGGAGTTATCTTATCGGATTGAGTCTTTGAGAACACTTGATGTATGTCTTGCACGTGTCTATCTGCTGTGATCAACTTACTGGTTTGTGACAATTGGGAACCTATGCATATGGGTTGGCACACGTGGATTCATGTGAGTACTTGATGTATGTTTTGGTGATCAACTTGCGGGTTCGTGACATTGGGAACCTATGCACTGGGGTTGGCACACGTTTTGACTCTCTGGTAGAAACTTTGGGGCACTCTTTGAAGTTCTATGTGTTGGTTGAATAGATGATTCTGAGGTTGTGTGATGCATATCGTATAATCATACCCACGGATACTTGAGGTGACAATGGAGTATCTAGGTGACATTAAGGTCTTGGTTGATACGTATCTTAAGGTGTTATTCAAGTACGACCTCTATGATGGATCGAACGGAAAGAATAGCTTCGTGTTATTTTACTACGGACTCTTGAATAGATCGATCAGAAAGAATAACTTTGTGGTGGTTTCGTAGCCGACAATAATCTCTTCGTTTGTTCCCCGCTATTAGTGACTTTGGAGTGACTCTTTGTTGCATGTTGAGGGCTAGTTATATGATCCAATTATGTTATTATTGTTGAGAGAACTTCACTAGTGAAAGTATGAACCCTAGGAATTGTTTCCACGCATTGCAATACCGTTCGTGCTCACTTTTACCATTTGTTACCTTGCTGTTTTTGTAATTTCAGATTACAAAAACATATATCTACCATCCATATTGCACTTGTATCACCATCTCTTCGCCGAACTAGTGCACTTATACAACTTACCATTGTATTAGGTGTGTTGGGGACACAAGAGACTCTTTGTTATTTGGTTGAAGGGTTGCTTGAGAGAGACTATCTTCATCTTACGCCTCCCGCGGATTGATAAACCTTAGGTCACCCACTTGAGGGAAAATTGCTACTGTCCTACAACCCTCTGCACTTAGAGGCCCAACAACGTCTACAAGGAGAAGGTTGCGTAGTAGACATCAAGCTCTTTTCTGGCGCCGTTGTCGGGGAGGTTAGCGCTTGAAGGTATATCTTTAGATCTTGCAATCAAATCTTTTTTGTTTCTTGTTCTTTCGCTAGAAAACTACAAAAAAATGGAATTGAGGATGCCTCATATGCTCTATCTTTTCAATGTCTTTCATGAGCATGATGGGAAGGAAAATTGTGCTCAAGTACTGATAGAAGAATTACATAGAATGCTTGGCATAGAATATGTGAATGATGAGCATGATTGCAATGTTGTTAGCATGAATTCTATGAATACCCATGATGCTAATGATATGCAAAGCCACAAGCTTGGGGATGCTATATTTGATGAAGATGATCCTTTTAGTTCTTCCACTTTGAATGATCAAAATCATTTTGATGAAAGCATGCCCCCCTATCTATGATGATTATTGTGAGGATACTTATGCTTTGAAGAAGAGGGATGATAAAACTTGTCATACTCTCGAGAACCCCTTTGCTAAACCTTGCTTTTTCATTCTGGACACAATTTGTAGTGCTCAAGTCTTTTACGATACTCCCACTACTATTTTTGAGGATAGATTTCCTTATGTGGAGAGTAGTAAAATTTCTATGCCTGTAGATCATGAAATGAATGCTTTAGGTGATGGTTATATTGTTGAATTCATTCATGATGCTACTGAAAATTACTAGGAGAGAGGATCATATGCTTCTACTTATTGCAATAGTATCAAGCTTCCTCTCCATATGTTGAAATTGTTGAAGCTATGATTGTTTTGCCTTCCTATGCTAGTTGATTCTTGCTCCAATAAATTGTTTGATCACAAAATCCCTATGCATAGGAAGTGGGTTAGACTTAAATTTGCTAACCATTTGCTCCATGATGCTCTCGTTGTGTTTCAATCCTTACCTTTTATGTGAGCATCATTGAAATCAATGCCTAGGAAAGGGCGTTAAACGATATCGCTTGTTGGGAGGCAACCCAATGAATAATTTTTTCTTTGCTTTTTTGCTTCCTGTTTTGTTTTCTCCACACCATCATAATTCTATTATGATTCTGTCTTTTGTGTTTCTTTTTGTGTTTGTGCCAAGCAAAACCGTTATGAATAGTCTTGGTGATGATTGTTTGATCATGCTGGAAAAAGACAGAAACTTTCTGCTCACGAAAAGATTTTTCATTTTTGTTCTGTAAGAGGTTTTGAGTCGATTCTTTTTTGCTTCTGATTTCTATGCAATTGCTTCAGACTGTCGTAATGTGTTAGATTTTTGGAAGTACCAGAAGTATACGAAGTATACAAATTGCTACAGACTGGTCTGCTGTTAACAGATTATGTTTTTGTTGAGTTGGTTGCTTGTTTTGATGAAACTATGGATAGTATTGGAGGGTATTAGACATGGAAGATTGAAAATACAGTAACCCAACATCAGCATAAGTACAATTTAAGTTTTCTACAGTACCTAAGGAAGTGGTGGTTTGCTTTCTCATACTAATGTTATCACGAGTTTCTGTTTAAGTTTCGTGTTGTGAAGTTTTCATGTTTTGGGTGAAGTTCTTATGGACAAAGAGATAGAGAGTGGCAAGAGCTCAAGCTTGGGGATTCCCAAGGCACCCCAAGTTGATTCAAGGATGCCGTAAAAGCCTAAGCTTGGGGATGCCCCGGGAAGGCATCCCCTCTTTCGTCTTCGATCCATCGGTAACGTTACTTGGGGCTATATTTTTATTCACCACATGTTATGTGTTTTGCTTGGAGTGTCTTGTATCGTAGGAGTCTTTTATTTTTTGTTGTGTCACAATCATCCTTGCTGCACACCTAGAGAGAGAGACATGCACTCACCATGATTTTGTCGAGCTTCACTTATATCCTTTGGTAGACAATTCATCTCACATGTGCTTCACTTATATCTTTTGAACTAGATACTTTTGCTCTATGTGCTTCACTTATATCTTTTAGAGCACAATGGTGCATGGCTTGGTAGTTGATCTATGCTTTGAAAGTAGTCTCAAAAGGGGTAATTATCCAAAGTGATACGAAAACTTCCACCTTCATGTGCATTGAATAGTTAAAGAAGTTTGATTCATCTCAGTTAGTTTTGAGTTGTGGTTTTGGTAATATTGAAGTCATGCTAGTAAGGTGTTGTGGATCTAGAAATACTTGTGTTGAAGTTAGTGATTCCCGTAGCATGCACGTATGGTGAACCGCTATATGATGAAATCTGAGCATGATTAGTCTATTGATTGTCATCCTTTGCGTGGCGGTCGGGATCGCGTGATGGTTTCTACCTACCAACCCTTCTCCTAGGAGTATGCGTTGAATGCTTTGTTTCGATTACTAATAAAACTTTTACAACAAGCATATGAGTTCTTCATGACTAATGTTGAGTCCATGGTTTAGATGCACTTTCAACTTCCACCATCACTATCTTCTTAGTGTCGTGCAACTTTCGCCGGTGCACAAAACCCACCATTAGCCTCCCTCAAAACAGCCACCATACCTACCTACTATGGCTTTTTCAAAGTCATTCCGGGATATATTGCCATGAAACTACCACCATGACATGTGCCACCATGTCTACATTGCCATTGCATGATAGTAAGATATCTAGCATGATGTTTCCATTAATGTCTATGCCATGCTAGATCATTATCACGGTACACTACTGAAGGCATTCCATATCGAGTCATCGTTGCTCTAAGTTTTGAGTTGAAAGTGTGATGATCATCATTGATGGAGCATTGTCCCATGTGAGGAAATAAAAGAGGCCAAAGATGCCCACCAAAATAAAAATAAAATAAAAAAATAGGCCAAAGAGCCCACCCAAAAAATGAGAGAAAAAGAGAGAAGGGACAATGCTACCACCTTTCCACACTTGTGCATATTAAGCACCATGATCTTCATGATTGAGAGTCTCTTGTTTTGTCACCACCATATAGCTAGTGGGAAATTTTCATTATATAACTTGGCTTGTATATTCCAATGATAGGCTTCCTCCAAATTTCCTTAGGTCTTCGTGAGCAAGCAAGTTGGATGCAGACCCACTAGTTTTCTTTAAGAGCTTTCACATAATCTTTGCTCCAGTGCATCATTTGTATGACAATCCCTACTCATTCACATTGATATCTATTGATGAGCATCTCCATAGCTCATTGATATGCCTAGTCAATGTGACCAACTTCTCCTTGTTTGCCTTGCAACCTCCACCACACTCCATTCCACTTATAGTGCTAAAACCATGGCTCACGCTCATGTATTGCGTGAGAGTTGAAAAAGTTTGAGAAAGTAAAGGTGTGAAAACAATTACTTGGCCAATACTAAGGTTGTGCATGATTTAAATTCGTTGTGCAAGGATGATAGAGCATAGCCAGACTATATGATTTTGTAGGAATAACTTTCTTTTGGCCTTGTTATTTTGAAAGTTCATGATTACCTTGCTAGCTTGCTTGAAGTATTATTGTCTCCACATCAATAGAGAACTATTGTTTTGAATCTAACGGATCTGAATATTCATGTCACGTGAGAGAAGTTACAAAGGACACCTATGCTAGGTAGCATGAGAGCATCAAAAATTCATTCTTTATCACTTCCCTACTCGAGGACGAGCAGGAGTTAAGCTTGGGGATGCTTGGTACGTCTCAAACGTATCTATAATTTTTTATGGTTTCATGCTATTATCTTGTCAACTTTGGATGTTTTATATGCATGAATATGCTATTTTTATATTTTTTGGGACTAACCTATTAACTAAGTGCCAAGTGCCAGTTTATGTTTTCTCCGTGTTTTTGGCCCATTTTCAGACGGAGTCCAAATGGAATGAAACTTTACGATGGTTTTTTTGGACAAAAAGAGACCCCAGAAGCTTTGGAAGAAGGCCAGAAGAGTCACGAGGGAGTCACAAGCCCTGACGCTGCCACCAACCCCCTAGGTGGTGGAGACCAGGCTTGTGACCTCCACGTGGGCCCAACCGACGTAATTCCACCGCCATAAATTCCTATAAATTCAGAAACCCCCCAAAAGAAACCTAGATCTGGAGTTCCGCCGCCGCAAGCCTCTGTAGACACCAAAAACCAATCTGGAGCCCGTTCCGGCACCCTGCCGGAGGGGGAATCCATCTCCGGTGGCCATCTTCATCATCCCGGCGATCTCCATGACGAGGAGTGAGTAGTTCTCCCTCGGGGCTGAGGGTATGTACCAGTAGATATGTGTTTGATCTCTCTCTCTCTCGAGTTCTTGAGATGTCTTGATCTCGATGTACCATGGGCTTTGCTACTATAGTTGGATCTTATGATGTTCTTCCCCCTCTCCCTCTTGTAATGAATTGAGTTTCCCCTTTGGAGTTATCTTATCGGATTGAGTCTTCGAGAAAACTTGATGTATGTCTTGCACGTGTCTATCTGGTGTGATCAACTTGCGGGTTTGTGACAATTGGGAACCTATGCATATGGGTTGGCACACGTGGATTCATGTGAGTATTTGATGTATGCTTTGGTGATCAACTTGCGGGTTCGTGACATTGGGAACCTATACACAGGGGTTGGCACACGTTTTGACTCTCTGGTAGAAACTTTGGGGCACTCTTTGAAGTTCTATGTGTTGGTTGAATAGATGATTCTCAGATTGTGTGATGCATATCATATAATCATACCCACGGATACTTGAGGTGACAATGGTGTATCTAGGTGACACTAGGGTCTTGGTTGATATGCATCTTAAGGTGTTATTCTTGTACGAACTCTATGATGGATCGAACGGAAAGATTAGCTTCGTTTTATTTTACTACGGACTCTTGAATAGATCGATCAGAAAGAATAATTTTGTGGTGGTTTCGTACCCGACAATAATCTCTTCGTTTGTTCCCCGCTATTAGTGACTTTGGAGTGACTCTTTGTTGCATGTTGAGGGCTAGTTATATGATCCAATTATGTTATTATTGTTGAGAGAACTTCACTAGTGAAAGTATAAGCCCTAGGCCTTGTTTCCACGCATTGCAATACCGTTCGTGCTCACTTTTACCATTTGTTACCTTGCTGTTTTTGTAATTTGAGATTACAAAAACCTATATCTACCATCCATATTGCACTTGTATCACCATCTCTTCGCCGAACTATTGCACCTATACAACTTACCATTGCATTAGTTATGTTGGGGACACAAGAGACTCTTTGTTATTTGGTTGCAGGGTTGGTTGAGAGAGACCATCTTCATCCTATGCCTCCTGCGGATTTATAAACCTTAGGTCACCCACTTGAGGGAAAATTTCTACTGTCCTACAACCCTCTGCACTTGGAGGCCCAACAACGTCTACAAGGAGAAGGTTGCGTAGTAGACATCAGTCGCTGCCATGAACTTTGCCACTGTGGAATGGCCCAGGATTCTGTTGTACGGTAGCGACATCTTGGCGATGTCAAAGGTGACCCTCTCTATCTTGAAATTGAGCTTGCTAATAAATGTGTCCGGAAGGGTTATCTTGCCGTTCGGCTGAAATCTCCCCCCGCCCAAACCTTGGAAGGAGCCCGTGGGTTTAAGATTCGAGTCGGGCATTTGCAGCCGTTGATCACATCGGGCCATATCAAGTTAACGTCGACCCCAATATCGACCAACATCTTCATGACCCTGAGTTTGCGGAGCATTGGCGAGACTAACAAAGGCACACACCCGACCGCGGTGATGCAATCAGGGTGGTCCTCAACATCGAAGATGATGGGAGTGTTGGACCACTTGAGTGGTTTCCTTGCTTCTGCCGATGGATCTGTCGCGTTGACTTTGCGGAGCCATTGCTTACTTTGGATATGGGATGAGTGCAAAGATGCACCTCCATCGACACACAAGGCGTCTATAGGCTTATGGTATTCCTTCCTATCAAATTCCTCTCCATCCTCGTCGTCATCACTATCACATTCGTCGGCTTGGCCTCTGGTAGGTTTCTCCTTCTATGGCTTGGCCTTGCCGTGGCGGCCGCCTCGGCCATCATGGTTCCTCTTGTCGGGCCACTCGCACCATCTCTTCCCTTCTCCTTGTCGTGCCTTTTGTACTCTTTCTTGTGCTTCTCAGCAAGTTGTTCTACTTGGTGGCACTCGTTGATGTCGTGGCCTTTGGTGAGGTGGATCTTGCCGTACGACTTGCCAGTCTTCTCGCCTACCGCGGCCTCATTTTCTCCGGAGCATGCAGCAACGTCCTTGCCGGCGTTAGGCTTCCCGGGGCTCTCGACAACCATCACTCGTTTTCCCTTGCGCTTATTATTACGTTTGCATCCCTTATTTGTGGAGGCAAGCACATTCTCATTGTCGTTAGAGTCGACCTCGGCGCAAGCGTCCTCCCTCGGGAGCCTTCTTTCCTCTTCAGCCTGCGCGCACTTACCGGCCTGAGCGTAAAGCTTGGCGACCTCCCGAACCTTATTGTTGCTCATTTCCTCGTGCATGTGGCGGTTGTGTACGTTTGTGTGGAACAGAGTGATCACCACAACAGAGTGGATGTTCAGAATGTTGTGTTGCACGCGGCTGAACCTCTCGATGTACTTGTGGCGGGTCTTGTCCTCTCACTGGGGAAGAACGTGCAGGTCGCTGGGCTGCCCCGGGAGCTTGTGGCCCTCATGGTAGGCCCTAACAAACTGTTTGTACAAATACGCCTAGGAGGAAATGGCCCCTACCAGCAAGTTCATCAACCAACTACTTATGTTGGGCTTAAGCACCAATGAGAAGTAGTTGGCTAACACCTTTTCATCTCATCCACCAGTAGCTTGCACCACGATGGTGTAGATGCATAGGAACTCTGATGGATTTACGTTGTCATCGAACTTGTCCGGCAACTCTGGCTTGAAGGCCCTACTAGAGAGCCAGCAGACTTGCCGCATCTCGCGGGTGAATGCCGGGGATCCCACCTCATACATTAGGCTACCAGGCGCCCTGGGCACGGGTTCGCCGATGATTGGATCAGCGCGACCATCGGATTGGCGGTGTGTCTCAGGCCGCCTCTCGATTGTGGTACGTGTGTCCTCCTTGCATTGGTCCTTGCAGACTTGACACTGATCTTGTTTGAGTCGCGGGTCCGTCGAGGCACGTCCTCCAGGTGGGTAACTTGCTGATGTCACCGAGGCGATTACATTGTGTGTGCTCCACCAACGTCGACCCCGACGGTGGGTCCCGTAGGAGCTACATGCCACACACGCGAGGAGCCCTTATTGGAAAAGCTCAACAAGCTCAACAAGCTCTGTATGGTCTACCTCCATTCCTTCATTCCTCCCACATAGGAGGAATGTACAGCTGCAGTTGAGCATGCGTTAAAGCTTCCCCCGTTGTTTTAGGAACCGGACAGGGCGAGGCGTGGGTAGCGCTCCAACTCTTGGCTGTGGCAGAAGGAGCACTCCCCTGCGTTGTCGTGTGCCGTCGGTATCCACTAGAGGGAGGTGGTTGAGCCTAGCCTTGTGCCTCCTACGCAAGGGTATCTCCCACGTGCCTCCCCGCGTCATTATCCAACGGGCGTGGTAGAGGTCTGGCCGTAACCACAACTTTTACAGCCGTGGTTGTGGCAGCAATGTCGCCTAGACCGCTGATACGTCTCCAACATATCTACAATTTTTGATGGTTTCATGCTATTATCCTGTCAAACTTTGGATGTTTTGTATGTCTTTTATATCATTTTTGGGACTAACCTATTAACTCAGCGCCAAGTGTCAGTTCCTGTTTTTTCCGTGTTTTTGACCCTTTTCAGAGGAGGATTTTAAACGGAGTCCAAACGGAATAAAACTTTCGAAAAGATTTTTTCCGAAACAGAAGATGATCGGGAGACTTGAGAACCAAGGAAGAGGGTCACCAGGGACCCCACAAGCCCTCATGGCGCAGCCCCGGGGGGCGCCTCCCAGGCTTGTGGGCTCCCTGGGCCTCCTCTGCCCTAGGTCTTTCACCTATATATTCCCTAAAATCCCAGAAAAAATCAGGAGATCCACGAAAATACTTTTCCGCCGCCGCAAGCTTCTATCTCCGCAAGATCCCATCTGGGGCACGTTCTGGTGCCCTGCCGGCGGGGGGATTCGAATACGGAGGGCTTCTTCATCAACCCCATGACCTCTCCGATGACGTGTGAGTAGTTCACCATAGACCTACGGGTCCATAGCTAGTAGCTAGATGGCTTCTTCTCTCTCTTGGATCTTCAATACAAAGTTCTCCATGATCTTCATGGAGATCTATCCGATGTAATCTTCTTTTGCGGTGTGTTTGTCGAGATCCGATGAATTGTGGATTTATGATCAGATTATCTATAAATCTTATTTGAGTTTCTTCTGATCTCTTATATGCCTGATTTCATATCCTTGTAATTCTCTTCGAGTTGTGGGTTTTGTTTGGCCAACTTGATCTATGATTCTTGCAATGGGAGAAGTTCTTGGTTTTGGGTTCATACCGTGCGGTGACCTCACCCAGTGAAAGAAGGGGTAGCGAGGCACGCATCGTGTTGTTGCCATCAAGCGTAAAAAGATGAGGTTTTCATCATTGGTTTGAGTTTATCCCTCTACATCATGTCATCTTGCTTAAGGCGTTACTCTGTTCGTCATGAACTCAATACACTAGATGCATGCTGGATAGCGGTCGATGTGTGCAGTAATAGTAGTAGATGCAGAAAGTATCGGTCTACTTGTCTCGTACTTGATGCCTATATGTATGATCATTGCCTTGGATATCGTCATGACTTTGCGAGGTTCTATCAATTGCTCGACAATAATTTGTTCACCCATCATAATATTTAATATTTTGAGAGAAGCCTCTAGTGAACACTATGGCCCCCGGGTCCACTTCACGCCATATTTTCAACCTTGCACTTTTACTTCGTTGCACTTTCTGCCTTCAGATCTCACTTTGCAAGCAATCTTGAATGGATTGACAACCCCTTTATAGCGTTGGGTGCAAGCTCTTTTGTGTTTGTGCACGTACTTTGGACTTGACGCGATTCTCCTACTGAATTGATACCTTGGTTCTCAAACTGAGGGAAATACTTACTGCTCCTGCGCTGGATCGCCCTTTGCTCTTCAAGGAAAAAATTAACGCAAGCTCAAGAGACGACAGAAGATTTCTGTCACCATAGCAGAAGAATTTCTGGCGCCATCGCCGGGGAGGATCATGTCAAGAACTCATCCAAGTAAGTGTCGCAAACTCATCTCTTGTATTTACTTTTTTGCCTCTCGTTTTCCTCTCCCCCACTTCTGAAAAAGAAAAATTTACAAAAATATTTGCCTTTTTATTTGCCTTTTTCGTTTGCCTTTTTCTCCTTTTGCCTTTTTCGTTCGCCCTTTCTTTCGCTTGCTTTCTGTTTGCCTGTGTTGCCTTGTGCCTTCAATATGCTTGCATCTTCGCTTGCTGAAAATCTATTGATATGGATCCTCATCCACTTGCTAATCTCTTTAAGAGATCCAATTATGTTGATCCAAATGCTAGTGAGTTGAGTGCACTTGACTTTCTGTATGGAGTTTTGCTTGAGATGCGTGAATCTGAAAATCGTGATGAAGAAATTTATGAAATGATTCACGAGGGCTCCTTGAATAAAAAGCATGATTGCAATGATTTTATTATAAATTATATTAATGACAATCATGCTAAAAATATGCAAAACCCTAAGCTTGGGGATGCTAGTTTTTCTTTGGCCACTACTTGTTGCAATGATATTTGCAAAAATATTGAAAGTGGGTTTGGAGAAGTCATGACTTTAGTTGATGATAATCCCACTATTTTTAAAGAGCGTCAACTTTGCATGCATGTGGATCATGAAACGAATATCCTATGTGATAGCTATATTGTTGAATTTGAATATGATTCCACATGTAATTTCTATGAGAGAGGAAAATATTGTGGTAGAAACTTTCATGTTACCAAATCACCTCTCGATATGTTGAGATTGCTATTGTCTCTTTCTTCTTCCTTGCATATGGTAACTATTGGTTGTCTTGACAATCTATTTTCCTATAAAATGCCTATGCATAGGAGGTATGTTAGACTTAGATGTGATTTTCACAATGCTTTATGATGCTCTCATTGTGCTTCAATTCTTGTCTTTTATGTGAGCATCTTTGAATTATCAATGCCTAGCTAAGGGCGTTAAACAATAGCGCTCGTTGGGAGGCAACCCAATGAATTTATATTTGCTTTTTTGCTTTCTTTTTTGTTGCGTCCACACCATCATAATTATGTCATGTTTGTGTCTTTTGTGTTTCTTTTTGTGTTTGAGCCAAGCAAAACCTTTATGACTAGTCTTGGTGATGGTTGTTTAATCCTGACCGAAAAAGACAGAAACTTTTTGCTCACAAGATTATTATTCATTTTTATTCAGAAAGAGCTTTTGAGTTGATTCTTTTTTCTTCTGGTTTATATGCGTTTTTCCCAGTTAGTCGTAATGTTTCAGAATTTTTGAGGTATCAGAAGTATACGAAGTATACAGATTGCTACAGACTGGTCTTTTTTGACAGATTCTGTTTTTGTTGAGTTGGTTGCTTGTTTTGGTGAAACTATGGATAGTATCAGGGGGTATTAGCCATGGAAAAGTGAGAATACAGTAATCTAA
Organism: Hordeum vulgare subsp. vulgare; assembly: GCF_904849725.1. Lineage (NCBI taxonomy): Eukaryota > Viridiplantae > Streptophyta > Magnoliopsida > Poales > Poaceae > Hordeum > Hordeum vulgare. The sequence continues at coordinate 223,669,655 of NC_058518.1, forward strand.
CAACAATATAAATAGAAATCAAGATTGCTACAGTACCTAAGGAGGTGGTAGTTTGTTTACTTGTGCTAATGATATCACGAGTTTCTGTTTAAGTTTTCTGTTGTGAAGTTTTCAAGTCTTGGGTGATGTTCTCATGGACAAAGGGATAAAGAGTGGAAAGATCTCAAGCTTGGGGATTCCCAAGGCATCCCAAGCCAAATTCAAGGACACCAAAAAGCCTAAGCTTGGGGATGCCCCGGGAAGGCATCCTATCTTTCGTCTTCAATCCATCGGTAACATTACTTGGAGCTATATTTTTATTCACCACATGATATGCGTTTTGCTTGGAGCGTCTTGTATTGTAGGAGTCTTTTATTTTTGTTGTGTCACAATCATCCTCGCTGCACACCTTTTGAGAGATACACGCACTCACCGTAATTTTGCTAGAATGCTCATCGTGCTTCACTTATATCTTTTGAGCTAGATAATTTTGCTCTATGTGCTTCACTTAGATCTTTTAGAGCACGGCAGTGCGTAACTTGGTAGTTGGCTTGTGCTATGAAAGTAGTCCCAAAGGTGATAGGTATCCAAAGAGGATACAAAAACTTCCATCTTCATGTGCATTGAGTAGAAAGAGAAGTTTGATTCGTTTGAGACGTGGATTTGGTAATATTAAGAGTTATGTTAGTAGGGTGTTGTGAATCTAGAAATACTTGTGTTGAAGTTAGTGATTCCTGTAACCTGCACGTATGGTGAACTGCTATGTTAGGAAGTCGGAGCATAATTGTTCTATTGATTGTCATCCTTTGTGTTGAGGTCGGGATCGCGCGATTGTTAACACCTACCAACCCTTCGCCTAGGAGTATGCGTTTAGCACTTTGTTTCCATTACTAATAAAAACTTCCGCAACAAGTATGTGAGTTCTTCATGACTAATGTGAGTCCATGGTATATATGCACTTTCACCTTCCACCATTGCTAGCCTCTCTAGTACCGTGCAATTTTCGCCGGCGCACAAACCCACCATATGCCTTCCTCAAAACAGCCACCATACCTACCTACTATGGCATTTTCATCGCCATTCCGAGATATATTTCGATACAACTCCCAACGTTCCGTCTCATGACTTGTGTCTTCACTCTCATATTGCCATTGCATGATCGTAAGATAGCTAGTGAGATGTTTCAATGTCATACGCCAAGCTAGATCGTTGCACATCCCGGTACGCTGCCGGAGGCATTTCATATAGAGTCATCATCGTTCTAAGCGTTGAGCTGTGAGTAAATAAAAGTGTGATGATCATCATTATTAGAGCATTGTCCCATGTGAGGAAATAAAAAAAGAGGCCAAAGAGCCCAAATAAAAAAAAAGAGGCCAAAGATCCCAAATAAAAAAAGAGAGAAAAGGAGAGAAGGGACAATGCAACTATCTTCTTCCACACTTGTGCTTCATAATAGCACCATGTTCTTCATGATTGAGAGCTTCTTGCTTTGTCACCGCCATATGCTAGTGGGAATCTTTATTATATAACTTGGCTTGTATATTCCAATGATGGGCTTCCTCAAAATTGCCCTAGGTCTTCATGAGCAAGCAAGTTGGATGCACACCCACTAGTTCTGCTCTTGAGCTTCCACATACTGATAGCTCTAGTGCATCCTTTGTATGGCAATCCCTACTCATTCACATTGATATATACTAATGGTCATCTCCATAGCCCTTTAATAAGCCAAGTCAATGTGACCATCTCCTCCTTTTTTGTCTCACAACCACCACCACACTCTATTCCACCTAAAGTGCTATATCCATGGCTCACGCTCATGTATTGCGTGATAGTTGAAAAAAGGTTTGATAAAGTAAGAGTGCAAAAACAATTACTTGGCCAATACCGGGGTTGTGCATGATTTAAATTAGTTGTGTGAGGATGATGGAGCATAGCCAGACTATATGATTTTGTAGGGATAACTTTCTTTGGCCTTGTTATTTCGGAAGTTCATGATTACATTGCTAGTTTGCTTGAAGTATTATTGTTTTCATGTCAATAGCAAACTATTGTTTTGAATCTTACATATCTGAACATTCATGTCACATGAAAGAAGTTACAAAGGACAACTATGCTAGGTAGCATTCCACATCAAAAATTCAGTCTTTATCACTTCCCTGCTAGAGGACGAGTAGGAGTTAAGCTTGGGGGTGCTTGATACGTCTCCAACGTATCTATAATTTTTGATGGTTTCATGGTATTGTCTTGTCAAACTTTGGATGTTTTGTATGCCATTTTTTTATTTGGGACTAACCTATTAACTCAGTGACAAGTGTCAGTTCCTGTTTTTTCCGAATTTTTGACCCTTTTCAGAGGAGGATTTTAAACGGAGTCCAAACGGAATAAAACTTCCGAAAATATTTTTTCCGAGACAGAAGATGATCGGGAGACTTGAGAACCAAGGCAGAGGGTCACCAGGGAGCCCACAAGTCCTCATAGCGCGGCCAGGGGGGCCGCGCCTCCCAGGCTTGTGGGATCCCTGGGCCTCCTCTGCCCTAGGTCTTTCGTCTATATATTCCCTAAAATCCCAGAAAAAATCAGGAGATCCATGAAAATACTTTTCCGCCGCCGCAAGCTTCTATCTCCGCAAGATCCCATCTAGGGGACGTTCTGGTGCCCTGTCGGAGGGGGGATTTGGATACGGAGGGCTTCTTCGTCAACACCATGACCTCTCCAATGATGCGTGAGTAGTTCACCATAGACCTATGGGTCCATAGGTAGTAGCTATATGGCTTCTTCTCTATCTTGGATCTTCAATACGAAGTTCTCCATGATCTTCATGGAGATCTATCCGATGTAATCTTCTGTTGTGGTGTGTTTGTCGAGATCCGATGAATTGTGGATTTATGATCAGATTATCTATGAATCTTATTTGAGTATCTTCTATTCTCTTATATGCATGATTTCATATCCTTGTAATTCTCTTCGAGTTGTGGGTTTTGTTTGGCCAACTTGATCTATGATTCTTGCAACGGAGAAGTGCTTGGTTTTGGGTTCATACCGTGCAGTGACCTCACCCAGTGACAGAAGGGGTAGCGAGGCCTGCATCGTGTTGTTGCCATCAAGGGTAAAAAGATGGGGTTTTCATCATTGGTTTGAGTTTATCCCTCTACATCATGTCATCTTCCTTAAGGCGTTACTCTGTTCGTCATGAACTCAATACACTAGATGCATGCTGGATAGCAGACGATGTGTGGAGTAATAGTAGTAGATGCAGAAAGTATCGGTCTACTTGTCTCGGACGTGATGACTATATGTATGATCATTGCCTTAGATATCGTCATGACTTTGCGCGGTTCTATCAATTGCTCGATAGTAATTTGTTCACCCACCGTAATATTTGCTATTTTGAGAGAAGCCTCTAGTGAACACTATGGCCCCCGGATCTACTTCACACCATATTTTTAGCCTTACACTTTTACTTTGTTGCACTTTCCGCCTTCAGATCTCACTTTGCAATCAATCTTGAAGGGATTGACAAGCCCTTTATAGCGTTGGGTGCAAGCTGTTTTGTGTTTGCGCAGGTACTTTGGAGTTGACGCGATTCTCCTACTGGATTGAGACCTTGGTTCTCAAACTGAGGGAAATACTTACTGATCCTATGCTGCATCGCCCTTTCCTCTTCAAGGGAAAAACCAACGCAAGCTCAAGAGACGACAGAAGATTTCTGTCGCTGTAGCAACCGCCGCCGGTGTGTACTGCGCTAGCATGACAACGGCGTCTGGGCCGTGGTTTGTGGATCTCCGCATGATATGGTGTCTGTGTTCGCCACTGGGACGGGCGTGCTGCCAGCCCTAGTCTCCGTCGCCCATTGCGGTCGGCGTGGGCAGCTTGGACATCGAAGGGGCGGCCGTCGGACCACCCTTATTCTTCTTGGGTGCCATGGGCATCGAGGAAGCCATGCATAAATGCCAGTGAAGATACATGCACAGGAGATTCCCCTACCTAGTTCGCCAAAGATGTCGGGCGACGGGAGCAACAGCGATGTATGGGACCTGGGAGGCCCCTTTACGATTCTACAGGGGGGCTCCAGTGCGCGAAGAGCATCAATGGGCCAGATCACGCGCGAGGGTTTCTATAGGTTCAGGCTGGTCGGGAGCATAAAACCCTACATATTTTTCTGGTGGTGGTTAATTAAGTGGGTTCAAGTAGAGGAGCGTTGCTGCCCAGCAAGGATGCTCGACTGGTGCAGCTACGTGTGCAATTGAACAGAGTGTCGACCCTTCTCGAGGTAACCATGGACATCCTTTTATAGGGCGAAGGGGTTACCACAGTGGCTACAATGGTCTTTTTACTGGGTGTACAATGATTCTGGCGTTCTGGGAATGGGAGTACCCATACCTGCTTTCCTGTGGCCCAGGGTTGGCCCACTTCATCAATCAAAAACCAACAGGCCCGACACCACTCAAGGCAAGGCCCTCGCGAGGGGCCAAGCCTCGCGAGGAGGAGCAGCATAAAGACCCGCAGGGGGCCTCCTCCGGACCCCTCCGGAGCGGCGGATATTCCGAGGCGAGACCCGGCCTCAGGAGTCGACGTTGTCGCGGGAGAGGGACAGGCGATCAGCACACTGCAGGATGGAGCCGTTCCCCCTTTAGTGCAAAGGGGGGTGGACGCATGCAGGTCTCCAAGGCATCTGCGGAAGGTTTCCATTCTGGTGCAACAGGGCCACTACCGCGTGCGAGCAGGACGTCATCCCTGGACCCGTCCCTGCTGCATTGACATCCACTTTCAGGAGCCTGAGCATCGTGCCTCAAAAGCCTCACCGTCACAAAGCCACTTGGTCACCCTGGTGCCGTCCAGGCACATTCGGTCGCTATCAGGGCCTAGCCCCGTGAGGCGCCTCACGACGACATGGAAATGTGCGGGACTAGGACCTGCCGACACAGAGCAGTAGAAAAGCCCTCAACCAGTCTCAGGAGAAGGAGGGCACATCACCAAGTTGGAGCACCCTCGCGTTCGCCCTACAATCCTCACCGGACCTGCATCAACCCGTGGCACCTCTGCATCATCCTTCAATCCTTCCGGAAACTACTTCATCCCATGACACTCTCACGTAATAACGAGACGAGGGAGTATATGCCCAGGGCCCCCCGAGGACGCGGAAGGGGTCCATCCCTCGCCGAGTGGATGACCTATGCTCCACGCTGGGGAGAAGGTAGAGGCAATCAACTTAGTATGCCAATGACTATGCCAGCAGTTGGAGGCAATCAACACAGTCCACCAATGACTCAAAGGAATCAGGCGCCTATGCCTCGGGGGTAGGGACACTCGCGAGGCTAAAGTGTCCTCGCGCCGTCCCAGATACACCCCCACCGTGACACTCTCACCTAATAAAGAGCCGAGGTTGTATACGCCCAGGGCCACCGGAGGACGTGGAAGGGGTCCATCCGACGGCTAGTGGCAGCCCTACACTCCTCGCTGGGGAGAAGACACATGCAATCAACTTAGTATGCCAATGACTATGCCATCAGCTGGGGGATATTGCGGCGGAGATTGGCCTAGGTGCCGGACGCGGTGTTTGCTTGCTTCTTCCTAGAGCTTGAATTATCCTTTGGCAGACTCAAATTTGCCGATTTCAATGTTGATGTTTGAAAAACAAAATGGGGGGGGGGGGGTTCTCTTGCGTTTTCTCCTTTTGCTGGCTTTGAAGCCTCCTTTTCTGGATGACATTTTATGAGAAGATGAACGCTCCGCACCGCCCCTAGGCAGCAAGGAGCATGAAAGCAAGAACTTGCAGTCCCAGGGGTAAACATTTTCAGCGATCGACCCCCGATCGAGGGGCCCGGATAGAAGCACGATACCACCACAAAGAGTCTCGGGAGGCCTCAGGGTGCCCTGGGGAGATGACCAAAGGGACATAATGGGGAATCGCTCAAACGTCAAAGGGTGATCCTGAGCATCAAGCCTCAAGAGCCTTACCGGTCATAAGGCCACGCGCCACCCCTGGTGCCGACCGGGAGCTCCGGTCGATGTCGGGGGCGGCGGGGCCCCACCCCGTGAAGTGCGTCGAACATAACAGCGGTGGGGAAATGTGCCGGACCGGGACCCGCAGACATAGAGTGCTGAAAGGGTCTCCACCCGATCCCACTGACAAGCCGGAGCTACTCAAGCGGAGCTGCGGGGAGGACCGACGCAAACCCACGAGCTAAGTACCCCACATGCCGAGACAGGGCCATCTGATTTCGTGTTGAACTAACAATAAATGAAAAACGCGCGTACTAACTGTTGGGTAACGTAGCATAAATTCAAAAAATTTCCTACGTATACTTAGATCTTCCTATGGAGAGATCAACAACGAGAGAGGGGTGAGTGCATCTTCATACCTTTGAAGATCACTAAGCGGAAGCGTTGCTAGAACGCGGTTGATGGAGTCGTATTCGCGGTGATTCAGATCACGGTGTGATACCGATCTAGTGCCGGACCACCGCACCTCCATGTTCAACACACGTGCAGCCCGGTGACGTCTGCCGCACCTTGATCCATTAAGGAGGAGGGAGAGGTTGGGGAAGATCTCCAGCAGCACGACGGCGTGGTGTCGATGGAGAGACGAGGTCTCCCGGCAGGGCTTCGCCAAGCACCGGCAGAGAGGAGGAGAAAGAAGAGCCGGGCTGCGCCGAGGGAGAGGGAAAACTGTGTCTCCAAAAGCCCAAAAGTGTCCACTATATATAGGAGAAGGGGAGAGGGTCCCACCCCTAGGGTTCCCACCCTAGGTGGTGCGGCAGCCCCCCACATGGGAGGTGCGGCGACCAGGGCAGGGGGGAGGGGTGGCGCACCCCTAGGTGGGCCTTAGGCCCACCAGCGCCTAGGATTCCCCCCCACTCGACCTCCTGCGCCTTGTGCTGAGTGTGGGGGGGGGGGGCGCACCAGCCCACCTAGGGGTTGGTTTCCTCCCGCACTTGGCCCATCTAGACTCTTGGGGTCGTCGCCCCCTTCCGGTGGACCCTTGGGGCCACTCCCGGTGGTCCCGGTGGTCTCGGTACGTTACCGGTGACGACCGAAACATTTCCGGTGTCCAAAACCATCCATCCTATATATAAATCTTTACCTATGGACCATTCTAGAGCTCCTCGTGATGTCGGGGATCTCATCCGGTACTCCGAACAACTTACGATAACCTCGTATAAGAATTCGCTATAACCCTAGCGTCATCGAACCTTAAGTGTGTAGACCCTACGGGTTCGGGAGACAGGCAGACATGACCGAGACACCTCTCCGGCCAATAACCATCAGCGGGGTCTGGATACCCATGGTGGCTCCCACTTGCTCCACGATGATATCATCGGATGAACCACGATGTCAAGGATTCAATCAATGCCGTATACAATTCCCTTTGTCTGTCGGTATAGAACTTGCCCGAGATTCGATCGTCGGTATACCCATACCTTGTTCAATCTCGTTACCGGTAAGTCTCTTTACTCGTTCCGTAGCACGTCATCATGTGACTAACTCCTTAGTCACATTGAGCTCATGATGATGTTCTACCGAGTGGGCCCAGACATACCTCTCCGTCATGCGGAGTGACAAATCCCGATATCGATTTGTACCAACCCAACAGACACTTTCAGAGGTACTCGTAGTGCACCTTTATAGTCACCCAGTTACGTTGTGACGTTTGATACACCCAAAGCACTCCTACGGTATCCGGGAGTTGCACAATCTAACGGTCGAAGGAAAAGATACTTGACATTAGAAAAGCTTTAGCATACGAACAATACGATCTAGTGCTATGCTTAGGATTGGGTCTTCTCCATCAAATCATTCTCCCAATGATGTGATCCCGTTAACAATGACATCCAATGCCCATGACCAGGAAACCATGATCATCTATTGACTAACGAGCTAGCTAACTAGAGGCTTGCTAGGGACACATTGTGATCTATTTATTCACACATGTATTCATGTTTCCTGTTAATACAATTATAGCATGAACAATAGACGATTATCATGAACAAGGAAATATGATAATAACCATTTTATTATTGCCTCTAGGGCATATTTCCAACAGTCACCCACTTGCACTAGAGTCAATAATCTAGTTACATTGTGATGTATCGAACACCCATAGCATTATGGTGTTGATCATGTTTTGCTCGAGGAAGAGGTTTAGTCAACGCGTCTGCGACATTCTGATCCGTGTGTACTTTACAAATCTCTATTACTCCACTCTGGACATGGTCCTGGATTGAGTTGTAGTGGCGTTTGATGTGCTTCGTATTCCGGTGAAACCTAGGCTCCTTGGCTATGGCAATGGCCCCAGTGTTATCACAGAAGAGTGTCATTGGACCCAACGCGCTTGGAACCACTCCAATGTCGGTGATGAGCTCCTTCATCCAAATTCCTTCATGAGTTGCTTCTGAAGCAGCTATGTACTCCGCTTCGCATGTAGATGCTGCCACGACTTGCTTGCTGCTGCACCAGCTCACTGCCCAACCATTCAAAACATATACGTATCCGGTCTGTGACTTAGAGTCATCCGGATCTGTATCGAAGCTAGCGTCGACGTAACGCTTTACGACGAGCTCTTCATCATCTCCATAAACGAGAAACATTTCCTTAGTCCTTTTTAGGTACTTAAGGATATTCTTGACCGCTGTCCAGTGTTCCATACCGGGATCACTTTGGTACCTCCCTACCAAACTTATGGCAAGGTTTATATCAGGTCTGGTACACATCATGGCATACATTAGAGAGCCTACGGGTGAAGCGTACGGGACATAACTCATCTTCTCTCTATCTGCTGCCGTGGTCGGCGACTGAGTCTTACTCAATCTCATACCTTGCAAAACTGGCAAGAACCATTTCTTTGATTTTTCCATATTGAACTTCATCAATATCTTGTCAAGGTATGTACTTTGCGAAAGACCTATGAGGCGTCTCGATATATCTCTATAGATCTTGATGCCTAATATGTATGCAACTTGTCCAAGGTCCTTCATTGAAAAACTCTTGTTCAAATAGGCCTTTATGCTCTCCAACATCTGTATATTATTCTCCATCAATAATATGTCATCCACATACAGTATGAGGAAAGCTACAGAGCTCCCACTCACTTTCTTGTACAGACAGGCTTCTCCGTAAACCTGTATGAACCCAAACGCTTTAATCACCTCATTAAAGCGAATGTTCCAACTCCGAGATGCTTGCTCCAGCCCATAGATGGAGCGCTGGAGCTTGCACACTTTGTTAGCATCCTTAGGGTCGACAAAACCTTCTGGTTGCATCATATACAACTCTTCCTTAAGGTTCCCGTTAAGGAACGCTATTTTGACGTCCATTTGCCAAATTTCATAATCATAAAAGGCGGCAATTGCTAACGTGATTCTGACTGATTCCAGCTTCGCTACGGGAGAGAAAGTCTCTTCGTAGTCAATTCCTTGAATTTGTCGAAAACCCTTTGCGACAAGTCGAGCTTTATAAACGGTTACATTACCGTTTGCATCAGTCTTCTTCTTGAAGATCCATTTATTTTCTATGGCTCGCCGGTCATCGGGCAAGTCCACCAAAGTCCATACTTTGTTCTCATACATGGATCCTATCTCGGATTTCATAGCTTCAAGCCATTTGTTGGAATCCGGGCCCGCCATCGCTTCTTCATAGTTCGAAAGTTCACCGTTGTCTAACAACATGATTTCCATCACAGGGTTGTCGTACCACTCTTGTGCGGAGCATGCCCTTGTGGACCTTCGTGGTTCAGTAGTAACTTGATCTGAAGCTTCATGATCATTACCATTAACTTCCTCTTCAGTTGGTGCAAGCACCACAAGAACAATTTCCCGTGCTGCGCTACTTTCCTGTTCGAGAGGGGGTGTAATTACCTCATCAAGTTCTACCTTCCTCCCACTTACTTCTTTCGAGAGAAACTCTTTCTCTAGAAAGGATCCGTTCTTGGCAACAAAGGTTTTACCTTCGGATCTAAGATAGAAGGTATACCCAATAGTTTCCTTAGGGTATCCTATGAATACGCGTTTCTCCATTTGGGTTCGAGCTTTTCTGGTTGAAGTTTCTTCACATAAGCATCGCAGCCCCAAACTTTAAGAAATGACAACTTAGGTTTCTTGCCAAACCATAGTTCATACGGTGTTGTCTCAACGGATTTAGACGGTGCCCTATTTAAAGTGAATCCTGCAGTTTCTAATGCGTATCCCCAAAATGATAGCGGTAAGTCGGTAAGAGACATCATAGATCTTACCATATCTAATAAAGTGCGATTACAACGTTCAGACACTCTGTTGCGTTGCGGTGTGCCAGGCGGCGTCAGTTGTGAAACGATTCCTCACTTCCTTAGGTGTGTGCCAAACTCGTGACTCAAATATTCTCCTCCACGATCAGATCGTAGACACTTAATTTTTTTGTCACGTTGATTCTCGATTTCACTCTGAAATTCCTTGAACTTTTCAAATATCTCAGATTTGTGCTTCATCAAGTAGATATACCCATACCTACTCAAATCATCGGTGAGAGTGAGATCATAACGATAGCCACCGCGAGCTTCAACGTTCATTGGACCACACACATCAGTATGTATTATTTCCAATAAGTCGGTTGCTCTCTCCATTATTCCTGAGAATGGAGTCTTAGTCATCTTGCCCATGAGGCACGATTCAATTGTGTCAAATGATTCAAAGTCAAGAGACTCTAATAGCCCATCAGTATGGAGCTTCTTCATGCGCTTAACGCTGATATGACCAAGGCGGCAGTGCCACAAGTATGTGGTACTCACACTTTGAATATGCGTAACATCACGATCGAGATTCATCAAGAATAAACCATTCACCAGCGGAGCATGACCATAAAACATATCACTCATATAAATAGAACAACCATTATTCTCTGACTTAAATGAGTAGCCGTCTTGCATTAAGCAAGATCCTGATACAATATTCATGCTCAAAGCTGGTACTAAATAACAATTATTAAGGTTTAAAACTAGTCCCGACTGTAGATGTAGAGGTAGCGTGCCGACGGCGATCACATCGACCTTGGAGCTATTCCCAACGTGCATCGTCACCTCGTCCTTGGCCACTCTCCGCTTATTCCGCAGTTCCTGCTTTGAGTTGCAAATGTGAGCAACAACACCGGTATCAAATAACCAGGAGCTACTACGAGCGCTGGTAAGGTACACATCAATAACATGTATATCACATATACCTTTAACGTTGCCGGCCTTCTTGTCCGCGAAGTACTTGGGGAAGTTCCGCTTCCAGTGACCCTTTCCCTTGCAATAGAAGCACTCAGTCTCAGGCTTGGGTCCATTCTTTTTCTTCTTCCCGGCATCTGGCTTACCGGGCGCGGCAACGGCTTTGTTGTCTTTCTTGAAGTTCTTCTTACCCTTGCCCTTCTTGAAACTAGTGGTCTTGTTGACCATCAACACCTGATGCTCTTTCTTGATTTCTACTTCTGCAGACTTGAGCATCGAGTACAACTCGAGAATGGTCTTCTCCATCCCTTGCATGTTGTAGTTCAGCACAAAACCTTTGTAGCTTGGTGGGAGAGACTGGAGGATTCTGTCAATTATAGCATCATCCGGAAGTTCGACTCCAAGTGAAGTCAAACGACCATGTAACCCAGACATTTTGAGTATGTGCTCACTGACAGAACTGTTCTCCTCCATCTTACAGCTAAAGAACTTGTCGGAGATTTGATATCTCTCGACACGGGCATGAGCTTGAAAAACTAGCTTCAGCTCTTGGAACATCTCATGTGCACCGTGTTGCTCAAAACGCCTTTGGAGCCCCGTTTCTAAACTGTATAACATGCCACACCTAACCATAGAGTAGTCATCACTCTGCATCTGCCAGACGTTCAGAATGTCTTGGGCTGCTGCGGGAGCGGGAGGGTCACCTAGCGGCGCATCAAGGACATAAGCCTTTTTAGCTGCTTCAAGGATGAGCTTCAAGTTGCGAACCCAGTCCGCATAGTTGCTACCATCATCTTTCAGCTTGTTTTTTCTAGGAATGCGTTGAAATTGAGGTTGACGTTGGCCATCTACAATATTTATAAAGACAACTTTTAGACTAAGTTCATGACAATTAAGTTCATTTAATCAAATTAAGTATGAACTTCCACTCAAATCGACATCCCTCTAGTCATCTAAGTGATACATGATCCATGTTGACTAACCCGTGTCCGATCATCACGTGAGACGGACTAGTCACCATGGTGAGCAACTTTGTGCTGATCGTATTCAACCATACAACACATGTTCGACCTTTCGGTCTCTTGTATTTGAGGTCATGTCTTTACATGCTAAGCTCGTCGAGTCAACCTAGGTGTTTCGCGTGTGTAAATATGGCTTACACCCGTTGTACGCGAACGTTAGAATCTATCACAGCCGATCATCACGTGGTCCTTCGAGACAACGATCCTTCGCAACGGTGCACACTTAGGGGAATACGTTTTCAAAATTTTAAGAGGGATCATCTTATTATGCTACCGTCGTTCTAAGCAATAAGATGAAAAACATGATAAACATCACAATGCAATCATATAGTGACATGATATGGCCATTATCATCTTTGCTCTTTCCATCTCCATCTTCAGGCATCGCATGATCATCATTGTCACCGGCGTGACACCATGATCTCCGTCATCATGATCTCCATCATCGTGTCTCCATGAAGTCGTCACGCCAACTACTACTATCACTACTACTATGGCTAACCGTTAGCAATGAAGTAAAAGTAGTAAGCACATGGCGTTGCATCTCATACAATAAATTAAGACAACTCCTATGGCTCCTGCCTGTTGTCATACTCATCGACATGCAAGTCGTGAAACCTATTACAATAACATGATCATCTCATACATTATACATGTAACATCACAACTTTGGCCATATCACATCACATGCCAAACCCTGCAAAAACAAGTTAGACGTCCTCTAATTGTTGTTGCAAGTTTTACGTGGCCGATTTGGGTTTCTAGCAAGAACGCTTTCTTACCTACGTGACAGCCACAACGATGATATGCCAAATAAATTTACCCTTCATCGGGACCCTTTTCATCAAATCCAATCCGACTAGAGTAGGAGAGACAGACAGCCGCTAGCCACCTTTATGCACGGTGTGCATGTCTGTCGGTGGAACCAGTCTCACGTAAGCGTACGTGTAATGTCCGGGCCGTTTCATCCCACAATACCACCGGAAAAGAATAAGACTAGTAGCGGCAAGCAATTGACAAATCATCGCCCACAATCTTTTGTGTTCTACTCGTGCATAGAATCTACGCATAGAAAACCTGGCTCGGATGCCATTGTTGGGTAACGTAGCATAAATTCAAAAAAATTCCTACGTATATTAAGATCTTCCTATGGAGAGACCAACAACGAGAGAGGGGTGAGTGTATCTTCATACCTTTTGAGATCACGAAGCGGAAGCGTTGCTAGAACGCGGTTGATGGAGTCGTACTCGCGGCGATTCAGATCGTGGTGTGATTCTGATCTAGTGCCGAACCACGGCACCTCCGCGTTCAACACACGTGCAGCCCGGTGACGTCTCCCGCACCTTGATCCAGCAAGGAGGAGGGAGAGGTTGGGGAAGATCTCCGGCAGCACGATGGCGTGGTGTCGATGGAGAGACGAGGTCTCCTAGCAGGGCTTCGCCAAGCACCGGCAGAGAGGAGGAGAAAGAAGAGCAGGGCTGCGCCGAGGGAGAGGGAAAACTGTGTCTCCAAAAGCCCAAAAGTGCCCACTATATATAGGAGGAGGGGAGGGGGTGCCACCCCTAGGGTTCCCACCCTAGGTGGTGCGGCAGGCCCCCACATTGGAGGTCCGGCGGCCAGGGCAGGGGGGAGGGGTGGCGCACCCCTAGGTGGGCCTTAGGCCCACCAACGCCTAGGGTTTCCCCCCTCTCCACCTCCTGCGCCTTGGGCTGAGTGTGGGGGGTGCACCAGCCCACCTAGGGGTTGGTTCCCTCCTGCACTTGGCCCATCTAGCCTCCCGGGGACGTGGCCCCCTTCCGGTGGACCCCCGGGGCCTCTCCCGGTGGTCCCGGTGGTCCCGGTACGTTACCGGTGATGCCCGAAACACTTCTGGTGTCCAAAACCATCCGTCCTATATATCAACCTTGACCTCCGAACCATTCCGGAGCTCCTCGTGACGTCCAAGATTTCACCCGGGACTCCGAACAACTTTCGATAACCTCGTATAACAATTCCCTATAACCCTAGCGTCATCGAACCTTAAGTGTGTAGACCCTACGTGTTCGGGAGACAGGCAGACATGACTGAGACACCTCTCCGGCCAATAACCATCAGCGGGGTCTGGATACCCATGGTGGCTCCCACTTGCTCCACAATGATCTCATCGGATGAACCACGATGTCAAAGATTCAATCAATCCCGTATGCAATTCCCTTTGTTTGTCGGTATAGAACTTGCCCGAGATTCGATCGTCGGTATACCCATACCTTGTTCAATCTCGTTACCGGTAAGTCTCTTTACTCGTTCCGTAGCACGTCATCGTGTGACTAACTCCTTATTCACATTGAGCTCATGATGATGGTCTACCGAGTGGGCCCAGAGAAGCCTCTCCGTCACGCGGAATGATAAATCCCGATCTCGATTCGTACCAACCCAACAGACACTTTCAGAGGTACCCGTAGTGCACCTTTATAGTCACCCAGTTACGTTGTGACATTTGATACACCCAAAGCACTCCTACAGTATCCGGGAGTTGCACAATCTCATGATCGAAGGAAAAGATACTTGACATTAGAAAAGCTTTAGCATACGAACAATACGATCTAGTGCTATGCTTAGGATTGGGTCTTGTCCATCACATCATTCTCCCAATGATGTGATCCTGTTATCAATAACATCCAATGCCCATGACCAGGAAACCATGATCATCTATTGACTAACGAGCTAGCCAACTAGAGGCTTGCTAGGGACACATTGTGATTTATTTATTCACACATGTATTACTGTTTCCTGTTAATATAATTATAGCATGAACAATAGACAATTATCATGAACAAGGAAATATGATAATAACCATTTTATTATTGCCTCTAGGGTATATTTCCAACTCTAACAAAAGGATGCAAGGCCTAAGGACTAAGCTGCGGTGAGGAATGAGGCCAACGACCAAGCGTGCTGCAGCACAAACGATGCCTCAGGAGGATGGTACCTCGTGAGGATCCTGGCCGTCGTTGGCCCTGAGCAACAGCTAGGTCATCGACGGGCCCTACGCAAGGAAGCTAAGCCACAATGACTACCGACGAGCAAGCCATCGATTCAAGAGCGGAAGGAAAAAGGGAGAACAACAAAGGTAACATACAAAAGTCTGATGCCCGATAGGGCAGAGTTCATGGTCCGACATTACAAGGGCAGGAAAACAGAAGTTGAGGGACGCCTAGGGGGAGAGGTAGTCGACACCGCCCTTGGCGCCGGCAGGTTCGGCGTCGAAGCCCTCCTCCTCACAAGAGACAGGCGCCTAGACATACCGCTCCACCAGGGTGTCCACGCATGGGCGCACTTCGTCCCGGAGAAAACGCCGGGACTCAGCGGGTACCGGCTCGACGACACGCTCGAGATCAAGCTGCAGGACGAGGCGGCGCATGTTGGAGAAGACGAGTGTTAAGGAAAGGCCCAGAAGCTCTTGCGCATCAGACGCGTTGTCCTCCTCCACGCGGGAGACGCCGGCCTCGAGCGTCTCCACGACCTTCTAGAAGAAGGCAAGGTAGCCCACGCAAACCGGCGTGTCGCACGTGCCGCCTGGCCGGCGATGCTCACAAATTGCTTGGCACGCTGGGACTCCAACATCCGATCGTACGTCGCCTCGTCCTGGGCGGCCTGAACGATGTCGGCTGCCTCCTGGATTTGCCTCTACAGCGACGCCAACTCAGCCTTGGCCTCCGCTTTGCCCTGGAGGGCGGCCTCGGCGCTCTCGAGCTCAGCCGCAGCCCCTTCGCCTCCTCCTGAAGCTCGCCGAGTTTGAGCTTCTTGGATGCGGGTGCTCTGGAGAAAAGGGAAGATCAACCACCAAGCAACAAACGGGACAACAAGAAAAGTGAGTGCAAACGAGGGACTCAATCATCGGTTAGAGCCCAGCGGCGGCGGACGCGCGGCGACCCTAAGGGCCCTCCACTGTTGCTCCCGGGGGCGGGCGAGGGCGCGGACAGAGCCACGTGTTTCCCACTGCAAGGATCGCCTCCCGGCGATGCCATGGAAGACGAAGAACGAAGGGGAGAGAAGGTTTTTCTTGGTGGAGCAAAGGAAGCAAGGAGGAAGCTCAAGATCACTGTGCCTCTCCCTTGCCAAGGGCGGTGCAGATTTTCAGTCAAGCCGCGACCACCAACCGTCGTGGTAGCGCGAGCGTCGCGCGTCCCTCGGGGGCCGCGAGGTGGGCCAGCGGGCGCATTGCCGCCCACGTCGCCTCTCCTGACAACCAAGCGGTCACGCTCGTGAGGGCCGTTGGGCATGGAGAGGTGATACGTCTCAAACGTATCTATAATTTTTGATGGTTTCATGCTATTATCTTGTCATCTTTGGATGTTTTATGTACCTTTTATATCTTTTTTGGGACTAACTTATTAATTCAGTGCCAAGTGCCAGTTCTTGTTTTTTCTGTGTTTCTGGCTCTTTTCAGATCTGATTTTGGAACGGGGTCCAAAAGGAATAAAATCCCCGAAATGATTTTTTCCCAAACGGAAGAAGATCAGGGGGCTTGTGGGCCAAGCCAGGAGGGCAATAGGGAGCCCACAAGCCCCTACTCCGCCACCAGGGGGGCGGCGGTTGAGAGGTTTGTGGCCTCCCTGGCGCCCCCCTGACCTAGATCTTTCGCCTATATATTCCCTAAAATACAGAAAAAAATCAAGGGATTGACGAAAATACTTTTCCGCCGCCGCTAGCTTCCGTTTCCGCGAGATCTCATCTGGAGACCCTTCCCGGTGCCCTGTCGGAGGGGACTTTGGAGTTGGAGGGCTTCTTCATCATCATCACCGCCCCTCCAATGACTCGTGAGTAGTTCACTTCAGACCTACGGGTCAGTAGTTAGTAGCTAGATGGCTTCTTCTCTCTCTTGGATCTTCAATACAAAGTTCTCCATGATCTTCATGGAGATCTATCCGATGTAATCTTGTTTGGCGGTGTGTTTGTCGAGATCCGATGAATTGTGGACTTGTGATCAGATTATCTATGATATATATTTGAGTCTTTGCTGATTTCTTATATGCATGATTTTATATCCTTGTAAGTCTCTCCAAGTCTTGGGTTTTTTCTGGCCAACTAGATCTATGATTCTTGCAATGGGACAAGTGCTTGGTTTTGGTTTCTTACAGTCTGGTGACCTTTCCCAGTGACAGTAGGGGCAGCAAGGCACACATCGTGTAGTTGCCATCAAGGGTAACATGGTGAGCTCTGTCGTAGATATGAGATTGTCCATCTACATCATGTCATATTGCTTAAGGCGTTACTCTGTTCTTTTGGACTTAATACACTAGATGCATGCTGGATAGCGGTCGACGTGTGGAGTAATAGTAGTAGATGCAGAAAGTATCGGTCTACTTGTTTTGGACGTGATGCCTATAGATATAATCATTGCCATAGATGACGTCACGACTTTGCGCAGTTCTATCAATTGCTCGGCAGTAATTTTTTCACCCACCATCTACTTGCTTTCATGAGAGAAGCCACTAGTAAACACTACGGCCCCCGGGTCTATACACATCTATCGTTTCCACTTTTGCTTTTACTTTGCTTTGTTACTTTGTTGCTTTCAGTTCTCACTTGGCGAACAATCTATAAGGGCTTGACAACCCCTTCATAGCATTGGGAGCAAGCTTTTTGTGTTTGTGCAGGCACTTGTGATACTCCTTCACTGGATCGTTACCTTGGTTCTCAAACTGAGAGAAATACTTACCACCTCTATGCTACATCACCCTTTTCACTTCGAGGGAACAACAACGCAAGGCTCCAAGGCCACGAGGGAAATCCTTTGCATATTTGCATAGGAAGTCCCTTTAGGCGTAGCCATAGCAGAAGGATTCATGGTGCCGTTGCTGAGGAGTATCAAGCAACACTCCTACTTCTGGCGCCATTGGAAGGTCTTTTGTTGCAGTAGCAGAAGTATTTCTGGGGCCGTTGCCGGGGAAGGAGAGATCTATCCAAGTAGGTCTCACAAACTCATCTCTTGCATTTACTTTTTTTGTCAGTTGCCTCTCGTTTTCCTCTCCCCCACTTCACATTTGCCGTTTTCATTTGCCTTTCTCCTTTGCCGTTTTCTTTTGCCTTTTGCCTTTTGCCTTTTGCCGTTTTCCTTTGCCGGTTCTCTTGCTTGCTTGTGTGCTTGTTTGTTTGTTGAAGTCATCATGGCTGAAAACACCAAACTTTGTGACTTCTCGAGTACCAATAATAATGATTTTATTAGTACTCCGATTGCTCCCGCCACTAGTGCGGAATCGTATGAAATCAACGCAGCTTGGCTGAATCTTGTTATGAAAGAGCAATTCTCTGGCCTTCCTAGTGAAGATGCCGCATCCCATCTCAATACCTTCATTGAGCTTTGTGATATGCAAAAGAAAAGAGAATTGGATAATGACGTGATTAAGTTGAAACTTATTTCTTTATCGTTGCGAGATCGCGCAAAAACTTGGTTTTCTTCTTTGCCTAAAAATAGTATCGATTCTTGGGATAAGTGCAAAGATGCTTACATATCCAAGTATTTTCTGCCGGCTAAGATCATCTGCTTACGTAACGATATCATGAATTTCAAGCAACTTGATCATGAACACGTTGCACAATCTTGGGAGAGAATGAAGCTTATGATTAGAAATTGTCCCGCTCATGGCTTGTGTTTGTGGATGATTATACAAATCTTTTACGCTGGCTTGAATTTCGCTTCTTGCAATATCTTGGACTCTGCCTCAGGTGGAACGTTCATGGAAATCACGTTGGGAGACGCTACAAAACTCCTAGACAATATCATGACCAACTACTCTCAGTGTCACACTGAAAGGTCGCCTGCTAGCAAAAAGGTAGACGCTATAGAAGATATTAACTCGCTTAGTGCTAAGATGGACGAGTTGATGAATTTTGTTTCTAGTAGAAACGCTACTGTAGATCCTAATGACATGCCACTATCTTCTTTGATTGAGAGTAGCAACGCTAGTTTGGACGTGAATTTTGTTGGTAGGAACAATTTTGGCAACAACAATGCTTTTAGAGGAAACTATGTTCCTAAGCCTTTTCTTAGTAACTCCTTTAACAATTATGGCAATTCCTACAACAACACTTATGGAAATCACAACAAATTACCCTCTGATTTAGAGAGTAATATCAAAGAGTTCATCAACTCTCAAAAGATTTTCAATGCGTCCATAGAGGAAAAACTACTCAAAATAGACGATTTGGCTAAAAGCGTTAATAGGATGTCTTGTGATACTGATGCTTTGAAATTTAGATGCGCTCCTCCCAAGGTCAACTTGGACGAAACTTTGAAAGCTATGCGTGTCTCCATGAATGAGATCAAAGAAAGAACCGCCCAAATTCGCGCTAGGCATGAATGGTTTAAAAGGGTGCGTTCTAGTGATGCAAATCACGAAGATCTTAAAGTGCTTGGTGTGCCTCCTCTTGAATCTTTGTTTTCGCGTGTCAAACCTTTTGATGGAGGGGCTGGATATGAATCCACTTTGGTTGAAAAACGCCCCAACGATTCGGAGTCCACCTATCTTGATAATGAAGGTGTGGAGAGTGGAGTAGAAGAAATCAAAAATTTGGGTAGTAATGAAACTCCCACTTTGGATTTCAGGGAATTCAATTATGATAATTTCTCCTTGTTTGAATGCATTTCTTTGATGCAATCCATTGCAAACTCTCCACATGCTTATAGCCAAACAAAGCCTTTACCGCGCATATCGTAGATGCTATGATGAAATCTGTTCAAGAGAAGCTCGAACTAGAAGTCTCTATACCTAGAAAACTTCATGATGAGTGGGAACCTACTAGCAAAATCAAGATCAAAAACTATGAGGGAAATGCCTTGTGTGATTTGGGTGCTAGTGTTTCCGCGATTCCAAAGTCTTAATGTGATATTCTTGGTTTTCATGAGATTGAAGAGTGTTCTCTTAATTTGCATCTTGTGGATTCTACTGTCAAGAAACCCATGGGAAGGATCGATGATGTTCTTATTGTTGCAAATAAGAACTATGTACCCGTGGATTTCATTGTACTTGACATAGATTGCAATCCTTCATGTCCCATTATTCTTGGTAGACCTTTCCTAAGGACTATTGGTGCTATCATCGACATGAAGGAAGGGAATATTGGATTTCAATTTCCTTGGAATAAGGGCATGGAGCACTTTCCTAGAAAGAAAATAATATTGCCTTATGAATCTATGATGAGGGTTACTTATGGTTTGAGCACCAAAGATGACTATACGTGATTCCATCACCTTTTGCCTAGCTAAGGGCGTTAAACAAAAGTGCTTGTTGGGAGGCAACCCAACGAATCTATCCTTTTTCTTTCTGTTTTGTGTTTTCCACACTTTTATAATTCTGTTATGATTGTGTTTTTTGTGTGTTTCTTTTTGCGTTTGTGCCAAGCAAAACCGTTATGATTAGTCTTGGGGATGATCGTTTGGTCATGCTGGAAAAGACAGAAACTTTCTGCTCACGAAAAGAATTTTCATGTTTTTTCTGTAAGAGCTTTTGAGTTTATTCTTTATGCTGCTGATTCCTACGCAAATTATTCAGACTGTCTTAATTGTTCAAAAAAAATTAAGTACGAGAAGTATACGAAATATACAGATTGCTACAGATCGTTCTGCTGTTAGCAGATTCTGTTTTTGTTGTGTTGGTTGCTTATTTTTATGAAACTATGGTTAGTATCGGGGGGGGGGTATTAGCCATGGAAGATTGAAAATACAGTAACCCAACATCAGGAGAAGTAGAATTTAAGTTTGCTAAAATACCTAAGGAAGTGGTGGTTTGCTTTCTAATACTAATGTTATCACGAGTTCCTATTTAAGTTTCGTGTTGTGAAGTTTTCAAGTTTTAGGTAAAGTTCTTATGGACAAAGAGATAAAGAGTGGCAAGAGCTCAAGCTTGGGGATGCCCAAGGCACGCCAAGAGATTCAAGGATGCCGTAATGTGGGGAACCTGACTAGCAAGTCGAGTTCGCCGTGCCCAGTGACCCCAAGGATCAATGTTCACTGAACACAGATACTGAATAATAGAGTCTTACATCCAAGAACCGAAATTATTACATCAAACGACCAGAAGGTCGGGTTCAAGAGCAAGGCCTGAAGCCAAATTAAACAGATACATCGACTAGCGGAAACTCGTAAGGGCTAAGCGGTGCCCATGCCATCAAGCCTACACCGACATGCATTCTGACTTGGAAGCGTCCTAGATCGCAGGTTCATCTCCGACGGCGTACTCGTCGCCAAACTCCGGTGCTTCCATGTCTGGTCAATCATATACCAGTGGCAAGCCAATGAGTACTTTGAATGTACTCGCAAACAGCCCATGATATGAACATTTATAGTGCAGAATAACAGTAACATATATCTTTGGTGGAATGCAATTTGGTGGATTGATGAGGTATATGCAACAAGTTAAAGAATAACTCTTTAAGAACAGGTTACAGATATCGACATATCTAACCCAGGGCTGAACACACCGGGTTCACCCTATATGCCAAGTCATCGGACTTGTCATAATCTCAATGTATTAATGAGGGCTAAACCATCCGGGTTTACCCTATATGCCAAGTCATCAGACTTGTCATAATCTCAATGTATTAATGAGGGCTAAACCATTCGGGTTTACCCTATATGCCAAGTCATGGGACTTGTCATAATCTCAATGTATTAATGAGGGCTAAACCATCCGGGTTTACCCTATATGCCAAGTCATCGGACTTGGTCATATTATTGTGATTATCATAACAACACCTTTTTAACACAACACACACACTTGGTTTATGCGGAAACGCTGGACGTAGTTTAAGCAGCACCACCCAACTGTCCTTGACCGTGGACACGGCTATTTGAATAGTTTACACTCTGCAGAGGTAGTACGCTGGACCCACGAGAAACGGGAAACTTCCGTGTCATCCACGACTCGCGGTATATCACATATACCCGAGGTAAGTACCCGATCATCATATTTCCCCTGACGATACTAGACAAAGAGGTCCACTCGATTGGTACCCGCCCACATGTTGTACGTCTTACGAGCACCGACTCTGGACAGTATCAACCATGCGGGGACCAATGGTGTGCCTGGAACTCATAATAATGGCATAGTCGTCCTACCTGGCACGACCCCATCACGAGAGTGACACCGATCACTCCCGCCACTAGTAATGTGGCTCTTTGCTAGTGCTGAACAGAGTAATCAACAAAGCCCCGTCCCATAAAGGGGTATCGTGGTCGTACTGGTAAGGTTGGGACGGTCGACACATCATAAATCTAATCCCATTTCCAAAACCATACTCACACCAAAACACCGGTGCATCACTTCACCAAAAGTGATCACCAACTCATCATCACCCTCGGGCATTAGTGGCACCCGACGGGGTTTTCATAAACTCTTTATTTAACTCATCATCATGCTCATGATAAAATGCTTCTACCTTTACTTGTCAACATGGTATTATCATGTCCCTCAAGGGGTAGGGTCAAGCTCAATGCAATGATCTTACTCTACTAGTCAACATGACAGTAGCATGATCCTCTTAGATGGTAGGGTCAAGCTCATCATGCTTGTGCTCCGAGGAGCCATATGAACAACGTCACTACCATGTAAATGCTTCGAAGAAGCCTTCGGTACCATCACCACAATGATGAACCGGCACTGTGATCACATGCAACGGGAAAATACTTGCTATACTAGCATCCAACAATGTTTGTGCTCAAGTCATGGTCAAAGGGCTGCTTGCCTTGGTCAGCTAGGTATCCTGGGTCTTCGAGGTCTTCCGCTCCGGATCCTCCGTCACTCGGTAACTCTACCGTCGAGAAAGGAATAAATAAATAATAGCTCACACTAAAACAGATCACAAGGTGCTTTTAAAAATGTTGCAAAGCTTGAATAAATTCAGTTTATTATTTTGGAAAATGTTTCCAATGGTTTTTATTAGCTAAGCATATTTATTTAAAAGCAAACAAAAGCAAACAAATGCTTTTAATATCATTTTATTATACCAAAACACTTTCTGTTTTTGATAAATGTCAAAACTCTATAGAATCAATTACTACACATTTTTAGAAAATTACTGAGGGAAGAATCATATTTTTCTACTCGCAAAATATTTTTATAAAAATCATTTAAGTTGCAGGTTAAAAATAAAAAGAAAAAGGCCAGGGGGGAGACCCAGCCGGCCCAACCAGCAAACCGGCCACCAGGCGCGCGCGGGCCAGGTTCAAACCTGACCTGCGGGCCCGTGGGGTCAGTGTGAGCGGCTGCATGCGCTGGCTGCCCCAGGACACCGACAGGTGGGCTCCACCTGTCGGGTCCTTCTCCTACCTCCAGCCAGAGAGATGGAGACGGACGCGGCGAGGCTACCGTTGTCCTCAGGCCAGACTAGGAGCGGGAATGGATCCCTCGTTCCTCCGCCTACCTGCTCGTGCTCGGGACGTCACCGGAGGTGGTCTGGGTCACCGGCAACGAGGTGACCATGGCGGAAGGGTTTCGGGTTGGCGTCGAACTAGTGGCTAGGGGAACAGATTCACTCGGGCAAGTTGGGGGAAGTGATCCTGGCGTCAAGGGGAGTGTAATGGGAGGTCGGGCAGCGCAGGAGCCGGCGTGTAGCAGGAGATCGACCGGAGCTCCGAGGCGGAGGGGCCTCGGTTGATCTCGAGCACCGGGGCTCTGCGAGCTCGATTGGGTGGTTAGGAGGAGTCTACTGGTTGTGCTGAAGCTGTCTGGAGGGTGCTGGGGTGCCCGGGGGCCTATTTATAGGCCAGCGGCGGTGAGCCGACTCGGGCGCGCCGGTGACTCACCGTGGCGTGCGTGCGAGCACAGTGAGGTGGTGGCCGCGAAACCACTGGTTCGGGACGTGGTTTAGGACCTCCTGGTGCATCGGCCGTAGAGGGAAAGCGAGTGGGGTCGAGCCACAGCGACCGTGCATGCTTGGTCGCGTCGGGCGCGCACGGGCACGCGTCGCCTGAGCTCTTGCACGAGGGGAGAGGGTCCCTGGGGGTAGCTTTGCAGTGAATGGCTATCGGGGGAGCATTTGGACATTACTGGGGAGGTTGGGACGGGCGGGGCGACGTCCCCTTGCTGGAGGCTCTCTGTAGCGCGTCCAGATCGCAGTTTTTGCAAGCCACGGCATGCTGGCGCGCTCTGGAGCACTTGGGACGTGTCCTCCATGTCCTGAGTGTTGCTGGGAGTGTGCCTAGCCATTGTGTGTTAGTGGGAGCTCGAGCTGGTCAAGGGAGGCAAGGAACACTAGTGTTGTCAGTACTGCCCTGCGGCTCAAATTGAAGTTCTTGTCACTAGTTCTTGGAGTTGGGGAGGGGCTGGTTGACTGGGTGCTCAGGGTGATCTGGGGCTCTAACTCACCAAGTTTGGGGCCTTGCCATTGGGTAAAACAGTGGCTAGGAGGGTTTTTACCTTCCTGTCAGTAGGTGTTCGACAGTGGTTTGGGGTGCTTCCACTCCACCACTGGAACTGAAACTTAACAGGTTTGGTCTTGGGGTAAAAACATGGGGTTTCACCAAATTTGAGCTCCATTGAACAAGTTTGGCTTTGTAAACTTGAAAATGCCTCAAAATGACCAGTACTGCCCTTTACAAAGGAAGTGTGGCCAAACAGAGTCTCACAAATCCCATCTTTGGTGTGGAGTCCTCATTTGGGGTGTCAAACACCTGTGCAAAGTTTCAGGTCCATTGGAGAAACTTTGCAATGTGGAGTTGTTCCAACTCTTCTCTGGACAAAGAGGGTTTTGGGCTCATTAGGTGCACTTCCGTGAGATTTTATGTGAGCACCTAATATGGCTTGGGAGGGCTCCTGTAATTTTATGGGAATTTACTGAGATCATTTCCTTTGGAAACATCTCAAAAAGCTAAAACAGACAGAAATGGTTCTCAGGGTTTTACTCAAATAATATTAATATAAAATAGGGTTGAAAATCCTGTATATGGAAAATATATGTCCTTCTGAGCTTCCATGAATTTACTCAGAATTTTCTAAGGCCGGAAAGCAATTTTCCTTGTGGGAATATCATTCCTGGCCTTAGAAACAAACATAATTATAAATAGGAAAATAATACTTTAAATCACCAATTAATGTTTTTAATGAATGAAAATAATATGTGGATCAGATCACCAACTTTGGTTGGAAGAGCCACTTGGCTTCATGAGCTAGTAGTGTATCCCAACATGATGAAGTTGATCTTGATATAAAGGAAAAAGGGTTTTTGAAGAGAGCAAAATAATAAGTTTTTCATGGGTTTGAGTCATCAAACAAGCAAGCATTCACTCAAACAAGGGCTTACATTGCACTCACAACATTATTTGAAAAAAATTTAACAAGCTCTGATTTTTGCAACATAAAATACTTGTGGTGAAAAACAGGGTGTGACACACCTATCCCTCTTACAAGAATCTCGTCCTCGAGATTCCTAAGCTAAGCGTTAAATAGCTCGGGAAATTCTGATCGGAGATAGTCTTCACGTTCCCACGTGGCTTCTGCTTCGGTATGGTTGCTCCACTGAACCTTGAAAAACTTGATGGTGCGGCTTCTGGTCCAACGTTCGGCTTCATCCAAAATGCGGATCGGTTTCTCACGGTAGGTAAGGTCCGGTTGAAGGTCAATAGCTTGATGATCAATGTCCTTGTAAAGATCGGGACGGTGCAGCACTTGTAAGCACTTCCGGAGCTGTGACACGTGAAACACGTTGTGCACACCCGAAAGCTCAGGAGGTAGCTCCAACTGATAAGCTACTTCCCCGCGCGTTGCCGTGATCTTGAAGGGTCCAATGAACCTTGGAGCTAGCTTCCCCTTGACGTGGAAACGCTTGGTCCCCTTGATAGGCGTGACTTGCAAGTACACCTGGTCTCCGGGAACAAACTCCACGTTTCTGCGGCGAGGTTCCGCATAGCTCTTGTGCCTTGACTTAGCTGCCTCCAAGTTCTCTCGGACAAGCTGAACCTTGTCCCCTGCTTCCTGCAGTGCTTCTGGTCCGAAAACTAGTTCTTCACCGGTTTCGGACCAATTGAGCGGGATGCGGCACTTCCGCCCATATAACGCTTCGAATGGGGCCATCTGAAGACTGGACTGGTAGCTGTTGTTGTAAGAAAACTCAGCAAACGGTAGACAATCTTCCCACTTGGCACCATGAGCCAAAACACATGCGCGGAGCATGTCCTCAAGTATCTGGTTTACCCTCTCGGTCTGTCCGCCCGTCTGCGGGTGGAAAGCCGTACTGAAGGAGAGTTTGGTTCCGAGAGCTTCTTGAAACTTCTTCCAGAATCTTGAGGTGAATTGCATGCCGCGGTCGGACACGATCTCCTTGGGAACTCCATGGAGACTCACCACTCGATGAATGTATAGACTGGCCAGCTGGTTGCCATCGTAGGTGGCGTTAACGGGGATGAAATTGGCCACCTTGGTCAAATGATCGACTATGACCCAAATGGAGTTATGACCCTTATTCGACCGGGGCAACCCGGTGATGAAGTCCATGCCGACTTTATCCCACTTCCATTCCGGCACTTGAAGAGGTTGCAGCAATCCAGCAGGTCGCTGGTGTTCAGCCTTGACTCGCTGGCATACATCGCATTTAGCGACATAGGAGCCAATTTCTCTCTTCATGCCATGCCACCAGAATCGTTCTCGGATGTCTTGGTACATCTTGGTACCACCTGGATGGATAGAGTACGGTGTGTCATGAGCCTCTTGCAAGATCAAGTCCTTAAGTTCGGCCTTGTTAGGTACGCACAAGCGCTTCCCGTACCACATTGCTCCTTGCTCATCAATCAAGAATCCTGGGGCTTTGCCTTCTCGCACCTTCCTCTTGAGGCCCTCGATACTCTTGTGCCCCTTCTGGGATTCCTTGATGTCGTCTGCCAGAGTAGGCTTGACTTCGAGGTTGGCCAGGTATCCTGGTTCGACTATCTCAAGCCCGAAGCCCTCCATCTCTTCATACAAGATGGGTGACCTTTCCTTGAGCGTGACGTTCAAGGAGTCTGCCTTCCGGCATAAAGCATCGGCTACCACGTTCGCCTTGCCGGGATGATACTGAATGCTGAGGTCGTAATCCTTGATTAACTCAAGCCAACTCCGCTGCCTCATATTCAGCTGCCTTTGAGTGAAGATATATTTCAGACTTTTGTGGTCTGTATATATCTCACATCGCTTCCCCAGAAGGTAATGTCTCCACGTCTTCAGAGCATGCACTACAGCTGCTAGCTTGAGATCATGGGTGGCGTAGTTCTCCTCATGCGGTCGCAGTTTCTGTGACAAGTACGCCACGACTCTGCCATCCTGCATCAGGACTCCACCGAGCCCGGTTCCAGAGGCATCACAATATATCACGGATTCCTTGTTGATGTCTGGGGTAGCCAATACCGGGGCGGTAGTTAGCCTCTTATTCAACTCCTGGAAGCTTGCTTCACACGCCGGTGTCCACTCGAACTTTCGGCCTTTCTGCAAGAGCTGAGTCATAGGTCGAGCGATGCTGGAGAATCCCTCTACGAACTTGCGGTAGTATCCCCCGAGCCCGAGGAAACTCCTGACATCCTTCACGTCCTTTGGTGATTCCCAGTTGGTCACTGTAGTAATCTTGGACTGATCTACGGCCAAACCGCGTGCCGTCAGGGTATGACCCAGAAATCCAACTTCGTTCAGCCAGAACTGACACTTGTTGAATTTGGCATAAAGTTGGTGCTCTCGAAGCTTTCCCAGAACTAACCTCAGGTGTTGCTCATGCTCCTGTTCGGACTTGGAGAAGATTAATATGTCATCGATAAACACGACGACAAACTTGTCCAAATATTCCATGAAGACCTTGTTCATGAGATATATGAAGTAGGCCGGGGCATTTATCAAACCGAAGGGCATGACAGTGCATTGATATAGACCGTACCGGGTCACGAATGCAGTCTTGGGTATATCTTCGGTTCGAATCTTCAACTGGTAATATCCCGATCGAAGATCTATCTTGGAAAATACCCTGGCCCCGTTTAACTGGTCAAACAGGTCTTCGATCTTGGGGAGCGGGTACTTGTTCTTAATTGTGACTTCATTAAGAGAACGGTAATCGATGCAGAGTCGAATGGTAACATCCTTCTTTGAAACAAATAGAACAGGTGATCCCCAAGGTGATGCACTCGGACGGATGAACCCTTTCCTGAGTTGCTCATCCAGCTGCTTCTTCAGCTGTGCCAGCTCTTCGGAACCCATCCTGTAAGGCTTTTTGTATATAGGCCTTGATCCGGGCATGAGCTCGATGATGAACTCGATGTCTCGGTCAGGAGGCATTCTGGGTAGCTCGTCAAGAAAGACGTCCGGGTATTCACAGACTACACGCACTTGATCAAGCTCTACCTCGGATAGACTGTTGACTCGAGGCACTTGAGCCGATACAGGCTCGGAGACAAACTTGACCTTGACCCCTTGGTTGCTTGTCATGGTAATGGCCCTGTTGGCACAGTCCAAAAGACTCTGGTGCTTGGCCAACCGATCCATGCCGAGGATTACTTCCACACCTTGTGATTTAAGCACAATGAGGTCTGCCAAGAAACTCGTCCCATTGATAACTATCTCGACCCTTCTACACCCTAGCTTGGTCCTCAATACTGCTCCCGGGGTTTGAATTGCCATCTGTCCGTGGAGTAGAGTGGGTATTAAACCACACTTCTCCGCAAACCCTTGAGTAAGAAAAGAATGCGAGGCACCACAATCAAACAACACTGTTGCTGGAGTTGAGTTGACGAGGAACGTACCCAGAATGCAGTCCGGGTCTTCCTGCGCCTCTTCTGCAGTGATGTGATTGATCCGGCCCCTGCCATTGAACTGCTGGTTGCGGGGGGCCTGGTTCCTTCCTGGTGCACCTTGACCGGGGTTGGGTGCATTGGGACGCGGTGCGTCGGGCTTCTTGTTGGGGCACTGCCTGGAAGAGTGCCCAGTCTGACCACACCCAAAGCAGGTGACTTGCCCCGGAGGGTTAGTCTTGACTCCACCGTTGTTCGGCGGGTTGACTACTGGCTTGGCTTGCTGCTGAGGCTGATAATTCTAGCGGAACACCGGATGCTTGTACTGCTGCTGCTGAAAGTTGGGTCTTGCAGGTGCTGACTGCCATGGTCTTGGTCTTGCGCTACTCGGTCCTCCACTGCCTATCAGTTTGCGCTTGCGGATGTCGTCCATTGCACGACGCTTGTCTTCCAGCATAAGCGCCTTGTTAACCAACTCGCTGAAAGTCTGGCAGTCGCAAACCACCAGCTGGTATTGCAGGGACTACTGTAACCCTTCCATGAAGCGTTCCACCTTAGCGGCCTCAGTGTTAACATCTTCGGGCGCGTACCTCGACAAGAGGTTAAACTTCTACAGGTACTCCTTAACAGTTCCACTGCCCTGCCTCAAGGCTCGGAATTCCCGCTTCTTAATGGTCATCAGTCCAAGTGAAATGTGAGCAGCGCGAAATCCTTCCTTGAACATCATCCAAGTGATGACTTGCCCTATCTGCATGATCTGGAATCCATACCACCATGCCCTGGCCGTCCCTCTGAGACAGTGAGAAGCATAAAGGACCTTCTCATGATCGTCGGTGCACTTGACCAGCGCAAGGAGGTCTTCAATGGTGCAGATCCAGTCATCGGCGTCCAGTGGTTCAGTCGTCTCCGTGAATATGGGGGGCGTAGTCCGCATGAACTCAGAAAGAGTAGAGCGACCACCGCCATTCCCATTCCGCGGCGAGTTGTCCACCAGGACTTGAGTCAGCTGCTGAATAGTGGCATTGCTGGCTTGACGCTCCTCCCGAAGAGCTTGAAGGAACTAAGCCATCGTCAAGTTCTTAGGAGGAGGTGGTGGCGGAAGGTCTCTAGGCTGCTCGTGGTGACCTCCAGCGTGAGCTTCTCCTTCGGTTCCCTGCGGCGTCTGTGAGGAGCTGGCGCCGGGGTTGCCGAAGGTGCTGTTGCGGGTTGCGTTCACCATCCTGTCATAGAAACAGACATGTCAAAATGCCACATTGCTCAGGAATACAAGGATTCGCTCCTAGTAAGAGGGGGTCCAATACGTGCATGTGCCAAGTTTTCAAAACCAAAGTTTTTGACAAACGGAAATTGCGTTCATAAAAACTAGGTGATGTAGTCACTTATAGGCTGCCTAAGGCAATATGTGACTTACATCATGCACACATACGCAAATTAGAAATGGATACATGGATACCCTATGATCGGGGTTCTCCTAATTGTCTACACTAAATCCTACGCGGCGGACTGCTCGGTCTCAAAGGCGGATTCAACAGGATCCTCATCTTTGTCCTCGTCTTCATCAACATCTTCTTCCTTTATAGGAGTGGAAGAAAGAATCCGCACATCACGGCGTCTCTTAGGCGAGGCGGCGAAGATCTTAGTGTACTCTTCCACTGTCAGGCGGCGACTCCGAAGAGGGACTGCCTGGATGGGTAACAGACCACCCCTAGTGGCAACAGATGTCCTCCCTTCAGGTGCGCCTGCCTTCTTTACTTTGCGGTTCTGCATCTTCTCAGTGTGGAGCAGGCCCTTGACTAGATGCAGCTCTTGGCGAAGCTTGGCCGATTCCTTAACCAGGAAGTGCGTCAGGGTATCCGACGAGAGGCTGAAGTAGGTCTGAAACCGTAATGGCATCCCATCCACCGTGGCTGGGGTGAGTGTCCAACTCATATCCACTCCTTCCTTAATGAAGGGTAGGTGACGAGTGATAGGCTCATTAGCCATCTCAGGGAGGATGCTGCGGAGACGCACGAGCGCCTCTCGTGCGGCCGTCTCCACTGCCAACATCAGCTCTCCCATGTGTGGTCCTTCAAAGAACCAACTAGACGGGGAGTCATTAGCCTTCACTATCACGTCCACGTGATATTCCTTAGTGTCGGCGTTGACCCAGTGCTCGTGGTAGAGGAAGATGGGCGTGCACGTACGTGGCACTTCTTGAGAGAATCCACCAGGAGTAGTGGAAAACCGGTCTCCAGAAGCGTCTCAGGTACGGGAGCCATCTACAAGGCATATGAGAGAAGTCAGAAGGTAGTATGTGCAAAGGTTTTGTGCAAGGCTGGCGTTCTAAGGTTCTCGGCTAACGTCCATGCTATCTAAGGCTTCCTATAGTCAGGATGGCTCAGATACCAGTTCTATGGGGACCCCGACTAGCAAGTCGAGTTCGCCGTGCCTAGTGACCCCAAGGATCAATGTTCACTGAACACAGATACTGAATAATAGAGTCTTACATCCAAGAACCGAAATTATTACATCAAACGACCAGAAGGTCGGGTTCAAGAGCAAGGCCTAAAGCCAAATTAAACAGATACGTCGAGTATCGGAAACTTGTAAGGGCTAAGCGGTGCCCATGCCATCAAGCCTACACCGACAGGCATTCTGACTTGGAAGCGTCCTAGATCGCAGGTTCGTCTCCGACGGCGTACTCATCGCCAAACTCCGGTCCTTCCATGTTTGGTCAATATTATACCAGTGGCAAGCCAATGAGTACTTTGAATGTACTCGCAAACAGCCCATGATATGAACATTTATAGCAAAGAATAACAGTAACATATATCTTTGGTGGAATGCAATTTGGTGGAATGATCAGGTATCTGCAACAAGTTAAAGAATTACTCTTTAAGAACAGGTTACAGATATCGACATATCTGACCCAGGGCTGAACACACCGGGTTCACCCTATATGCCAAGTCATCGGACTTGTCATAATCTCAATGTACTAATGAGGGTTAAACCATCCGGGTTTACCCTATATGCCAAGTCATCGGACTTGTCATAATCTCAATGTATTAATGAGGGCTAAACTATCCGGGTTTACCCTATATGCCAAGTCATCGGACTTGTCATAATCTCAGTGTATTAATGAGGCTAAACCATCTGGGTTTACCCTATATGCCAAGTCATCGGACTTGGTCATATTATTGTGATTATCATAACAACACCTTTTTAACACCACACACACACACACTTGGTTTATGCGGAAACGCTGGACGTAGTTTAAGCAGCACCACCCAACTATCCTTGACCGTGGACACGGCTATTCGAATAGTTTACACTCTGCAGAGGTAGTACGCTGGACCCACGAGAAACGGGAAACTTCCGTGTCATCCACGACTCATGGTATATCACATATACCCGAGGTAAGTACCTGATCATCATCTTTCCCCTAACGATACTAGACAAAGAGGTCCACTCGATTGGTACCCAGACACAACTCTGGACAGTATCAACCATGCAGGGACCAACAGTGTGCCTGGAACTCATAATAATGGCATAGTCGTCCTACCTGGCACGACCCCATCACGAGAGTGACACCGATCACTCCCGCCACTAGTAATGTGGCTCTTTACTAGTACCGACCAGAGTAATCAACAAAGCCCCGTCCCATAAAGGGGTATCGTGGTCGTACTGGTAAGGTTGGGACGGTCGACACATCATAAATCTAATCCCATTTCTGAAACCATACTCACACCAAAACACCGATGCATCACTTCACCAAAAGTGATCACCAACTCATCATCACCCTCGGGCATTAGTGGCACCCGACGGGGTTTTCATAAACTCTTTATTTAACTCATCATCATGCTCATGATAAAATGCTTCTACCTTTACTTGTCAACATGGTATTATCATGACCCTCAAGGGGTAGGGTCAAGCTCAATGCAATGATCTTACTCTACTAGTCAACATGACAATAGCATGATCCTCATACATGGTAGGGTCAAGCTCATGATGCTTGTGCTCCGAGGATCCATATGAATAATGTCACTACCATGCAAGTGCTTCGAAGAAGCCTTCGGTACCATCACCACAATGATGAACCGACACTGTGATCACATGCAACGGGAAAATACTTGCTATACTAGCATGCAACAATGTTTGTGCTCAAGTCATGGTCAAAGGGCTGCTTGCCTTGGTCAGCTAGGTATCCGGGGTCTTCGAGGTCGTCCGCTCCGGATCCTCCGTCACTCGATCACTCTACCGTCAAGAAAGGAATAAATAAATAATAGCTCACACTAAAACAGATCACAAGGTGCTTTTAAAAATGTTGCAAAGCTTGAATAAATTCAGTTTATTATTTTGGAAAATGTTTCCTATGGTTTTTATTAGCTAAGCATATTTCTTTAAAAGCAAACAGAAGAAAAAAAATGCTTTTAATATCATTTTATTATACCAAAATAGTTTCTGTTTTTGATAAATGTAAAACTCTACAGAATCAATTACTACACATTTTTAGAAAATTACTGGTGGAAGAATCATATTTCTCTACTGGCTAAATATTTTTATAAAAATCATTTAAGTTGCAGGTTAAAATTAAAAAGAAAAAGGCCAGGGGGGAGACCCAGTCGGCCCAGCCAGCAGACCAGCCAACAGGCGCGCGCGGGCCAGGTTCAAACCTGACCTGCGGGCCCGTGGGGTCAGTGTCAGCGGCTGCGCGCGCTGGCTGCCCTAGGACACCGACAGGTGGGCTCCACCTGTCGGGTAGTTATCCTACCTCCAGCCAGAGAGGTGGAGACGGACGCCGGCGAGGCTACCGTTGTCCTCAGGCCAGTGTAGGAGCGGGAATGGATCCCTCGTTCCTCCGCCTACCTGCTTGTGGTCGGGACATCATCGGAGGTGGTCTGGGTCGTCGGCGACGAGGTGACCGTGGAGGAAGGGTTTCGGGTTGGTGTCGAACTAGTGGCTAGGGGCACAGATTCGCTCGGGCAAGTTGGGGGAAGTGATCCTGGTGTCAAGGGGAGTGTAATGGGAGGTCGGGCAGCGCAGGTGCCGGCGTGTAGCCGGAGATCGACCGGAGCTCCGAGGCGGAGGGGCCTTGGTCGATATCGATCACTGGGGCTCTGCGAGCTCGATTGGGTGGCTAGGAGGAGTCTACTGGTTGTGCTGAAGCTGTCTGGAGGGTGCTGGGGTGCCACGGGGACCTATTTATAGGCCAGCCGCGGTGAGCCGACTCGGGCCCGCCGGTGACTCACCGTGGCGCACGTGCAAGCACAGTGAGGTGCTGGCCACGAAACCACGGGTTCGGGACGTGGTTTAGGACCTCCTGGTGCATCGTCCGCAGAGGGAAAGCGAGTGGGGTCGAGCCGCAACGACCGTGCATGCTCTGCCGTGTCGGGCGCGCACGGGCACGCGTCGCCTGAGCTCTTGCGCGAGGGGAGAGGGTCCCTTGGGGTAGCTTTGCACTGAATGGCTGTCGGGGGAGCATTTGGACATTACTGGGGAGGTTGGGACTGGCCTGGGCGACGTCCCCTTGCTGGAGGCTCTCTGCAGCGCGCCCAGAGCGCAGTTTTGGCATGCCACGGCATGCTGGCGCGCTCTGGAGCACTTGGGACGTGTCCTCCATGCCCTTAGTGTTGCTGGGAGTGTGCCTAGCCGTTGTGTGTTAGTGGGAGCTCGAGCTGGTCAAAGTAGGCAAGGAACACTAGTGTTTCCAGTACTGCCCTGCGGCTCAAATTGAAGTTCTTGTCACTAGTGCTTGGAGTTGGGGAGGGGCTGGTTGACTGGGTGCTCAGGGTGATCTGGGGCTCTAACTCATCAAGTTTGGGGCCTTGCCATTGGGTAAAACAGTGGCTAGGAGGGTTTTTACCTTCCTGTCAGTATGTGTTCGACACTAGTTTGGGGTGCTTCCACTCCACCACTGGAATTGAAACTTAACAGGTTTGGTCTTGGGGTAAAAACATGGGGTTTCACCAAATTTGAGCTCCATTGAACAAGTTTGGCTTTGTAAACTTGAAAATGCCTCAAAATGACCAGTGCTGTCCTTTACAAAGGAAGTGTGGCCAAACAGAGTCTCACAAATCCCATCTTTGGTGTGGAGTCCTCATTTGGGGTGTCAAACACCTCTGCAAAGTTTCAGCTCCATTGGAGAAACTTTGCAATGTGGAGTTGTTCCAACTCTTCTCTGGACACACAGGGTTTTGGGCTCATTAGGTGCACTTCCCCACCTTGGATCAAGGTGAGATTTTATGTGAGCACCTAATATGGCTTGGGAGGGCTCCTGTAATTTTATGGGAATTTACTGAGATCATTTCGTTTGGAAACTTCTCAAAAAGCTAAAATAGACAGAAATGGTTTTCAGGGTTTTACTCAAATACAATTAATATAAAATAGGGTTGAATATCTTATGTATGGAAAATATATGTCCTTCTGAGCTTCCATGAATTTACTCAGAATATTTTAAGGCGGGAAAGCAATTTTCCTTGTGGGAATATCATTCCTGGCCTTAGAAACAGACATAATTATAAAATAGGAAAATAATATTTTAAATCACCAATTAATGTTTTTAATGAATGAAAATAATATGTGGATCATATCACCAACTTTGGTTGGAAGTGCCACTTGGCTTCATGAGCTAGTAGTGTATCCCAACATGATGAAGGTGATCTTGATATAAAGGAAAAAGGGTTTTTGAAGATGGCAAAATAATAAGTTTTTCATGGGTTTGAGTCATCAAACAAGCAAGCATTCACTCAAACAAGGGCTTACATTGCACTCACAACATTATTTGAAAAAGTTTTAACAAGCTCTGATTTTTGCAACATAAAATACTTGTGGTGAAAAACAGGGTGTGACACGTAAAAGCCTAAGCTTGGGGATGCCCTGGGAAGGCATCCCCTCTCTCGTCTTCAATCCATCGGTAACGTTACTCGGGGCTATATTTTTGTTCACCACATGTTATGTGTTTTTGCTTGGAGCGTCTTGTATCACAGGAGTCTTTTATTTTTGTTGTGTCACAATCATCCTTGCTGCACACCTAGAGAGAGAGACATGCACTCACCGTGATTTTGTCGAGCTTCACTTATATCTTTTGGTAGACAATTCAGTTCACATGTGCTTGACTTATATATTTTGAGCTAGACACTTTTGCTCTGTGTGCTTCACTTATATCTTTTAGAGCACAGCGGTGCGTGGCTTGGTAGTTGATCTATGCTTTGAAAGTAGCCTCAAAAGGGGTAGTTATCCAAAGGGATTCGAAAACTTCCAGCTTCATGTGCATTGAATAGTTAGAGAAGTTTGATTCATCTCAATTAGTTTTGAGTTGTGGTTATGGTAATATTGAAGTTATGCTAGTAAGGTGTTGTGGATCTAGAAATACTTGTGTTGAAGTTACCGATTCCCGTAGCATGCACGTATGGTGAACCGCTATGTGATGAAATCTGAGCATGATTAGTCTATTGATTGTCACCCTTTGCGTGGCGGTCGGGATCGCGCGATGGTTTATACCTACCAACCCTTCGCCTAGGAGTATGCGTTGAATACTTTGTTTAGATTACTAATAGAACTTTTGCAACAAGTATATGAGTTCTTCATGACTACTGTTGAGTCCATGGTTTAGATGCACTTTCACCTTCCACCATCACTATCTTCTTAGTGTCGTGCAACTTTCGCCGGTGCACAAAACCCACCATTAGCCTCCCTCAAAACAGCCACCATACCTACCTACTATGGCTTTTTCAAAGTCATTCCGAGATATATTGCCATGCAACTACCACCATGACATGTGCCACCACGTCTACATTGCCATTGCATGATCGTAAGATAGCTAGCATGATGTTTCCATTAATGTCTATGCCATGCTAGATTATTGCCACGGTACACTACCGAAGGCATTCCATATTGAGTCATCGTTGCTCTAAGTTTTGAGTTGAAAGCGCGATGATCATCATTAATGGAGCATTGTCCCATGTGAGGAAATAAAAGAGGCCAAAGATGCCCACCAAAATAAAAAAAGAGGCCAAAGAGCCCACCAAAAAAAATGAGAGAAAAAGAGAGAAGGGACAATGTTACCACCTTTCCACACTTGTGCATATTAAGCACCATGATCTTCATGATTGAGAGTCTCTAGTTTTTTCACCACCATATAGCTAGTGGGAAATTTTCACTATATAACTTGGCTTGTATATTCCAATAATAGGCTTCCTCAAAATTGCCTTAGGTCTTCGTGAGCAAGCAAGTTGGATGCACACCCACTAGTTTTCTATAAGAGCTTTCACATACTCTTAGCTCTAGTGCATCATTTGTATGGAAATGCCTACTCATTCACATTGATATCTATTGATGAGCATCTCCACAGGTCATTGATATGCCTAGTTAATGTGACCATCTTCTCCTATTTTGTCTTGCAACCTCCACCACACTCCACACCACTTAGAGTGCTAAAACCATGGCTCACGCTCATGTATTGCATGAGAGTTGAAAAGGTTTGAGAAAGTAAAGGTGTGAAACAATTACTTGGCCAATAACGTGGTTGTGCATGATTTAAATTCGTTGTGCAATGATGATACAGCATAGCCAGACTATATGCTTTTGTAGGGATAACTTCCTTTTGGCCTTGTTATTTTGAAAGTTCATGATTACCTTGCTAGTTTGTTTGAATTGTTATTGTTTCCACGTCAATAGAAAACTATTGTTTAGAATCTAATGGATCTGAACATTCACGTCACATAAGAGGAGTTACAAAGGACATCTATGCTAGGTAGCATGAAAGCATCAAAAATTCATTCTTTATCACTTCCCTACTCGAGGAGGAGGAGGAGTTAAGCTTGGGGATGCTTGATATGTCTCAAACGTATCTATAATTTTTGATGGTTTCATGCTGTTATCTTGTCATCTTTGGATGTTTTATGTACCTTTTATATCTTTTTTGGGACTAACTTATTAATTCAGTGCCAAGTGCCAGTTCCTGTTTTTTCTGTGTTTTTGGCTCTTTTCAGATCTGATTTTGGAACGGAGTCCAAACGGAATAAAATCCCCAAAATGATTATTTCCCGAACGGAAGAAGATCAGGGGGGCTTGTGGGCCAAGCCAGGAGGGCAACAGGGAGCCCACAAGCCCTCACTCCGCCACCAGGGGGCAGCGGTGGGCAGGCTTGTGGCCTCCCTGACGCCCCCCTGACCTAGATCTTTCGCCTATATATTCCCTAAAATACAGAAAAAATCAAGGGATCCACGAAAATACTTTTCCGCCGCCGCAAGCTTCCGTTTCCGCGAGATCTCATCTGGAGACCCTTCACGGTGCCCTGCCGGAGGGGACTTTGAAGTTGGAGGGCTTCTTCATCATCATCATCGCCCCTCCAATGACTCGTGAGTAGTTCACTTCAGACTTACGGGTCCGTAGTTAGTATCTAGATGGCTTCTTCTCTCTCTTGGATCTTCAATACGAAGTTCTCCATGATCTCCATGGAGATCTATCCGATGTGATCTTCTTTGGTGGTGTGTTTGTCGAGACCCAACGAATTGTGGACTTGTGATAAGATTATCTATGATATATATTTGAGTCTTTGCTGATTTCTTATATGCATGATTTGATATCCTTGTAAGTCTCTCCGAGTCTTGGGTTTTTCTGGCCAACTAGATCTATGATTCTTGCAATGGGAGAAGTGCTTGGTTTTGGGTTCTAACCGTGTGGTGACCTTTCCCAGTGACAGTAGGGGTAGCAAGGCACACATCGTCTAGTTGCCATCAAGGGTAACAAGGTGGGCTTTGTCGTAGATATGAGATTGTGCATCTACATCATGTCATCTTGCTTAAGGCGTTACTCTGTTCTATTGGACTTAATACACTATATGCATGCTGGATAGCGGTCGACGTGTGGAGTAATAGTAGTAGATGCAGAAAGTATCGGTCTACTTGTTTTGGACGTGATGCCTATAGATATAATCATTGCCATAGATGACGTCACAACTTTGTGTGGTTCTATCAATTGCTCGACAGTAATTTGTTCACCTACCGTCTACTTGCTTTCATGAGAGAAGTCACTAGTAAACAATACGGCCCCCGGTTCTATTC
The DNA here is from genome assembly GCF_904849725.1 of Hordeum vulgare subsp. vulgare. Taxonomy (NCBI): domain Eukaryota; kingdom Viridiplantae; phylum Streptophyta; class Magnoliopsida; order Poales; family Poaceae; genus Hordeum; species Hordeum vulgare. Next base: position 223,708,595 of record NC_058518.1, read on the forward strand.
ACATCTATCGTTTTCACTTTTGCTTTTACTTTGCTTTGTTACTTTGTTGCTTTCAGTTCTCACTTGGCGAACAATCTATAAGGGATTGACAACCCCTTCATAGCGTTGGGAGCAAGCTTTTTGTGTTTGTGCAGACACTTGTGATAGTCCTTCACTGGATCGATACCTTGGTTCTCAAACTGAGGGAAATACTTACCACCGATGTGCTACATCACCCTTTCCGCTTCGAGGGAACACCAACGCAAGGCTCCAAGGCCACGGGGGAAATCCTTTGCATATTTTCCTAGGAAGTCACTTATGGCGTAGCCGTAGCAGAAGGATTCCTGGTGCCGTTGCTGAGGAGTATCAAGCAACACTCCTACTTCTGGCGCCATTGGAAGGTCTTTTGTTGCAGTAGCAACAGGCCGCGCTGATGCCATTCAATGGTAACAATGATGGCCGATGTAGTTATTGCAGATCATGCCATCGTGATCTGCTGCGCCCCGGTCGCCTCGAGGAGCGAGAGTGTCGCCACATGGTGGCTCGACATGTGTGCCGCCTGGCACGCAGACATTTGGGGCCCGCGACGGTTCAGGCCGCTCTCAAGGATTCGCCGAGAAGCCAGCCTAGGCGCGCCTTGGCCCCGGGGGCTACTGTTGGAGTTCTGGGAATGGGGGTACCTAGACCTGCCTGCCTGCGGCCCAGGGTTTGCCCACTTCATCAATCAAAAACCAACATGCCCGACACCACTCAAGGCAAGGCCCTCGCAAGGGGCCAAGCCTCACGAGGAGGAGCAGCATCAAGACCCGCAGGGGGCTTCCTTAGGACCCCTCCGGAGCGGCGGATATTTCGAGGTGAGACCTGGCCTCAGTAGGCAAGGATGACGTGGGAGAAGGACAGGCGATCAACAGACAACAGGACGGAGTAGTTCCCCATTAGTGCAAAGGTGTCGAGGATGCATCTCCCAAGGAATCTCCCGAAGGTTTCCATTCTGGTGCAACAGGGCCACCACCGCTAGCTAGCAGGACGGACGTCATCCCTAGACCCGTCCCTGCTGCATTGACAACCACTTTGCACGCGAATACCACTTTTTTGACAGGGGAAGCATGTTTCCCTGTCCCCCCTTAGAAATTGGCCGTTGTGGGATCCATTCCCACCGAAATGATAAGGGAAGAGGACTCGGGCTGTCGCTATATATAGAGGATAGGCTACTACGTAGAAGAGGGGGGATCCATTCATTTTGCACACCCACACCACACAAAGTCCATCCATCCTCCGGAGGCCCAAGAACATTGTACTTGTCCATCCACCAAACTCCACGAGAGGCAATCCACCAAAGCAGGAGTAGGGTATTACGCTTCACAGCGACCCGAACCTGGGTAAACTGCCATGTTCTGTTTCTTCCTCACCATCGAGTGAGTTATCTGTCATCCCCTACAAGTAGCGAGTTAGGTGAGGCGAGCCCGTGAGATATCTTCGTACACACCCTGAGTTCGAATCTATAGGGTTTTGCGGAGCCCGAAATCTGACAAATGAGTACTGTAGTGATGGGACTTCTTGCCAGAATAGGTAGTGGGAAATACCTAACTCTGACACACTACGACAGGCACATTGAATGCGCTGTGAGGTGGCGCATGGGTGACGTCTCCGGTCAAGGATTGCTTCTCTCTCTGGACTGTCCGCCCAGCTACCTCTTATTCTGCTGCCAGGTTGTGGGACGGGTGTCATTGCGGTTGGGACGTGCCCGCTGCCTTGGTCACATGCTCCTGCCCGCCTGCCCGCTCGACACCTGTGCTGATGTAGACAATTAGCCCTTGGTGACGTGGAGTGGCGGCTTGGTGAGGACGGGATCTTTCCGAGCACCACGAGCGGACGTTTGTATAGGCTGGTGGGGGTCTTGCCGCCTCTTCTTGGTCTTGTTCTTGGTTTACCTCAGGGCTTTGAGTCAGCCCGGCAAGGATTTGCCGTCCTGAGGGCCGCGGTTGCCCGTGCCTAAGTCTGGGTGACTAAGGACCCCGTTTCTTCGTACACTCACACGACGGACACCAAAGGGGCGCGTGTGCATGACATGGTTGACAAAAAAAGGATCACGATGATGTGTTTTTGGGAATGAAAGCTTGGTGATTGTCTGCAGGGGGAAAAGCTTCCTATAGTGGTATAACAGGTGGTCAACGGAGGAAGAAATGTTGCACATTTTCAGTTGAAAAAATCTACAGTTTGAGCATGCCCAATATCTGGGATCGTTTAGTGTGAAAATCTATAGTGTGAGCATGCCCAAAATCTACAAAAATGTTACACATTTTTCTGTTGAATAAAGCCTAAGAGGTCACTAGAAGGTAACAAAAATATATGCCAACTCTGCCACGAACTTGGGTAGAGAAAAGGTTCTCCATGCCCAACATGGGATTGTTTTGTGTACAAATATAGGTTCCATGCCAAAATGTGCTCGTTTGGAAAAACTATTTCATGGTTAACCCTAGTTCCTAGCTCTTTCCCCTTGAAACCCATGCAACATTGTTCATTATAGCTAAGTTATGTGAGGGGAATTACATGAAAGTATCCGTAGTCATGGTTTCATATCTTTTTCCTAGCAACTTAATGTCATAAAATGATGGTGTGCGCAAGTTTCATATTTTTTTTATTTTTTTAATTACTTGTGCTCAACCTTAGCCCTAAAACCCATCAAACCCCTTAGGAAACCCTTGAAACCCCTCTCAAAAGCCCTCAAACCCATCTCAAATCCTCGCACTATCAGGGTAATTGGATTGCTGTTCGAAAACGGTCTAGATTAGGCGCTAGGGTTTGCCATGGTTGATCCACGAGATGATCCCTGATTTGCTCAATGTGGGTGGGTGTTCTATGCGTGCGGACATGAGTGTCCCTCTAGCAGCAAGGGAACAGGGAAACACAATAGCAGCCATGGCCGCGTGCTTGGCCACATTCAATTGGGTTGGAACGTGTTTGGTTCTACCTTAGGTGCATCGCATGCACATTAAAATTTTCCTACGCGCATAACATACAAGAACATGCTAGAGCGATGTATCACAGATCATTTCCACTAAACACGCAGTGCCGTGCAATAGAAGTAGAGTTGGGGCAAAGCATCCACGTGGTCGGTCTCCTCTTCATCCGATCTCCCATGAATAGTCGGTCTTCAGATCCCATGTACAGGTTCGCCCAAGCGGCGCTAGTGCGCCGCCTCTAACTGTATTCACGCGTGCATGAGTAACACCGTGCGGCGGATTGCTAAGTCCGATCACAGAGTCCGCTGCCAGTGGAGGTGGCTAGTTGCAACACATGCAAAGCCCTAATGACGGTGCCGAAATAATCAATTGAATAAGTGTGCCCCACCTCCACTATATATAGGCATCTGTCGCGGGCTCAACTCTTGGGCTTCGCACAGATCCAAAAGCACATGTGTTCCTTCCCTTAAGCGTGCGACCCCTTAGGTTCTCGTTCACTTGCTCGCGAGTCAGATCATTTTTTGCTCGACTAGTCGGTGGTGGCCTATAGCTAAGTGTGCTGACTCCAAGTGTCCGATGAAGCTAGTTAGGCGAACCTGTACTTCATACTTCTGTTCCCTTTGCCACACAATATTTGTCATCGTGCTCAAGGCCACAAGGTCATCCTAGTTGTAGCACGACCTCTTTCTCGTTCCAATGAATCTGACCAATACTTTGGATTATCTCATAATCCTCATCGAGTGGCCATGCTTATCCAGGTCGGATCACCCAAGGGGACCATATTATATCTCTCATGAATTGAGGGGCAAATGCCATATTAGTCAACCATGGCTTGCATCATGGGTCTGGACAAGCCCGAAACCTACCTTTAGAATTACCCAGTCATGAAGTAGCGTTTGGTCAACCCAAAGGAGGTATGTCACCATCCCGATAACATGTGCCGGCTCAGGTCCTAGGACATAGAGTGTATGTTGTACTAGAGACTCACAAATGGCCTATCGTTGCACCTCATAGTTGGGTTTGTCCAAGTCAGACATTATCTCAACTCGGATCCGACTACATCGAATCCGACCAGATCTTTCTAATTCCATATTATCCGTCTAGCATCCCATGCTACATGGTCAGTGAGACCGGACCATCCACCTGTCATTTGCTAGTCTAATTGGTTGTGCGTCCACACAACACTTTCGACTAGGGACCATTCACGACGGTCTTCATAAAATGCATAGTCCCACAACCAAGTCAAGTACTTTCTAATACACATCATTAATAATGGACAAGGACTATCTTTATTCAAAAACACATAGGAAATATCATCAGACATGATTGCCTCTAGGGCATATCTCCAACTATCTCCCACTTGCACTAGAGTCAACCAAAGACATCGAATGCCCATAGATCTAACATTTGCATCAGTGTGGATATTGCATAAATTAGTATCACCATTCTGCATGAGCTTTCACATCAAGTGATATTTTTGGTCTATGTGGCTTGTTTTGTGGTGTTTCCTCGGCTCTTTGGCATGTGCGATGGCACCTGAATAATCGCAATAAAGGTCCAACGGTTTTGACCAACCCAGGAACACACCAATATCTTCCAGGCACTTCCAAGTCCAAACATCTTCCTTTGCGCTTCACAAGTCGCAATGTATTCAGCCTGTGTTGTGGAATCGGCCACCGTATATTTCTTGGAACTTGTCCAGCTCACTGCTCCCACATTCATGACATTCACAAACCAAGTTTGCAATCGACAATCCTCCCTGTCGGTTTTGAAACTAGCATCACCGTAACCTTTTACGCTGACCTCCTGCTCACCTCCATACTCGAGGAACATATCTTTATTACTTTTCACATACATCAGAGTAGCTTTCACCACCGCCAAATGACTCTCACTTCGGTCGGCCTAGTATCGTCTTGTTAAGCTTATTGCATAGGAAAAATTAGGCCATGTATATACCATCACATACATGATGAATCCTATTGCCAAGCCATACAGAATCCTCCTCATCCATTTTCACTCAACAGAAGTCGTAGAACTCTGAGTCTTACTTAGCCTTATACCATGTGAGACAGGGAAAAACCCTTTCTTGTCCTCACTCGTGTTCAACCGCTTCAACACTTTGTCTATGTACGTGCTCTGGCTTAAGCCGAGCAGCCTCCTCGATCTATCTCTATAGATCTTGATGCCTCAATTGTACACTGTCTCCCAAGGTCATTCCTCAAAAACATGCCATTCAATGATTTCTTAACTAAGTTCAGCATCAAAACATCACTTTTTATAAGTGGTATGTTATCCACATACAAGATCAAAATTACAATTGAGCTCCCACTAGACTTCTTTTATAAACAATGGTCCTCTTCGTTCTTAATGAACCCAAGGTTAAGAATGACTTCATCAAAACAAATATTCCAACTCCGAGTTGCTTCCCTCAATCCATAAATGGATCTCTTGAGCTTGCATATTTTTACCAACGTTAGCTAGATCGACAATACCTTCGGTTTGTATCATGTATAAATCCTCTTTGAAAATTCCATGAAGGAAAGTCGTTTTGACATCCAGCTTCCATATCTCATAATTGAAATATGCATCTATAGCTAGTATGGTCCTTACCGACTTTAGTATCGCTATCGGCAAGTAGGTCTCGTCATAGTCAATTCCTTGAACTTGTCCATAACCTTTACCAACGAACCGAGCTTTGTGGATCTAAACATTTCCGTCCACATTGGTTTCTTCTTAAAGACCCATTTGTAACCAATGGCTATTAAGCCAGGCAACGGATCTACCAAGTACCAGACTTGATTTTCATCCAAGTACTTTAACTCGGATCTCATGGCCTCAATCCATGCCTCAAAATCTAGACTCACCGTTGTTCTGCATACCTGGCCGACTCATCACTTTCTCGCAACAACACGTTGTGCATTCTGCGCAATGTTTCCGACCTTCGTGGTTCTTGTGTCGGCTCCACTGCCAGTTTTCTGACCGACTCTGATATGATCACATCACCATCCAATTCGTCCATGAGTGGCTCTCGCATTTCTTCTAGTCGCACCATTCTCCCACTGGCTTCCCGACTAAGAAACTCTTTCTCTAGGAAAACCCCGTTCCGAGCAACAAACACTTTGTTCTCTTCTCGGTTGTAGAAGTTGTAACCCATGGTTTCCCTGAGATATCCAAAGAATATGCATTATTCCAACTTGGGTGTAAGCTTGTCCGACATGAGTCGCTTGACAAATATTCCACAACCCCAAATCTTTAGAAAAAAACTAGGAATCTTCCCAGTCCACATCTCATGCGGTGTCTTATCTATGGATTTTGACGGTACCCTGTTAAGTGTGAAAGTTATAGTTTCTAGAATGTATCCCCGGAATGAAAAGGGTAAATCTGATTTGCTCATGATCGATCAGACCATGTACAACAAGGTTCAAGTTCTCTGTTTTGACATGTCGTTTCTGTGTGGCGTACCCGAAGGTGTGAGTTGAGGTACTATACCTCAGCTTTTGAGATGATTATCAAACTCCTAGCTCATGTACTCACCTCCATGATCTGATCGTAGAAGTTCTATTATTTTCCTGAGCTAATTTTCAACCTCATTCTGAAATTCTTTGACGTTTTCAAAATTTTCCGACTTTTGCCTCATCAAATAGATATATCCATATCTATTCAAGACGTCGGTAAAAGTCAAGAAGTACTAATAGCCAGCCTTGGCCGTTGTGCTCATTGGACTACACACATCACTGTGTATAAGCCCCAATAGCTCAGTCGCCCTCTCGCGACTCTTTACCAAAGGATACTTTGTCATCTTGTCTAGCAAGCATGATTCGCATGTCTGGAACAACCAAAAGTCGGACGAAGTTAGGTGTCCATCATCATGGAGCTTTTTCATGCGTTTCAAACTAATGTGTCCAAGCCGGCAATGCCAGAAGTATGTAAAACTTATCTCGTTAGTCTTATGCCTCTTTACATTCACGTTATAGACCGGTTCCATTTCTAGATTCAACATATATAGCCCATCTACATTGGGTGCATCGCTGACTCATCAAGCTTGAGGCATAAATAACGTTCCGACTAAGTGCGGGAATGTAATAACAATTATTCAATTCGAAAATAAATCTAGAAGGAAGCTGGAGCTGCATCGTGTCGACCTCCAACACAGCACGGTTGCTTTGTTGCCGACCCTCATGTCAATCTCCCCTTATGCTACATGCCTAGCTCTTACCAGCTCGTGCATCGAGTTGCAAAAATAAACAATCGATCCGGTATCAAATACCCAAGATCTACTAGGTATGACTTCAAGATAAATGTCTATAACATATGTAACAAGTGTACCTTTGCGGGAAGAAGAAGTTCTGACATTCTTGCCATGCGCAGCAACCCATGTGCTAGAGTTCCTCTCGAGTGACCATTTTCCTTGCAATGAAAGCATATGGTCTTTGAGTCTGGTCCTGATTTTGGCTCAGTGGCGGAGACAACCTTCTCCATGCCCTTTGCCTTAGACTTCTCTTGGACAAACTCTTCTTGAACATTGTCAAGTTTTGCACCATCACCACTTGATGAGTGCCTTCCTTAATATCCTACTCTATGACCTTGAGCATCCCATGCAATTCAGTGAGCTTATTATGCATCTCGTGCATATGATAGTTTGAGATGAATCTCCCATAGCAAGCTGGAAGAGAACCCAGAACTACATAGGTGGCCAGCTCATCCAAGAGTAGGAAGCCAAACCGATCCAAAGCTTGCACATATTCGATCATCTTGATCACATGCGGGCTCAGTGGATCACCTTCCTTCAGATTGCAAACCATCAAGGATCGCCACACGTTGAACCTTTCGGTCCTAAGAAGCACCTGAAACATGCTCTTGAATCTCTCGATCATATTGAAAGCAGCAATATCTTCAAAATGTTGTTGCAAATCAGGCTACATACAAGCCGCCATGAGACAGCTCATCTCGTTCGATTCATCAATGATTTTCTAGTGGACATTCTTGTTTGTGGAATTAGCATTATCGGGAGGTGCCTCTAGACGTGGATCCTCTAAAACATGTTCCTCTTAATCGTTCTTGAGAACAATTCTCAAATTTATATACCAGGTGGTAAAGTTTGTTCCATTTAGTTTATCATTTTCCAGAATTGATTTCAACGCAAAGTTTTGAAGAGGTGGTGCCATTGATCTACAACAGAAAATTTGTAATCAGTAAGAAATGAGTTTATGTAGAGTAATTCAGGCCTTAAATCGAACTACTCCCACTAAAGTCGACATCCCTCCTCAAACTCTCACTGATCCAGGATCCGACTAGCGCAAGTGACTAGTGAGCTTTAGCATGAGTGCTAGCGAACTTGCCAATCTGGTAAGCAAATCCTTGCTAGTCGTATATCTATACGACTATCGTCGGTTGGGTAGGTATCTTATACCCCGGCTCTCGACCTTCTTTGCCATAAGGCCCAAAACCGTTTTAATAGCCTTGTCAAGTTAACCTGATGCGGTGCATGTCGGTGTCCGACACGAACCCTCCAGTTCAAGGACACCTAGCAACACCTCAATTTATGAGCCCATTACTAGTAGTACTTGACATGCAAAGCTGCAATATCTGGAATATCAATATGATTGATATTAGCGAGGGATCTTTCTACCTTTTTAACATGCCTAGAAACAAGAGGTAACAACAATCACATATAACTTAGATATGTGAAATACAATGGATCCTTCATGGATATCCTTCCAGGACGGATCCAACTCCGATGACCAGGGAAGAACTCCATCTTGTTCGTCACGCTGGGACACCAAAATGTCGAACTTGATCTCTGTCCGCCAAGTAATACAACTAGTAATTAATTTTGTAGAGAATAACAAGTCGACACACAGGTCGTTATACAATATAATGACAACACTTTGGCTCCTGCCGGCTGACAATCATGACAAGTGGGACCTGTAAAATTACACACATGCATCACATACATATGAGCCGTACTATTCACATCAAACCTGCAAAACAAAGTTATGCATAGAATCACATTCTATCGACTTATGTGATCGTGTAAGAAATATATGACACGATGCAACTCCCCTTGTGGGTGCGGGCAGAGCCCGACGTTTTCAGAATTCACTACTTAAATTTGTATACCGGTCAAGCCGAATATTCGGATCAGACATATCTTGTCGATCATCATGAACCCAATTCCGATTTACGTTTCACTGTTAACCCCAATGGCAGAAACTAATCGGTAAGGGTGTGTTGTGTCACGACCTCCTCGATTCGAATTGACAGAAAACATAGCCTCAACGTTCTCGATGTGCAGATAATCTCATCAACCATGCACGGATCCGATCTCATGAACGACAACAGATCTCATCTCCCGCCTCCACATATCAAATACACTTCCAATCCAAAACCAAATCCTATAATAGAGACTCTGATACCACTGTTGGGTTCTACAATAGGTGCACCGTATGCAAACTAAAAATCTCAAATGTGCAGAACATCCAAGAACATGCTACAGTGATGGATCACAGATCGGTACCACTAGACCCGCGGTGTTATGCAGCAAAAGTAGAGTTAGGGCAGCACCTCCATGAGGTTCGCCTCCTCCTCATCTGGTCTCCCTCGAACAGTTGGCGGCTGGATCCCACATACACGTTTGCTGAAGGAACACAAGGGCACCACCTCTATTGGTATCCATGCATGCAGGAGGAACACCATGCGGTGGACTGTTAGGTCCGAGCACATAGTCGGCGGCGAGTGCAGGTGGCTAGTTGCAACACATGCAATGCCCTATTGACAGCACTGAAGCAATGAACTGAATTAGTGTGCTACACCTCCACTATATATAGGCATCATCCACGGGCTCAATTCTTGGGGATCGCACACATCCTGAAGCCCATATGTGTTAGCGTTCTGAGAATGGAGGTACCCAGACCTTCCTGCCCACGGTCCAGGGCTGGCCCACTTCATCAACCAAAAACCAACAGGCCCCGCACCACCCGAGACAAGGCCCTCATGAGGAGGAACAACATCAAGACCTGCAGGGGGGCCTCCTCAGGACCCATCCGGAGTGGCGGACATTCCGAGGTGAGACCCGGCCTCAAGAGTCAAGGATAACGCGGAGGGAGGACAAGCGAGCAGCACATGGCAGGGCGGTGTAGTTTCCCCTTTAGCGCAAAGGGGGCAAGGACGCATGTAGGTTTCCAGAGCATCTCCCAAAGATTTCCATTCTGGTGTAACAAGGCCACCGCCGCCCGCCGGCAGCACGGGCGTCATCCCTGGACCCGTCCCTATGGCGCTTGCAGCCACTTTGCAGACGAAGAACACATTTGGACACGAGAAGCATGTTCCCCTGTCCCCCCTTGGAAATTGGCCGTTGTGGGATCCCTTCCCGCCGAAACGATAAGGTAAGAGGACCGGGGCTGCCACTATATATAGAGAGTAGGTTACTTCGTAGAGGGGGATCCCATCCCATCCACCCCGATCAATTCATTCATTCGCACACCCACACCACACGAAGGCCACCCAGCCTCCGGAGGCCCTCGGCCACTATACTAATTCATCCACCAACCTCCACGAGAGGCAATCCACCAAAGTAGGAGTAAGGTATTACGCTTCTCAGCGGCCCGAACCTGGGTAAACTGTCGTGTTTTGCGTCTTGCTCACCATCGAGTGAGTCCTTTGCCGCGCCCAGCGAGTAGCAAGTTAGGTGAGGCGAGCTCAAGAGAAATATTCATACACGCCCCTCAGTTTGAATCTTAAGGGTTTTTTAGAGCCCAAAATCCTACATTTGGCGCAGCAGGTAGGGGCGTGTCGAGGTCTTCTCCGAGCTTCATCTTCCCTAAGCCCCACTTCTCCGATGGCCGGTTCCCAACAAGCTTCTTCAAGCCTCGTCAAGCTGGCTTCCAACTGTCATACCACAGCAGCCGAAAGTACGTGTACCGACATGGTGGTACCAGGCGGCTCGTACCAGATCATCAACATCGTCTCAACCGTCGCGACCACCCGCGCCACCTAGGCGCACGGCGGCTGGGCGGCGCCCCCGGCATCCACGGCGTATTGCATCAACTTGGGGGACCTTAGCGTGCACGACGCGCTGTAGATGGCGAGCGAGATGCTCCGCTAGCGACCGATGCAAGGGGGCTTCGATGCCTGGGGGACCACATCATGGAGCTGATCGCCATCACCCAAAAGGCCATCCGACCCCACTCTTCTTCAGGGCCACAGGCGCCAGGCGCCGGAGGCTCGCACCCCCTGTCGGCCCTTGGGTGTGCAAGCGGCAGTGCCCCTCCGACGCTGGACGGGGCCGAGAGAGACGCCTCACACGCTGCCCTCCTCCTCCTCCGGATTCCGGTGGCCGACCTCGAGGCACACCATGCTGGCAACCACCAGGGGCGCATTGAGAATGACAAGACATTCATTGCACACACCGATGCGCATCACCAAGGCCAGGTCGCCCCCCGACAACCCAGGGCAGCCAGGCAGGAGCGCTCCCTCACGCGCAGCCAGCAGCGGGCGGCAGAGGCGCCCGCGTGGGCGAACCACGACAATGAAGACACGCCAGGGTACAAACGGAGAACTCTGCACCGAGCAATGCTAGGACTACCCAACGGCAGCGATAGGAACAAGTGACTTCGTGTAGAGGCTCATCGCAAGAAGAACTCCGAGCAACACGACCGGGGGGACCTTCCCCCACCGCCGAAAGGGACCGCCACCGTGGCGCTACTGAACGACTTTGGAGGTCGATCGAACACCTATGTAACACAACTAGACCCTCCCAACGAGGAAGAGTCTCACGCTTCCGACCCAGGCGCCAGTCCTCCTCAGGAGTAAGGAATGCTATGCTGGTGTGGGCACCGAGGGCCGGGCCTCATGAGGTGCCCCTCAGGCACGAAGAAGCTGCGTGAGGTAATTTTTTGGTTCACTACTCTAGGGGGTGTCTGCTGGCCGCATGAACTTCAAGTATTCGAGGAACACCTCTGCCCATCTTATCATTTACGCATGCTTCCATAATTTCTCCTCCATCCATTCGGCGATTTGAAATCTTAGCTTGCTTGCATCTTTGGGCGATCTACCCCCCCCCCCCCACTCGGGGCTCCGGTCGGTGCGCGTCGCCCCGTCGTAGGGCCTAGGGAGGCCCCGCGGCTCCCCAGGCCCACAATCAATAGGATGAAATGGGGCCCACTTGAGCGTCAAAAGGGGGCTCCTAAGCATCGAGCCTCAGGGGACTTACCGATCATAAGGGCATCTGCCACCATTGGTGCCGTCCACAGACATTCAGTCATTATCAAGGGTGGAAAGGCTTGACCCAATAGCTGCTTCGCCCATTCGGCCGCAAGCAAAGCCGGTTGGCAAATGTGTGGGACCGGGTCTTTGCGACGCAGAGCCGCTCGAACGTCAAAGGGGGCTCCTGAGCATCGCGCCTCAGGAGCCTTACCGGTCCCAAAGCCACTTGGCCACCCTGGTGTTGTCCAGGCACATTCGGTAGGTATCACGGGTGTCAGGGCCTTGCCCCGTGATGCGCCTCATGACGGCACGAAAATGTGCAGGACTGGGACATGTCGATGTAGAGTAGTAGAAAATCCCTCAACCAGTCTCAGGAGAAGGAGGAAACATCGTGGAGCTAGAGCGCCCTCGCATTCGCCCTACAATCCCCACGGGACCTGCACCAACTCGCGACACCTCTGCATCGTCCTACAATCCTTCCGGAACCTACTTCGTCTCGTGACACTCTCACATAATAACGAGCCGAGGCTGTATACGCCCAGGGCCCCCGAGGACATGGAAGGGGCCCATCCCATGCCTAGTGGATGACCTATGCTCCGCGCTGGCTGGAGACGGAGGCAATCAACACGGTCCACCAATGACCCAAAGGAATCAGGTGCCTATGCCTTGGGGTTAGGGACACTCGCGAGGCCAAAGCATCCTCACGACCTCCGAGATACACCCCCACCGTGATACTCTCACGTAATAACAAGCCGAGGTTGTATACGTCCAGGGCCCCCCGAGGACGCGCAAGGGTCCATCTTACTACTAGTGGCAGCCCTCCGCTCTGTGCTGGGGATAAGACGGAGGCAATCAACTTAGTCTGCCAATGACTATGCCCGTAGATGGGGGAGATGGCGGCTGAGATTAGCCTAGGTGCCGGACGTGGCGTTTGCTTGCTTCTTCCTGGAGCTTGGGTTATCCTCTGTTGAACTTAAATTTGCTGATTTCAGGGTCGATGTTTGAAAAACAAAATTGGGGGGATTTCGTCTTGCGCTTTCTCTTTTCGCCGGCCTTGAAGCCTCCTTTTATAGATGACATTTTCTAAGGACCTGAATGCTCCGCACCGCCCCTAGGCGCCAAGGACCGTGAAAGCAAGGTCTTGTCGTCCGAGGGGCAAACATTTTCAGCGGCCGACCCCCTCTCGAGGACTCGCGTCGAAGCACGATACCACCACAAAGAGTCTCGGAAGGCCTCAGGGCGTCCCAGGGCAATGACCAAAGGGGCGTAATGGGGAATCCCCCGAGCGCACACGCAAAGATAGAGTGCCAAAAGGGTCTCCACCCTGTCCCACCGACAAAGTAGGAGCTACTCACGAGGAGCTGTGGAAGGGACTGACGCAAACCCATGAGCTAAGTACCCCGCTATCTCAGACGGGGACCATTTGGTTTCGCGTCGAACCAAGAACGAATTTAAAACACGCGTACTAACGAGAGAATGCGGGACCTAAGGACTAAGCTG